>NC_064242.1:3495288-4212251 GCF_023101765.2 Spodoptera frugiperda | reverse complement strand
GCGCACGAATCTAACTATGCCTACCCGAACGGGCAGACACGTGAGGGCAGACATCGTTGTCGGACGCATGCGATTAGAGAAATTTGCGCTATAGAGAATTACATTTTTCGATCCAGTAAAATTATTTTTTTTGTTTCGTATAACTTTTTAAGTGTTTTTTATTAATTAGGTCCTGTAAATTAATTTTGTACATACTTGATATTTTTTTAGTTCATAGTTAAAAGTAGTTAAGATAGTTTCCGTTACTTTAAAAAAATCCGATTTGCTTTTATTTCCTTTTTTTAATTAATCTAAGAGGTCGTAGTAGGTGTAAAACTAACCTAAGCTACTAATCTCCTACTTTTTTATGCATTGGTTGTAAATAAATATCGGACTATAAAAATCGGACTCTGAAAGATATCAGAAGTAACCCGAGTTTAATGGGTGGGATGGTAGTGCTGCTTGCTGGTGATTTTCGACAGACACTACCTGTCATTACTAGAGGCACTCCAGCAGATGAGATAAATGCATGTTTGTAAGCGTCTACATTATGGGTGCATGTAAAAAAATGTTGTCTCACTAAAAACATGCGAGTACAACTACATAATGATACGCAATCGGGGTAATATGCAGCTGCTCTATTGAAAATCGGTGAAGGTCGAATGACTACGGACGCTAACGGCATGATTACATTAAATCAAGAATTTTGTAATGCTGTCCAAAACTTGGAAGATCTTAAAAACAACGTCTATCCCGGTTTAGAATATAACATGAGGAATAGAGAATGGCTGTGTGAAAGGGCAATATTAGCACCGACCAATGAAATCGTGGGAAAGATCAATGAAAGAATGATGTCACATGTGCAAGGCGATGTTGTCGAATATTTGTCAGTAGATATTGTCATGGACAGTGAACAGGTGACGTCTTATCCTACCGAGTTTCTAAACTCTTTAGAGCTGTCAGGAGTGCCGTCTCATAAGCTGAGTCTGAAAGTTGGGGTTCCAGTTTTATTAATGAGAAATCTCGAAGCGCCGAGACTATGCAACGGGACTCGATTGCAAATTACGCAGCTAGGATGCAATATTATTGGAGCAATTATAATGTCAGGTATAGCTAAAGATGAAGAAGTTTTGATTCCACGCATACCCATGATCCCTACAGATTTACCGTTTCAGTTTAAAAGAATCCAGTTTCCCCTCAAACCAGCCTTCGCAATGACCATTAACAAAGCGCAAGGGCAAACACTTAAAGTAGCAGGTGTCCATTTAGAGAAAAACTGTTTTTCGCATGGCCAACTGTACGTGGCCTGCTCGCGAGTGTCGAGTCCAAACAATCTCCTCATTTAATTTTTAACAAATGATAACAAAACAGCAAACGTTGTGTACAAAAATGTTTTAAATTAGGTAATTTTTGTACACAACGTGAGGCTGGCTCCTGTAAGAGTCTCTTAGACATAAAGGACCAGGATTGACAAAAACTAATTTCACGCGGGCGAAGCCGCGGGCGGAAGCTAGTAATTATTTAAATATAAAACTAGAAATTATTATAACAGAAAGAAAATCCGTTGTGGAAATTCAATATTCATAATCTTTCGTATTTCTAGATACTTATTATAAATACTTAGTCGTTTCTGCATAATCTGATCATTCTTTGCATATTGATAAAATTGAGTTACCGACGTTATTGAGAAAACCGCAGACTTTGACAGATTGATTATTATCTTTCGCAATTAAGTAGAGGCTTTACTAAGTGCGTCATAGATGCCTGAGGATTTCCAAAACCCCCGTTTAAATCTTGTAATTCGTACATAATCTGTACTGACCTCACTTTTTACACGGTGAGTCATATTGATGTTTTGTAAATAAAAAGCTCTGTTGAGAAAAACTGGTAATAGCTACAGATGTTTGTGATGATCTTGCTTCGGAGTTGAATGCCTTTGAAACGGTACAGAAATATTTGACCCCATGACGGCTGATGTTTTTGGATTTGGCTGTCTTTTTGTTCGAGTCCGGATGCAGTTTGCAGTTATGAGCACGGGGCTTTAAGGATAATAAACTCAGGACTTTTGCAAGATTGGCTTAACTGGATTGCAATTTGCAAGGTATTGTTTTAGTGTTTAGTTATTGAAGACTTCCGAGGATTTATTTAGTTTTAGACCTTAAAGAACTACATCGTCTGTTGCCTTCAGAATTTCTATTTTAAAATTGCTCTTTTTCTTCCCAAGATTGAAACCTACCAATAAGATTTGATATTATGTTTCAGCAGAACAATTTCAACTTGTAATTAATAGTTATGCTCACTCTCGCTATACAAACAAGTTCAAACAACGAATCATTTCTTTGAATATTAAAACTAATTCACATCTGATTGACAAGTGAAAGTAAAGCTAAAAAAGGCCATTTCTATATTTCTAATTAACATAACGTCGCGTCTACTACTCATCAAAAGGGTAGGCAGAGGTGACAGCGGTGACGGGTATATGAACCGGGGAATTCCAGACTTGGTGGTAAAACTGAAAATTGGAAAATATACATAATTACTAGCTTCTGCCCGCGACTTCGCTCGCGTTTCCGTAGGATAAAAGTAGTCTATGTGTTTTTTCACAATCTATCCCTGTTCCAAATTTCATCCCGATCCTTTCAGCCGTTTTGACGTAATTGAGTAACAAACATACACACAAACACAATCATAATATATGTATAGTGAGGTTAAATAAGCTTTAGGTATATTAATTATATAAAATTAAGTGTAAATGTCTTTAAAATATAAATTAGTTGTTAATTACCTTATTTTTCAGGCGAACAGCGGATGTTTTTATTTCAATGTCTTTTATTTTTAAAACCGCAACTAATTAGGTTCCTGCGCTGGCTATTATATTAAACTTTTTGCTTCAATAAAATTGTTCTTCATCGTGTTCAATAACTGTGAAAAACCAGGTAATATATCACGTAATTTTATAATTAAATTACATCAACCGGATTGGATTTTCTTTCCAAGATTGCTGTGTAGTTAAAAATAATTAAGTTTTACATTCATTGCTAGTTAATAGTTGAAGGTCAATAGCTCACATTCGCGTCTGCGACAAGTGAAATATCTAGAGTCGGACAATACGCTGATGAATGCGGATGTTGGGAGCAGAAAAATGCATGCTCAGCTTAACTATCCAACGAAAATAGCACGGTCGTATGTCAACAACTCTCGGATGAAATTCCGAATAGCCGTGAACAAAAGAGAACACGCTATATGATGCCAAACATGTGCACACACGCGTACTGCGACCACTCCGTGACGACAACATCAACAAGACACGCCTTCCATTGAACACTACAGCCTCATTTGCATACAAATGTCTCAAATATTAACGGCAATGAAGCTCGAAACAAATTCATCAGTAGATCATCGCTGACTCACGTGGATGATGTAACATCTTTCAAACTTACACCAGACGAATTCTTGTGAATGAAACATTTGAAGTTTTATTAGCAAAAAAATGCAACTGGTCTGCATCAGCCTTGGCGGTTGACAGCTCAGCCAATAAATCGCCCGGAGGCAATTAAAAAATAACATGAAAACTAAAGCAAGCGGGAAGTAACAGTTACAAATAAAATGAGTATTGTATCTCTGAATGAGATCTTAAACACGATCTTAGATCCTAACAACGTCATATGGCAAAAAATTAAAAAGGCATCTAAAAAAATGTCCTTAAATTTGTCACTGACGTTTATGGTAGCCCTACACCGTCAGGATCGAGTTAGCTTGAATGAGTAATGGATACTTTCGTTGATAAACGTTGACAACACGCAAGTTTTTTTATGATCATAATACTTTGACTCAAAACCGTAATATCATCAGAAGATTTTCCACCAAGTGGGTAATTCGGCCAAGGCGACCTGAGGAGGTCAACAGATACTTGAACAATTACTCGTTAGGCATTTTCTTTAGGTATTATCAATTACTTACTAATTAACTGTTTATTCAGGCTCTTACGAAGTAATAATTTCAGACGTATTCCATCAATTGAATTAACACTAGGTAATCAACACGATGCATGTTTTCACATATTTTGTTTGATTTGTTTCAAATAATATCTAATGTGAACATGATGAGGTCTATTAAAAATATATTAAGAAAAAGTTGTCTTTAATTTCTTATATGGCTACATAATTACAACATAATATTATATTTTCAAACGAACCTTTTCATAGACCTTTCACAATAGAATACATAAAGAAACAATGAACAAAAACACATGAATTTGCTATTCACATCAGAGTTTTAGAACGTCACTAACATTTTAGAACCACCTGTACACACATTCATGATACAATACATAATACCACACACAGTGCTCATTCAATCGTATAACGATAATGTATAAAAAATAAATTATTTTATACACAATTACTAATATAGAAAATAATGTGAAGTTGTTTCCGTCATCACATCACAGACCTTTACAACCGGAACCGTAGTTCCGATCACATGTATCATAGTGCTACTAATGTATTGTATTTGTATTGTATTGTTGTTGCATACAATAGGTAGACATGTTAATGTTACCCATTAAAGAGTCGTGATGATCATGTAAAATAATTTTTATTTGGTTTTGGAATTTGGTTATTGTTTATATACTTTTTAGGCCCCAACCATATTTTTGTTTTGTTCGTTGCGCTGCGTTGCGTCGCGACGATGCATGGAGCATGTCATAAAATATATGGAAAACGACGCTGCAAGGACGCAACGCAACGCAACGGACAAAATATGGTATAGCTGCTCTTATATGAATTTTGTTCTACATTTTCATAGAAATTATTTCTATTTTTATAAAATTTAGATTACATTTTGGTGTAACAAAAGAAGTGCGATGCAGCTGAATCTGACGTTAAACTAACGAACATTTTACCACTCAGACTTCAGAGATCTATATTATTTAATTACCTAGGTTTTGAACTCACTCACACTCAACCAACTCAACTTTACAACAACCTACCTAAATAATTATGCAAATATGAACTTGCGTATTTTATTTTATACGCACTTAAAAGTATAAACAATGGTCAATTTTCTGACGCAGCGGAAGTTAACGTCATAATGGTCTATTGAATAATTCGACACGTACCTATGTACGCAAATCGGACCACTGCTTACTTATAAGTACTTACTTATGATGTGATAAAGATCTGTCTGTCCGGCCAACTCATTCACAAGTATTATCCTTAATCCAGTTCTAGTAAAATCTAATTTATCTAAGTTGCATTTTTTCCAAATGTACACAACACTGTAAACACCCGTATAGGTTTTAGCAGAAAAAAAATGGGTTTTTTTTCATTTACTCATAATCTATTAACACTTAGGTGAAAACACTCACACAAAGAAAAATCTTAGTACTTTAAACTCAAAAGCAAAACAAAAACTAGAACGCAATATATAGGTAAATTGTTTTCGTAGATTATGAAAACAAACACCTTTTTATCTGTTAAAAATGTACAATATCCTTAATAAATAAGTATTAATGAAGCGAATTTAACGCAAACAGTTAATTAACGTTGATAATAATAATAATATTATTGGGCCAAGACCTCGAGATGATAAACCGGTCGCTAATTCTCTGAACTAAAGGAGATTAGGTATGTTTATTCCCTTCACATGGGATTTACCTTATATCCTTTCTTAAAGTAAATCTGATGAAGGAAAATAAAATATGCAATTCATAATCTATTATTTGGTTATTCTGAAATATTTTTCGGAGTAGTTTTTCCAAACAGTTATTGATGTTACTCATTTAGATATTAAGTATTACTTAATAATATCAACAATGCACCTCCTTCTATATTGAATTTGTTTTAACTACTTAGGTGTTACTTTATTATTGATTCTAATCCTTGATCATCTACCAAAATCCCCCTAAGTAAGTAAATAGAAGTAGATTTCAATAGGAGGCCTCATATTATTAGGTTACCGATTAAATTTATTGAATCAATTGTCAATGGTAGCGTGTTTTCACGTGAATGTTTTTGTTATACATATACTTATATAGTAAATAAGCCAAAAACTATGTAATTTTGAAATATCCACTAAGTTTATGATTTACCCATAGAATTTCTACGAGCTAAAAACCCCACGGTTTTCCTCATGCTACTGTCCAATTGAAGTGCATGTAAGTAACTTGTTTAGTGCGTAACTACAATTAAATTTAAGTTTATTTACCTCTACTTAACGTCTAGTTTTGTAAAGTTTTCAAATTGATTGTCAAACATCAACAAATAAAAAGAAATTATAGCTAAGGTACTCTTGCATTTATTAATTCACTTGATTTAAAAAGTAATGAAATACCAAATCCTATGTACCTAATTATGTACGTATTTTTTTATTTATCTGAAATTTGTCATACATAATGTTATATTTAGTTCGATATTTACTGATTCGGTCCAATTCCGAGTACGCAATTGGGGCTCGATTAGATTCCATGTACTCGTAACAAACAACATATCGTTGATTTTTTCCGGTATCAAAATTCTTGGTATCGTTTTCTTACTTCAGTGTTCTTCAAAGAATCGAATGATAAATGATTGTCAATATAAATTGACATTAACGATGCAAGAATTAGATCGGTGTGTCATCAAGGCCATTATGGGTTCAGCCGGTGGACAAATCTAGCTCTGGGTTTTCCATAATCCCACTTTAATCTTAACTCACAAGTCACGTTTTTTATGGAAAATGAGATTATAACAAGTTAAGCATAGCCATTGCTAACAATGCACGGATTTGTGATAAAATCAGCTTGTTTCGCTAACAACATAGGTATTGCCAGGTACTAAGGCATTCAATGTCATTGCAACTGCATATAATAATGCAGTAAAATATTAAATGGAAGTAGTCTGTCATTATTTTATTTCCTACATCGTAATTATTTCCGTTGACAGTGACGTATTTGAAGAATTTGATTCCGTAATTTTATTATTATTATTTTTTTGTTAATTTGTGTTACTCTGTATTTGGTTTCCTGTTGTTTAGTGCCTAGTTGTGTAAAATTGTTTACCTACTGAAATTGTAGGAAGAGCTTTTTAGTATTTCCCTAGGAGTCTGTATAAAACCTCGCCGTCGTTTATACGAAAATCACATTATTTTTATGTTATTTTTTTGTAGTTGTAACCATTTTATTGAGATATTAAATCGTGGGAATACCTAGGCACAATTTATGTTATGATATCTGCAGTTCAAAACATCGTTAAAAAATATGACGATTTCGTTGAATATAACTGACGTAAAACGTCTATTAGTTATTTAAACAATCGTTTTAAGTACACCTTTACAGGAAATACCGCTCCATTAGCGGTGATTTTCTATGTTTTAGATTTCCAAAATTTTATTCGTCTGGCATTTAAAGCAATTTTATTATAATTCAGGCGGCATCTATAAAGAATTCTAGTAAAGAATTAGATATTTGAACTGTGGATTAGTTTAGATAGTTAAACTTTTTGGACACCCACAATAAAGGCTATAAGAACCTAGGTATCTAAATAGTAAAGCTTATTTTCGCGAGACTTAGTAAGCCTAAAAGAACATTAACCTTCATTATTTACTACTGTAGAATAACGGATCGTTTATAACAAGTACCTATAGGGCAATTTTATGTAGGTTTGTAGGTATACTAATTATGCTAATGTGTATGTAAACACACATTAATAGGTTTTACTAAAGTAATGAGATAATTGTACACGACATATGAGTAGAATACCCCATTATTATAGTATCTGTGTCACAGCTAATTGTGTTGTAAACAACAACTATTTAACTACAGCCTTCGTTTTTTATTACTTTTAAACTAGATAAGATTATCAGTTGGTAGTTTCCAGTTTCTACGGGTCACAATAGTTTGTAGACCGATTTCTTTGTGCAATGATAGGTGTGTCGTCGTCATGTCGTCAACAGCCTATTAGTGGCACTGGTAATCTAAGCCTCTTCTCGGATAGAGAAGGTTTGAGTATGAGAGATGAATAAATCATCACCAATGATGATGATTGATCATTGATGTGCACAATGCGGGTTGGTGATTTCAAATTTAAAAGACCAAGTTTCTTCACGATGTTGTCCAGTGTCCTTCACCGTTTGTCAGTAGGTTCTAAATAATCATAGCAATAAAAGCGCATATAGACTAGTATAAAACTACATTTAAATCGGAAAAAGTAACATTGAATGTTGGTAGGTTTCGGACCCGCACTCTCATGCAGGATGAGCGTCTTAAACCTTCGGGCCACGACGACAAGACGATAATAATAGGTGCACCGACTATAAATAGACGAATGTATTTACGCGTATCTTTGTCAGACTAACCAATTAAAAATATTCTAAAACTTTTCATGAAAAGCTATTAACTAAATATTAACATGACAGCTAAATGTAGGTAGGTGTGCGGGCTCATAAGGAATTTGTTCAAGTTTTCCTCAAGAAATAGGTATGAACTCTGTAAACCACAACTATTGCCTACTGGGCGCCAGCTAAGTATCTATAAATAGAACATGTCTGTGATTCCCTAAAGGGACAAACAGGAATGCTCTTCATGCGTGCACATTTTGTTATAGTACTATTTATTTATTATTCCTATGTTGTGGTGACTAATTTAATGCAAACAAACACTTCCAATTAAAACATCTTTTGAAAATCAGTCATACAGTCTTAACTACTTGTTCAAAAACATCAATCATCAATAATCATCAATTGTGAAGTCCTTAATATTGAAGAAATATAACATTGAAATGTCGAAACATAACTTATGATAAGGTAAAATTTGTATATTTTTTTAAACTTTTTCCTCAGTTTATCCGTAATCTATATCCCTCTATAGTCGGATCAGGAAAATTTCTTTCGGAAATAAAACATCCTGTAACCTTTTTGCATTATAGGTAGATACATTTCAGGGAAAACTTGCATTTGTATAATCTTCTAACAATTTTATCTTGACTTTGAACTCTTAGAGAGAAAAGCTTCATATGCACCCTTGTATGCCACTGAAAATTTCGAAATTCCCAATACTTTTAACTCGAACCAATTTTTTTACAGTGCTATTTCTGAAAATTAGGAAATATGATTATACAATACAAAATTATGTAAGTTATAACAAATAAATTGAAAATACATTTGTTTAAATTTAGTTAGATTATTAATTAGCTAAGTAAATTCAAGAGAAAAACGAATTTACTTTAATCTATCACTTTTCAACACGTCTACGTTTAAGTGAAGAATGTGAGATAATGTGTGGTGTAATTAAGCGGACGAAAATAGACGCGTGCATCGCGCCTCGTTGGAATGTGGGCCTTTGTAACCCTTGCACCATTGCTTTTAAAATAGTTTACACAGAACTAGCTTTTGCTCACGACTTCATACGACATTTTTCTGTTAATTTCTTTTCGTTACAGTTCTATAAGAATGTAAATATATAGATAATTCAGTTTCCTAGATTCAATGGTGTCTGCTGTATGTTTCCTGACTTTCAGTGTCAAATGTTGTTTTTATATTAATTGTTACGTCTGAATATAATAATTTTTAGTCATTATATTAATCATTTTGTGATTACAAAGAAAATAGCTCTATGAATAAATTTAAAACGATCTATAATCACTGACCGCTCCTTCAATGTTTTTTTCAAGATTACATTTGCTTACTAACAAACGATTTTTATTTGAAAACAAATAAATATATCGAATTTTGTGTTCATTCAACAAAATGAATAACTAACTAATCTAAATATACCACACCTAACCCAACAAGTTTTCATTTGTTGAAAACAAGTTTTATTAATTACTTATTTAATGAATCGCACTTTTTGCAGGTTTCGGCAATAAAAGTAAACGAGTTAGTTTATTATCAGCATTCAAGTAGAATTTTCCGGATCGTCTGAGACAAATTAACTATTTTATTTGAAAAAAGTATATAAACTTAATTGAAAACAGGCATTGTTTAATTGTTTTGCTATTATACGGTACCAATGCCAAGATTTATTTCGAAATTTTTAAACTTCCTGCAAAAAGTAGTTAATTAGGTCTAATTAAGTATTTATTAATAATATAATAGTCATTTATATTAAAGCCCGGAAGACATTTATTGTTAACTCGTAGCTTAGATAATAAGTAGTGGTTTTATTAAATAAGACATCACGTTTTTCCATACTGAGTCGTAATTGGAAACGTATATATATATAACACTTATATATTGCTTGATGTTTTATAGTTAACCATGATTTACTGCCGTACTTAGAGACATTTAACGATTATTTAAACTATTCCTTAGTAACGATTTTGTTACGAAAACAATTACTAAGAACCGTGTTCAAATGACTCCGAGTATGGCAGTTAGACTAATAATAAGCCAGGTGGATTTCTTGAAGAGATGATAGAGTTGCTATTACGTCTCGTAAAATAAGCATACTAGTCTCTTGAAACTACTATAGCAGTTTACTTATTGGCTTAAAAAAGACAACAAGGCACACTAAATTCAGTTCATAAAACATACAACTACCAACTAATATTATAAGTCTCATACATTGCTCACCATTTTTCCCTACGCAGTGCATCATAATTAAATAAGCACAATGCACGATTGTTTCCTTGGTCCCTTAAGGCTACATTGTAAAGGAAACGCCTGGAGATGTTGACTGAGAATACTGATCACTTATTTACGCCTTGACATTGTTTTTGCTGCCAAACTGTAGTTCCGTAACATGTGATTTTTATAAGGTTCGAAAGTGACCTTTGACAAGTTCATGTTATATGTTTACTGCATTTATCCTCGAATGCATCTTTGCAGCAATTTGTTCATGTATAGTTCCGATTTCTTGTCTTTTCTGGGTAATCAAGGTTGGTTCACAGATCTGGTAAAGAAAATCAAGACACAACGTAATGTACTTCGACCCTTTTAAATATGATTCCCGAAGGCAGACATCAGGCGCATCTATATAGAAATCACCCATATTTCACCAGTTGTGCTTATGAGCATTATAAGTTAGGAAGTGAACCTATTCCAAGAGGGATCTTTACATTAAATTCTTACTAATTATGTACTTTAACTCATCTCTTTCTTTTCTTTCTTTCTTTGCTTACTTACTTATAATGTTTTCCGCAAGTGATCCATGTAAGTACCTACGTAAGTCAAGCTACACAATATTTATCTAAGCTAATGTTGACGGATACTGATTTATATAATTCTATTGCAACATCTTGTGTCTGGTGCAATACCGATCAATTATTACGAGATTTCAAATGACTGCAAAACTTATTACCTATATTAAATATTAATTGTAATATAACGTGGGAAAATAAGTATTTATTTATTGTTTGTGTTATTTTTAATTTTTTTTTCTTTGTTCCTCTTAGTTTCATTATCATCCATGATAGTCCACTGTTAGACTATGGGCCTCCTCTATAGCACAGTTTGGTAAAACCTCTTTGCTAAAAGCTTTTGGTAGTGGCATCCTAGTTCAGTTCTCAGTATTAGTTACTCTACTTTCCATAATATTTCCTATTTGGTGGTTAACCGCAAAAACTTAAGAGACTAGCCGGCTTTAATTATAGTAATATGAATCATAATTAAGCTTTTTAACACAAAGTAGTCGTTTTTTCCACTCGCTATTGTGGATTGAACAGTGAAATAGGTACCTACCCAATAAATCATGGTCATGAGTCAGTATTCGATTTTAGTGTTTCTTTGTTAAACTTTTCTTTCACTAAGGTTATAAAGATTAATGATCATGAACCTCCAAACGTAGGTAAAGGTATCAAAAGTCTGGTTCAGGGAAAAGCCCAGAATAAGCCTAGTTTCTAAAGGGAAAATACTAAAACAAATTACCAGTTTCAAATCCTCATCAGTAAGTAAATCTGTCATAGTCAGAATAAATTAACCTGCATTAAAGCCAATTGCTGGCAACATTTACGTCATTCTAGTTTTTCTCGTTGGCAATAATTGAGGAAAAACTGTTAGAATTCTAAACCTAGATGTTGGGGTAGGTCCTACTAGTTAAGGTATTTAAGTACTTTCGAATTTAAATCTTAAGTAATAAGGTTGATTTTTGATCTAGAAGTCTGTGTTAGTTGTTATTTTTAGTTCATATCAACTGCCAGTGATATTATAGAGGCATTAGGTATAATTTTTATAGTTTCCTAGTATTTACATTGATTCTAATTTTGAACAAAATACAAATTAAAATACTAGATACATTATTAAAAAATAACGACATTGAAGTTTCGAGTTTGATCGGGTAAAAGTACCTATTACCCAGTAGGTACCATACGTCTTAGTACATCCTATCATAGAGCATAGGTATGGTAGATATTTAGTAATCACCGCCTTCTGGTCTACTAATACTTAAAAAATCAATACCTAAGTACTAACACATAAGGAAGAGAATATTCTCCGTAGAATAACAGCTGTTATGTAGTAGCTTACGTAGTTAGAATATTATTCATCTGATTAAATTCAAAAACAAACTTTATAGTGTTATGAATATCAATGAAGTGCGGTTATCTGTTTGAACCTAACCTATTGATGTTTGACGTTTGACACCCGGGAGGTCAATTCTAGATATTTCTTTCTAGAGCTAATAACACTCTTATCATTCGTTATAAAATATACTGCCATACTCAGAGACATTTAATAATTACTTAAACCATTCCTTGGTAACGATTTTGAGCCGAAAACAATTGCTAAGGACTGGATAGTAACCGTTAACGTCCAATTTCAATAACCTATCTATCTGTACATTTGCCTACTAGAGATAGAATTTTGACACTTTTTGTAAGGAGCTTATGTCAAAATACTATCGCTAGTAGGCAAATCTACAGATAGATAGGTTATTGAAATTGGCAGTTAATGATTCTGAGTGCGGCGGTTAGGTACCTACTTATTATACATAGATATGTGTAGCTAAAAGCACTTATTATTATGATATATGTGACTATTGTTCGATCGATGGAAGGCAGATGGTATCTGTCAATAATGCGAATATGCAGATTAAGAAACTTTGCATGTAAGGCATCGGACGGACACTCACTTTTACTCACTTTTTCAAAGCAATAGCAACATGAACATAATATGATATAACTAAATGAATCTACCCGTATTTTACATTCCATGTACCGTTACATCTCGCATAACCTTGTATGTTCCATGTAAAAGAATGGGTAATAAACCTAGATCTGTACCAAATAATGGACTAACATAATAGATGTTATCTAGGTAATTCAGGTGGCTTGGATTCAAATGTTATTTTTATCTCTTATTTTTTTATTATTCACCTAACGGTTTGTTTATTAAGGTGCTATGATAAGGGTCCTTCAAGGAGTATTTACCATACTTATTTCAGGCTTCTTGCGAATAGTTATAGATATTGAAATATTATTTATTTATAACAATATAGACTAACAGTTTCACACCAAATCGACTACATGTTCTTATAAATGACGATTCCATAGCTATCTTAATTATAAATTAGGTACACAAAATAATCTTACATAAATAATAAAGCAAAATTAAAATTAGACAAGATATTAAGTTTCAATTACAAAGAGGTGCCAGTTACAACTCCGGTGATCTAAAGATTGACTCATCTCAAAGTACTGCTATTGTAGGTACTTAGTAAATAAACTTAGAACTTCGCTCGGTACTAAGAGGTCACAATACCATTAACCATAGCACATCTATAGAATACTAAGATTTCTGATCACGAGCTTAGGTCTCAGTGCCTAACTCTGGACGCTAGGCATACCAATAAGTAACGTTAATGGTAATTACTTTATTCCTAACATCGACCACTACGTAATTTATCGACAGAATGTTACCTAATTTTAGTATTACAGGAAACTTGTATGTGAAAAGCATTGTAATTGGACAAACATGTTCTGTGTTCGTAACTAAATTGGCCGGCTTATCTGTAAGTTAATTAAAACATTTGGTTAGAATTGTTTTATGTTAAATTGTTGGTTGGTAGGTAGTGATTAAAGTTTAAAATTCAATAATTCCATTTATGAATACATATACATATACAGGATAATATGTGGCATAACTCTGTATGTGACATACAAATAATACACGTGCTTGACAGTTCTAAAACACTTTAATATTATACTCAATAAAGGTTTCATTGATTAGTTTATTAGGTAAATAATATAAACATAATAATCAACAGTTCATTCAAAAGTCCAATCGAATTCTAGATTTGACAGAAAATACAAAATAACTCAATTTATTTAACGCAGACAAAAAAGACCATCAATAACTTTTCCATACAAACAAAAATAAATTACATGTTTACCATAAAATCACATATTAATGATCAGTAGAAAAATCTCGATACAATAAAAATAAAAAGAAACATTAGAAATAAATGAGAATCCTCTCGAGTGTTGAACAACGCTCGCGTTACAAAAGACATCAACGAACGAGCCTTCGATTAGAACAAATGTACAAAAAACTTGAAGGACACACCGTCTCGACTAAAATGATAGAAACACAAGTTAAACAACTTGTTTTTGCTAAGTCATGTGATCTTTGCGACGTACGTACGTCATAATTTATGTTAATATATAACAGGTACTGACCACACCCACATAACCGAAAGTAATATCGGACGTTTGGACATTAATCTAGGTATCTGGGTGTTTATCCTACAAATTTTACTAATATTATAAATGCGAATGTTTGTGTGTATGTTTGTTAATCAAACACGTCAAATTTGGAACAGGGGTAGGTTATGCTCTTCTTCTCTTTATATTCCTACTTTATATCCCACGGGAAATATCTCAACTTATGGTAGTTAATAACAAAATAAATAATTTATTCAATAAATTAATAGGATTTATATTAAGTATAATGATGATGACAGATAAGTACGTGACAATGTCTTGAATTGTCGTAAAGATAGAAGTGGTTTTAAAAGTGTTGGAAGTTTCTGGGTTTTTTTCTAGAAAGTACTAGTCTGGCTGGAAGGTAGTGTAGCTGGGAAAACACGAAGTTATGAGAATTGTAGTAGAATGACACTCCCTTTCGTATCGCCCAAGGCGGGAGACGTCATTGAATTTCCCCCCTCAAAAAAAGTGGTTTGTCAGTTGCATGCGTCAATGATTCGTTGATGGAAAGATTAGATTTTTTCAAATTAAGTAGGTAAGTTCTATGATCATCTAATACAAAGCTTTTACTTTTATTTTGTTTCAAAAACAATTTCTAAGGTTTGGAGAAAGTACTTATTAAATGACTCTGAATACGGCAGATAGTAACTGTGGAGTCTGGTTAGTGTAGTAGTGTGCACACTACTACACTAACCATACTGCAGTATAGGTATAGAAAAAAATTGATCATATTATTATTCCAATTGTCCAAATTATTTAAAGTAAGTATGATTTTTTACATGTAGAAATCAAATATGTATAATATGCAGGAAACTGTTTTGCAAACAACATCGCCCAATTACATAGAACAAACAAAAAACAAGTGTAAAATGGACCTTTAGAGAAAAAACAATGAATTTATTAATTACGCAATATGTTATATGAAAACCTAGTGAAAGTAAATAGCTGGCAATTGCTGATTTTTTTATTTTAATCTGTGTAAGCAATTAATTTGTCGCAACTGTATCATAAATTGACGCCAGCAATTTTATTTTAAACGTCTGTAAACGTCAAAGTAAAACCTTATTTGTAATCACTATACTGGTCCTTTGCGTGAAGTTATAATTAAAACCGAAAATTAATTATTTCTCATTCAATTTTAATCAGTCCACTTAGTTTAGACATCAGAGATAAATATAGCCTTCCAAAAAGCTTTCAAAGTTACGAAAATAACTACAAAATTAAACCAGAGTTATTTTTAAATACTGAAGTTATTTTTAACTTACGGGTTGCGTAGGTGTTTTAAAGAAAGTACAATTTTATTAATCCTCTACAAATAAGGTATAATTACTTCGTTTACTTGTCGGCACTAAGTAATGATTAAAAGAAGTCAATCGTCGAGTTTCGTCAAATGTCATTTCTGCTCCACTTATCTGATGACTAGTTGTGACCCAATGTAAATAACTCCACCCATACTTGAACAACCAGGTTAAGACGTTACAAAAAATGACACTTGTAGTGTTAAGATTATTAGTAGAAATTAGACCACAATTTTCTTCTTCAAACTAGCTTGTAGCGCAATGCTGCATTGCTGCTTATGACTATGAGCCCTTGGCGTGACTCGAAACTAGTCGAGTTACCTTGTAAAATAATTTCGTGATTGTGAGTAAGCTGTAAACCGTACTTAATTCAGATTTAAATAATCACTCAACCAGACAAAAATACTCGTTGACAAAAGTAAACGATTGAGCTTTTTGCCTATTCCTCTAAACCAAACAACACTGTTTTGCCATTTTTGTCAGTTTTGCTTGATCTAATGTTCAAATAACTCACGAAGAACTAAGTAAACTGAAAATATCCGAAAAGAAAATATTACATAATTGCATATTTTTAGATCTTAAGACGGAAACATCGATTGCATCAATGTAAAAATAGAGTAAACATATTCTATTCTTGCCCGCTTATAGGGATGTCGACTATATTTCTGGAATATTTGATCTATTAAAAATATTGGACGCATTTTTTCTATGTAGGTACTTATGGCGACAATTTTATTGATTTGAAATATCGTATTACGTCAAACCTTGGTCCTTACTTATAATTATAATTCTATTGTAACGTAGTGTACCGTACCTATTGTAGCGTAGCGAGGTCATAATTCAAAACCTAAATTAATAATTAATCTAAATATTGTTTACTACGACTTATTGATGTGTCCTCATGGCGTCCAACCCTATTTAATACGATTTTTATTCCGAAATAATGTGAGAAAACGAAATACATTTAAATGGCTACAAACAGTTTCTCAGTCTCGTAAAAGTCTAGGCATAAATTGGTTCAGCAATAAAATAGCCGTGAATAGAAAACACCCCATGACTAGAAAACAGTTACAATAAATTCGCTCGTAGAAAAATAAACATCTGTTCTTCGTTTGATTTATTTGAATTAGAAGAATCGTTAACAATAGATTACTAACAATTTTAACAAAAAAACCGACTTCAAGAAATAAATATTCCAAAACAAATTAATATGCACTAAAAAGTAAAAGAAATAATTGCGTATTTTTCAACAACTTAATAGATCAACTAACTTTACTAACTCATCACACACATTATAATGTAAGTAGGTACAATTATTGTTATTTCTGGAGTCGGTGTCAGCCAACTAAGATAGGTTTGTTATTTACCTATTATCACAACAAAACATTGCAGTTTTACACCAGTTGTAAGTAGGTACTCAACCACCACTCCGCCCGTGCCGTGCCCGTGCCGTGCTAGTTGTTGGCGTTTCCTAGGCTGACACCGACTCCAAAAATAACAATAATTGTACCTACTTACATTATAATGTGTGTGATGAGTTAGTAAAGTTAGTTGATCTATTAAGTTGTTGAAAAATACGCAATTATTTCTTTTACTTTTTAGTGCATATTAATTTGTTTTGGAATATTTATTTCTTGAAGTCGGTTTTTTTTTGTTAAAATTGTTTCTTATTTCTTGATTTTTAGTGAATAAATTATTTGAGTATGGGTCGACCTATTCTGCTCATATGAGACAGTGCCGTGTAAATGAATAATATTAATATCTATCCATATTGACGCATAATTACATTATTTTCAAATGTATATTAACCTGATACCCTTACTTATGATCTGCCGAGCCGACAGCTAACAGTAACCTGTTCATAAGCTACATATGTACATAGTCAGTTGTCAAACACACAAACAGATTAGATACCCACATAGGTATACAGTCATGTAACTCAGACAGCACATCAAGCTACCCATCATTCTATACCAGATATGTTACTATCTGTCCTGAATTTTATGGCTACTGAGAAAGGTAAGCTAGTATGCATCACTTCAACGTAAACGCAGAGCATATTCTGTTCAATTTTGAGGAGTTCCCTGGATTATCTTCCACATTTATGGGACCACACGGACATCGTACTCTTTCAAACACAAAAAGAATTTCTCAAATCGGTCTATAACTGACGGAGATATCGATTAACATACATAAAAAAAAAAAATACGGTCGAATTGAGAACCTCCTCCTTTTTTTGAAGTCGGTTAAAAAGCAAACATATACTTATATCATATCAGGATATTTCTAATAAGACAAAACTCAATATTCGTGCCACTCTTTAGATTTATTTATTTATCTCTATACATTAACTTCGATTTTTTTTTTAATAAAAATCTCTAATTGCATTTTATTTCATCATCCCTCATGTCTATTCTTAGCCGCATTAAGAAGCGCCTATGCCGCTTTAAAAATAATTTCATAGGAGGTAATTGTGACACCTGCGTGATCTAATTTCACGTGCCAAGCACTAACTATAGTCTGTTCAGAGCCGGATTATCACGTAGCAATCAAAGATTTTGCTGTGGGCCCCACTCAAAATGGGGTCCTACCCAAAATCGAGCACTGCGTAAAACGGGGCCCCGCGTAGTCAAACTCATTTCCACTTTGGAGTATTTTTTTTTTATGAAACGACACATACAACTTTACAAGTCTTAGACCTAAAAAGTGTACGAAAATCCATCCCCATACATTTTATACATGCTTATTTGCCATTCCTTGAATAAAATCGGAGGCCCAACCATAGAATTTGCTAGGGACCCCACACTTGATTAATCCGCCACTGTCTATTTAGTGTTTATGTTAGGCTCATGTGGACGATAATAGCTCAGGTCATAGCACCTTGCTGGTAGACGAAGGCTATTTGGTAATAATAGGTTTCAGGTACTGAATTGTACTTAAATAGAAAGTGTCTCATTATGAAAATATGTAAGTTCCATGCGGCAAATACTGTTCTTTAAACATACCACGACATGATGAGTGATGTGATACGGTTTTGACTACCAGACTAGTACTTCCTTGGACTTCCTTTGTCAAAAGATGAAAGAACATGCGTTTAATTAAAATTATAACTTTAAACTAAAATCACAATCAAGCTGAAAAACGATAATAAAGTACTCACAAAAAGGCTTTAATCGTGTCCAGTCTAACATCTATCCAATATCTTCATCATAATCGGTTAAGCTGTTTAAGTGGGGACGCATAAAAACTAACACACATTTATACTAATGGGATAGGAAAATCCCCAAACCCTTATGAGGACCCACACACACACATACACACTCACACATAAATGAAGTTCATGGTACGCTTGTATCCTTTTTTTGTAATATGTTTATCAAATTCTATCAAGTTCCGCCCGATAACGAAAACCACACACACAATAAATATTTCCCAACATGTGATAAAATGATAAAAAATACACTTATATTCTTTTGTATTTATGTAATACTTAATTATGCATTAAGGGAACACAAGTCATAACTGTTATACACAAAAGAATAAGCACCCTTTTATAAGTAAGTAACATATGGTAGGCATAGCACCTTTTCACAAGCTTTTTAAGCCCTAAATATTTAAGTCCTGTTGATTTCTAGGTTTTGAGGTATTTGTCCAACCAAAACCCCGATTATTTTTACGAATTTAGGATCTTAACAATTGCACTGTAATGTAATTAACAATTACAATCACTAAAACCGTATAAGTTATCGATAATTATACATTTATGCTAAACATGTAGACCACAACACTATGTACTACATTTTAAATTCAAGGTTAATGTGATAGGGCTGACAAATTTATTTTTATCGACATCGATAAATTGCAAAAAATATTTCTTTACCTTTATAAATATTTTTTGTGATATAACTTTTTAGTCAGAGCTAAAGACCGCCAAATCTAACCTATCACCACTCACTGTAAACAATATACAACAGCACGCTGAAATCCTATCAGTTTTTTTTTTCTGAGCTAACTGGCGTGTGCTTTTAAACATGGCTGCGAGCGGGCGCCGCCGTTTAGTACACTCGCAACCGGTGACGGAGGCACGCGTCAACGCGTTCGATAACAAATTGCGGACATCAATAAATAAATAAAAAAAAACTTTAACACAAATGTGCCAAAGGAATTTTATTCCAGTTTTAAAAACTTCACGTGTTTAAAAAAGTACTAAAAGCGCGCGAGTGTGTGTTGGACGCGTTCGTATGGATGTTAACTAGCCGGCAATACGGAGCATTCCAAATAATTCGTATTGGTCAAGGTCCGTATACAGATTGGCGTATATTGGTGTGAAATTGTGCGGTTTCGTATCCTGATTCACGTGTTCCATAGGTGAGTGACATCTCGTAAGGCTAGTCTAGTCACAGCTTTATTTTTAACACAAGAACGCTAGGATGCGCGCCCGCAACTATTTTTGGTCCACCGTGCGTTCACACCTATATTCTAAACTACATTCTCATGTTACAGGAGAAAGTTACAAAAATGTTTTATCTTAGGCCTAATTTTTCTGACACAATGACTCATAAATCGTAAAGATGCCATTTTATAGGCCGATCGTAAAATAAATAGGAACATTGCCAACTTGTACAAGAAACTGGATGAAAAATTATTAAGTCACTGTCATAAATTAAATTTGCATTCATTGAAATGTAATGGGCTATTGTTTTTGCTAACTGAAAATCCGGTAGCCATTAATATTTGTCAATTTCGCATTCTGGCGCCATTGTCGTTAATTTTCAACACATTATTGTTACTCTAAAAATATATTACAAAAATATTTTTTGCCTGCTAATTTATTTCGACCGCGAAGTTACTAATTGCATTTTCGATGTTATTCATACATAACATTTTCCGTATACGTCACTGTTTTCTACAAAAACAACAAAGTAAAGACCGTAAAAATGGGAGCAAGAACAATATAAACTTATTTATTATCTTAATGAGCCGTATAAATAAAATAAATATTGATTGGTCTGTATACAATCTAAGCGCATTACTAATGAGTTCGTTCACTTCAATGAGCGATTAACAAGAATTCAGTTAGCGTACTACCTGTGCAGTACAGATGTTTGTAAACGAACACATATTTGCTTATTTATACCGTTAATAGTAAATAGTAACATGTTAGTTAACAAATTAAATTATTCTGTTAAAACTGTTAACTTTCCACAACAAAATAGAATCGAAAAAGTATTAGTATTATGTAAAGTAACCTTGACTTTAAATTAGTTTCAAATTGTAAGTTAACAAGTTTACTTCTATAGATATCTACGACAACTGGTTCTATATTTTATAGTGTAATTATTTTATACAGTGTAGAGGTAATTTATATTTATAAATTATAACTAAACATATCACATCCTCTTCGAGGGGCTACATAAATGTAATTAAAATGCAACTGTACTTTCGTAATTGCGTGAGATACTTCAGAAATGCAGACTACAAGAGTTTTTATGTTTTAATCATTACAAATCATAGTTGCACGATAAAATAAAATACTTAATAATCAAAATTGATTCTAGTTTCTAACGATTTCGTTTAAACTAGAAATGTTACCTAATAAGTCAATGAACTGAAATCGAATAATCTGAATACTGAAAACAGAAAGTTGTAAAACTCCATTGTCAATCCACTGAAAATGCGCTACAATGATTTTGTTCCGCATTTTCGAAAATCGGAAGGATTTTAAGTAACCGGTAGCTGTTCCTTTCTTAAATTAAGTATTTATTTTATTATTCGTGTTGTGTTATTTATTTACGCAGTTATAATTAAATGTTGTCGCAATTACTTTTTAAATTTAAATACGTTAAAAAAGGAGGTTGTGTTAAACATTTTATAGCCATTCAGCCAGTCAGTAGCCATTATAACACTGTCATGTTGTGGGATACAGATAAAAAATCCGCGCGAAGCTCGAACAAGACCTTGGGTAAAAAAAAAACTAGTTTTTTTGTGAACTCGCTAAACTGCGATGTTATAATATAAATTTAAAGTTTGCGGGCGCGACCTGGCGTAGTACCTTTACTGACGAAAGATTCACGTTGCTTCTTTTTACAAAAGAAAATATTTGTTAATTGCTGTAATTATTATGAATCATGGCACTTAATTTTGTAACTCGTTTATACAAAAAATATACTGCGTTATATAAATATGACTTAACTGCTTAAGTAGTTATAATAAACCGGCGCTATACATTCAATGTCAGTCGCTTTAATGACTTGAACAGGATAACTTATACATTTTATATTTCAACGTGTAAAATTAAACGAGGAATATGTACATATAATGCAAATAGTATTATCAGTTAATTTATTTAAAATATGGTATTTACTTGCCGTTATAAATAAATAAGAGTCCTAAATGTCACTCCGAGGTAATTTTGATGTTTACATGAGTAACTAAGATAAAATGAAGTGTCCTAAAAAGATAAGAATCATTTTGAAAGAGTCATTCTGTTTATTTTCTCATGGCTGATTAACTTTTTCTGTGAAGATTCATGTGCTTACTGTTAATAGTCTTATTGAAACTGATTGACTAACAGATTGTAATTTTGTAAGTAGATCCTTATTCTCAAGGTCCATCGAAAACTTAGTTTGTTTAAACGCTTAGAAATTAACATTAAGGTATAGCTTGCATTTCTTCTTTCGAAGAATTGAATGTGTTTTGAAGACCACACGAGTCAAAGGGCGCGGTAACTGTCGCGCTGCTACACAGCAGCAGCACGGTACCGGCACGACAGTCGCCGCGTCATGTGTCGCGGAATGCGACTTATGAATATGAGCCTCTAGTATACCTTGAAACTAGTCGAGTTCATCCCCAAATAATTACGTTAGTAAGCCTAGTACTGTAAAAACATTATAATTAACCCTTTTTTCTTTACCAAATGAGCACATAAAATACTAAAATGCCTTAAATGTCACATTTAATTTAAATATGGCTACTCTTCCTAATCCCCACGAGATTAATCCCCATCACAAGTCTCTGTCCACTGAAGACTGTACCAACACCTCTTATCTAAAACCTTTAAATATTTGCTAGTCGAGTTTACGAGTCTGATGACCTGAGCATACCTATCTATTTAGGTAAGTAGACAAGTGAGAGAAGGTACCTATAGTATAATAGTTAACCAAGCTTAATAATTCAGTTAATCGACCAGGTTAACCGTGTAACTTAGTGTTGTCAAAGCAAACGTATACATGTACAAGTATGTACACTTACCAAACGTTTGTAATTTTTTTCGATTGATACTATGAATGAAGCAATTGATACATGAGGTGAGTGTTTGTATGTTTGAGTTTTACTTAAACCGTATCAATTAAATCATGTAAAACACTCACTTCATTAATATAATCTAAACTCTGATGACTAATTCCAAACCTAACCTTCTATAAAAATCTTAAAGAAATAAATAGCAATTCAGTATTGTGTTTTTTTTTCGACCATTTAAACCCACTCACAATTGGTTTAAAGCAATAAACTACCAGCCTGCCACTACATAAGGATTGCAATCACTATTTATGGCCTACATTGCATTCTTTATAGAGCATGTGAATAACTCACGACTCATGGCTCCAAATTAAATAGATAAAAATAATCAGTTCGGTTAACTGATGGTATTTAATAAGGCAAATATCGGTGTAAGTAGATAATAATAAAGTGAGTTTGGAACCAATTGCATTCCCTTGACATTCGACGTCAACATCCATTTATTTTCTGATATGCATTCTATTACTAAATGCAGAAGATACAAAATGCAACTGTTATCTCTGATTGCGTAATTATTACATCAATCTTGTCTCTATTGCTAAAGTATTAATCGGCCTATCTGGTCATTAGAATAAAGGATTAAGTGCAATCCCTTCATGATAAAGAAAACAAGCATATTGCAGGTCGCTAACTTTTATCAGTGGAAGTCATTGATAAAAGGTGGTGATGAACAAACTTAGGTAAGTATTCAAGCATTTTTATCAATATTACATTAAGTACTAAACTTAATAACACTAAGTACTACAAATTAGTGAAAAAAAGCCAAATAATGAAGGTAATCCTTTGACGTCAGCCATCTATTTGCCAGACGTCAGCAAAATTACATCTGATCTTAACGGTTTGATAGAGCCAAGAAGAATTTATACAAAAACGAAAATTGTCTACAATCAGGGATTTCCGAAGACCTGCTGTAATTTCATAGTTATTACGAACACTTAGTTCTGTGTTCGTTTGAAATAATTATAGTCATCTATACTGCAGATGAAAGGATTTAGAAGTAACTAGCCTTTTTCGTCTTCGATAATAAGAGTGGGGCTATAATTTTTTATACCCTTTATTTTCCAATACCGAATTACGTAGTTCGTTTTTACTTATGTTTAGTTTTGAATCACCTCAATTCAGTTTCATATGTGTGTGTATACACTTCAAAAACGAACACATTGATTTCAGTAACAGTGCCTTAAAAAATAAGGCGCGGTCATTGAGTCACCCTAAACGGAAATCCCAGTCTGCTTGGAGCTTCATTTAGTTAGATAGATACACTTAACAATTTTACTGATATAACTTATTTTTACTGTTATAAACAATATGTATCTTATGTTATTATGTTTATGCAATACTATATATTTAATGTAGGTATTTACTATCAAAATACAGGAGATTTTATTGAATTTAGAACAGAAAAAGATTTACACTAGGTATTTGTAATGTAAATTCGCTTTAAAGGGTAGTCACATAGGATCAATTTTCCTTACATTCCTTAGTATTTCTTTGGCTTCGTGTAGCTATACAATGCAGGAATGAATATGCTTTACCGTAATGTAGGTACTAGTAATAGATATGTAATGTACTAAAGAATGCTCAAACTGGATTTTTCTGGTTTTAAAGACGATAATATCTTGTAAGTCCTTACTTTTTCCAGAGATAAGAATACTAAATCCAAATAAATTAGGTTGGGTTCGACAGCTTTGTACGTATTTTACACATACTAAAATATTAGTGTAGATTATAATAGGATTAACTTTTACAACTGTTAAGTAACTGCCTAATCGTAGTACGTATGACGTATGTATATTATGTATACAGAATGAAAAATCATAAGGATAAATGTAAACCATTTATCATCAATTTTATCATTTGCTACTTCGTCGTAATTTTTACAAGGAAGCTATAAAAACGAAACACTTAGTTATAATGATATTGCATATAATATACGGTAGCCTATTCAAATTCGGATTCTGAGATCATTGTATTTGATTTAAATTATTATCATTTTGACCGTGACATCGCTAATGTCGTTCGTCTCGAAATATTACGAAGACTCATTTTGAATTTTGACTGACAATAAAGTTACGTAGATTCACTTTTTATTATGCTTTTTTACGCGAAATATATAGTTTTTCGTTGCCAAATTACTGGCCTTGACAATGATTGTAAAAACTGTTACGGAAGCTGCAAAATAGATACGAATTTGAAAATAAAATGTTACAATATTACGCTAGTATCATCAAAAATATCTACTATGTTCGTGTTATATTTAAACGGCTTAAGAATCGACCCTTTACGATCGAATAGGTATCTATCAAATTCAGAAATAGGAAACGCTTAAATTGTCCTTAAATGCATATTAGAAAAAAGGTCGGATAGCGGCAAGAAGGTCTATCAACAAATAAATAGAAGCACCGCCTTCTCATTGATGTTCTATGATATATTATTAAAAAAAAATCTCACCCTAAACTGTATATCGATGGCGCTAATTCTACGAAGTGACCGACCCTAGCGTGGGACACGAGAAAAAAATCTGATCCTTTAAGAATAAACAGTGTGTTAGGCGCCAAATTCTATGGGTGTTAAAGGCCATTCAGTTTTTTTTTAATTGCCGACAGACGAGGGTGCGTACTTTTTTACACCGAACTCGTACCTTTTTAGACACCATTCACAGATTTTTAATTTACATAAAATTTATATCTTTCTATATAATTATTTCTCGGTCTGATTCAAAGTATAAAGCTATAATTAGAATCACAGGTTTGTACACAAATATTATTTTTGCGTGATATAATGTGTTGACTTTTATACACATGGATAATAGAATTGTGTACAAAAGATTATAAGGTAGTGTATTTTTGTGTGAATAGCGTGTGAAAATTAAACATACGAGTTTTTACCAAATATAATTGAATCAACATCGATGATGATCAGTATGTTCAATGAGCAAGCTTTTCTTATTATCATGAATTTTCAAGTCGCACGGGTCTAAAATTTAATTAGCAAAACTGGTGTGAATCGACTATGTATTTTCGTTTGATGAATAAATTACCAAGTCAAAACCAGTTTCATTTTGATACCATCACGTTCGTCGTTTGAAAATTGATTCTAATTTCAAACGCTTTATGTACGCTATAAACTTGTTATTTATTTACAGCCAGTATCTAATCAATAATTTTTTAAATATATCGCATATTTTTGGCTTATTGTTTATCTGCACAATAAAATACTAAATTGCAGTTCTGTGTCTTTTTATCTGGATAATTCATTGAGTCTAATAAATAGCTAAAGTTTACCCACGTAGATTACAGTTAACATAATTTCAATTACGTCAAATGAAAAGAAGTTTTTATATTTATTGTTGTAATAAACTTGATAATATTATTCTACTTATTCATCTTTATATTGAAACACGTGTTTCGAAATTGTTGTACCTACGAATATTTTATGCATTGATCTATTTAAATTCTATAGTAGGTATGTTCAACGAATGGAAAATTTGCGTAGACTGAGACCTGTTGAAAAACCCGTTGTTTTAATGAATAATGCAGACTCAAATTGTCTTGCCATAGAATAGACTAATTTTGGATAATGATAGATGAGACTAGTCGTAAAACTAGTGAAGTGTCAATGGTAGAAAAATGAAAATGTCATATTGGTTTTGCTATGAAATATGTGGACGTATTTACATTACATATTAAATGGACTGCGAACATTTATATCCTGCTGGTTAGTTTTAGAAACTGTTTTACGTAGGTGGTACCTGTATTACAATAGATATTGCAATATTTGCAACTAATGACATTTTGGGAGTACGGATGCCCTTTCCTAGCGCTTTTTTTTAATACAAACAAATAGCCAGATTTTTATATTTTCTTTGTGATTAAATATAAAATAATAAAAACGTTGTAGGTACAATATAACAGCAGTGGGGATCTCGAATTACCAACATTTGACCTCTGAAATGCCCCATACAGACAGTAATGTTTTATTTCGTTTCTTCATACAAAAACAAAGCACAACGAAATCTTTTAAAAACAAAATATAGTCATTATTAAATCTCAGTTTATCATACAACTCATAAACGTAATGTCAGGGGTTGCGAACTTAGATAACTCTTTAACAAAATACGTAGTTAGTTTCAAAATGTAAGATAACGTGGATTTTCAATGTAATCGCGATGAAGGTTTATTGAATTAGTTATTTTAAATAATCATTTTATATGTTTCATCATCTTTGGAGATACCTCTGTGCATTTTTTTTCTTATTCTTTGTAGCATACGATTTCCTTATTTTTGTTGGATGCTCAAAACATAAGGTAAGGGTAACTAGTATCTCGGAGCTGCGGACTGCCTAGCATTACCGGATTACTGGAGTCAAAAAGCAGGAGTAGAAACGGGCTGCTTTTTAATCAGCAAGACACTTCTCTCTCCTCATCCAAAAGGCGGGAGAAGTCATTGAATGATTTTTCCCCTTAAAGAGGGGTAACTAAAATGGCAAATAATATAATCCCTTAAACTGACAACGTTCGGGACCCTGATAATGTTCCACGGGTCCCTAGGTAATTTTCTACGGGCCCCAGCAATCATGCCGCTGGTGATGGCAATTAAATTTATATACATACATAAATACATTTCCTGTAAAATGTATTAAGTGGCATTGAGAGTTTTATAGCTTACTTAATTACTATCTTTTTTATAATTTCTTCATTAACTAGTTAATTAGATACGGCTATTTAATTCTTGTATTTGATGACGTATACATTTTGAAAAAAGTATTTTTATGAAGTAGTTGGTAGGTAATGCTTACCACGGCTATTTTACATTTAATTAAGAACTGATTAAATCAATTACAGTTTGTTTTGATTAGAACTTAGCTTAATTACTTGTTTAGACTTGTTTTTCTTTCCTTAATTAGTATTTAATCATCTTCATAATCCATAGCGAATGCAAAACGTAATTATTATTGCAGTTACTAATTGATTTCCTATTTTTCCCAAAGCACGTCGATACCTTACCTTACCGAAATCACAGAAAATAAATATTTTTAAATACCTATGTAAGTTACTAACAAATCGAATCTGCCTACCTTTTCAAGAACTAAGACTTCGAACAAAAATAGAATGGAAAATTCCACTGAATTCAAAACTGTTTGAATTGTAACAATTGTTCAAACATTTTCTCTCGATATTTTAACAGCAAGAAGGAAGTCATGGTTTGCTGTAAAATGTAATTTATAAATATTTAAGTAAAATTCATTTTTAATTGACATACATTTCGTATATATTTCTCTCACTCTTCTGTATCACGAAAATAAAGGACAAAAGATCTCGAAGCTACTCAAATACCTAATCGAGATCTGGTAGAATGCATGGAAAGTCGCTTCGACTACATTCCTCGCTAAATAAGTCGATTTTAATATTATTTATGCATAAATAAAACCATATGTATACTATATCTTATGTAACTTTATTCTGAGATATCGATAAAAAAGTTAAAAAGACAATTTTTAAGATTCAGTACATGAATCTCAATGAGTATTAAGAGATTATCAGAAAAAGAAGTACTTAATTACAAAGTATTAAAAATATAAAACCTCACTGATTAGTTTCCATAGATCGGAACACAATTATTAAAAGTCGTAAATTCTCAGATTAAGTACTAGCGTGATGGACGATAAAAATAAAAACCTTAATTTAAAACCGAAACGTCTACATTTAAAGTTTTATGTAAGGAATTAATTAAAATTCTTATAAAAAATTTTTGTCGTTTTCAAGCCTATACAGGTTTACTAATTTGCAAAGCTGTATGTATAGCTTTTAGAGCAAAAAGCATTTTTTGAAAAACCAGTGATACACCAAAGTAGGCACACCATATTATTATGGTTTATTTTCAAATAGAAAATGCCATAAAAAATATTAACTTTTAAAACTAATTCAATAATGCACCTGGAAGCGACAACACAATATTTAAGTTTGAATTTAGAATTGTACAATTGTACATCGTTACAAATGACTCATACCTAAGTAAAGTATCGAGTAGGGGGTCGTGTACAACATATGTCATGCCATAATGAGACAATTACCCCTCTCTCAAAAAAACTTACCACATGGACATAAAGTCTAACAATCATTTTGCACATTCAACCAGTATAAACTGACCGGTAAATGTGCAGAAAGATCATACATGTGCGAGTTCATAATAATCTAGTTTCGTTTAGCTTAATGTGTAGCCTCGTGTACTAACATGTGCAGTTTTTTGTATGTGTGTGTGTGTGTGTGTAACTGAACCGCAACATACGTACATGTGTGGGAATCGCGTGTCATTAGTACACGTGTTTTAAGACCCCTTTTTAAGGCAACTGTATCGGGTTTTGCCAAATATCAATTGATCGTATGCTGACTCATTTTTAAAGATCTGCTTGTAACATGTTTATTTTACAAATTACGTTCATTTCAATACACTTTATTTTCTTACTTGCATACTAAATAACTGTGCTAACTGTACTTACACAAAATACTTTCTGCTTTTCTTTAACTTACCGCATGATCCACAAAAATGATCTATTTTTATTTAGATTTGATGATTAATTCAACTCTAAGTGTTGCACCCATGTTTAAACACGATATGAATAATTCCTACAGAAAATCCGTTACCAAAGACTACCTAAAACGTGATCACTAATTAACTTCTGATGAAAAAATATAATACTCATCATAACACCAATATGTTTCCAATTGACCTCGGTTGACAATCCAACGAAAATGATCTGACGTCAAAAGTGACCTAGCATTCAATACGTCATTGTTTGACATCAATCAACGTAACAACATCTATGTTATCATTGTTTTGTTTCATAACGAAAACATAATTGATATCAATAAACTAGATCAGGGTAATTAGAAGTCAATTGAGCGTACTTGAAAATAATTTGGAAAAAATAATTTATGTTGACTGTTTCTGACAGCATGTGGCCGTTCCAGTTTATTTAATTCTACGACTTTATTTTTTATTTTGTCTTGGAAAGACGGCGACACGCAGGAAAGCATGAAAAGTATCTTAATTATAGTTTAAAACGTCTGATATATATAAATGACTCGTGTTATGACTAAGACATATACACCTACTGCAAAAAATCTGGAATAATTAGAACAGTGTACGCTAGACAGAAAAATATTGGCACGAGTACTCATGTTGACTACAAACATACATTCAGACACGCATATGTCATATGGGCGACGGTCACCAACCTATAACCTAGTGGGAAACACCTATTTTCGGTTTTTTGACTTAGCAAACTAAGGCGCGTGACTCCCATAGTAATTTTGAAAAAGAAAATAAAACAAATACAATGTGCTCCATACCGGTAACAAATAAAAATCTCGTACGGATTTTTTAAATCGGTGTCAAAAGATCGAATTCCAAAGAAACAGAAATTGATCGGATTATTCGAGAAACGGAGAATATAAAAGCGATTTGATAAATGATAATCCACTACAAAATGTTTGGACTTTCCAATGGCTTGAGAAAAATTCTAGCGGACCATATTATAAGTATAGAATGTATCTACCAATACACGCGTGAATTATTAGAATAACGTTTCAAGAAGATTAGAAGATGCAGTTGTCTTAATGGGTAACCATAGATATATATATAACAACTACTCTTGTGTATCTATTATCGCCTAATAGAGTCAACATAAACGTAAGTTATATAATTAATAAGTATTCATTGGGTAGATAAATCTCTCCAGTAATAAAATATAACAACAGATACTTTCATAATTTAGGTACTCCATCTTAACACAAGACGTGATCAATGCCCTAGACATGAAACCAGTCTAGCAATCGATATAATATCTTTCAACAAGGATTCTTTATCGCCATAGAAGGCTCTACTCGCCTGTAGACTGTGTAAAATTGACTCTTGTAATATTTATGGGCAGCACAAGATGATTTATACGATACCAGTCTCATTATTGAGGTAGTTACGATTATCCGCACAGTCCTTTATGAATACCGCAAACCTTGAAAAGTTGAAACAAACGTGTACCTATACAAACTTTTTTCTCACTAAAGTTGAACGAAAGAGTTTCAATAAGCACGACAATAAAAATACTGGCCGCAAATTAAAAAATTAACTTGATTCAATTATTTATTTATGACCAGATGCAAAAAGTATTTATGTCCAACGTTATGTTCTAGTTCCAAAATCAAAATCGTATTTTAAAACTTTTGATTGATTATGAATTTATGATACACGAGTCTAGTTTTTGTAGTTTACATAAAATATTGTAATAAACAAAACAACATCATTATTTATTTATAATAACTATAAATTGCAGACATGGTATTTATTATTTTTTGTACTTACAAAGAATAGATGATGTTTCACGTTGTTGATCACGAGTCACAATCACATGTTTCTCTTTCTTGTTTTGTTAAACTTTGACGTTTCTTTGGAGATTATTCATATGTATGAATTGTAGCTTATAATGTAACATTATCATTCGATGATTAAAATTAATAGAGGGCACACAAATTAACCTTATTATCCGTATAATGAAATATACTAAATCGATTTTTTTTATATTTCAAATAATATGATCATATGAGGCCCAAAGGCTTTCTTATAGGTAAAGCCTTATGAATGATATTTCACAATGTTGTGCAACAGTGCAACGTGACATGTAAATATCCACGAGTTTGCAATAAGCTTATAAAATATTTAATATTTATTCTATGACTCTAGAACAGGAGCAAGAGCCAGCAATAATATCTTAGAAAAATTAAAACCGATTTAAGCTTGTGTACACCGTACCGTGTCATACTTACTCGTTAGATAGTTGAACGAAACTTTAAAAGCGGAATTTAAATAACTTTGATTATATATGCTGATACAGCTAAAGTTGATCGTCATCATCAACTATCTATTTATTCTAGGTATACCTTATTAAAGAGACTATCCTCCGCTGCCCTCTATATACAAGCAAAGAGGTTATGCTCTACCGTGAAAAAAGTAACTAAAATTTTGTAGATTTCCACACAAAATGTCTGTGGGTTCCCGATCTACAAAACCTGCTACACCGGTGTTCTGAATGACATAGAACTTGAAAATTAACATAGTATTATGAGATATAAACATTATCATAAGATTATTTAACGCAGTAACTGATCTACTGCCATACATACAGCTAGTGATTTGTGGAGTGACCGTAAACAATACTTAATAGGCATAATACTTAGAAGTATTTACCTTCTTACTAATATTTTTGTCGTGGCAAGAATTCGGATTACGAGTAATATTTCGCTGGTAAGTTTTTATTTAAACGGAAGACACGTGTATTTAAATATACATATACCAAATACTTAGCATATATTATATCTGCAGACGACTTTGCTTAGTGGTGATTGTCAAGTTCAAGACGTGTCCTTACATCGGTCGTCGTCCGTCGCACATTATAATTTTAACAGGTTTTATATTTTTAAATACTTTTATGTTTGTAATTCAAACTCAAGCTCGTTTGATTTCCTCGTTTGCTAGAAACTTGAAGAGTGACGTGAGAGAATTTAATTTCAAGAATAGACAAGTATCTAGATGATAAAATTAGCAAGTCAATAGCTGCGAGTTGTTATTCAACATAATCTGTGGCCGCAGCCAAACACTTTTTTTTTCTTTAATTGTCACTGTTTGATTCCGAATTCAAATCAAACAGTGCTGGATGACGTCGTTGCCACGCCCATCAAATATTGAATTTGTACAGTCTGTGTGTTCCGAATCATGAGTAGATAATTGCCGTACTTGACTTTACATGGGAAAGCCATTATGTCTGACAGGTCACATAACTATGGTAACCAACCCGAAGATATGACTTTACAATGGCATCCTATCAGAATATTAATCACTGAATAATTATTTTATATAAACGCATTTCTTCAATATAAATTAAAGTTTGATGTTTATAAATGACACTGTATATGAGAGTGTATGGATAATGTAGTAATGCCTTAGCATTTCTGAAAGAGGTTTTATTAAATTTCTTACGTGGACGTCCAGACGAAGTTATAGCGGTATATAGAGTGACAGACGTCAAATGGGGCATTGTATTTTGAGACGAATAATGTTTACAATCCACGTATACAATGTGCATTTACAGTATTTGTAGTCTCTCAGAAGAATTAATAATTTTAATTTACTATGATGGACACTATATTTTGTGATTTTTCGAGAAATGAAATGTATGTACCTTTTATTTTACTTTTATTTGATTTTTTTACAAACCCCCTAGGTGGTAAATAAACAAACATTGTTTCTAAATAATTTCTCAATGGCCCTGGTACATTTAAACCTTAAACTGATTTTAGATTAAGTTTAATAAAACACAGATTCCATTTTCATTAACAAAACAGTTTAAACCTGAGCAATACTTAAGTACGTACTTACCTAATAATGAACAAAATCCCAAATATACCAAAGTACAAGCTGATAACAAAATGAGATACCGAGAATAACTTTTCCACACAATACTCCCCCTACTTATCTAAAATGTCGAAGGTTAAACACGTAATAACATAATAATGTGAAACTTATTTTTAGACTGAACTTAGAAACACTAACATTTGTTCATTACAGACAACTTTCACAAAGTCAGAAGTTAGAAATAAATCAGTTATGACAATACCAACCGAAGATCTTGTTGGAGAAGGGAAATCTTACACAAGAACTTCTTACTAGATTAATATAATGTATGTAACTATGTAGAAAACATTTCCTTCTTTAACATTTTGATATTAGGTACTTACGCCTATCTAAGTTTCTAAAACTAAAATGTTTTATCGAAGGATAAAATAGTTAAATAATCTGTGAACATACCTAAAAAAAAGTTAACGACGATTTCTTAACCTTCTCCTTTTTTTAAATTTAGTTAAAAATTATTCAATTTTTCGGCGTCCAATCGTCCTTTTACATTGCATTTGAATTCAACGACGTGCACCATTCTTAAAAAATAATAAAAGTTTAAACTTTATATTCATTATACCTACTAGATTTCTCAACCGTGTCGATGGAAATTTACCGCGAACACAAAAGAGATATGATAAATATATTGTTTTCCTTTTTTTGCATAATAATATCTTGTTATCAGAAGTGCAATGACCATTAACGTCATCTTAAGGGCCCCCTCGGGATTGTAAACAATATTATAATACTTTAAAGTATTAATAAGGAATATAAACGGTTGCCAACTGATATTTACTTAAATAAACTGTAATACTGTGCTGTAGGGTCAAACAAATGTCAGTACTTAAGTGTTTGGTAGAGGTCAGATCGTACAGGTACGCATACATAGCTAGCTTTCTACTAAAATGTAAGTTTGTTTGTATATTGGGTTTAGATACAGGATGAATACTACTTAGGATATGATTGATTGCCACGACATATTATACCTACTATGGACTACGAAAAGTCGTCAATTTTTCTTTATTCACTTACGTAGGTAAATATATAAGTTTTTAAACTGACATGGTCACTAATGGTAATTATGATTCTAAGACTTTCATAAAAATTGGTCAAATAAACCAGCTGTAGTCAAATTTCAGCCCAAATAGAGAAGAGCAGTTCTCTTCCCTTCCTTCACTTTTTATACCGATTCAAAAACCACCGAAGTATTTCAGCGAAAATAATCAGTATTGCAACTGCATGAAGTACTAAAAGTACCAAAGACCACCTAAGGTCTTAGAATATGCTAGTCCATCAGGAATAAGGGCATCAGCACGCTGCACCGAATGCACCGATATTGTTTACTATGCACGCACCGTCAGCCTATTGTTTATACTACACACCGAAACTATGTTATTGCATAACACACATAGATATGCAAAATTGTAACGCAACATATGTAAGTATGTATTATTTCATTGAATACAATAGTCACCTGAATGCTAGGATGGTGAATAATCGTATACAACATATATACCTACCTACTGCATACTGTATCAAAAATTTTAAGGCATCTAGGTACGTCTTTCTGGTTCAATTTAACTTGATCACGGATTTATTAGTAAGTACCTAGGTACTCAAGGAATACTTTACTTTTTCTTATTCCTATTCGTACTCTTACATTTCATTGGTATTTAAAATACTTACCTACTACGTAAGCAACAAATACTCTCTACTGAAATCCTGGAACTATAAACATCTAAAATGAGTTTAGACCATTTTTGTGCGTACGAAAATGATGAATTGCATGTTGTATTTCCGCGTAGGCGCCGTAGATTACGATAATTATGTTGATAAAACGATAACTTCGGTATCACGTGCCGAATCATAAAAGCTTTGATTACAGCTTTTCCTTTTAGATAACAAACTAAACTGTGTGTTTGAATGAAGGCAAATGGCGCTAAAATAAAAAGTCCTTGCCATATATCCTTATAACATTATGTAGTTAATCTCTAATCCCGAATTGACGGGCAATATAAAGTGGGAGACGAAATAATAAATACTTCCATGATGCTTATTACTATTTACTCTGATTGGTTGGTTCATTCGTGGCGGCCAATTGGAGCGCCGAACAACTTCTAATCTCACTAACTGGCGGGAACACAGGTGATGCCATTGGCAAAAGCTAGTCTGATCATAAACACCCGCAGTCTGTACAAATATTTTCCTGTACTTTGATCATAACCCACGCTAGAGATGCGCAATAACTTTATCACACCTTTATCACCTAATCGATAGGTTTCGGGACACCCACGTGATTATGACCTTTGCTCATTTCGCCCTTGAACTCGTGTATCAGGCATACTTGAACTGAAATGAATCATATTATTCTACATCACATGAATAGTACATCGTAAGAGCGTGATTGTACCATGTAGAGTCCATTCAGTATAGGTGACATAGATAACTGTACAGATGGTAACTCGTCTTTGGATTTTATTTATAATCTAATTAATTGTATCGTCTGATTATAGGCAACAGAAAACATTAAAATTGTGTGACTCCTATTTAGGAAAAAAAATCGCAGAACCGCGTTACGTGACTTTTGCAATCACCACATACCAAGGCCAAACGATAACCCACACTAATGTTTAGATGCTTTAATTTGGCCCATACCATGACAAATGAAACTATTCATTACCAGTTATCCAGGTCTATCATTCTATACAACGATTGTTCCGAGACGTATCAGCTTAAACTGGACAATACGGCAGATAATAAAGGCGCCAGAAGCTCCACTGTTTTGCTAGTAAACAGTCAAGAGTCAAGTAATATTGCTAGAGGTCGCCACGTCCGCTCTTATCACTGTTATCAGTGCGCAATGGTCATGATTTACACCAGTAGGTAGTTGTGTCAGCCGGGTCGACCAACGAACGCCCATATCAGATATTGGAGCAAGTGGTTTAAGTGCTTATTTGCTTTGTTGGGGCTAAATATTTTCACGTGTATGTTAATGATTGTGATAAGTATGTTCGTAGTTAGGTTAAATTAGGTCATTATGATCGAAAATCCCATATCTTTTGTTAATCGTATATGTCGGTCGTATTGTATCAGGTTAATGAAGGCAGCTTGTGAAGCTTTACATAAGTACTTTCAGTAGCTAATAAGCTGAGTTTATTGTGTACTCCCACCAAGTCGGACTCCTATGTTTATGGACGCTAGACAATAGTATTTCCTTCCCTTCATCCAAATTATAAACTATTAGCTCTTTTCATAATACCAATATTATATTAAGCGACAATTTAATGAGATTAAAAGCTTTTCATAGAAAACAGTTTGTTTTGAAGCTCATTAGTTCGCCGAATTAGTCGATGAAGGGCAAACGGTCGTGTGTCGTGTCGTTATTTGAATAGGCTAGCCGGACTAGCTGCTAGCATGACTTGGAAGACTCAGTAACTATGTGTCATTAATCCAAAAATCAGCGTTAATACGGTTACGAACTTCTTATATAAAAAGTTACCAAGTAAACACTAAGGCTGCCAAATCGATCCAAAAAACTACACAGACTTGCCATGTGGTTAACCAACGGAAGTTAGATAAAAATGCCTTCAGCATAACGTCAGCCTCTTCTCAGTATTTCCGTACACAAAACCTAAGTAAATTAAATACCTAACTAAATATTTGGGTACATTTTTAATCTCAAGCGAACCACAACAAACGACACTTGAGCCAGTTCAGCAAATACTTTGGCCGAAAAACATAATAAAAAGTCTGCACAAGGTCAGTTGTCGAAAAAAAAATGTTATAAATATACCTAGTAAGTATGCGTCACGTTTTCATTGTATCGTACGATTTCGTCTGCGATCAAATTGAACTCGGTTATGCTATACAAATGTGAGTTTCTAGAACAATTCTTTAAATAAAATTGTGTTATTTTCATTTTATTAGGTATCAACAGGGTGTTGATATTTCTTATTATTATAAAATTGTAGACAAAGTTGTATATATCTTTGAATGTGAATAAAATGCTTAAATGTTTTGAGCTAGGTACCTTTTAAAAACAATTCAAATCATTCCGCTAAACAATAAGGACAACGGAAAACATATAACAATGAGAAACTAAATTAGAGCAAAACCAGTATAAACCGCATTTTAATTAAATTTATCGATGTATCGAATAATGGCTACGTCACTAACTAACGAAGTTATTGTAACGTAGGTATTTTTGTTTAAACAAATGTAACGTATTTTTGTTTAAAGGTTTAAACAAATGATGTTACCGTAGCATTGTTTACGCGTCGTTGGTACACGTGGTTAGTAGTTAGAACAGATAGTCCGTGGCCTTGAATTGTAACCCGACCAATAGTGGGACAGAAAACAAATAAATCGTGTGGCGCTATTGAAATCTTAAATCATTGACCCTAGGACTGAAGCATCCTTCTGAATCTTAGGTGTGAAACTTCACGATGTGAGGTTACTGAAGAAATTGAATGTTAGGTAAACATTGCCATTTTATATCATTTTCCAATAACCTATTATGTCTAATTCGTATACACCTATATTTCTTAACTTAATAAAAATATTGTACAGAAATCATAGATGCGCATATATCGCATCACAAATTCGCAATTAGATCTAGCTCTCACTATCGTAACTTTTTTTTTTTTTTTTTTTTTGAGGGGCGAAAATCATCCAATGACTTTTCTCGCCTTGGGTGAGGCGAGAGGGAGTGTCAGACTCTTACTGACTAAAAACCACCCCGTTCCTTCACCTGCCTTTCGAGCCGGAGCCCCGGTAAACCCGCTAGGTAGTCCGCAGCTCCGGATCAGGCATCAGCCCTACTGGGCCCCATCTGTGGTGGTCTGATGGCTCTTTGAGGCGCGCGCGGAACGCGACGCGCCGCACGCACGGGTCTGGTTCTGGTCGGGCGGCGAGCTACCCTTGCTCGCCGTCCGCAGGCCCGCACTTACGGTGGCCGGAGATCGTCGCGCGATCCCCGACGCCCGGAGTGTCTCTCGCGACGGCTGGGGCGTGAGGAGGTTCGTTCTCTCACGCGCCCCGCCTCCTCCTTAGCTAGCATGACTGCTTCGCAGAAGGAGGAGACGGCATCCCAGTCCCCCTCGCTCCGCACCATGGCTTGTACCAATGCCGGACGCGAGAGGTCGCCGTCGCCGACTACATCCCTGAGGACACGGCGGTGCTCAGCCCATGCAGGGCACAGCGCCACCGTATGTTCCACTGTGTCCTCCGGACGGTCCTCGCAGTGATGACACCCGGGCGTTTCCTCCCGCCCAATCAGAAACAGGAACCTACCGAAACTTCCATGTCCGGTAAGCACCTGCGTCAGGCGGTAGGTGAGGACGCCGTGGCGTCTCTCAAGCCACTCCTCAAAGAGGGGACTTATCGCTGCAATGACAGCGAGCCCAGCCCTCGGTTGCGACAGTAGTTGCCGCCATTCCGCCATGAGATCGCGCCGGAGCTCGTCCCGCCACGCACTAATCTGGCGCGGCAGTGGAGTTTCGCCCCGGCGATGCGCGTCGGCGCGCAGACTAAAGACGCGCGCGAGCACTTTCGCCTCCAAATCCCACGGCGGTAATCCGGCAAGGAGGTTCGCCGCCTCCCCGGAGATCGTGCGATATCCACGGATCACTCGGATGGCCATGACCCTCTGGGACGTGAGCAGCGTCCGAGTTGGCCGCCGCATCAGGTTCGGCGCCCACACAGGGGCGCCGTAGAGGGCCATGGACCGCACGACCCCCGCATACAACCTCCGGCAGGAGGCATTTGGCCCCCGAGGTTGGGCAGGAGCCGCTTAAGCGCAGCCCCCGTCCGTTCCAACTTAGGAGCCAAACGTCGGAAATGCTCCACGAAGTTCCATCGACTGTCGAGGACGAGTCCTAGGTACTTCATCGTCGTCTCGACGCCGATGGTAACCCCTCCTGCCGTTATTTGGGACCCACCTGGAGGTGGCGCGTTCCCGCGGCCATGAAAGCACATGGCCTCGGACTTGTGGAGCGCCACCTCGAGTCCCAATTGCCGGATCCTTGCAACGACTATCGCAACCGCCGTCGTCATTAAATTGGCCGCCGCCTGGTGCGACCTCCCGTGCGCTAGCACCAGCGTGTCGTCGGCGTAGCAGATTACGTTAACGCCGTTCGGGAGGTCGGTGCGCAACACCCAGTCGTAACCGATGTTCCACAGGAGCGGCCCCAAAACCGAACCCTGTGGAACACCGCGCGACATTTCTCGCCTGTTCCACTCGCCCTGGTGACCGGGGAACGTAACATACCTGTCTGACAGGTAGGCCTCGATTACACGACGGAGGTAGGTAGGCACCCGGTGGTACCGAAGTGCCCCTAGTATGCAGCTCCAGGGTAGGGAGTTAAAGGCGTTGGCGATGTCTAGAGACACCGCCACGACGACCTTACCCCTGGACACTGCAGTCCCCGTCGTGAGGTCCCTTACGCGCATAATGGCGTCCACCGTAGAGCGCCCTCTGCGGAAGCCGAACTGGCCATCCGCGAGGTCCGGCCCAAATTCGGACAAGTGCGCGACGAGGCGGTTCGAAATCACTATCGTAACTTAAGATTCTAATAAGGGTTTATCTTACCTTGTTCTTGTTTTTGTTTACAAACACTGTACTGTAATGCCAATAACACGTTATTTAAATATAAACTTGATTTCTATAATTCTATTAAAGTTTTCCACTGTAAACAATGTCTTAGATGAATATGGGTCAAGCATTTATTGTACAACATCTTAGTCTTGACCTTACACAATCTATGACAAATGTAAATAGCTCTTACATAATACTATGTACCGATATTTATAACTTATTGTTTTTATGATAATTCTAGGGCTATAACAGTAAAAAGCATCTATCCATAATAAGGCTATGGCCATTTAACTAGACATTGTTTTGCAATTGGAAATTATATTCATTTCTATTTGTCTTCTTACTTCAAAATAACTTTGATAATGCGGTCTACTTAACAATAATGTCCTATAGAGAAACTTCAACACTTATTATTTGAATATAGGCTTTCCAACAAACAATCCTGAATAGCATTCGTAACGTAGTTCATTTGGACTGGAACTTGAAACTTACACTCCTAACTTCAACAAAGTTATCAATGTATCCTACAATATTTAATTCTGAAACACTGAATGCAACATCACTGTTCACCAGATGGTAAATAGTAAAACTACTCTGAATTTGTACTAAATGTATGTATAATTATTACGTTTTTTAAGTCCTGAAAAATACTTGTCTATTGCCAATTATTCGAAATATCCAGATAACCATTAATTTGCGCTTGCTCATTCATAAGTGTACGCAATTTGTGAACCAACATTAAACACAGTATGTAATTGCGTAGTAAGCATATGCCTAATGCGTATATTTTCTGGTTGACTAGATACCAATGAATGGCGTTATTTAGTTTCGCCTGAACAAACACTGTTTTTGCAATAGTCTATCACGCATCGTTTTTATCATAAATTAAGACCGGTTGTTCCACACTATTGTAACTACGTAGACTCTATACAACTACGCACTCGCATATATTTAAATCATTTACTTATTATATGTATTTATTTATTCATAAATGCATACTTATGTTGATTACAATACATTGCTGGGAATTTTATATGTGACTTACTAAAATATATTCGATATACCTTGCTCCATATAATAGATTTGCAATCCAGACGATTTTGCGCAGGCGTTAATTTGTGGGTGGAAACTGAAAGATAGACACCCGTATTCACAAACGATACTATGCGGTCTCTTAGTGCGCGCGAGCGCACAGGGCCCCTAAATCTAATTCATAAACAATACTTGAGTGACAGCTGGTACTATGCGTCCTTCAAAATGAACGCACAGCTTAAGTAGCCTGCCAGCTGTTTTAAGCAACGCATAGCCATTGTCAATGGCAATAGATGTCACAAGGTTTATTTCTTGTTAGAGAAATATAAGTATTTTTCGGACAGACAGACAGTTGTGTTTAGGGATCCCGATTTTGTTATTGTATCCATATTTGTGAATATAAAACCAACACAAATATTAACAAAATTGTTCTTGGATACCGGTAACTGTTTATGTTTTGACGTTGTTGTATGACAACTCAAAATTGTTCTTGGATACCGGTAACTATTTATATTTTGACGTTGTTGTATGACAACTCAAAATTGTTCTTGGTTACCGGTAACTGTTTATGTTTTGACGTTGTTGTATGACAACTGATATGAACGTCAAGCAGCGACGTGAAATACGCAACATACGAGAACCAATCACAGAGCTCTATTCAACGCTACGGGTTTGCTTAGACAAGGGTCGCTTAAGTATCGTTTATGAATTGAAAGGCTTGCCAGATGTTACGCAGTGAGAAATGCCTTACTTCGCAGAGCGTTGCTACTTCACTGAGGAAAGTATCGTTTGTGAATACGGGTGAGTCAAGTGGCTTGCTAGACCGGATTAATATCTCAAATCGTATTCATAAACTGCAACATGAGGTAATGTTTGTGACGATTACAAACTCCTGTAGACATGTATAAAAGTAAATGTATATAAGTAAAAGTACCGCTTAATAACAAGATCGTTTATGACTCTTATAAAGGACTGAACCTAAATATGAAATAAATGCTTAAAAATATTGTTGTTATTATCACCGTCAGCTTATTTCGGTCCACTGTAAGCCTCTTCAATAACTTTCTACTGAACTCCTAGTTAATTATTGTCCTATTTCTACTCCTGTATTAATTAGCCGACAAAGCTATTTATCCTCTCCTAGTTAGAATGCCAACAGTTTAAGACATTCATTTGTGACATTTTTTCTCATGACAACCCGCACATCTTAACCAATTTAATCATTGAATTAAGTAATTGGACAGACGTATCAAATTCCCTTCCGATTATGCATCATCAAAGTTGGGCGGTTAAATTTTAAATTGTGCAACTTAGTTGTATAATTTGTGACCAATTTGAAACAGTTTCTTATAAGCATATAGGTACATGCATACGTGTCAATTTAATCTTGATTTTTCGTTCTATTCGATTAGACTATTTATTAAGTTATAGTATTTAATGGAAGTATTTTATTGTTGCAGGATTGAAACACGATGAAGCAACGAGTGGCGACGGATGAGCGACCCTTTAAAACGGGATCCACTGATGAAACTCCCAGTGAAGAGGAGCCGGCAGCAGCTTTGGTAATTATTCTCCCATTTATTACTGTAACAGTTCAAAAGAAGGAGATCCTCCTTACCGATTTCGATAACGGCGACCTTACATAAGTTATATCTTGTCGTATGCTCTGATGTGACTAGCCAGACCAAACTTACATACAACTCTGCAGGCCAGCTTTACTGCTCTAGCTGTGATTTTTTTAAAACAAAAATATTTGAGATGTGATTAAAACCTTCCTGCATTCATACATTGTTAATAGAGAGTGAAATTAAAAGTAAAATCAAATTGACAAGCGAAGATTTCACTGTCATTTGTGACAGTGAAAATTATACATGGCCAACAGATTTATGTAACTGAGACCAAGCAGATCAAATGGGGCGAAGCGAGATGTCCCCGTATAATATCCAACTCGCTGGATATGTTCAAACTGTCATGTGTTAATACATGTATTGCTTTAATAGTTGGTGCACACATCTGCTGGGTTATATTGGGTTTCGAACGGGTGAGTTGCGGTAGCTTTGGACTGTGTTCCACCCAATGTCAGACAGATGTTATAGAAGTAAAATCTGAATGTGTTAGCGTCTGCACTTGCAACGGAGTTTAGACATGAATATAATGACCATGTCTAAATAACTGAACCAGACACGAAATAAAGATAGAAGAATTCTAGTGAATAACCTACAATGTCAGCTCTTGATAAGAAGCTAAGAAGGAGGAGAATAGTTCGCAAGGTCGCAGAACGTTTTATAAACGCTTGTCTTCTGGCTACAGTTTCTTTTGCTTTCGCTGAGATTACTATGACAGTCTTGCTATTTTTGTTGTAATTGGATTATAGTAGTATTAATTTTGGCGGTGAACAAAACTTATAAGTAAAGATGGCTTTGAACAGACTGTGGAATAGAAGGAAACAAATTGTCCAGAAAGCAGCTGAGATGGTTTTAGATGCTTTAGCATGGGCCACACTTGTATTGGGGACGTACATTTTATTGGCTTGCTAAATACTGGCCTTGAATCTAGATTTTACAACAACAGAAGAAGAAAAAATGGATATTGAAAACGAAAATCCAGTCACGTCGGAAAGATACATATTGGATTGCCTTGCTTTATCGAATTCGATGTGAAGTTGTTTTTTCTTATTTTAAAGGAAAACACAAATATCCTGATCTCCTCCTCTTTGTTATAAATTAGGATAAAGTTTCTGTAACTTTGTCTTACTATAATTATTCTTATAGAAATAAGTTCTCAGAATGTTCAAAATACAAAACTCACCATACCTTTTTCATGCCCCAAAGAGGAAGAAGTTACATTATTTGAGGCCATAACTTTTGTATTTTCCATCTTAAATAAAACGTTTAAAATCCCAGGCCTTTTTATCTTTCCACAAATTAGAGTAATTTGCTAATTGGTAACTGATGGTATACTTAATAACTGATGGGTTTAGCGGTCAAGTGTATCACATGTCGAGGTCATTGTCGTCAGCTGTTCAAATGAGGTCAAGGAAACGTTTCCAACCAGCGAGTTCTTTGAAGTAACCGTCAGAACTTAGCGTTATTTCATTATATTAATGGTCATCATAGAGAACAGCGACATTCACCAACAAGTTAGACAGACCTTCTAAGGCAAGGGTCGCAGATCGTTTGCAATCAGCTGATTTGGAAGTCAGAGAAGTGGCTATTTTGTGGCTAATACGGTAATAGAGAAAATTGGGCTATGGATAATTTCTAATCCTATTATAGAGCACTTTAAAATGTCGTATCTCTTTTTTATAAACTCATTGGTGTGGACTGTCAGTTTTGACAAAACTCAGCTCAATCATGTACAGCACAATTAATCAATAAAAATATACAGCCTATAAGCTAAATCAACTACAATGAAAGACAGAATAATTGTTTTCCTAGAAGATCTATGAAAGGCAAAGGTGATAGGACAACAACCAAAACTAAAGAAGATATCGTAAAGTATCATTTTATTCTTGAGTAAACATCAAGTATTAGTTATGATAATCGATAAAGTACAAGTGCCTAGCTTTTCACAGAAAGATAAACGTAGGTCATTAGCGTTTTTTCGTATTCAAACAAACTACTTTGTTAAGAAGAATTCCTTAGAAGAAGAAGAGTAATAACTCTCAATTATTCCGACGCAACCTACTCTTCTCTTTACGTCTCCTTCTTCATATAAATCCTAGCCATTCATTTAGTATTTCCTCTTCGATCGAGGCATTTTTATAACTTGTTTTGTCTATGAAACATCTTATAGTATTAATTATTTTCATTTCCTTTCAGGTCGTACCTCCAGATGGCGGCTGGGGATGGGTGGTCATGATTGCATCCTTCTGCTGCAATTTCATGGTGGATGGTGTTATCTTGTCCAACGGAGCCATACTTCCGGCCATTAGAAAAGAATTTAATGTAAGTTTAAGATTATTTAAGTTTTAGCTACTAACAATCTTAGAAAAAGACCAAAGGGTAGCAACTAGAGACTCTCTCGATTATTTCAGTAGTATACGTAGCCTAGAAATACATCAAATGCTTAAACGTACCCAACCCACACTGCATTGCACAAAGAATAAAACGGAAAATTTATTATCCTCCTGTATAACATTGGCTAGCTGCGCTACAAAAAGCTTTAAAAAATTATCGCTAGACGCCGACGGATGGAAGTCTCGTGCGCTTCTATTTTTGTCGTCCACGCCCTCACATGAGCAGTATTATTACACACTAAGCATTGCGTCACTGCCATGCCTCCGTATTCCGTTTTATAACTCTACTATGTTACCAATATCAATAGATCCTTAGAATAACACACGACTTTAAAAACACCGCGAACAATAACAGCTCTTTCTATTTTGGTCGGGCCATTTCGAACTGTGTTAGTGTTACCAGATGTCTGGTGTTGTGTTGTGCACTCATATCCTGTTGAAGTTTAATCTCTCACGCATTGTTACTGTAATTATTGCTTTCTTCATTATGAACCTTCTCATTAGTGCTACAATGAGGAATTATTTCTTCACTTTTATGTTAAGACGAAGCTTTATTTAATAATTATTAATTGCATTGAGGTATTTAGAAATTCAAAGCATTCACACAAAATAAAACTTACATACCTAGTCCACTTGTTCTGGAGGATAAAACTTAAATTGGGATGTGATAATGATAAAGTTCCTACTCGTGGAAGTCTTCAAGGTTACTTCTAGCTGAAGTGGGTCGCTAAGAAAACGAATACTGATGATTATCGAGCGAGTGTGAAATTTAATGTCATATTAGCCAGCACATGTCCGGTCATCGTGCTACATTCAGCTTATAGGAATCACGTGCTTTTGGTTGAAACTAGTGGCGTGCCCTGGCTTTGTACAGGTGCTCCTTACATTTTTTTCTGTAGTGTGAAAATTGTTTTGATTTTAAATGATTACATAAAAAAAAACAAAATTGCTAAAGTGTGCAATTAATTAATTTTATTGTACGAATTAAGTAAATTGACTAAATTAACAAACAAAAAAATGTTGAGGTTTAGTTTTTGCACGGACAACCTAAAAACAGTGACGATGTAATTAGTGTTAGAAAAAAATGCCTTTCAACAGTTTCATTCCAAATTATGCTTACTACAAAAACTTATAGTGAACTTATGAAGTTTCGATTTGCGATTACCTACCTTATGAGTTCTGATATAAGAGTGGAATTGCGAATTTATTATGTTTTTTTACGTTAATTATGAGGATACCTGATAATTCGACGCAATTTGTTAATGGCGCCGTCTTGACGCATCAATTAAATATCATTCGGGTTTGCTGATACAGAATATTTTATTGAAATGTTCTGAGGAAAAGTTATTATTATTAAGCTTTAATTGTCGATATTGTAAGATACTGCTGAATCGGATAGTTAACATTTTGGTTCAAGATATTATTTACTTTGATGATTTTAGCACTACCACATGTTCCTACCTACCTATTTATGTACATCATAATGACTTGTTTGCGACTAACAAAAGACCTATCAGCTTAAATCTATAGTAAAAAGAAAACACTACAATGGACTAGAATTCCAAGTCTGACTAAAACTGGACTAAACTGGTTATACTTCGATTTCTTTGTATCGATATTTCAAACTGTATTGTTTGGGTTTTCCCTGGACATGATTTCTTCTCAATGCTTTCGATTTTGTACTTAAATAAAAATTAGAGATATTTTTTATTTTTTGTTTATAAGCAAAACAACTGACCTCCTTTAAATTCGTATTGTTTTGTTTTGGTTTCTTGGAAATTACTGTTTTTACGATTTGCGATATCGATTCTACGATATGGTGCAATTAAACAGTTTCGACTATTAAATGCAATTGTGATGCCATTTGTGTTAAATAGATATCTTAGATCCTTATCATACCATCGGTTTGGGAGCGGCTGCGGGGCGGGACTGGCGCGCAGCGAATGCGCCGCGAACATGCCACGGCTGCACAGCGAAGACGTCGCGGATGCGTGGCAAATTCGCAACGTTTTCGTCTCGTGTTTGTAGCAAGTTAATGACTTACAATACTCTCAGTCACATGACGTCCACGCTGCTATTCAGGGTAATCTCGTTGTGCATCCGCAACGAATTCGCTGCGCATACGTCGCGTGTTCGTAAAGCGCACACGACTTTGAGGAAACTCGCCATCCGGCCCTTAGATTATGGCAACGACTTATCACCAGGCCCATCGTAAGCTTTGTTCCTACCAATAGACTTAAAAAAACTACATTTCTCATAAGAAATGATGATTTCCATCCCAAGTAAATAACCCTACCTCATTAAAGAGTATCTAATCGTCAATAGTTACCTACTTATCTTATGTGGTTTTACAGTGAATTACGTCTTGACCGTCTCAATGTAGTATTGGACAATAAAATTATCATAATGTTAAGGCCAAGGCTTCGTTACAAAGATCCATTCATTGAACCACTCATTCAATCTGTGTAGGAACATTTATTAGATTAAAGTACTTATTTGTGGGTATTTCCATTAGTTTAATAGCTAACTTTAACTAATTAGGTTTTATTGGAGCAAGTTGACTATTATGCTTACTACCTATGTCTTTTGCAGCCTTATTTAGATCACGAATTGTATCTTAATTATTTCTTTATTAACGGCTTCTTCCTGCTTCTTTTTAATTACTACGTAATCAATTCATCTTCTAATTTCCTCTGTTCTTCCAACATTTAAATTCTCAACTCGCTTTTTTGGATGTCTTTAAAACCCGGGTCCATTCACAATACAGTTTATAGTATAGTATAGTTATAGTTTCTTATTAGGAACGAGAGAAGCACCTACCAAGTTGATTAGAAGATTACATGTCCTGGTAGAGGAGGTCAGCACTTTCCATCAAAATCATTGCCGAGAATTGTTCAACTGCAACAGCATTTATTTGACCCATTAATTAACAATGGAGGGTGTGCGTTCCTGACCGCTAAACGAGCATATAAAGCACTTCTATTATGAAAAGTCAACAGCTTAATAAATCAGTTTAGTATTCTGCGTACGTCACAGAAGCCCGCACTCGGTCTGAAGGCAATTCATTACACAATTTACACCAGTTCGATGTCAAATCGAGACCAGCTAATGGAATTTGCCGCGAACAGTATTATCTAGGGTTGTCCGTTTTGCCTTTTTGGTTGGTTACCGGATTTCCGAATGATATGACGACAATCGTCTTTTTCAACAGCCCAGGACAGTCCATTTCTTTCATAGGAGGGTTTGCCACATTCTCTGGTTTTACTCTTTGTTGTGTTGTGAAGCCATCGCAAGTGTGTGCAATCACACACAGTTCCAATTTCGTACTTCACCTGAAACCAAGTGTCTTTCCAAATCTTAGACAATGTGTTGTGATATCTATCGTATTGCAAAGTGTACTAGTGAGTGCTTTAAAGCGCATCACATAGTACAAAACAAAACTATTTTCCTACTGCAATAAAAATAAAGTAAATGCTTCAACCAATATCCAATTTGAGAATCAAACAAGAAACAAATCGTCGGAATAGCTTGTAGCATTCTCTAGTGACATGATGAATGTGTAGTCGAGTCCAGTAGAACAGCTCTATTAAAAGTTTTCCACTATCGTAAGTGCACTAACCCTTGCAATACTAAAGTACATAAAGTTCCCACATAACAGTGCGGGGTCAACGAACGATCTCGGCCTCGAGACGCCATTTAACAAAACAGGTTGCATTTTTAATGTCCTACGTTTCGGATCAAATCGAATATCGAATGCAGTTTATCGATTAGCGAATGTTTTGGTAGGGATCGATTTATTGAATGCATTTTTAAACTTGTCAGTTGAGTGGTCATAAGCGCCTTCGATGAGTAAGCGGTTACAGGTTTAATTTTTGTGTTGGAAAAAGTTATTGACTTTAAGGTTCTCATAATTTCGGACGGTCTATCAGTAAGTCAATACTTGATATAATATTATAGCAATAGGTTCGATTCCTATTATATGGGGCTTATAACTGGTAACTTTGTCTATTTCTTAGTCGCTTGAAGACTAAAATCGTTGTGTATCAAAGATTTGCGTAGCTTTGTGTATAGTACGAAGTTACGAGAAGAAATTCTTTTAGTTGTTTTGTCTGAGTATGTTATGCAATCGAAATAAAGTTCGTCTGATAACGCAACGCGTATGAAAATAAATAGATCTGTCCACGTGTGAACGCAATCGCTGGGTAACTGCCAAATTTTTTGAGCAAAACAAATATTTTTTTAACTATGTTTTGTAATACTGCAGTGTTACACAATAGAAAAAATAGTCAATGGTCCGAAGTATAAGCAGAGATGATTCACGAATTCTTTGCCTAAGCCGGGAATCAAACCCAATATCTTATACTCAGTAGTCGCACTAGAGAACACTCGTCTAACGAGGTAGTTATTATAGAACTGGTTCAGAACATAAACATAATATGCATAATCTATAAACTTTATTGACAAACATTACCCTCCTTATACAAGTCGGGTAAACAATGTAAGGAACAACAAGCTAATATCAAAACAAACTCTTCCTAGTCACATAGAAGTGTACAATTTTGCATTGGTAATAGCAGGGTCAAGTATGCAAGTTAGCGTCAACCGCTTTACAGTTACGAAAACAACAACAATTTGCGTCTCTTGTTAGTACATCAGACATTAGTGTCTCTATTCCAATAAACTTAAGGTTCAAAATACACAGTGTATTTGATGGAATGCCAGTGATTATACGGGCGACGTAATGGCAAAGTGCGTAAGCGCCACCTCGTTGTGATACGTTCGGCGCGATAAGCGTGCGCACGGGTGCAGGCGAAACTTTCGTTTGTAAAATTCCATAAGGTTATGTTTAAGGCACAGTTCGAAATTTTATTTTGAACCAATGTTTGGGATATGTGGTATTTATTAAAAATGGGTGTTATACTCGTACAGTAGATTTCTAATTGAGTTTGTGGAGAAGAGTACAAAATCTCACTAGATTACTAATCTGAATGGTTTTAGATACAAAGCTACGTTGTTAATTAGTGTTTTCAATTTCAAAATTCTCAAGGTAACAGAACTGAGTTCAATAAGATTACATACAGGACTCACTATTGCAATTAATCTTCGAATACTAGACCATCGAGGTAATGTTAAAAATAGCCAAAGAGAAATTAAACCACTATGAAGTCTAACTAATTATATCGCATGAGCTGTAATTGCTAGAAACTATATAATCTTACTAAATATAGACTGGAGCCGCGATGTTTCATACCTTGGCCAATTAAACTTAGCTTATTACGTACTAGCCTTGAATTACCTGGATATATCCATAATTTACTGTAGAATATATATTTTATTTATTTATTTATTAAGTGTCACCAACATAAATACAGCAATATTGCACAATAAAAATAACAGTTACATACAAACTACCTTATCTCATATTTTTTAAAAGAAGAGCTTAAGAGAAAGATTTTACCACATGAGGATGCCCAAACTTTGTTTTCTTATTTGGTTGTGTCACATTATTTTTAAAACAGTAAGCACGTCTTGGTATGTCGTCGAGATATAGATAAAATCATTCCTTCTATGTGAAAGAAGAAGATTTTGCCCTGCAGCAGGAAAATTACAGACTGAAGATAAAACATCATATTACTGCAAAGAGATATCCAAAAGCCAAACTATTATAGGGCAGCAAACGAGCAGGAGGATCACGCTCACCTGATGGAGCAGGCTAACCTGATGGTAAGCAATCAGCGCTGCCAGAGGAGTTAAAAGTGCGTTAACCGACCTCTAAAACAGTCAATACAACAGTCTCGATAATTTGAGCCTAGGTGACTATCTGGTCAAAGTAATAATTTAAGAACTGAGCCACTTAGCATGGCTAGGTCATTTCAATCACGTATAGCTAATGGTTGAACTTGTAACAATATCCTTTATACTTTTTGATAGTCTAATTTTATTGTTAGAAAGGCAATTCTATCGACTGTATAATGTGAGAAATGTCTGTTTTGCTTTGGGCTAATTATAATTTGATTTGCAGCCGAAAAGATAATTTGGTTCAGCAAGGATAAATAATTTGTATTAATTTGATACAGATATTAATGAAAGTATGTATACCTAATTGTTTTGTAAACAAATGTACCTATAACACAATTAACTTGATATTTGTTTACAAAACATATCTAATAGTTGTAACTTAACACCTGTAAGTCTAATTACGCTAATGTAACAGTAGCCAAGTACTTAAAAGTAAGGACAATGCCCTTTGTACTAAGGGCCTCGTTGTAATTCAATATCTATAACATAAGCTCACTGCACCGTTATGCTAACATTCAGAGTCGCACGCCTGAGAAGCCTATGCATCTTGTTTAAGCAAATAGGACCACACAGACTAACTAAATGAACGTGCCTAGACGCTGTAAAGAGCTACGGTACTTAGTTTTCCCATGTAGCTAACTTGTGTTTACCTAATATACAGTTACATTCACAAATAAGATGTCTTAAATGTTTGATAAGTTTGGTATCATTAAGGAAAATTTCTTTGGGACACGGGGTTCGGAAATTCCCCATGCATCGAGATTCGAGATACTTCCAATTTGCATTTAAATACTTCATTTGTTGATTGCAGTTTACGGACGATCACCTCGCTTTTTTATTGAGTTTTTTTGCACTGCGTGCTCTAGAATGCAAAATATGATAACGTTTGACTAATCTGGTGTAGTGTCAACCGGATAAAACAGGTTACTTGTTTGTGACGTGTTCTAATATTCTCTAGCGGAAGCATTTCCAAGTGAATCTGATATTCTGGGTACATACTCTAAACTGGGCTAACAAGACGCAACCAGCTATCCATTTAAATGTCACTTTAATTAAAATTAAAAGTGCATAGATCGTTCATCTGTCACATGCCTATCGCACAAGAAGGCCAGTGGGCCACTCGATCAGAGTATGCTCAAATGAACACAACGATATTAGCTCTTAGGACTAACGAAATAAAGACACAGTAAAGCTTACAAATGACAACGTAAAGTTATTCGCTATTTGGCGACGGGAAGTCGACGATTTACTTCCAAGTTCCACATCGCACTCGAATCATTCATTTGTAACGATCTAAAGGCGGTGGTACGTATACATTGATTGCTTTATGCGATCATGTCCATTCAACCTACATGGACACTAATCAATGCAACTCTAACATATTTTTATCAAACTTATTTTTTTTACAAATTCTTCGAGTAAACCGCCTTGAATGACTGCTGTGGGAATTTGTCGTATTAAGTATTCATCGCCAATATCCTTTGCGGTTACTTCCTGTAGTGTTTGCGAATAATTTACATATTAACGGTAAACGATAATTATTGTTGTAATTTCTTTAAACTTAACATGTCCGTGTGATTGGTTTAGAATTTCGCACGAATAATATGTGGGTTGATATGACCTATACAAAATGTTACGGTTCTAGAATGTATTTTAAGATAGCTAGATTTTGTTCTAGCATTAACGTGCCAAATAATTCTATGTCATTTGTGTCAAGGATAGAGTTCAATATGATTTGCGACTGAAGTGTAATTGTTTTAGACCTCGTTTTAATTACTTGGTCGTAAAAACTGATTTAATTTATTTTATAATTTATTTAGCCGTACATTTCCATTTCATTAACGAGTCTTGAATTATTTATAATTATGTTTAACCTTTTTCTTTTATTTGCAGGCGACTGAAATTGAAGTGGCTCCGATCAACTCCTTGCTTGCTGGATTCTACCTTCTTCTTGGACCTATTGCCTCGGCCTTAGCAAACAAGTGAGTTTAAATTCATTGAATTAACATTTTTAACTTCCTCTACCTACCCCAATTTCTTATGTAGGTTTACTGGTGAATAAAATCGAAAAAGCGTCTTTACTGCAACTGTGAAAACAATAAAACTAGCAAACAGATGCCATTAATCTGTCGATCAGAACGAACTTAAAACTCAAAAATAAACAAGCTTTAAAATAGAAACTGTTACTTTAGAAACACTAGACACTGGTTGCGTAACTAGAAGCGTATAATTTTTATTGGATTTTAATGCTAAATTGTTTTACAGATACGGATTCCGAAAGGTGACTATCCTGGGGAGTTTGATCTCCGCAGCTGGCTTCGCTATCTCCTACTACGCCACGAGTCCCCAATTTCTATACGTTTCTTATGGAGTAATCGGAGGTATGGACCGTAAATGATACTTATGAATATTTTAAAATCACTCTTACCTTATTAGTCGCGACTTCCAAGTTCGCAATTCTCATTCGACCAAACTCATTCATAAAGCATCCTTCGTGCTGTGTTTGTTTTGTTTCCCTCTTCAGGAAAGCACAATGATTTTGTATATCATCGAAGTACGAAAATTGAAGTGTTCTCTTTTTTCTAGGATTTGGAGTTTGTCTGATATTCATGCCCGCTGTGCTGACCGTCGGATTCTACTTCGAGAAATGGAGGGCCCTCGCCACAGGAATAGCTCTATGCGGCTCAGGAGTTGGAGTCTTTGTCATGTCACCCATCACCAAGTCACTTGTTGATAATTATGGTTGGAGGATGACCATCTTCAGTCAGTCCGGTAAGATATTGAATTTAATTTGTAAAATGGAAGTAAAAAATGTGAAATATTATCCCAGTTCTAATTTTGTTACATAATTTTCAGGTATGATGTTGCTGTGCATCCTTTTCGGATTAACCTTCAAACCAATTGAACCAGTACATGTTGTAGTAGAAGAAGAAGCCGCCACAACTGAAGAAGATGAAGCGGAACGTAATAAATTAGCGGCAGAGAAGCTTAAAAATATGATGAAACTTGAAAGCAGACTCGACTCCCGTATAAGGATGCCACATGACATGAAATTCGCAACCAAATCCAGCCCTCACACTTGGATGGGCGTTTCTAATAACACACGTTACCCCACAGCTGAAGAAGTCTTCCGTGGAAGCAGTACTTACATAAATGGTCAGCGACGATCTTCCGCTACTGCAGGAACGATTAAAAGTAATCTGGGAGCTAAACCCGTTTACGCCACGGTCAGCGAAAAAGACGAACAAGAAGACTCCAACGCTACTCCTGAGCAGGCAACTCAACCTTTGATTGGATCAGTACTCCGAGTCATGTCTCGCACCGATTTCAGTCAACAACGCCGTTCAACAGCTGACTTGGTTACCAGACCCCTGTACCGTGAGGACATCTTCTTCGGAGCTAGTTTGGCCAGACTTCCTCAATACACGTCACGAACATCTCTTGGGTACCATTTGGCTGTAACACACGTACCGTCACCTGAGGACGAAAAGGAAGAAGAAACAAAGAAATGCCGAATTTGCCCAGTAGCCGTGCGAAGAGCCTTAGCCACCCTTTTGGACGTAAGCCTATTCAAGTCTGTAACTTTCGTGATTCTGGCTCTCAGTGGTTTCTTCACAATGACTGGTTTCTTTGTGCCCTTCGTGTACGTGCAAAACAGAGCGCGTGAAAATGATGTACCACCCGAGGCTGTTGAATGGTTGGTGTCTTCGATTGGAGTAGCAAATATTGTTGGACGATTGCTCTGTGGACTGGTGTCATCCATGCCGAAGGTGTCCCCGTTGTTGGTAACCAACATTGCTCTCACCATGGGCGGTCTCGCTACTATGCTGAGTAACTTGTGCTTCGATACCTACTTCCAGTACGGATACTGCGTCATATTCGGCCTTTCTGTGGGTAAGTTTAAACTTTTTGTGTTTTGTCCAACTAGGAATAAGTAAATGCTGACGTCATATAATTATATTTTTCACGATTCCACCAATCCTCGTACCTACCTATATTTAATTTTTTTTTATATTTCAGTCAAGTAACATTCGTTTTATTTTCAGCTTGCTTCGCTGCCCTGCGTTCCATCGTCGTTGTCGAATTCCTTGGACTCGAAAGATTGACCAACTGCTTTGGCCTGTTCCTCCTCTTCCAAGGAATTGGTGCTTTAATAGGTTCACCTATTGCTGGTAAGATTTTTTTATATTTGTTGTAATTGAAAAATCTTCAATACTATTCAATAAGTTTTGCTCCCATCTTATATAGCAATTGTTTGTAAAATTCTAACCTTCGATAGTAAACGATTTATAAACGTTGACCCGCATGGTTATATAAATGTTAACGGGCTAATAATAGTCCAATAAAAAACTTTTTATGGAAGTACTTTATTGATGTGGGTTAATCGATGGATAGGTTAAATGTTTTCGTAGTGTTTCTATCTTTAGTAATTTCATCGTATTAAAGATGTTCTCGTTTGTCACAGGAATGCTGTACGATGCCACAAAGAGCTACGCTATATCATTCCACGTATCTGGGGCATTTATACTCCTATCAGCAGTTATGTGCTATCCTATCAATAGGATTAGCAAGTGGGAGAAGAAACGCGCCGAAGAGAATGAGAAGTTGAAGAGCACTGTCCCGACAAGTTTGGTCGACAAAGTATAACCGAAGAGACACATTGTTGCGGACAACACATTGTTGCCAAATGGACTCTATTGAAAAATAGTTCAAGCAGTTTGGTAGCTGCCGGATGAGTGTGTAAACGAAGCATAGGTAGCTGGCATTCAAATGTACCGTCTGCCGAAGAATGAGTGTGCACTAATGCATGTGATGAATAATAAATTATGTATCTGCATAGTGTGAATACCAGCCTTATTCCCGTATTCATGAATGACCTTAAATGTAAGTGAATGCACTCGCTGCCATTGTAATGGTTTAACATTGCCTTGGCGCATTCGTTCATGAATATGGAAATTAATTTTCTGTAAGACTCGGATTTTTTAATCTACATTTATTTACAAAATGTACCTAGTGTTATTTTAGTTGTATCAGTACCTAATATTTGGAGAGATCAAGTTACATGTAATTAATAATTTAATTAATGTTTACAGTCCTAAATATGTACCTCGAATACGAAATTATCAATTAGATACATTCCCAATAGTTAAGGATTGGCCAAATTCAGTGAACCTTTGCATGCAACGAGATATTTTCGGAACGAAGAAAAAGTGAAGTAAACTCGTAGATACTCTTCCTACAAACCTCACATGATTAGATATGTTCCCATCCGAATTGAGTTTTTTGTATCCTTTGACCAGTCCTTTAATCTTTGTCAAAACTGCAAGAGTTATTTGCTTTTGCAATAATTCGATTAAGTCAGATAAATGCATTTAAAATAGGTTTAGAGGTTTTAAAAGTACAAAGACTCGAAGTATAAATATTATAGTTTCGCAGTTTTGTCTCAATTAGGGCCCATTGAAGGAGATCTGAAGCCAAAATGTACTTTAAATTTTAGTTGTGTTACATTTAACTAGATAATGTTGCGTGTGCCTAGTTGTTCTAATGCCCAAATACTCAAACGCCTCTCAATGATGCATGGGCGCCGGCTGAACTATTTCCCAAGGGAGAATCTGCATGACCTGCATCTACTCTGACAGTTTCAATGTTCAAAGGTTTTATAAGTGGACCGACTTCAGCGAAGGTCACTCCCGTTCTATCCATTAATCATCAATTGGGTGTTACACACGGGGGTTCAAAAATATTTTTATTTCTCTCTTGACATCTCTTTGCGTCCTATTGCTGGCGGCCATGTAACGATGTTACGTTTTGTTCTGTCACTACAGAAAGTGACCGAGAGTTTGGCTAAATGGCAACTTAAAATTGAGTAGCGTTTCAGTGTTCGAGGCGTAAGTGGTGCATAATATAAGACTACTATTGTATAGTTGTAATTCGTTTTAATGGTTTACTGGTAATCAGTACCTATATACTAAATATGTGACGACTGATGATGAAAGAGTGAAGGGTTGAAATTTTTTAGCAATCGTGCCTTATCGTGTGGACTAACTACCTATATTTTTCTGGAAATATTTCTATTTACGTAAACAAATTAAACTCTCGATAGTTACTGTTGTTATTGAAGATGTTTTATTGTAAATAAATTGGTAATATTTTTCCAAAAAATTGCACAATACATGCAATGATTGTAGGTAATATGTTACTAACGTATTTTATTTAGTTTAAGGACTATTACTGTGGCTGTGGTCTTCTAGCGTATGTAGGTATATGCTTAAATTGTGTACCTAATTAAGAAATCATAGTCATTTAATTTCGAATCTTAAATGTTGAAAAACTACATATCAAATTTTTGTTTGGTCTGCCCATTTTTGTGGCAATGGATTTTATTTATTGCAATCATGGATTATGATTAGATATATCTAGTTTCGTAAATATACATTTTTGTATATAATGACAAGAATTTGTTATGATGCGAATACTTATACACGTACTTAACTATTCCTTCCATATTATAAAGGACCGAGTACTTCGAAAAGTACAATGTTGTTTATAAATAAATAAGAATTTGTGAGATTTTGTGATGGTGACTATGATTTTTGAGTTGTTTTTTTATTTATCGATGCCACAGTGCCATATAGAGTAACATTATTTAAGGAATTATCAATAAGAACGCGTATGGACTATTGTCTTGCCGTAAATCATGACAACGTACAAATTGTCAATTGAAATGTGTCCATTTAATAACTGTTTTAGGACAAATAGTGTGTAGAACCTACACTATAGTCTTCCTTGGCCCTTTTGAAATACACGATATTTGCCAAATAAACCTTTATATAGTTTTATTTTTATATATCCATATCTTTCAATTTAATGAAGTGATGGTATTACCTAACTGAGCGAGCGCATCAAGCTACGTCGGTCGGCTAAAGACGACGTGACGTGCCGTCCCATGGCACCGTACCGTGCACTAAAACAATGCGGCACGTTACCGCACCTTTCCACGTTTACGACGCCGTGACGTGGAGATGTGGACAGGCCTTTAGGTACCTACACGTTAACCTAAACTATAAATTGGGGTAAGTACCTAACCTGACTGGGCTTCGAAGGAGAGCAGAAATTATTCTCTGTCGACCCCTATTACTAGGTTCGGGGACGGTGGATTTAGGGAAGTCCCCGTCACCCCGTTCTAAAGACCCCGAGACGGTGACGCGTATAGTGAATTGTGTCCACGTCCACGTGCGCCTCCGTGACGAAGCACGGAGGATATCAACACCTCACTTCTCTGTGCATCTTGAGGTGGGGCCTGGCAAGGCAGGCCGCCACGTGTTTGAGGGCTGCGGAAGAATGTTTCCCGCACCCACGTGTGAAGCGGGACACTGGGGTGGGTTCTAGTCAGTAAGAGTCTGACAGTCCTTTTCTTTTCGTCCTCCGCAGGCGAGTGCTCTATGCGGATTTCCTACCATAGAGTAAAAAAAGTACCTTAATATGTATGTATCTAATAAAAGTTTTTTTTTTATGAAACACGCCGGTAATCGAGCAGACGTATTACCTGATGGTAAAGCAATCGCCGCCGCCCATGGACACTTGAAACACCAGAGGCGTTACAAGTGCGTTGCCGGCTTTTTGGGAGTTAGGAATTTAAGGGTTGTTGTTCGGGAATCGGGGATAGGGAAGATTGGGAAGGGGGAATTGGGCCTCCGGTAACCTCACTCACACAACGAAACACAACGCAAGCGTTGTTTCACGTCGGTTTTCTGTGAGACCGTGGTATCACTCCGGTCGAGCCGGTCCATTCGTGCCGAAGCATGGCTCTCCCACACTTAAAAGTTTAGTACTTACTACACCCTCTGACTGATTGGGCTTATCAACAAATACCTATAACTACGTTATCTCTTTTTCGAGTCCTTTCCAAGCACCTACCAATGCACGCACATATCGCTGGCCCCTACGTAATATAAATCAAAATTTTGAATCACTTTCCTGTAAGTAGGGGTTTTGCAGTTCCAATATTTTACATTAGTAGCGCCTGTCTATATAATTTTGCGCTGGATTGAATGTTTTCCCTGAATCCACCACTTTATAAGATAGGTATTTTGAATTTTAGTAATGGATCACAGAATTTGTAAAAACTTATAAACGTACGTAAATTATTTTCAAATAAAACTAATATTGGCGCAAAAAGATGTTATATTTGCATTTTATTTACAAAACATGTCTATGAGTTGGAGTTAGGTCCGCGTCTGCGTCCGAATGTCTGCACAACGTTGACAAATCTGTAAATAAAAAATATACACATTAGTTTAATTCATTCCATGGAAAATAAAATAAAAGTCAATTTATTATCTCAACCAGCTTATAAGAATTATGCATCGCTATATAGTTTATTGAAACTATTTGTAATCATGATTTACTTTTGCATTAATTTAACATACAACTAAATAAAAGGAATAGTACGAAAAGGCGGTCAAATTCCTTTTTTACATAACGATAGGTGGGTTTTGAGGTAAGCTTCAGGGCACCAAAATAAAGGTACAAGTAATATTACTAACAATCTCTCATTCAGAGATGGAACTCGTAATAAGTAAAGCAGCAACAATCAAATTGATAAATCAGCTCTTAACAATTAATCAGCTTTTAAGATAAGAGAAGTAGTCGGAAACTTTCGAGTTGATTGGGCTTATAAGGATCAATAATTATTTACCGTCTGTTGTACTGAATCCTACGCTTGGCACGGCCAGTCTTCTTCTTCTTCTTTTGCTGTTTCTCGACCTTGGGGGTCTGTCCTTTGACCTTACCTGTAAGAAAAAAAGGAGTGGATGATTTTCATATATGTATGTACATTTATTAGTCTTATAAAGGGTTTATTGCATTAGCGATTTCACCCTTAAATCAGCTTCAGGCCAACCAATGACTCATGGACATTAGTTGTTATGCAGGTGAGAATTTTAAACTTAAGGCCCAATGAGAACTTTGGATTTGGCTCATTGGGAGACCAGATAAACTTATGTGTGACAGTTACAATAAAATTGTGACCACTGGACCATTGAGATTGTTGATTAGGATGGGTAATGATTGCTATCTAATGGCATTACTTGCCTCCAAAATCCACAAGGAGCAAGCAATGTTTTGGGAATATTGTATGATTTATTCAAGGCTTTTGATTGTGTTCTTTATGATACATCAATCAGGATGCTATCTGATTACAGAATGCATGGTGCGTCTCTGGACCTTTTTACTTCTTACTTGACTAACATGCTTCAGAGTTGAGGAAAAAGAAAAAATTTCTACTGCATCTGTTGTTGAGATGGGTGTTTCTCAGGGACCAATTCTTGGGCCATCTTATTTCTTGTTTATGGAAATAACTTGTCAAAAAGTAATTAACACTGTAAATATTGATCTCTCAACAACACACTGGTTAAGTACCAATATTATCTTTACAACACCAAATGCTACACATGCAAATGCTAGTTTGCTGATCAAGGGTGAGGGGTCAAGACCTGAAGATATAATTGTGCACAAGTTACAAAACTAATAATATTTTTATGGTTTGGTTTACTATTTCCCATTTAGAATGTAAATCAACTATTTCATTTACAATCAAATAAATTAAATGTTTCTACGGTTTTACTACTTAATTATGTTTAAGTTAATGGTGAATAACTTGATCGTTAGATTGATTCTTAGTAAATCATTAGAGAATACAACCTGTATAGTTCAGTTGTTAGCAAAATTAATTAAAATTAAAGTTTTCTTAAGGATGTAGTAAAATGTCAACAATCTCAGCTACTTATTGGGAAACATGGGAACTAAATTAAAACTACTTATCAATTCAGCATTGAATTACTAAGAGAAATACTGCATACAATTCATACAGAATTCCCAAACCAATATTTACTACATATTTCCAAAAGGTACAGGTATGTTATTATTATGTCGGTAAAAGGTACTTGTATTGTTGTCAATGATACATTGAAACTAGGGATGTTGACAGAATATGAACCTCTCTTGTAAATAAAGTGAAAATAATCAAATAAGCTTACCAGCACGAGCCAGGGAACCGTGGACTTTACCACCGGGAAGTGATACTGTGATATCAAGCTGGTTGGAAGCTAATTCTGACGCCAAGCATGAATCTTCTACAGCAACACCATTAACCCACACTGTCAGAATCGCATCATCATCAGCATTTCCAGAACTAAGAAGGCGGTTCTGAAAAATAAAATCAAGTGACCGATCAACACAATTGTCCACTGTTTCGACATAACCTATAAATAATTATTTTGATCACATACTGAATTTTGCGAATTTATCTGTTCAGATATTTATAAATAGTAAATATTTAAATTATTTACTAGGCAAAGAAGACTTATGTATTAAAAAAACATATGGAACTAAGTCACGGTCAAAAAAATACCACGACTATAAAGTGGTTATATTTCGACAAATTTTCAGAAAAGTTCTTGAAATTACCTTGATCTGAGCGATCGTCTCCTGCCCATCAACGTCTAACACCGAGGGTGTCAATCCTTGGATGAACAACTGCATTTTGAAGTGTTCTGAAATGAAAACGTAATATTCAACGGCGTGGTCCAAGAGCACTACAACAAACTTTTCATTAAATACACGGACAAAGACTAATTAACACATTTTTTTAATTTTATATCCAATATTAACACAAATACTAACACTGAAATTGCGTTTTGGCCCAGAAAATCACAAATATAAATTAAAAAATGGGAATCATGAGAAATACTAACCTTATCAGGCAAGTCTGACAAGCGAAAGAGTGAAACCAAAGAGAATAACAGAAACTAACAAAGATGGCGGAAGGAAAAGGAAATAGAATATGTAGTCGATTATCAATTTTAGTCGAGTCTAGTCTATGGAATGGAAATTCGTTTGTATACTATATAATTATAACACAATATTTATTCATGGGAAAATAGTATTAACATGCTTTAATATAGTATATAACACATACATATAGACTAAATAATAAAAAAAACTAACTTAAAGTGTCGAAGGAATTATTCTAACCGGAGTTATGAGATAGGGTGCCCCAAAGACTTGCAGCATTACTACGTTGAATTGCATTGGTTACTTTACTTTTGACCAGCCTGTCGGTTACCTGAAAGTGTCAACCATAAAATATCTTAGTAAAGGAGATATTATGCACTTGAACAGCACGGCCCTAAAGTTTTAACTTCAAACGGTTCGAAAGTATAATTGCCCATCAGACTTTCGGTGTTTAAGGTTCTCCGCAGTAGCAGCGGCAGTATTAGCTCAACGCTTATCACAGCTTGGCAGGTGGGATGATGCCAGAGTATTATCGCAAGTGGTGTTTTATACTAAAGGCCTACCCATCTTCCTAGGGAATAATGACATACCGGTGACAAGTTCCCAATGAAATAATATCATTAATACCAGCGTGTCGAGCAAAACGGCCCACGCTACGGTTACAGACGTGGTGTCCAAGCTACTTATTATACTTTTTGTGTCCAAGGCTGTTGACAAGTTCACTATAACGACACAATGAGGCGAGCAAAAGGCAACACCAATTCTAAGACAAATTTTGGCACGGAATGTGATGCCTAAGTCGAGTCCCATTCACCAATGCAATTTTATTTTTAGCACTCTATTCTACTAATGATGATTGTTATTTAGTAATGATGATTAGTAAGGTTAACATCTTTATTGTATGGTCCACTTTATATTTAGGGTGGAAAACAAAATAAACAGAATTTGACAATCGTTTTCTAAACGTTGGCAATCATTCTGTCCACCCTAAAGCTCGTGATTGGCTGTCTGAAAAAAGCGGCTGACTGTACCGTGTGATCTGTCTGATTGTGCTGTGATTTCTTTTGCCGAAAAATGGTTAAATAAATTATACTGTTATCACTGATACTCATTACTCCTCTGTTAATTCTTTATCATGCTGTCCCAGCCGGTCCGTCGGATCTTGAATATATTATTGCATTTGGTTGTGAATATACTTGTTGCTGTTCAAAATGTTTATTACCAATTCCGGAACAAAAAGTGCTTTTTAGCTCCAAATGTGGTAACTAAAAGTGATATAAAAGTTGTATTAGAACATTTGCCGAGAGTTACCAAGAAGCTCAAGCATTTGGTGATACTGACGGACACAGATCACCATTCGTTCAGTGACCTGGCTCGCATGGTTATATGGAGCCTCGTAGCTGGAATATCTTACGTGAGCTTTTACGATATAACAGGTAATATCCTCCGCACGAAGGACCACCCAGTTTTCTTATTAGATTTCTCGTCATTTATCTCAAGCAATCAACCTATCATTAACCAGGAATTAAAATATAAGTCTTAAAAATTTTGTTATTATTTTTTTTTATTAGGGTAGTATAATAAACTGTGTAACAACGTACAATATTGTAAAATTTTACACATTATTACTACATAAACAAGTCTCAGATAGAGATGATGTGTATGCATTGATATTAGATAACACAAGATTGATGAAATATCTACTTGATAGTTGCAATGACAATGATAGGTGGTACAATATTCAAATCTCATAGGTTCAAGTAATTTTATATTGCTTCCAGTAAATTTTGAATAATCACTTCAATTAATTTTTTCTTTTCAGGAGAATTAAAAGAAAACGAAGAAAAACTATTTCTTGAAGTAGAAAGAAATAAAAAAGGTGTGCCAGGTTGCATAAAATGGGGCAGAAAGCCGGACTTAAATGGTTACACAAATGGCATGCAAGCCCACACTGTGTACATAAATATTTTTGATAGTAAAGATGGTAAACCATACATAGCGCAATGTATTCGCCAGATAGCCGAAGATAGACTTATATGTAATAGAGAATCAGATGAGTATTCAGCACAAGAATTAAATGATGCTCTAATGTTAAAATACCCTTCCATTCCTGATCCAGAATTAGTTTTATATACTGGTCCATTATGTCGTACCCATGGTTTACTGCCATGGCAAATAAGACTATCAGAATTTATACAACTTTCATTAGACCATAGTGTAAGTATTGATAATTTCATAGGAGCATTGTTCAGATACAATAAATGTGATCAAAGATTTGGTAAGTGAGGTTGGGTTAGCGACAGTGATAGGCCTAAGTTTAATTTAATACTGTTATGCCATTGTTGGACAACATCTTGAGTGTATGTATGTGTATATAGGTGCTTTAAATAATAACATCATTTTCATTCATGGAAGATATTTTAGTCTTTTTACATTAAATGCATACATATTCTTATCTTTAGCCTGGCCTATGTGATCATATAAATATATTGTCATCATTATAAATTGGTATATTACAAAATCTATGATGTCTTTTGGATTGTATAGATTTTAATTTTTATATAAAAATTAGATGTACTACATTACAAACAGTGAGCAATAACTAGATTGATTGAAAGTGAAATATTTATAATTTTAAATAAACATTATTTAAATTTGATCATCTGTGATGTTTTCTTTTGGGATCTTTAATTTTCTATTGACTGAAAATTATTCCATAATCATTTGTCAAATATATGTTTGGTGTTGCAGTTGTATCTACTTAGATTATGGTGACTGATTATCATGAATTATCATCAAACTCATCATGTACTTACTCTATGTAATAGATTGGGAGTTACTTTGTGTTTACTTTCATACCAATTTTTTTGTAGCAGGACTAAATCGAGATATTTTTCCTAGGGAATCAAGTACCTGGATTTCCTGTAGGAAAACTATATAAGGGAACCATTCTATATTTTATTGAAGAACAATTAATTTTTTACTTTACCTATACTGTTGGGTTGTTTGGTCATAATTGGTTTGAGTCATGACCTAGAAAACAATTTTCCAAGTGGTAAGTATCGCGTCATATTGGTATTCTATGAAATTCACTAGCAACTCATAGTGTGCTATTTCAATGAATAGATTTTAGTTATATCAAGTATAATCTACTGTTCAAGTATCAAGTCTTAGATAAGTAGGGTTGCACAGGATTGTATATGAGCTGTTAAGCCAATAAAACTACCTAATCATTGTCTATATGATAAAGAAAAAAGGAGCTGTATAATAGCAAGAGAATATTAAAAAAATATAATCATATAAGGTAATGGTTATGTTATTGAATCAAACTACGCTATAGTAACTGGGGAAGTTGATTAACCTGAATGGGTATTTTTGAGCAGTTAATAAAGGCACAGGTACCTATTCTTTTTGGATTGTTTGTATAAGCGTCGCGCAACGGTGACTTCAATATTATATGGGTTCAGGGCATGGTTCCGCGCATGTGACTCTACAGTTAGAAATGAAACAACAAAGGTAAATGTGAAGTGTTTATTATATTAAAGTATTACGCGAATAATAGTGCACACTAAAATACTATACACAAGGGACTAATATTTACATCTTGCACGTACTTATGATTGCCCCCACCTGCAAGAGAAAAATAAAAAAATAATATATCACAGCCTTATAGCTTTTTTGATGTCAGAAATGCATTCGGTAATTATAAAGCTGATAGCTCCTAACATGCGATAAAGGACGGATGTTCCCTAATGCGTATCGTACTAAACGTCTCGGACATGATAAATGTTTCGTGATAGTTATCTAACGAAATGGAACCGAAAGATAATGGATTGTAGTAGTTACCGGTTATTGTAACGACACGGATGTTTAATTTTTAATTTACTCACAAGTTTTATTTACACGTTCAATTCGATTTTTACCGATGTATGTACATTGAAGTAGATAGATGTTTTAATTTATTCAAATTATATGTATTTAGAATGCTTCCATATGTAGCTCTGTTAAGTTCAATGCTAGTTGTAAATACATAATAACCAAAGTATATACCGACTGTAATAAAAATATACTTAGCATTTTTATTGTAATGTTCTGGATGATAAATAATTATTATGTAAGGATTAATGACATTTCTGACATCATCCTAATATTCATAGTAGTACCTAAAGGGCTCGAGGTAACTTGTTTTAGAAATATTATACATAAAAATAATAAACTTATAGTATGCTTAGACTGCATTATCTTAAGCAGCATGGTAATGAATAAATCGTTTTTTTCTAAGTCGCAACACACAAGTTTACAAGATAGATGGAAGTACAACCTGTTCGCTGTGTAACCTGATGTTCACCGGCGGTGGCGGGAGTGACTGCCGCTGCGCGATCGACGCCGGTCGTAGTCCCTAGACCGCTCATACCTATCGTACTTGTCGTAGTCTCGGCCCGACCTGTCGTAAGACCTGTCCCGCTTGGAGCTATCCCTGTCGTAAGACCTCTTGTCCCTCTTGTGTGAACGCTCTTCAGACCGATCCCGCGATGCCTTCTTGCGCCCCGAGCGCGATTCGTAGCTGATGGAACGCGACCGCTTCGTACGCTTCCTAGGACGCTCCTCCTCAGAGTCATCACGATATTTATGTTTGTCGTAGTCCCTACTCCTAGAAGATTTGTGTCTATCGTAGTAATCATCTTTTTTCTTGGACCTAAACTTGTCGGATTTCTCAGAGTCGTCGTAGTATTTTGATTTAGAGTAACTCCTATCGCTTGATTTGTGAGGTTTGTCTTTTCTATGTTTATCTTTCTTAGATTTTCTACGAGACCCGCTAGAACTAGAGCCCCGACGTTTACGTTTCTTGGATTTAGAATGGGCTGTGGAGTCTTGTTCCGTCTCCGACGAGGATTCGCTCGAGCTGGATGAGGAATCATCTTCAGAGTCACTGGTAGACGAGGAGCTTTCTTTGTTGGCTTTACTGGAAGATTTTGAATAGGGGCTAGGTGTTCGATCTCTTTTACTTGATTTCTTAACTTTTTCTTCTTGAATAGTATCTAATTTTCTGACTCCATCAGTTTTATCTGACTTATGATTTCTTTTATCTTTCGAGAGGCGACGTTCAGGTAACTTGTCAGGGGTGTCGCTGTCTGGTGGTGGTGTAGCAGATGATCCTGGAACGAGCAATAGAAGAATATTTACGCACATAATTATGTAGAAATAGGTAGTTTATTTGAGTCACTCTAGGATATAAATGTATTAGTCAAATAATTATTAGCATAATGGTCACATTCAGGCTGCATTTCACAGAAAATGGTAATACTAACGTGATCGCCTGGGTCTCTCCGGCGTAGCGTTGTTGGGAGTGGAAGACTCTTCGATGGCTTCTCTTGCTTCAGCGCGCCTCACTTCAGCTTCTATTTCCCGTGCAGTGCGCTCGAAGTCCAGCCTCTTGCGTTTGATGATATCCTGGTAACAAGAAAAAAACAATTATGTTTTTCATATACCTAATATTATGTACAATCTAACAGATATAGTCCTAAATCTCTGATGATTAATTTTGTGGAGTTTATTTCATAATAGGTAATAGGTAGGTATCTCAAGATTATGATATTGAAATAAGCGTTTTAAAATAAAGTCGAAAATCCTACGTACAAACACAGACTGGAAGGGAAGGTGTTTGTAAACGGAAAATCTATATGAAAAGCCACGGTTTATCAGTAATAGCAAAAAGAATATGTATTACTAATTAACATTAACACACAATTTAAAATGTAAATTATCCTGCAGCTGCGTATATACTTAAATATAAAGTTAATTAACATAATTACGTGTACTCTACCGTCGTAAGTACTGACATATATTATTGTTATAAATAAGGTCATGTGTTTCATCGTATCGTATCGCTATCAAAGTACGTAATTAGTCACGATGCATCGACATAGTTATCAAATAATGTGGAAAACACCACTAGTTGTATACACTGGCCTATGGACTCTATTCCAGACTGTAGATATAATTACTAAGACATTATTTCTTACATCTACATCTGCCCTTTAGGAAAATAGAACCAGGGGCCTTAGTCTGCTATTACAATTGTGTCAGAATGGTCGATCATTGATCAGTGCAGGAGGGACGGAGCTATACAACCTACATAGCTCCGTCCCTGTTGCTATGATCGACCATTCTGACACAATTGTAATAGCAGACTAAGGCCCCAGGGATTCTTTCCTTGCCAGCGGTGTTCGCGTTAACTCGCTTTTATTTAGTTTTTCATTATTTAGATATGGTATATTATGTTGTATTTACCTGTAGCTGCTGATCAGAGAGGTCGTCCTGGTCCTCTTCCTCGCTGTCGTCCGAGCTGCTCTCGTACGCGCCCAGCCCTGCACACACACGCACTACATAGTATCCAGCCCAACACACACATAACTAATGACGTAACATACAATACCACCTACTTCAACGCACAGAAGACAATAGTTTGTGTACCATTTTTGTACATTAATAATCAAGTATAGATACCACCTTAAGTAGGAATAATGCATCTATTATAGTAGTAGCGAAGTTTTTTTTTTATATAGACACAAAATATAATACGTAACGACCTCCGAAACCAATAAAACAAATCACACAAAATTTCCTTAAATAATTCACCGATAATAATATATTTTGTAATTAAAGTATTTAGGTAATATAACATCTAAAAAAATTCTGTACATTTCTTACCAAACATCCACTAAAAACAATGCATTTAAACACTGTTGATACAACGTATTGCCAATTAGGTCAACACTAAAATACTAATTATGATGCTGGACTGCTGAAATGAGAAACTTGGGAGTAACATACATGGCGGTTCGCATACGACTTCAACAACAAACATTTTTGATAGTTTTTCTGCGAAATTAAGAGAAAAACCACCATTTATGTTTTGTACGCAAATATCTGGCAAACTTGTGTATCTGCTGCTGTCTGCTTATTGAGAGTATATTGGGGGAAAGTTAGGATGCGGATAGTAGCGGGGCGCGAGTAAGTTTGCGAGATACTTGCGCTCGCTCGGCAATAGGAACGTAACTCACCGAGCCCACTGGCGATAGCGGCCAGTGCCTTCGACTTGCTCGCCTTCATGGCGTTGAGGCGCGATGCTTTTACCATATAAATAAAACCAACATTAATCACACACACCACATGTATTCAATTGTCAAACTGGCAACATCTGAAATAAGACTTTATTAGCGATAATATATAACACATTTTTGCACATCACAGTTCTTCGTGTTCACAGCCTATGTCTATATCTCGATGCGAGACGGTATATCACAGTGTGTAGGTATATCACATTTAGAGTCAGTACGCGATAGTTTCTCGTGGTACAAAGTTATGTCTTGACGGAGACCGTCGGTCCGTTTGGGATAAGCTTAGATGAGTGGAAATACCTTGTAGGGCGGTATATCGGGCCAATTCTTCCTGGCTCACCGTTTGAATCTCCTGGTCCGTCACCTCAAGGAGGATTTCTGTGAGGGAGCGACGGACTGCAAGCATCTGCGAATGTTTTTTTAAAATATATGTAAAGTATCATCATCATTCATAAGTCAATCATACTTAATCTTTCCTTCACTCTGTCTGCGCTGAAATTGTAAAATATTTCCCAAATATTATGAAAAAATGGTGACCACATGGTTCATAATGGATGGGAAATAATTGACTTGTTAGGCCTGACTGACTATTGTTCCAATAATGACTATTTTGCAGAAAACATACAGTATGATAAACATCCTTATCGTTAAAATTTAGAAATTCTTTTTTTAAAGACATGGTAATTGATGATATTTTTGTTTGTATTGTAATTTATGTTTTTACGAATAATTCTGCATAAAAGTAATATATTTTCGGATAAAATGCTAATTTGTTAAACCCTCTTTAATTATTATGGTAGATGAGCGTAATCTGTAAACAGATTTAGAATTTAATGGTCTTTTTATGAACTCGGTTGAATATTCATAATACATAAATTTAAAGTTCATTGAAGGTATCAAAAGGAGCAATTTTCGTTATAATAGAAGCTTAGCCCCTTTGCACACAAAGCATATCGTAATACATCTATTATTTATAGTTTTGTGTCCAAAGGGGCTAAAATTGCAAGAAAAATAAGAGATAGAGAGGGGAATGAGTAAGAGTAAGAGAGAGGTAGAGGAGAGAAAGTAAGATATTAAGAAAAAGAGACGGCAAGGAAGGAAGGGAGGAAGGAAACAAGGAAGGAAGGGATAATATCCCTTTTTCCGACCCTCAACCTAAGTCAACCGTCAGTATGTTACCACTTCTTGCATGATCTCCTCTTTGCTCCTCTTGACGAGAGCGGGAGGTTCCTCTTTCTCGTCAGGCGGAGGGCCGGCCTCGTCCGGCGGCTCCTCCTTCACTGGACTCGACGATGCGGGCTCCTTCTCCTGGTCTTCACCTTCGGAATCCGATTCCTGTAACAAAAAATAATTTTGTATGAAGTATCTAGTTTGTAATGTACTTTTTTTTTAATCTCAATTTTTATTAGGGCTTTTTTCCTAATAGGAACATGACAGCCCCATTATATGATACAAAATACAGTACATAGAAAGCAGCTAAACCAGGTTTAGCTTGCCCTTCCCTTAAGCTTAAAAAAGAAATGGTGAAATGTAATGTACTGATGAAGATTTTTGTACCACCGGCAAAGTTTACTGTAGTACATATTTAAAACAAAATTCTGTGGTACACTCGCTATCCGCCGCCCTGTTTTCCTCATGATTGCTCGCGCCGAGTGCATGTGAATATCGCCTAATGATGGTCGAACGCCAACTTTATCGATTATACAAAGACCTCTTATAATCTTTCCTGCATCTCGTTTAGTTTCATGCCTTTTTGAAATATGTTATGTATGTACTTGGTACTTAGTGTATGTAATTTCTGCTTATTACAATGGGCAAAAGCATCTAATTTTTTATGGTAATAAACTTAATTAACATATATATTGTACCCTAATTAATTATTTATTACGTTTTTATTTGTTGATAAGGTTTGTTTTCCATCTTCATGGGTCAGTTGTGACCTTGAGAATATTATTAGATTTGGTTTTAAAAACAACGATATGATATGGTTCTAAATTAAATAAATACAGAAACCACAGTTCTACAGTGTGCAGTGCACAGCTGCAGTTCAGACCTACGGGAGACAAAATATTTGATTTATTTTTGTTTTATATTGGTCGTGTCGTCGTCCTAATTATTAACTTTCCACTCGAATAGTGATACAGACTACATTATCTTTCGACCATATGGTCAAAAATATCTAGTTAACAATCAGAGCTGACTTCATAACTACTTGGGAGGAGGCCAAAAGGAAGATTTCCTATTAATAAACTATTTAACTAATTTCATTAGTTTGTCCTAGTTTCATGCTCCTGTTCAAATATCTTAGATAAGACTATGCCAATTATTATTCTTGCCAACATATCTTGTAATTGATTTTATTGTAACTTTCGTGAGACATACTAAATTAATTATTATGTTATCGGCTTACTCACGTAACGTTTTGACGATTAACTCGACTAGTTTCAAGCCATGCAAGAGGCTCATATTCATGAGGAGCATTTCGCGACACACGACGCGGCGATTGTCACGCTGCTACTGACGACTCGAGTTTCGCGCCCATCGCGCCCTCTGCCTGGAATCGCGCGTACTATACGGCGCGTGCGACGTTGTTGGCTCGTTAGACTCGTTCGCCGGCGGCTGCGTAGGTGTTGGGTTCGATTCTCGGGTCGACGCAAAGACGGTGCTGCATACCGCGCTCACTGTGTCACACTCCAGACCCGCAACATTGTAGGCTGACGCAGATTGTAGACTTGGCTTCCAGGCAGGAGGTAATGCCCAGCCACCGTCTCTGTTGAAGTTGGGACGACGACTTATTTCGATGGCCTCACGTACTTTCCGCGGTACGAAGTATTTCTCCCTCGCTAGTACAGAGACCTTGTCGAAACGGAGGAAGTGAGTCGTGCCCGCGCTACGAAATAAGTCGTCGTCCCAACTTCAACAGAGACGGTGGCTGGGCATTACCTCCTGCCTGGAAGCCAAGTCTACAATCTGCGTCAGCCTACAATGTTGCGGGTCTGGAGTGTGACACAGTGAGCGCGGTATGCAGCACCGTCTTTGCGTCGACACGAGAATCGAACCCAACACCTACGCAGCCGCCGGCGAACGAGTCTAACGAGCCAACAACGTCGCACGCGCCGTATAGTACGCGCGATTCCAGGCAGAGGGCGCGATGGGCGCGAAACTCGAGTCGTCAGTAGCAGCGTGACAATCGCCGCGTCGTGTGTCGCGAAATGCTCCTCATGAATATGAGCCTCTTGCATGGCTTGAAACTAGTCGAGTTAATCGTCAAAACGTTACGTGAGTAAGCCGATAACATAATAATTATCTTGTAATTTATAATACTAGCTCATGTCAGCGGCTTTGCCCATAATTAAAATAAATAAAGGAGAAAAAGGTGTTTACAAATAGACTATAAATTAACTATGGACATAAAATGACTAACTAGTTGTCCTGGCGCGCATAGGGCGGCAAACAAGCAGATGGATCACTTGATGGTAAGTGACCAGCGTCGCCCAAGGACAACCTCAGAGGAAACGCAAATGCATTGCAGACTTTTAAGAAAGAAATATTGGAATATAACAGGTGACAATTCGTTCCAGTATTGTTGTGCCAGACTGAAAGCTATAATAAATTATGATGGTACTAAGGGTACTTACGAATTTGCTCTTAGGCGGCATAACTGGTTGACCTCCGGCCTCAGCTTTCATTCGTTCTAATTCCTCTTCTTCTAATCTCTTCTTTTCTTTCTCTGCTTCTTCTCTCGCCTTCAACTCCTGCTCTCTTTCTATCGCCTTCTGCTTCTCACGTTCCATTTTTTCTAAACCTGAAATGTGATAAATGAGATTTTAAGAAATTGATACTCATACTGGTGAATGAAACAGTTCTTCTGACAATGTTAACGTTAACATGATAGTCCATACCATATGAAAGTGCACATAAACTTATTATGCTCCTTAAAAATAACATAATTAGTAGAGAAACCTGAACCCACCTTCCCTAATCCAAGCTGGAAGCTGACGCCGCTTAGCTGCATCAATTGTAGAGGTCACCATAGTCGTGGGCATGACTATTGGCTCGATCACGGGAGGTATCGCGGGCGCTTTATCCCTGAAAAGATGGAAGAGCGATTAATTAACAATTGTAGTACATGTTATTATGTAAGGCAAGAAGGTATAACTGATAATAAAATGGGAGTGGCTGTTTGTGAAATTGAAATAACCGGTTTTTACAATTTTTGTCTGATCTCTGAAATAGCTGGACCGATTTTAACGGGATTTTTATTGACAGGTAGCTGATGTACCAAGGAGTAACTTAAGCTACTTTTATTTTAAAAACCCAAATTCTGTCAGAAGTCATTATTCTACGCGGGCGAAGTCGTGGATAACAGCTAGTACCAAATAAAACTTAATAAAAAAGAAAAATACAACATTGAGATATATTCATAATTTAATCATGCGTTTTTCTAACTATTATTTATTTTAACTCAGAACTAAATAAGATTAATCCACCAAAGTAAATCAATTTCTAGTTAATGTAGTCATGCTACTAACAGTAGCACTCAGACTCATGATTATTTAAAACCGGCCTTTCTTTCATGGTTTTGTCATACAATAGCTAAGCTACCTATTTTGTGTGCAAACGCTTTACATAATGTTAAAGAGAGTGACGTCATCATTGAATGCAGTATACTGAATAGATGACCTTGGTATATATTTTAGTGTCGAACTAGCCGTATTTGTTAAATATGCTAATAAACGGACTGGAATTTTTACATTCTGAGATTGTTATGGAACAAGTTTCTATAATTATAGATGATAATAGATTTTAGGCTGTATTCCTTGGACATAAAATACATTACTGTAAAGATAGGACAAATATTTAGTATGTTTTGTGTTTTAAAGAAGATTTAAATTCTTTAGTAAAGTATAAATACTGCATTTTTTCTGTTATGAATGATAACGAAACAAGTTTACATTTTACAATGAAATACATGGAGTACAGATAATTGATTATTTCACATAGATTGTAGATATAGATAAATTATTGCAGTACCTAACAAGTTTGACCACTCAAACTGTGAAGGTATTATTTCCTTAACAAAATCTGTTGGCAACAATTATGCATGCATAATAAAATAAACGAATCGAAAGTTTGTTCCAATTAGTGCAGTAGTCTATTCACTGGTTTAATAAATGGAAACTGGGTATGCTAATTTTGTTTATCCGTGGCAAATTCCAATATAAAAAATGCTGTTATTGGTTTTTGGAATTTAGAAATTCTTAATTGTAGCCTGACTTGTATAAAAGATTAGTGTTGCACTAACAACTAAAAAAAATAAAGACTGGGAACCTCTCTAATTCAGGTGGGCTAACACTAAGTTAAAAGGGTTCAGCAATAAAAGGGATAACATTGTAAAACATTGTTTTCTCACAAAAAGAGCAAAATACTACTTTAAAACCTCTGGCTTTTTTAAAGAGGGAAAATTATCCTATGACTTCACTCGTCTTGGGCGAGGCGAGAGAGAGACTCTTGCTGACTAAGAATCACCCCATTCCTACTCCTGTTTTCTTCTACTACTACAATATTGAATGTTATTTACCTCTGTGACCTGGAAGTTCTAGATGGCTTGTGTTCTCTATTCTTGCTCTTAGATCGCCTATCTCGACTGGAACTACTGCTCCTGCTGTTGTTCTGTTCCACTTGCGGCGCCGTCCAGTAGCCATGCTGGAATGTTGGGGCGGGAGTGCCCGTAGTGTATCTGCAACATTTTCAACTTTATTGTAGTATTTATAAATACTATTATAGGTTGTACAGACTGATACCTAGTTACCTAAAGAATTATTTTTGTGTTAAGTCCATTTATTGAAGGAGTTTATAAGTCTAGTAGCGGTTGAAACCGGGTGAGTGCTAGCCTTGTAATGATGTGTAAAATGTATTAAAGAACTTTGTCAATTTGGGTCTGTACCAACAACAACAATTTACAAGGACACAAAAAAATATTAAATGTGTATTGTAATAATTCCCTGCAATTTGCTTATATTCCCAATTAGCTAACAGCATGTTAGTTATAACCATTTTAAATTTGAAGTCTTATCAAACACAATCACAAAATGGTATTTTAATTATAAAGCAGACTTTAATGTGATAATTATTACAGAACATAAATACCTAGTAATAATCTTTACCTGTAATTTTAATGAAAAACTTGCTTGTATTATGAAATCTAACCTTTTCAATCTAGTATTATGAGGCCTTGAATTTTAAATCTTAATTTTTGATCAGATAGTTTTCATATGGGTTTATTGTATTATTTGATTGTATTTTTGAACATTTCTAGGATTATGGAAAGCAATAAAATTATATCAGTTATTATGTAGACCAGTGATTTAGTTTGCAGCACTTGAGATAGGAATGCCATTAAAATTTGTGCTGTTATTTTTGATGCTATTATCCTTGAAGTAACTGGGGCAGTTCATTCAAGTATCTTGATTTATCTGTGTTTAGGAAACATGTAAGTCAAGTACCTATCCAATTAAAAATGTTGGATTACTAAATGATAATCGTTAAATATGTAGCTAAATAGAATAAATATTTTTTACGGTAGATATTAAAATACATTTAAACAATAGAGGCTTTTACATTTCTCAATAAATTTATTATTATAATTCAGTAAAATAGCAATTTTAAATTCAAATTACAAATAGTTAGCACTGTACAATAGAGTTATCTTGCAATACAGAGCTGTATTGTAGCCTAACAGGCAATTGAAGGACTGGCAACTCGTTAGCAACACCTCAATTATTGGCATGCCAAACATGGAAATTACAAATTCTATGGTGATAACTATAGCCATATGTATATTAGACAGGTTTTATGGCTTGTTTGCCACAGAAGTATAAAATCCACAGATCCCTTTTACCCTTAACAATATCAAAGTAGAATTCCTTACATTGCATATCATACACAACTGATATGGAATTCTACATACATAGTGTATGAGAATAACTTGATCAATGGTTTGATTGACCAAACAATATCTATACCATATTACAAAACCCTATTCATTGTTGGAATTATTACCATATTTGTTGAAGATGGAGTCTATACAATATGTAGATGAGTCATCAGTTGGGTGAAGAGCTAGCTTTAGATCTTTGTTAGATGTTATTGGAGCAGAGCAGAACACTATTTGTTTAGGTTTTCTAGGTCAAATATTGATTCTTGTGAATCTAGAAAAAGGTTGGATGTATACGGTTGACTAGATGGCATTCCTATTGTTTAAGATTGTGAATGGAGTTTTCAATTTAAAAATTCTCAACATTTCCTTTAAATGACTAGCAACTTCTGGTGCTTTGACATATTCATGACTGATTGTTATGATTACTTGTTTGGTTTATGGAAAATCCCATTTGGAAAATTTATAGTAACTAGTAGCAAGATGCTTTGTGCTTTATGTGTAGTAGAGATTATCTTTTTTACAGTCTGTTTAGTATACAGTAGAAAAAATATGGTATTTAAAAATATTATACTATTGGGCTGTTTCAAGTAATATGTATATATATCTATAATTTGATGTAGTAATTAAAATAAGTGTAATATCTTACCCAGGTATTGGAGCAGCTGTTTCGGGGGGTACAGTATACCCTTCTACGATAGGTGGTATACCTATAGCAGGGTCTGGTGGTATTTTAGGCTCCACTGGCCCTGAACCTGACCATCCCCAACCTTGGGAGAAAATTTTCATTTAGATAAGTTTTTCTAGATAAGAAAATATTTATGTAATAAAAGTATTAGGTACTCTATGCTCTTTTAAGGAATAATTAGCTTGTACTTAAGGATAAGAGTCACTGATTAGATAACCTTTTAAGGTGTATATGCCAACTAGGTTTCTTCAATTTCAAAATTCTCAGAATATACATTTTTGATAAGATCCTTAAGAATATGGCTATAGCTCATATTCAAATCAGTTCTAGACTCAAGTGTACTCAAATGCAGTAAACATTTTAATCACATGACAGAAAGTATTGAGGACCTAACACCTTGGATAAATAAAAACAAGTCCAATTCCTGATAGCAGACTGACTTGAAGATTGTTAAAACCTGTACATAATTATTTTTAATAGATATGCATTTTTCAATATCCAGATTAATCTACAAATTATCATCATTTAGATTTTTTCCTAAATTTTGAATATCAGTCTAGTCTAGCCGATTGTTATTAAGCCATCATTAATAATATTTTTGGCAAATTAGACTAATGTAAAAAGTAATGGTATTTTTAGTAGACAGTTTATAATAATGCCATACCCCATTGATTCCAAGATCCGCCCCATGAGTTCGTTGTGGAGTTCCACTCAGCACCGGGAGGACCGTCTGAGTTATTATCTGGGTTCTCAACCTCCATGGGCGCTTCGCCCTCTTCTTCCGCCCTCAGGGCAGGAGGCGGCGGCGCGGCTACGATCGCCGCCGCTTCCTTCATAGCAATCCATTGCTGCGCTAAAGCAGCCCAATCAACGTGACTAGTATCAACATTCTGATATGCCGTGGGATTTAAAGCCCACTGCGTGGGATACGCAGTATTTGCGGCATCCCTACCGGAGTACATGATTCTTCAAATACGTACGCCGAATTACACAATAATACGCTATCTTCTTAAGCTAGCATATCACTAAGAACACTAAACACCTTGTGTAAACAAAATTTGGTTACTTCTTACACTATATTTATGCAAAATTCATTAGAAAAATTCATTTCAGATTCATCTGTCTTCACTTCACTTTAGCACATTTTTCATAGACTAATCTGTTTTTTTCTCGAACACATTGTTGTCATGATACCTGGTTTGTCTATGGTTAATCAGATTTTTATAAATATCATTTTTGTAATATAGTGCATTAATTTGTTTTATAAGTAAGAATGACTTCAAAAATAATAAGAAAATTTATAAGAGTGATATGCTTCTTGATATAATAATACATATATTTTATGTGATTATTGTTTGACTTTAAGCAATATAGATGGCGCTACTACAGAGATTATTCTAGTTCGGCTACTCGACAATAGATGTCAGTGAACATTTTATGTGCATTTTTAACATTACAAATAATACTGTTTGTTTAAAAATAATGATGAAGACTTTTACAAAAATTTACCACTTTTATAATTCGTTTAAATAAAGATCTTAGTATGGAATAAGAATCTGAACTTAGCAATTTTTTACTTTCCACTTTTTAAGAAAAATGCCATAAATGTATGACAATATTAGGCGTTTACTCGTTTAGGATAGATATATCGTCTCAGATATTTATTTGTAGATATTTGTAGTATACTACAACAGCAAACATAAACTAACCGCGACTTCTGTGTGAGGGCCTTGCCTTGGGATCACATCCCAGGTGGGGTAGTGTTAATAAACTTATTCGGTTTTAGAAAATTCTCAATAGTAGTATATTCTGAGCACGATTCTAGACTCTGGTCTAGAATCGTGCTCAGGATTTGGTAAAATGTTAAAGGCTCAAATTCAAGTAAAATGTTAAACGTCGGAATTATAAGTGACGTAAATTATTTTTTAACGTCAACGATTTGTTGATGTTTTAATAATATTTTGAATAGACCCACTATCAGCCCAATCTATTCAACAAAGATAGTTACAACGTAGATAGTACGTCGATAGTTGGGAGTATAGGTAAGTACCCCTAAATTGTAATTATCGTTAGCAACACCTTGGTTCGTTGAATCTAGATCACTTTTGTAACTGCAGTCTACTTACAACATATTTGATAACGACACGTTTCTGTTCAGAGAGTTCCGTTTAGAGGATCAGTTACACAAATAATTGTAGGAACACATATTTAAAAATTAATTTATTATTCGTCATTATTATTAATACATTTACAATCATTTGCAAACATTCATCGCATGTGCACGGAGCCATTTACACAAACTTACATTAGGAATTAAATTTAGACAACCAGCTCTCATCTCGCCACACTCAGAGTGCGACACTGCAATTACTTCACCTACTGGTACTTCACTTACTTCAATCACTTACATAACGCAAGTCTTTGTATTTACACTAAATTAACTTAACGCTAATAAAGGTTCTTCCGCATCATGTTTTTGACTGACGAATTTTGAGTTCGTTTTTTTCCATTGCTCTTTTTTGTTCAACATTTTCTGCTTTGTCGCCTCTAACTTTGATTTGGCTTTCGATAACTTTGGTGCGCTTGTGGTTTTGTCTATTCTTTCTAGCGTCTCAATTATGTTCTTAGGCTTTGATATTACTCGTCTCGTCTCTTCGCTGATTTCGTCCATTGTGGAGTTCTTGTTTGCGTATACAACTACGTAGTGAGAGTAAGCAGAGTTAGAAGGAGTGTTGATGTCGGCGAAGTCTCTGAAGTTAGCAAACTGGTCTTGGTTGTAATTCGGTCTGGGGTTCGCTATGTACCCGAGTTCGTACGAAGGTCGACCATGACCGTTGTTGTAGTAAGAATTGTATCCATCTCCGCCGAATTCATCCTCATCATTTTGTGCGAAGAATGTTCCGCCTCTGATGATTCCAAAGTTTCCTGAACCAAGCAAACTGGAGCTCGCTTCGACGAGCGGAGCTGCGGTGGGTGTGCTGTGTTTACCGAAGTTTTCTACATTTCTATTGTAGCCTCCGAAGAGAGGATAGTTTAGCAGAGATCTGTAGGAGTTTGGCCTTTGACTGTAAGCTCCTTCTTGGTTGCCGAAGCCGCCGAGTCTGAAGTTGTTTTGTTGGCGTGGTTCGAAGAGGTTTGCGAACGTAGGGAAGAAGGTTTGTGAGCCTCCAACGAGCTCTATGGAGTGGTCAGTGTGGTCGTCTGTGGCTGCAGCTTCAGGCTCCTGGTACTGTTGTACAAGACCAGGAGGTGGTTCTACTGCTTCTGATATTATTTCTGATGATTCTGCATTCAAGTCTTTTGTGTCATCTGAAACAAACAAATTAAGTTGTATAAGAATGTGCCTTCGTTTTCCTTTGTTACCAGAAACTGGACATATAATATAAGAGGTCAACATTTACATGACATAATAAGAACCCAGTCACTGATCTCTAAGTTCTGCAACAATCAGTCTGGACCTTGACTGATCACTTTCATTAAGGAACAATACAAATGATAGTTGATACACTACCTATCTATCTACCGATATTCGATACCATCCATTCTATTAGATATTCAGGTAGCTTTAGTTCATGCTAATTTTGTGGGCGTAAAAAAGCGACAGACGTTGTGTAGCTACATGTTCTTGTAACAATACAAGTATAAGTACTTGCGTGAATAATGTGTATGACGCTTTAATAAAGAAATCTGTCGCCTTAAACAGAGACTCGCATGGTTCCTGTTTGAATAAATTTAATTAATGAATGGTATCAGGTCTGTGAAGGTTTCTGAAAGAAGGCGGATTTATACGAAGTTTTTATATGGTACTCGTGCACCTATTTAAATTACGTTCAACAGTTTTATAAACATTCATGTTACGTTACTTTTGTTTAATGTATGCTTAAGTGTTTTCTTAACTTCTGGGAGATACGATTAAGGTTTTGGTTCTTATAAAGTGACGTCACAGACGTTAGCAATGTATGTATTGTATTCTAATCAACACACTTATATCATCAGATTAACCATCTCCCCTATTATATTTAACTCATAATACAACTCCTAGAAATGGATGTAACCTATAAAATAAAAAATGTATTGTTAAATGTGTCACTAAACGCAAATCTCGAACAGCTGAATCGATTTCGCTAATTATTTTTTTGTTGGGTATGTCATTGTTAGGAAAAGGTTCTTATGTAAGAAATCATTAAACAAAGTTGCGCAGAAAAATTTCCAAGGCGAAACAAAGTTCGCACGGTCTACTAGTATTTTACAATTATGAACATCTCTGCCTATCTCTTCAGGGATTAAAAGGTGTAACGTTTGTTATGTTTATTAAGTATCTCTTCCTTATCCATTATACGTTCCTCTATGACATTTCATCTACGATACTTCTGATAGTAGGTAGCTAACAACAATGGTAGGACAACCTTCTTAATAGGAAGAGTATAATTATTTTGTAGAACAGCTGTCAACTGTCCATAATTTAACAACTGGTAACAAACCGGTCGGTTAACATATCGATGTACTCGTATTAAGCTTCTGAACGCACGCTATGGTTGTCATAGAGTTGACAAGTGAAATGAATCGATTCACTCTCACGATTATGTAAGTGATCGATACTGATTAGCTGTGTTTAACGTGACAAGTATAACATGTTGGTACTACGTGTGTTAAGTTACGCTTTTCATATTATTTAACAGCACGAATAAATTGATAAAATCTTGAAATTGTTTAACAGTTTCTTGGTGACGTCTTTTACAGAATGGTTTATGTGGAATAAACACATTGCTACACTGTGCCTACACTGTAGTATAGGAGGCAAACGGAGAAGACGTATTACCTGATGGAATATGATCAGCTTCTTCCATAAGTTTCCATGGATAGCCACAACACCAGAGGAGTAACAAATAACCTTGCCGCTTTAATTATATTAACCCAATAAAAAGAGGCGAGTCTACACACTAGACAAAAAACCCAATAAATACCAGCGCACATTGAGACACATGCTACACATTACAATTGCATTAACAGTGTGTTGTAACCACAAAATGCTTTTACTCGCACATTCGCATATTGTCTAACTATGTATGTGTCACAATGTCGAGCCGATTGTTGAATTTCTCTTATGAATAGTCAATAAGATTGAATGAAGTGTAGTGCGAACTATAAATCCCTTTTGATAGATATGTTCTCGTTTGAATGAAACTGTTTGACACTGTTTCTATTGTTTATATCATAATTCAGACTAAGTATTGTATAGGCTCTTTAGGCATATTATGTAACAATAAGACCTATTAGTTTTTGAAGTTGTATCAGAGAGGTCAGTTGATAGTTCACTTACAAGGCATATCGATCATAATTTCAGAGTTAGTATTACAATTTAGAATGTTGATAAAAAATAACTAACACTACACTAGCGAATAGTTATTTGACTTGACTAACAAGATCATAAGGAATTATAATTCTGTTTATTAGAAATTATTAGATAACATTTTTTATGGAATAAGAAACAAATAAGCAATCAGATCAGCTACTACAGAGGAGCTACAAGTGCGTAGACATGGAAACCATAAAATAGATGAAACATATGGTTGTCTTTACACAACACACTTGCATATTCAATACCTATAGAAACAACAGTTGCTACCATGTCATTCAATAAACATTAAAAAGCTACTGACGATACCATGACAAAACGTAAACAAAGACATTGCGTGGTGCAACTACGGAACAAAATGATTGTCAGTAAAAGCCAGGCAATATATGGAAATATATTCGAATGGTAGTGTTGCAATAATTTGCTATAATGGCGTCTCTAGTTATGTGTCATTACGTGTTGTATTCGTGTGGTCAGTGGTTTGTTGATGTCGTATAGAAACGTGGTCAGCGTGGTGTTGATCGAGATCGGGAAATTGGAAAGGGTTTAAGATTGAGATTATTAGTAGCATCAGCGATCGCAGTCCGCCATGTCATTGGTTGTGAGAATAATCACAACCAATGACTGACGACAATGCGATCAAGCTCACTTTGATTGTTTCTAATTGACAATTAGTAGAATTGAGAATAGCGTAGCAGTTTTGGTTTTCATTAATTCAAAGCTGTTAAAGTGAGGGCTGAATTTGAGTATGCAAGTTTTAATTAACTAAGTATTATATTCGATTGAAGAGTGGAATTAGAGAAAGGACAAACAAACCAAACCAATAAATACATTGTGTGAAGAATGATATGAATGAGAAAGAAGTTTGTGATGGGATGACATTTGAGAAAAAGAAAAGAAGATGTGTTGCGTGGACCTCAAATATCTTGGTATAAGGGCAGAATGAAGAAGAATTTCTGCTTTCATTGGTTTGGTGTGTATGTAAATTTGTATATAGTAAGCAATCGAAATAGTAACCTTCCTTTAAATTTAGGTTTATACGTATTGCGTGACCGATAACTTTATTGAAGAATTGGCTCGTTAAAATCAAATTCTGATTTATATGTAGTACAGATTGATTGCATTGATGGCATATTAATTGATTTGTACAGTTGCATGCAATGCAATAACTGTTTTTTGCCTTCACTCCCGAGTTAGCCATAAATATAATGTTTGGCGTTTATATCGTGGCAAGGTTATTAAACGTGAGTATTTTTGATTGACATTAATAGATTGAATAAATAAAATATGAGTTTTCAAGTAAAGTGTATATATGAGTGATACCGCAGCCTCAGAAAAACCAACGTAAAATATCGCTTGCATTGTGTTTCGTTGTGTGAGTGAGGAGGCCCAATCTTCCCAATCCCCGATTTTCCAACAACCCTTAAATTCCTAACCCCCAAAAGGCCGGCAACGCTCTTGTAACGCCTCTGGTGTTTCGAGTGTCAATGGGCGGCGGCGAAAGTTTACCACCAAGTGATCCGTCTGCTCGTTTACCGGATTATACCATAAAATAAGTAAAATCCAAAAACTCCAGACTTGCTTCATAGTCAGTATTATTAGCTACATTTGTTAATATCTACTATGCAATCATTTAGACGAGCAAAAGCATTTATTAATAAGCGCCTCGGTAGTAAATTATTACCGCATTTATGCGATTGTTTCCATAACAGGAATATACACAGACAGTCACCGAAGCCATATATGGTGCTAGAGCTTGAGAAGCAATTATCTCATTGTCTACATCTACAAGATTCTTATTTCCTACCGTATCTTCCTATAACTTCTTATCATTAGTAATCATGTTTGTTTGACTTTTATCTTGTTAACTGTTGTTAGGAGCATTTTCTTCAAAGATTACAATAGCAACAGTTAACCAATGAATGTTTAGATGACTATACTTGTCAAGGGACAATAGAAGTATAGGAATGTTTTACTTTGTTTTAGTTTATAAAGAAAATGTCTGGTGTACGCCTGGTTTTTATTCTTGTTCTTTAACCCTTAGGTGACTACTGTTTTCGTTTTTACTACCATCCATTTATAAAATGCAGTTAAATTTTCTTTCTTAGACGTCATTTGATTCTTTCTTTCATAAGACATCTCGTATAATTCATGATCTTTCATTGTTGTGTCATAATTAAATATACAAAATAAATGCAAGCATCTTCCTTTGGTCATCTTTCATTTCATTTACGTCAAAAGTAACACGTGTAGTGTTATTACGCCAGTATTCGAGTATATTATTATGTCGCATTAACTTATCATTAGCGTATTTGTTACGTATGCTTACTCATCTAGCCATCAAAGTTGAATGTAAAGTGTTTTCGTTTAGTAGTGAAAATATTCCTATTATGTAATCATCAGGTTGAATTGATTGGTAGAGTACATAGTTAATACGTATCGCACTTCTGTCTAGTGTTCTTTGGAAGTCATTAAAGAAGGCCTATACACCTTTTTACTTATAATATCATTGGGTAGAGCCGTTTTTTGTGTCACAGTGCACAACCACATTATGGCATTTGTTATTTCTACTTGCTTTATGATTACAACTATATAACGGTGATAAAAGGCAATGAAATAAAATCAGCAGTTGACAGCGCAGTATTTGGGTACTGATAATCGAAAATTGTATCTACATAGCCTACTATTCTTACTAACTAGCCAACAGCAATTCATTAGTTCCTATCTCTGACGTGTTTCATTGTTCGATTAGAGAAACTATCAGATGAACTGTCCAGATTAATGTACGCATTCATTTGTTTATATTGATTCAAGTACCTAAGTACACACGGCAACAAATCGAGCTATACAAATCCAGTTTATCTTGGTCCCGCTTTGTATGATCTTTCTGCACATTGGAAGGTCTGTTCATATTGGCTATTATAGTAGTGTGTAGATATGTATGTGGCAATAATTTCCCATTAGAGTCTAGTTACGTGCTATTACATGTCTGCCGGCCATATTGTGGTTTCCTGTTGAGTAGTTCACAAATGTGTGATCACGACCACCGTGTGTGTATCTAGTTTGATATTAGCCATTAGTCTGCTTTGTATTAGAAACTTTTTTGTCTTAATGATGCGGTGAGAAAGTGCTTTCGGTTTCATAGTGAACCTAACAATAGCTTTCGAGACTTTCAAGATAGCATACTACGCTTTGTGGTCTTAAAATTTCATCAATTTGGTTTTAATTAATTATGATATTATGCGAGGTTCCCACGGTTCAGGACGCAACGTCCACGTAATAGATACCTACACTACAGTTTTACTTAGTCAATGTAATACGAAAATGAGCATTTCTCGATTGTTGACTGAATTTTACCTCCTTTTGGTCTTCATCTTTACTGTATTCTTAAAGAATATAAACATATTTAACTTTTTAACTAGCAGGTTCTTAGTTTGAGATGTAAGTTGTCTGTAAGTCACTATATGCACTTTTGAAACGTGAATACTAGTCCATCAGTCTGTCTTTCAGTTACAAGCACGTAGCTTACTACGTGCTTGTTTTAAAGTGTTAAATCGAATGAAGAAAAACGAGCATGAGCATGAAAGTCCATCGCTACTCTTACGTATTGGGATAGTTTCGTATTTACAACGACTCTATCATATTTTTTTCCAGAGCAACCATCGATCACTATAATTATCTCTCAATAGATCAATGGACCATTACAGCTCAAATATAGAAACCTGTAGAAGTGAAAACGAGACTGTTACGTCACATGCAGATACAGACAGCAGCAAGTCAACCTGCCCTTTTCTGTCAAATTCCTTTATTCAATTTTCAGTTCTATAATTTTAAAATAAAGTTGAATCTCCAATGAAGAAAATTGTCAGATTAGATACGTTGACTTGCTGGTCTATCTATACCTTCGTCCAAGCTGTGGTTTGTGGTTTTGGCTTTATATTTCCTACTAAAAACTACTTTAGACAAATGCAATGAAGTGGAATGGAACTGAAGATTGTGTTGCGACCCCGGATTAATTGGGGGCATGCTTTTAATGCTACCGGGATGGATTTTATGTGGTTACTTGGGATTATGGTTGGAGTTACGTTATGTATGATACAATCAAAGCCGCCAAAAGCGGGGATTTCGGTGCGGTCTCTGAAAAGGAAGGCTGAACAAAGTTTAGCAATGAAGGTGTCTCAGGTTGTGACTGGCTGTTGATACGTATGATACAAATACCTACAATCCAAACTGTGAGGATTATGCCTAATCTTTCCTTGTTATATATGTAGTTCCTGCTGATGATTACAATACTTTTTTTTTACTTTTTATACTTGTTTATTTTTTATTTGTGGGAGGTTAAGGTTGGTTAAGGTATAAAATATGACATCGATTTGTACAAATTAGACATATTAAGTTTATTTTAATTTTGTCCCTTGATATTGAAAATGAGCTTATTGACTTACTGATTAGGTTGTAAAAATGGATTAGGTTTATGTCAAAAACATTTGCTTTTCAATATAAACACACATTAATTATAATATTTATGTACACATAGGTACTCCAAAAGTCTATATAACCCTAATTATTATTTTTAATTAAAAAAATGTTTGTTCAAATATGTTACAATGGCGGACGTGATGCCGAATGCCATTGTCTACCAATCATGGTGATGCAGAGAAGTGTAACAGTAGGTATTAAATAAGTTTCAAACAATTCAATAATGAACGTTAGTAAGAGCTATACCTACAATATGATAGGTATACATTAGGAACATTTTACCCACAAAATATTATATTACAAAGCGTGACAGTGGAATGTAAAATTTGAAATCAAAATCCATATTACAGCATCGAAGTTTTAATTGGAAAAGCAATTTGTTACTAATATTATCGGTTCGTGATTTCATTGCGTTAAAAGTACTGATGCATGTACATAAATATATACATATTACATACAAACTAAGTAATCAACGGTGAATCATCAATAAAAAAAGAAGTTAAACGTTATTATTGAAACCTTTTTTTATTTTACATCATAGTCTGTTTGCAACATACGTTTTTACATATTACGTGTTTAATAATAAATAATCGTTATTCATGCCACTAACCTCTAACCCGACCTACTAACATAGGTGTTCTAAAAACGCATATTTTTCAAAGGAAAATATACATTTAATACATTGTTTTGCAAGTTTTTGGAGAAAGTATGGGACAGTGTGACAGGGTTAATTTCGTGGTAAATAATGATGTTTGCGACATTGTGTGACCTGGGATTGAGTTTTGAAAATTGTTTAGTGTTAAGCTTAGATAACATGTAAGCTAGATAATAAATAGCTAAATTAATTATTACATTTTTCGGCTTACTTACGTACGAATGTCACCGCGTCGTGTGTAGCGGAACGCCGCTCATGAATATGAGCTTCTAGCATGACTTCAAACTCAAATAATTACGTGAATAAGCCAAGAAATATAATAATTAATTTAGTATGTCTCACGAAAGTTATAAAATAAATAGCCAGTAGATAAAGCTTAATTATGATTGGAAATATTATGTATTTAGTATTTAAACATGGTTATATGATTATGATTTATTAAATCCGCGAATATTTATGAATGGCCAATGTGTAACGTTACAAAGATTATACCTATAGCAAACTGGTAGATCAAAACTAGCCTAGAAATTTAACCAACTTCACAGAATAATGTGATTTAGTTACAGTCTTGTCATTTTTAACATTGATAATGTAATTTACTTCAGATTATTATTGCCAATAAAGAGAAAATGTGAAGAGGCTGGAACAAGGATTTTTGCAATTATTTTTGCACAATTTCTGAATCTGAAATACTAAAATAGTAATAGTAGGCCATTTATTGGTATTTTCAGAAGTAAATATTTATCGCAATTTATTGTGTAAGAAATAATCTGTAACTCTACGTCTGTCTGAATAAACCGTGATTTTTAGTAAATTTTGTCTCTACATTATTTAGTTATTTTTAGTTTGGTGACATACTGTCACCTATGTTTCTTGTACGTAACATGTCTATTTTTGTGTACTAACATTTTTGACTTTCGCAGTTAAATATATCTCTCCCGGTTTTTGTTTTTAAGAAACAGTCACAAAATCATTGAACTGAAGTCCACATTAGGAGTTATGAACTAGAAATAGAAAGTCTCAGTAACATTTCCCGTTTTCGGAAATCGACTTCTAAACTCGTGCTCAGAATTCGCGATTATAATCACTTATTATCTAACAACAATATTACCAAAATAGTAATTTTACAAACTGGTTGAAACCTACACAAGTTTGAAGTGACATATCCATAAACACAATAACGTATAGAAAGTTAGAACTTGACCAAAAAACGTTGGGATTGACCGCGTTAACTGGTAACCTTAGCTTAATGATATGCATCTTTATTACCTATGACATAAGTCACATAATTATACAAATTTTGGACTTGAATTATGTTTTTTATATTTTTTAAACTTTGAACTATGTTGTTGTAATGATGACAGTTACTGATGTGATTTGATAACTGGTGTAGTTAGATAGAAGATGTCTATATTAGTCTTTCATAATACTATGTGCAACTTTTTACTAGCTTCTTGCATACGGTTTCGTCTGTTTGGGCAAAAGAAAGAATAGCTAATTTTACTCCGCAGACTCTCGGAGCTGCGGGCTACCTACTACCGAAGCAGGAGTAGGAACGGGGTGGCTTTTAATCAGTAAAAGTCTGATACTCCCTTCGCCCAAGGCGGGAGAAGTCATTGGATGAATTTCCTACTTCAAAAAAGACTTCAACTATTTTCAGACACATAAATCAAAACTTAATTACTATTGCAACTTTTTTATTAACGCTAGATATATCAGAAACATAATTAATCATTAGGATCAATCAATAGGATTGATGATACGATCAATCATATCAATTAATGTCAGTAGAACAATAGTATAAGAAATAAAGAACATTGATTCGTAATGGACTGATCATTTATTTGATAGTCAAAGGATAAGGAGATGTTTGATAATTTAATTAAGGTTTAATTTAATGTACTGTTGATGAAAAATGATGTACATATGTATTTAATTTACTCTAGCTTTTCAACCAAAGTAAGAAAAATAATATACAGGTTGTTTATAAAACAAACAAACACTTTTACATTAAAGTATACCTAATATTAGTACCTAAGTATTTCCTTACGTTACAGTCGTTGGTCTTTCGATCAAAGTAGCAGTGACCCTTTGCGAGGTTTAAAATCAATGCACTTGCATTAGCTTTTTTGTTACAAAACCAATTGTAAACAGACCTTCAAATATTCAATTATATCTAATTTCGTTACCCACAAAAATGGCAATAAAAAGCAGTAATGAGTCATTCACATCACTAGTTATTTGTTTAGGTACCTTCGATGATACATAAATGCCGATTCCAAAATGTAATACTCATCGATTAATGAAATCATTCGCGAGTGCAGTGAACTGAGACAGGGCCGTTCATTCTAGGGTCATACAATGAACATGATTTGACCTTACGCGTCCAACTAATACATAAACCGTAAAATAATCTATTACCAAACGTATAATCAAGAACATAAATATTAGTTTGCGGTACTAACGGTAATTTTTTTGTTTTTAAATGTCGGTCAGAGGTCGTCATTCGGCTTAGTCATAAAGCTAGATGGAATCTCTATTTGAAAAAGTATGTTGTTCTTTTTATTGTCTGTGAATTTTAAAATATGCATTGTTATTTTTTTATTTAAAGGTATGTTGCAAAAAGTTGCCGTTATTACCTAGAAAAATGTGACAAATCGAAGATCTCCTAGTTATGTTTTTGTTGAATTCGAAACCAATTGATAAAATGTAAGCAAAAAACTAACTTGGATAATTAATTTCGCTTTTGAAATCGCTAGAAAGTTTTGACAAACTACTGCATACTATTCAAGGATTTTATCGAGAGATTTATTATAGTTTGGCACTGGTAGAGTTCTTTTAAAATATTTTTGTGATATTTGGTTGACTGATCCCAGTGACCACGACCTGTGCAACGATAAGTGTGTTTTTCCACCAGAGACGTGATATGTAGCTATGCTACGAAGATGTTTCCACCTATTCCATGAAGTATCGATAGTAGGGAAGACTTTCCATATAAAAAAAAAAAAAAAAACGTAGCTTAGCGGAATTTCACCAGTGCTAAAGTATTGATACCAATGAATATGATTGATGGAGCCCAAACGCATTCATAACGACGTAGCATAGCACATCTCTGGTGGAAATACAAGCTAACTCCCGTGGCTTTATACGCGGCTAAATAATTAGGTACATCTTAAGTTGTTAGTGAATGGAAACTATAAAACTATTTTGAAATCCCACGCCGCCGTAAATACGTACAACAATATAAAACGGTAATTAGAACCCGCTTACACGACATTAAACAATTAATTACACGAGCCATAAACACAGTAATGCACAGAGAATTATCTCCAACAATGCATATTATATTTTTACATTTCCGCAATGAAATAATTATCATATTATCGTAATAAATACCTAAAATGACTGCGATATAGGTATTTTAATGTGATGGGATTTCTATGATTCTCGTATAAAATGACTTCCCTTTGCTAATCTGATTAGAATACCATGTTTTCCTGGCGACCTGAGGTGAAGCGACAAATTGATAGTCTTGTACTTGCATTGTTTCCGACATTTAACTAATGAATGGTTGTGATTAATATTAAGTATCATATTACTGCTTTAATGTATTGCTAATGGCGATGTTTCCCTAGTACATGCATATGCGACTTGGGCGATAAGTTTGCTCGCAGTTTTCTGTAGGTACTACAATATTATGAAAGGAAAGATTGAATTATTTATTTATTTGCATATAATAGGTTCTGAAACTAAAGAACCAATTAAATGATTTTCGTCATTCATAGTTTATTTTTCAGGTTGTCACGTAGGTTTATTTTAACTCAATATTTTTACTGTACCGTGCTCTATTTAGCTAGTCTGTTATTTTATTTAAGAGATTTATTTATTTTATTTCCATTGTTCTTTCTATATTTATAAAGGCGTGTGAATGACATTTAATATATTCGCCATTCGATAATAATTTACGTATACCGAACTCAAAATTTCGTTATCTCATAAGATTCATCAATGAGATAGCTTTTGTAACCATGACACTGACATACAAGTTAACAAATATTGTATGCATTTTTATCTTATTTTTAAAAAGGTGATATTCGATATACAAGAAAATGTAAAAATTCACTGCATTGGTGCGCACACTGTCTGCTCGTAAATTATGAATCCCGGTACGATTTGAAACTAGTCGAACTTCTCTCGTCGCGGGAGTAACTGTATATTTTTCAATAATTTTGTACAGTCTTATACAAATCTACCTAACACACATAGAAAGTCTCACTCACTCACACTCACATTAGCCATTATATTTGCAATTGTGCAAGTGACGTGACATTTCTCAATACTGTATTCATCTGTACACAGTGTGCTATATGGAGCGTGACATCGATTTTGTGCTCGCGTGTACACTGATTATGTGACAAATCGTAACGTGTTGTACGCGTCACGCTGCTGTCCACGTTGCGTTTACGTAAAGTGTGAAGTAGCTGTGCGGTAAATTTTTTTATATTTGCGGGAAAATTAAAGTTCGAAATGAGGCATTAATATGAATTTTTAAGAAGTCATTTTGCTGTTATTTTATGCGTATTTGCCACGATCTACTCACTTTTTTAAGAGGGGGAAAAATCATCCAATGCCTTCTCCTACCTTGGGCGAGGTGAGAGGCCGTGTCAGACTGTTATTAACTAAAAACCACCCCGTTCCTACTCCTGCTTTTTGAGCTGGAGTCCCGGTAAACCTGCTAGGTAGTCTGCACAATCTACTGACTTGGCAGTCTGTCCAGTCTCTGTTAAATGTTTCTTAGTCAGCTGTTACGATACCCACAGGAAAAGAAGACTTATGGCATATAAGTAAGTCTATGTGCCGTACCTTACTGTCACCACATGGCTTTCAAGCCTTACAGCCATTTTTAAGCTGTGTCACGTCACTATTTTCGTAACACATACAGCCTAACGTGTCTTTGCTCTTGTTCTTGTATCGCAAATGCATAACATTTGTATTTACTTTACGTAAACGGTTTAGTGTTGTGAAATGGAACACTAGTGCAGGTGTTACACTACATTTTGTGTTCGTCTTATTTTCCGCACCTATGTGGAACATTGAGTATTTTCGCTAAGAATACACACAAGATTTGTGTAAGACTTTGTATTCTTGAGATTGGTAACTTACCTATGTCCAAAAGTTTTAAGAAGAAAAATAAATGTTTATATGATAAAAACCCTTAAATAATCTTGTCAAACGAAAAATATTCGATGTTACTGATATTGAATACCTTTTTTATTCAAATGCACGTATGTAATTTAAATGTTAATATATCCAGGACATATCTCACCTTTCTCTACGTATACACAAAAACAATAATCAATGACAAATTATGTCATATCATAATTTAAAACAAACGTAATCGCTTATCCATTGTTTAAACACATACCTACGTACATTATGTACTATTTAATACCCACTATTAGTGCAAGTATAAAATCATCACGACATTTCAATGTCGTAAGCTATAACATAAAGAAATACGGAACTCATACATAGACATAATATTACTACGACTGTGTATGACGCACACTATTACAGTCACTTAATAAAAGCTCATGTGCGACTATTAATAATAATAATGCCTTTCCTGGTCCATTTGTTACGAATTTTAGGCAATAATTATTACCAAGGCAAAATGTAATAATGTCTTACTAACATTAATCATTATTGTAGAAAAAGTAAAGCGAAACTAATTAGTAAGCGGACACTATTATCATAAACGTTTAATAAAACAGTTAAGGTTTTTTCAGTTCAGGAATTGAAATGTATGTTTTTTTTTGTGAGATAAAATAAGTAGTAATTACATCGAGAAACGCCAGTACGTGCATATAATTAAACGTTTATTTGTATTGATTGATATATTGTAAACAGAATATAAACATGTTTTGTAATTTGGTATGCATAGGAGTAAAGGTTTTTTCAATTGTATTTCTAACTCTTTTTACGTGGCCGTTGCTTGGATTTGTTCTCTGACAGGAATATTGGGCTATGCATTTTTTTTATCAAAAAATGGAATCTGATAGTACAAATAATCTCTCTATATATAAAAGTCAATTGCTGTTCGTTAGTCTCGCTAAAACTCGAGAACGGCTGGACCGATTTGACTAATTTTGGTTTTGAATTATTTGTGGAAGTCCAGGGAAGGTTTAAAAGGTGAGAACAAAATGTTTGAGGCAGTTCAAAGTTTGCCGAGTCAGCTAGTAATATCTAAAAATTAATTATAACATACTGAACGTCACGGTAATGCAATAATTAGCGATCTTGAACTTAAATTACTAGTCTATAAATGGCTATCCATTACACCACGATCGCGAACGATCAGTATCCTGTATCCGCCTTGTCAAAAAACTTACGATTGAAGTAAAGTAGATATTAAGTATTTGAACATAAATATAGTTTGAGGAAACATTCAACAAATCACTGTATTGATTACGTCTACTATGCATTTTCCGCGTCGTCAATTAACTTCATTAAAAAAGTAAAGTGGGAAAGTAATCGCGATAATTTTGTTGTATGCCTATTCATGCATGTGGATTAAATACCACAGATTATTGTGTTTTTACTTTAAACAAAAAAGAAAGGTGATAACTTTATAAAATGCTGTAATAATGTAAATAGGCAGTTTCAAATTGTCAATGCTATCAAATGAGAAAACCTCATTCACATTTTCTTTAATGATAATAGTGTTGTACAAAGGTGATTTATTATTTGGAGGTTTAGTCAAAGGCAGTCTACATAATTTTATCGAATTAAAGTAATAATCATGTTATCTGTCCTAGATATGATTTCTAGATTGTTTATGCCTTTGACTCAAAAGGAGATGGCGGGACGAACTCAACATCTATCACAGGGATTGGCCGCAAAAGGCTCTGCACAGAGTGGGGTGGGGAGGCCTTTGCCTTGCAGTGGGACGATCATGGCCGAAATCTCAATCATGCCTTAGGTAACACAATTTATACCTTCTCCAATTCATTTACCAGGGCAGCACGGAATCTTAAAAAGGGAGTTTAAATTATGAAGAAATTATTTTTAAGAGCAGGTCTAAAATTTATTTGGACCGATATATTTCGGCCATCTTTTATCTAACCAAAATGGCGTTATCACAGCGTTTATTAAGAGCTTAAAAGGGGTATTAGCGTAAGACCTACCACAAGAAGCCTGTCCCAACATTCCTGAACCGATAATAATAACCGTGAAGGTCATACAACCGATAAAACCGGGTATTTATCGATTTGGGTCCGAATTCGCATACCAATAAATTTTGTGGGTGTCGATTCTTATATCGAGTAATGAAAGTGGTTTAAAGGAATGTGTATCGGGTTCTCGTATTTAATTCGCGGGTTTTGAATTAATTTTCGATGATATACTGTATTTTTGTTAGACGTAATACTTATTACTAAAACTTAAGGCTATAACTTTAATGTTTCAAGAAAAGGTTTGAAATTATGTGGCCAAACTTTAAATCGGCTCTTTTTCTTGGCAATATTTGTTAGAGGTTTCGCAGAAAGAATTTTGAAAAAGAATCTATTACTACTATTTTTTATTAAAATTACACTATGGTTTATTAGAGCAACACCTAGAAGGATTAAAACAGTAACATGATAGAACTATCCTGTACCTTAAGCAAACTTTTGTTTTCGACAAAATTCCAACAAAGATTATGTCAACATACATAGGTAAATAAAGCACACAATCTCATTAAACCAGTTTCCCTTTCTAGGTCGGACATGCGTTGATGAGTCAGTGACTCGTAGTCGGCGATTTTTTACGCGCCAATAATCCGATGTTACGTTATGTAACACGATGTTAGATGTTACATTACGGTAACATTAAGGAACATCACTATGTCATTATGTTACTATCTCTGTTTTGTGGGATTTACTATTGCGTGCACATTTGCGGATATTGTACGTAAATAAAAGTTAGTATTTAGTTTTTATTGGGTGAAAACTGCTGTTCGGTGATTAACAAACGATTTATACACATTGTTTTGTTTTTGTCGAACTGAATTGGTCATACAATTACTTTTTATGTATTTAGAAAAACAATCGTAAATTATTATTTCTACACTAGGTAATATTTTTTGGAATATCATCCGATGGTTTTTATCGCCTTGGGCGAGGCGAGAGGGAGCGTCAGACTGACTAATAACTACCCTGTTCCTACTCCTGCTTTTCGAGCCGGACCCGGGTAACCTGCTAAGCAGTCCGCAGTTCATATCTCAGTACCTAAGTTTGTACTTTGCACACAACAGAATAATAGCAATAAAGATTATTATAGATAGATGTTTAATATAATATTTCCACTAAGTGAAGACGATTACATATTCATAGTAAAAGATTAGCTGACTATGCCTCGAAGCTACATAAAATTACTTAATCGACCTGCATGTATGTATATTATTGTTTATAGCATACAACGACTATTACTTTGGAGTACAATAGGTATGTAAAGCATGCAGTAAATATATTTTTTTCAATAATTGGGAATTCGCTTATTTCTATTTGTTTTAAGAAGGGACGTAAGAGAAGCTAGTTTTTTTCTCAAAATTAGACCTTATAAGCTTATAATGCTGCATATTACTGCAAAAATTGCTCTGCAAGTAAATATTGTAGCTACCAAAGGCAATAATATAGACGGTTCTGCGTACGTTACCTCATCTTTGGCATTAGAGAGGACCACGCTCAAGGATGCATTGCTTAGAACTAAATTTATTGTGTCGCACTATTGAACGTGACTGTTAAAATAATACGTCTTTATGCAGTGTTAGTACGCTTTGTTTACCAAGTGGGACCTAAAATGCATCTACAGGCAGATCTATACTATGCTTGTATTACGTACGTGTGATTGTATCGAACTTTTAGAAGAAACTGAGGGATATATTATTACATCTATGATGTTTTCGAATCAAATGCGTCGTTCAAGGAAATAGCGCAGAAACTCTTTTTAAACTCCTTTACCCTGATAAAATAGGACTCAATAAGAACGTAGGTATTATAATTCATTTTTCGTCCACAGTTTCACTAGTGTGCTTTTCAGCAGAATCTCTTAATTTGGTGCTACTATGTTCAATTGGTTCGCCATCCATAACATGGGATTCATGACTGGTAAAAATGTGGGTGTTAGTGTGTATGTTATATATGTTATTTACAAGTTCTCATTTTATATTAAAGTTATTGTTTGCGGATTATATAAATCTGCGCCCTCGTTACTCCCACGCTTTCCTGGTTTCATTCACATTTTGAATGTATTTTTCTTTTAAGGCTGAATATTAATTTTGTGTATGTACTTTTTGGGTACATCTCGATCACATCACATTTGTCATGAATTGAAATCGTTTTTAAGAAAAATATATCTGTATCATACAGTCCTGTTATTTATTCATCTTCAATGTAGAAGTTTCTTTACCTTAGAGCTTCTGGTACACGAGAAATATCTTAAAGAATTAAGGAATTAAGTATACTTGATTCAAAGAAAAACAATGAAACTTTTGATAAGGCTCCTCTACAATAACACTGATGATATTTCCCACAGCATCCAAACAGGCAATCGAGAAAGTAGACTACCTAGTTGCAATACCAAAAAAGACGACAAAGGATTAAATCATCACCACTAATGCAGTCACGACTTCTTTCAAATATTTCGAAAGCTTATGAAGATGGTACAATATCCCACAGCACAGGCCCACACAATGGTAGAAAGTGAAGACGAAAGCACATACTGCTATCCTAATCTGTTAAATTACTACAATAGATTTTGAACTTTATCACAGAATTATAAAGCTGGAACTCTGTTAAAGAATTTGGTCAGTTTAGACTAGGTTGATAAGCTGCTGTAGGTATCTATGTCGAAATAAGCTTACTTCCCGATGACGTAAGATAAATTAATTGAACTCATTTGTCAAATCATTGAACCGTGATCTCTTAAGTTGATCTAATGAATTTGTGTTAGCATGAGCTACAAAGCTCAGTATGAAGAATGTGTTAGTATTACGTGGGCGGTGTTGTGCTGTTTTGAATGCATTTGTCACTTAGTTGAGAAAGAGTCTGGTGAAATAGAGCGACTGATAGCTCTTACTTAGGTGTAATGTTGTGGACTTATGTGTCTACTTGACATTTATATGAATACATAACCTTATGCAATGCAATGCTTGTCTAACAACTCCATTAAGTGTTTGTATATTACCCAAAAGATGACATATCTGATAGTGATGGTAAGAACGTAAATTCAGCAATGGTCCTAAAATGCAAGTATAAAGACAATAAGATAAATTGAATTCCAGTAAAGTATTTTTATTTTATACTGATTCTGATACGAAATGTATTCGATTCTATAAAACCAAACAATATCTAGACGGATGAAACTAACTAAGCAGTTACAGGAATCATGACCGTTAAGATGTACGATAGTCATGGTTACACTCATAAGCTGATTCTAAGATCAGATCATTGAATTAGCTCTTACTTCGTAATTATTAAGTAAGATATTAAATAGCAGCTAGATAATGCTAGAGAATGTAATCATGATTTTACTTTTTATTTTAAAGTGCTGAGTAAGGAAGCAGATGTGAAGCGTAAAAGTCAAAGTGAAGAGACAAATAATAAACAAGGTTTGATGACACGAAAAATGAGAGTAGAAATATTTAATGCAATGTTTTCGCTTGAGGATGAACCTACGAGTATCAATGTCCATTATGAAGTTAATGAAGTAATAGGACAAAATATAGACTTAACATTATTCTAGCCAAAAGAAAAACACAATGAACATAACCTAAAAATTAAAATGGGAATTTGAACGAGACATGACTAAAGAAAGGCATCTACGAAAGAACATAGAACAAACAGTAAAAGCATTGTTCTTGCTAGCTTGCATCATATCCGTAACTCAAAAAAAAATTACATTTTTGTCCAAAATTTCAAGATTTTAATCAGAATAATTGTCATGATGAAACATTAAATATTTAAAACTAAGCGTTGAAATAGTCATAAAAGTATTATATAATAGTTAATTGGTTATGTGCTTTATCCGAGTAAATTGAGGCTGGTTAATTTTAACTGTCAGATATTTGGCTAGATTTGATCTAGAACGTATTTATTAGATATTTTTGTTGATAGCTTCCTTGTTTTCAGAAGTCACGTTACATCACAGCGTTGTATCTGTTATTTTAAATCTTTAGACGAGGGCAGAGGTGGCTTTTAGTGTCCTTATTTTTTACCAATTAGTTGCCTCAGTAGTTGAGAACCGATCGTCTGCGATGTGTTGACGATTCCTTCTTGGAACAATTTTTATATTATTTGTGTGTACTTTGTTTGTATTGTAAACCTTGTCTAAACAGTTATAATTTTAGTTTAATCGTACTTTAATAACTTTAGTCGATCCTCGAGTTATAAAAGCTTTAATTGGACTACCTAAGTCATTCTGACTTAGGTAGTCCAATTAATAAGACTCAAGTCATCATAAAACTCAATATTAACTTACCTCAGTATTATCATTTTCATTTATAACAGGCTAAAACTTCCTACTATTTCTAGAAATTGCATAATCTTCAGTAGAAAGGCTATTATGAGATTCACTATGCCCTTTGATCAGTTTCATTTTCATACTTCAAATATGGCTGACAATTATTTATAGCGCAGGCGTGTCTAAACAAAATTGATGTCTAATTGTTTTGTTGTTATTACACGAGGAAATTACTGATTTGATGTTTTGTGTTGCAAGGTTTGTGATGAAAACTATAGGTGCAGGAAAGGTGGCCTCTGTGTAACATTAGTTTACGTTGTATTTTATGTTGTACAACTTGAACCCACATTTAGGCGTTTAGTTTAAAGAGATTTTACGTTGGGGAGATACTAGTATCTACGTATACTTGATGAAAAATAGTTTACTACGTCTGTACTTAACATTAACACTAAAATCGGTGACTTTTGAATAAATTTGTAATTTTGATTTGTTAAATTCTGTAGACTGCAGATGTCTTCTTTGCAGTAATAATACGTTATCATACGAAGTTAACTGTGTTTCTTTCCATATTATAATCTCTTTAATAATAATCAGACTAATAACTATTATTATTACTAGACTGCTGTAAAATAAACATATTAATTATGTCGACCTTTGTAAGGAAACTAGGTTTATTTCGAAAATTATAGCAAAGCTTATGATATTGGCTTCAAGGTTAATTAATGAAACAGTATCTGTTTTCGACATCCTTTTTTATTATTTTAAATAATCAACATATTTTATAAACAAAAGAATACAACATTTTAGGACCAAGATTGACCAAGTTCCTTTTGTGTTATAAATAAATGTTAAATGGAGTCACAAGAACAGGACATCGGTCATACTTAATACTAGATTAATATGCGGAATAATGTGAGTCACTTCATGTTTTAATTATAGCTATATTTATGCCATTTATACAACATTGACTAACCACAACCACGTTCATACGTCCTGTTCAATGAGAAAGTGAGGTCAGATTAATTATAATAAAAGAAAAAAAAAAACTACTGTCTTCACAGATAACATCAGAAATATGACACATTGACAACTGTCAATTCATTTACAACGAGATAAAATTATTATATTTGAGTTCGTTCGCTAGATATGACACGATGATCGTGACGTATCTTGTCTTAATTGGATCTAGGTCTTTGTTCTTAAATGTATTTTTTGTCGTCAATTTATCGGTCACAAAAACTAATTATTAAGAGTGATTGTAATTGGAGGAAGCAGTTACAAATTGTTTGTCTTTGTTTTACTTTAACATTTTAAAACTAGGCTTCCGGAAAGTCACTAGTTTTAACCGATAATTGATGCCAATCACCAGTTATGCAAATCTCCATAAATATGAAAGAGCTAAGATTATAGCTAATTTATTTATTTAAATTAATAATTATTATTACACAAACGGAGACATGTCATAAAACACGCTGATAAACAGTGAATCTGTGTAATCTACTTACTTACACGTGTATTACATAAGGACTCACAAAGCTTGAGTGACGTGGATCGATTATGACATCGATTTTATGCGTTGATTGATCGATTACGAGTCGGATGTTTGATGTCATTACAAATCAAGGCTTTTACTGTTTGTAAACATTACGGTACTTAAATTACTACTTACAGATGGTTATAGTGATAAGAAATCTCGTCACTATAACCATCTCTAAGTAGCAATCTATCTTTCGTCGTTCGTATTTGCTGCATTAAATGGAGCAAGCAATATTTTGTTGAGTTTTGTATTTATGTTTTGGTTTACATGGTTTTTTTTAAATAACTTTCTTGGGCCTGATTCCACTAAAAATGAACTTTAACTATCATGGTTAAAAAGGTGAAAATAGCTTGAATAGTTATTTACGTATTATTAGGGAAATGTGGAAATTCCTACACACGAAGTCGGACAAAGTGTTTGTGACAAATATCATAGTTTTCTACTACGCTCTCATGCGTTGAGCAATGTTTGTTGTCATATGTCTTATGTAATACGTAGTAAAACTAGTAAATATGATTGTAGGTTAATGAAAAGACAGCGGTATCTTTAAAGGAAGGGACATGCCTAACTGGTAAGGGCGTGCACATGTGTTAAATAACGTAAGTTTTATATTCGTGCGTTTCCTGTGTGAACCACGCCTGTTAATCGCAGTTAGTTTTGTCAGGGTTGGTATATTTATTTATTTAATTATGTAGCTATTTTTATGAGTACTTTGTAAATATTCCTTCTATATGTTTGTCTGTACTAAGATTTACCGTCATATTTGCGAGTGTGCACTTAATCAACTGGTCATGGCAATCTACGCGCAGCATTTGATACTTCATCATAGGATTCTGTTGGCTTTACGAAGTTTTCAGCAAAGTGTAGGTGGAGGCACATAACGTGCCATTGGTGAGATCTATGTCGAGCAATAGACGAGAAAAGGTCGATGATGATATACGTCTTAACCTTTTTTAATAAATCAATATTATTAATTTATGATAATCGACAATATTACATGTATTTATGTTATTATACTTACTTCATGTCAACCTCTCGATGTGTTCGAGCCCTAAGCCAGTAAGCTGTCACAATATTATGACGTGACGTAACAGTAGACGTTCAAATACCTCTCTGCTTATACCGGTATTTACCAAGTACTTGCTACGGAACCTCTCACGGAAGACGGATGTGAAGCGAAATGTTCCACGTTTTTCTAATAATTATTGAGATTCTTGAGTACTGACTGTTGTATTGTGTTACTTGCATAGTTTTGTGTTTTTGGTACTGGTAGATATGTTTGTTTCTTCATATTTTCTAGATTTATCAAAGCTATAATAGATTATAAAGAAGATAAACAACCGAATGCAGAAGAACATTAAAGTTTGTTTGAAATTAATGTACCTAAACAGGATTACAAACATATGTACGATATTGGTCGTTAATATAAAGTTCTCGTTGTGGCCCGGAGTTTTAAGGCATCCGCTTCTCAAGCATGTTCAAGTACCAATGTGACTTTTCTCAAGTTATATGTATTTTCTAAGACTATTTAGATACCATTGACAAACGGTGAAGGAAACATCGTGTGAAAATGTGTGTTAATAATTTCTTAATTTTAAGTTTGAGGCATTTAGTCAGTAGCAACTTGTAGGTTATTGGCGTTGGTGTGATTAAAAGTTGAAGTGAGAAAGAAAGAGATCTAAAGATCACAGAAAACGGCGCTCTCTGTACATGTTTTACCCGACTATTTTTCTGGTTTCTACACATTATATTATCGTTAGTCGACTTAAGGTAAGCTGTTTCCCATCTCCATAAAATATAAACGCAAAGCTTTAGCACCAAAACGATACCCATATCTGCCTGTTTTACAACCAGTAATGTTACCTAAACCACCGTTTACTACGAGAGATGAAGCGATCATTACGTTAACCACGCTAAGACGATGCGATATGAAAATAACATAACATCAATCTAAGTTACACGTAACCGTTGAAGGGTTAATATTAGCTCACGATCGTGATATAACAAAAGTGTAAGTTTAACCGAGATTAGTAAACTGTGGTTTAACAGTTGATGGTGTAAGTTGCCCTTTAGCATATTCTGTTGTTATTCATTGTTTTCGTGTTAGGAACCCATAAATGTCCATAAATCTCAAATTCGTGAATAATTTGTGAATATTAAAGAGTGATTTGTATAGACAAGTCATGAATAAAGTTAGTTTACAAGTTATTAGCTCAAAGAATGGATGCTTCTCTTTGACAAATTGCTCTGCTTAAATTATGAAGAGAAGTAACGCATATAGGCGACAGTATTACTTGAAAGGAAAAGTTTAAGAAAAAGTGATTCTAGAAATTAATACTTTCGTTAATAGTCGATGACTTGCAGTACAGTATGAGTTTTGTTATTTAGCTTTATTAGATTAAAAAGTAAACGTTACCTATAACATGAGAAATGTCGATATAAAAAGGTATAAAAGGAAATTATTAAAATAATAATTATAATACAATTCCTTTCACAGCTTTACAGCGGTAGTTCATAATCAAGTTACGTGTTTACAAAGAAATAAAAACCAAATTCGACAAGCTACTAAAATACTGCTACTCCGAGTAAAATCAGGTCTTAAGCCAAATATGTCGCATACTTATAAGATCTTAAAATAACATATCCGGACACGGTTCACGTAATACTGAATTTCACCGAATTTCATACTGTTTTACATGAATCACGAATTCGAAATTTCACTTTTTATGAATGCAATTTGTTAAAGATAAGCTTTTTATTCGCAATTGTTACTTTATATTTTTACCTCCCACGTTTTGTTAATAATATGGTGCTAAATATATATTTTTTTCTTTAAAAACGTTGCCCCACACTAGGATTTTCTCCTGTGTCGTGGGTGCGTTTACAAACATACAAGTTCACATACACAAAATATGTTGTGATAGCAAGCTTATTTTAGACGTTTTTACTTGGGGAACTCATGCGTTTTAATTGTTATTAAAAGAAATTGAGACTTTACCATATATAAGACTAAACCTCTCCAGCAATGCTACACCAAAACAATTGAAGTCCGCAGAAGCAAATCATAACCTAGCTGTTAAGCATAACAGCTTGAAATATGTATTTTAAGTTCTTTTCTTGATATCTTTTAGTTGCAACTTCTTTTAAATAATATTTTGTTTTTAATTCAGTGTTTTGAATGACATTATATTTAGTCATTTGAAAATACACTCAATGATGTGAAAGAAACAAATGTTACCAAATGGAGATTACAGGGAAAGTCTTCAAAACAATATTAACATTTAAAACAAACATTCGGTTTAAAATAACCGGTAAAATTACCAAGTTTACTGGTTCACTGGGTGAGAAACGAGTATCGACCAATGACATTTCGAAAGATTATGTTAATTGATTCGATTATATAACGAACAATGTATCGATGTGGGCCAATGAGGTTTTTGACGTCTTAGCGTGTCCGTAACCGAATGACCGTCTTCGCGTGAGGTCGGAGAACTTCGGAAATATACGAATTTGTTTTTTAATATGATAGATGACCGTTACGGACTATTAAAGTTGATGGACAGTATTAATGAAGTAATTTTTCCACGTGTTGTTCTACCTATGCTATGGTAGTAGACAGCAATATAGCAACGGACTTTTTCAATAATAGTTTAAGTTTTATTTTAATTTTCTATCAACGATTGCAAATTGATTCTGATATTCGTTCTCATAAGGTTTGATTTATATTAGGTCTAAATACTAACACACACAATCTAGTTTAAACAGACAAGATCAAACTATGCGTGTTACCAATAAATCCTAATTTATAAAAAAACATATTTTACGATGTTAAAACAAATACTTGGAATACTATAAATACTATTGATTGATTTTTTAATTAAAGTTAATTAGGCCAGCAATGTCGTAGCGTGCGAAATCGATTCGTTATTGTTTCTATCCGATCGTCTCTGGCTAGTTCGGCCATGACCAGACCGGATTTAATCGCAGCTCGATTTTATTGTGACATGATTGATTTATGATATTTATTGAGAAGCACTCAACTATGTAAAGTACACTCTACTGTGATAAACCTAATTCGTTTAAATTGCTATTAACCCATGCGTACAGACTATGGTAAACTCCTCTTCTGAAGAGGAGACCAAAAGTCCATCTATGGACTCCCACAAGTTGTTGTTAATGATTCTACTATGCTGGTTTAGTAGAAGATGTACCTTTTTATTTTATTTATTTTTAATTTAACAGCCACAACGGTAGAAAACGAATTAAAGTTACTGATTCGTGTATGTGCAACTGAATAGTTCAAACTACTGGGTTAGATTTTGAGTCGGGAAATTTATCCTTTTTTTTATTAATTCTTAATTCTATTCTTGGTGTGTTCCTCTGGGAATACTCCAAAACAAGTGGCTATGTGGTATATCTTAGCCTATAGCCTATAGGAAACTCTATGGTTACTCTTTATTCTACAGTGTAGCTATGTATTATTTAAACCTATGGTTTAAACTGTGGTTGATCAATTCGTGTATTATATCCGATATATGATGACTTAACCCTTTGGGGGATACAAAGTTGATGATACGTACGTTGAACAAGACAGTCGGTCGTTGGTCAATATGTTTATCGGTCCAACCAAATTTACACGTTCGAGCCGAACTTGCCCATCTGCCCGCGTCCTTATAGGTCGCGACATTTGCATAGTGTGCCTTGAATACATTCCTCAGTTATATCACAAGTTATACAATGAAACTTTCTCCTCAGTATCGCTTTACCTAATATATTGTTTACTGGATTCTCAGACTTATTGTTAATTATGTATTCAAGGTGCATTTTTGTTTGTTACTGTTCTGGTGTCATCTAGACTATTACATACCTATTACATAGTAGTGTTTTGTTATAAGGAATTGGGAACTAACTGTTTAATATGAATACAATGATTTATTGGAAGATTGTTTCTGAACTGAACTTCAATAGCTTATAGTCATATTCTGCATAATGTGATCTGATTTCTCTTCAATAGCATAACAATGAGCAATATACATAGGTAATGTATAACAGTTTTATTGCACTAAGTGAGAGTAACGGAACATAAGTAGGTAATAAAGTGTCAAAAGTCTAATAAATACCTTTAACTTACTAAAACTGTTTTTAGACAGACGTCTTATGCTTTTAGGAGAATGTGTTATTCTGTGTAAGAATCTAAATACTTAATAACACTATCACACTAATGTTATAAATATGAAAGTTTGTTTGGATGTTTGTCCGTCAATCACGCTGAAACTACTGAATGGATTTTGATTAAATTTGGTATACAGAGAGGGTATGAGCTGACTAGGGTGATAGGATACTTTTTATCCCACGGGAACGCGGGCGCTACTGGTAGAAGCTAGTACTTATTATAAAGCTGAAAGGTTTGATTGGTAATCTCCGGAACTGTTATTTCCAGTTTAATATTCTTTGTTTGAAGAGTCTATTTATCGAGAAAGGCTATTGGTTATAAAACAGTACGCTGTAATCAATAGGAGTCGAGTAGCCGGCGAAACCATAGTTCAAATAAATAGGAAGTCTATCATTACGTATTCTTCGAAGGTCGAGATAGGGCGAAGATCATACAATAGTTTGCAAGTTCCGGGCGGAGGTCAAGCAAATGATAGGTCATTCTAACTTTCTATTGGACAATCATCAATTGCCTATTCATCATTATTTGTAGACACATTATGCGTAGAGAGATTCGATGACATTCGTTTTGATTGATTGTGTTATTTTGAAATGACAATGATTCGCGTGAATTGACTGTTCGAGTGATGTGTTTGTGTTGTTAAAATTGTTTTGTGGGCTTCGACTAAGTATTTTTACAAGTTTAGGCTTCATATTAATGATTTTGAACCAAGTGTTATAAAAAAATCTTTGACACAAGTGTGTAAAATTATACAGATACCTCTTTATATTTTTATCTCCATTTTGCACGATAAAGTGTCGACGGGGGACGAAAAGGAAGGTTTTTGTTGACAATACTGGTACATACCTGTAAACAAAGAAAATAATGATGTTACTATGTGTCACAAAAGAACAACAAATATGTAGGTAACTTAATATAACCTTAATTATTTTAATCCATAAATATCAATAGTTCATTGAAATTATTAAACGCAATAAAAACACCAAAATCTAAATACCTAAAATTAAACATGCATAGAATAATATTTGCCAAGTGTACATCCAAACCGCAAACTCATTTAAGCAACTTATTACAAACATCATCTTTAAGTCGTTGCAGTAAAAGTGGTTTTCGCACTTTCACGTTACAATACTACCATATTTCTTTAACCTATTTACCTCTATTATATCTATGTTAATTCTACATGTTTTAGGAGTAATATAACTACATTTTAAGTGTTAGAATAACTGTCAAGGCTTTGTATAGAGCTAGTAGGAATATGAAGAGTTTGTTTAATAACTGTTTGAGCTACTGACTGTAGTTCTATAACGGGGGTTTTGTAGTACAATTTTGTTTAGGTATCCTACTTAATTAAAAATAACCTAGATTTAAGTTGGTATATGTGCTATTTGGTGTAGCATTTTTTGGACGGGGTGGTTTTTAGTCATTAATAGTTTGACATTCCCTTTCACCTAACCCACGCGGTAAGCCATTGGTTGATTGTCTACTTCAAAAAAGTGAATTTATTTTCAAATGGGGAAAATCTTTATTGTACAAATGTTTTCGTATTTTTTTACAGTGGTTTGTGTATTTTTAAATTATATCATTAAACACGCTGAATAAAAAGCGCGAATATGCGCTTAAAATTATTTTTTTATTTTTCCTACCAAATCACTAACTGAATAATTACCAATTTCCGAATCGGATGAATTACGGTGAGTACAGGTTTAATTTGTGTTTTGTACGGTACCTATGTACTTGCACTAAATAACTTATACATAATATTTTTTATGTTCTACCGAAATAAGGAAAATCTTCAGACAATTTACCAAGTAAAATAAATCATTGCTAAACAAATTTAATAGTTAGCAAGTAACCCCGTTCCCCCCTACTGAACATAATTAAATGTAATAAGTGCGTAACTGTTGCGATGATTGCATTTAATAAATAATAATTGCACCATTAGTTGCAGTTGCTTTAACTGTTGACATGTTTAGTTGTAGTGTTATTATACGGTCTAGTAAAGAAGAACGGAGAAGACTTTGAGAAGTATCTTTGTCTTTTTTGCTATATCGTCGTTGAATGCCAATATCTCCTAACTGACAATTTAGTCCAAAATTACTTTTTTTATTACAATAGACATAACTGTCTATGTATGCAGTAAAATAATATGAGCTAGCTTATTCGCATAGATTTAACTCCTTCCTATCTAAAATTAGACCTATGTGAAAATATTTACTGAGTGACAGAATTCATTCGTTCATACGTATGTATGTAGATGTTTTCTTCTGGTGTAAAATTTTATTCTCAACACTTAGGAGGTATTGGTACTTCATCGACGATATTTGTTATGTGTAAGATATTAATTTAGTGAAACATCCTCAGTCATTCCCAACGTTACTAATATTGAGAAAATAAATACGAATGTTTATTATCTTAAATTAATCATTTGTCTTTCTCAAAAAGAAGAACGATAAATGTTATTTTTGATAATCGTTTTCACAGACAAAAAATCTTTGAAAACTATTATTTATCTTAATACAAGTTCAACATCACCAGTTCTATTAAGATATCTCCATTTTACGGCCATGTTGAAACACTACTCAACTTCAGAGTCTATCAAGCTGAGAGCTTCTTCGGTAACGAGCGATAACTACGGGTTTAGTAACTCGTGTATCATAATGTCAATCTGCCGAGCCATGAGACGTTGTAATGTGTTCTCACGCGACCTCACTGTTTCTAAAACATGTTATAATATTTAAGATCTTAGTTGTAGAGTATTTTGAGTAATGAATATGTCTAGATTTGGTCTAGATAAAAGTAGCAGAATTTAGAAGGTTTATCTTTTGGTTTTGTATAGGTCTTGTTTATTTTTCTTATTTAAAAAACCCTTGCCCCTCATTAGAATTTTCTTCTATGTCTTGTGTGCGCAAACATACAATTTCATACACACGTGACACCCAGACAATTTGTGGATCACACAATGAGTTGTTCCGGGCGGGAATCGAACCCGCAAGACGTTGCCATTTGCCCAGCCAATTGCCAACAATGTATTAGTTATCTACACCTTAATTGATTATTGAAATACTAGACTGATTGACAAGTTCTTTGACTTATTGTTTGTTTTTTTTTGGTTGATTGTCTAAGTCCCGAATTAAAATTACTGGGACAATAAACTTTAAATAAAAACACTAACAGTAAAAGATCGCATGTAGCGAAGTTAGCAAAATTACGGTTATGCAAACTAAAATACTAAATAAGTAATTTAGTGAGCCTTCACGGTGGTCTGTAAGTGATAAATAATGATGGAGACCTTAATGACTAATTCATTTTTCAATTTAACTGTAAAATATGTTGTCAATTACTATGAAAAATGTTATTTAAGTTTATGAAACATAGTTGGTTTGAACCTATTGATTGCGTTTTTTTGTGTTTTTTATTGAAACTGTATTTTATCCATTTAAATCTCCTAACGATTTAATGCCAAATGGCAAAATTGAGAGTAATACGGTAAGTCTTTATCGCAAAAAAACGGTCACAAAGTATTAGTATCAATCTCCCATTATTGGCAAAACACTAAAGACAGCATTCAGAACGATCCTTACCATCTGTGTAGAAAATATCTAAGGTGTGTCCACAATCTTGTTCATCCAGTTATAAATTAGTAGACTTGGGACATAAAAATCGAAGTCTCCATTATATAAGAGTGATTAGGCACTTGATTACTGGCCTTGGCTAATTAAGTATGGCTAAGATATTAATTAGAGGACTAGTAAAGCAGGAAGTTTAGTGCATATTAATTATAGTGATATAGTTACATGCAAACGTATGGGTGCAACGATCTAATTTCACCGCGCCCATGTGTATGTGTTAATTGACTATAGATAGGACAATTTTCCGTGATTTTTATCTGAGAATTTTCCTGATTTTAAAACATATTTCGTTCTTGATTACACTTCAGCGATTGCGATGCCTTAGTTACGTGTGTTAGTCGAACAATAATATTGTTCTTACGAAGACAAACTTCTTGCTTAGTTTGTATGCATCTATACTTCAGAATAGTTACAGGACATCATTTTAGTAATTTTTCAGTTTCACCTGGCAAATATAAGCTTTATGATGTATGAAGTAAGACCTACTTACTTACACAACAATAGAGGCCTATATAAGCCCATACAAAAACATCTTCTACATATTTACCCGACCTTAGGCGCATGTCATATTTGATTGGTAAGGTACCAGGGTACCAGACCTCAGTAAGAGTGAATCAGTTAACCCAATGACCTTAGTAAGTTTAGTATTGTCATGTCAAGGTGAGTCAAGGAGACGCCTCACTTGCACTCATTCTTGTTGGTTCTTAACACACACAGATGGGAAGATTGGTTAACCGTCTGCCACTGAGAATTTACTGATTTTTTTTGCAGACTTTAATAAAAATCTTACGTAGACTTTTTTAAATGCGCAAAAATTCTTTGCTTTTGCGCAGTTTTATATTCCCCTTGTTAACAAATCTGACAATAAAAGCCTACAATGTTGCTTATACATATTTTCCATTAATATTCTACCTCATCGTGGAAAAAACAAGCGTCATTTTATAATAACTTTATTGTCCTTACCGGAAACCAAAGAAATACCTCACCCTTTACTCATTCACAACATTTTATCTTAACTATAAAACATAATTAATGCAAAAGCCGATAAATAAATAATTAAACCTATAACGATATACAGGGTGTAGGCATATTGCAAGGATGTATTTTGCATCCCACAATGGGTGCCGACTGCCTACGTAAATAGCTATCAGGCATCGTCATCAACACTGTATGGGAATGTCAATCATGAAGAGAACAATGAGAGATCATACACAGGATTAATTCATATGAATATGAAGAGTTAAAGCTGATACCTTGAGAGTTTGTGTTGAATGGGGTATTAAACAATGGTGCAAATATTTGTTTAAATTTTGAGGTGTTGAAATATGAGGATGTATGTTTTTGGGAATTTTTTCTGTGTAATGTGTATTTTGTATGTTAATTAAAATTTCTGCATTGATAATGTAATTTATGTTTTTGATATTTTTCTCCTAATGACAGTTTTTACACATCAGAAGATGAAATTCTGATGTGTAAAAACTGTCATTCTCATTCAAGAGCCTGATGAAATGATGATCTGATGAATCTAGCGTATTATTCTAAAAGTATAAATGCTTTTACTTTTATTGTGTGTACGTAGCTCGCTCTAATAAAAAACAATGCTAAAGAAAAATATTTTCTCAACGAAGTCTTTACCTCACGGAAAGTTTTATAAACTTTTCAACCGTATTTACTACACAATTTAAATACTATTGTTAAACTTCGTGATGCTTTGAGAAATCACCAAGGCTGTTGCTTAGCAACCGTTGTTTTTTTCGAAACAGTAGGTCACAGTTTACAACAGACCGTTACGGTGTGGTTACGGTTTGATGGGTTGACACGCGACCGATGTTTGTCTCTGATAACTACAATGTTCAAATTAGTGCACATTTATGTTGTGAATAATTCATAAATTATGGCAATAAATAATTTGATATGTTGTTCATCATAGAATTACGATAATATAAAATTAATGACTTGCGATTTTTCACTTAAAAAAGCCCTATACTAGTAGGGAATACTTAGCAATTTTAATATTTTTTTCTACTTGATAGTCTCTTATTAAAGTTAAAGAATGAAGAAGTAGAGGACAATCGAAAGAAGGAAACGTTAGATCCATCCAATGTCGAGTCACAAATAAATTAAAACCTATTCTAAAGTCTATTTATAGTACTCCAGTTTAATTGAATAACTACTAAATAGCCACAGTATTTTTTTAGGATGTGGTTTAATTCTATTTCCTAACACCATGTGAAAAGTAATAAAGGCTTGCAAAAAATGTTCTATTATTGCCTTGTGAACGATTGTTGTAGTTTAAACGTTAATTTTTATTATAAAACAATAACAATGGCCTGTGCTGGTAAAGTTCACATATCTCAAGGTTCATGGTTTGCAAGATAATTGAATTGGGCGCGTCTTAATTTGAGATAGGAATCCTTAGGATTAGGAAATTATTTTGTTATAGTGTGTAGGAATTCTGTCTATGTTTATTTACCACACTTCTTAACTTGGATTCGTTTTATCAAAGTATTGTTATCTTATATGACAAAATAAAAAATACGTGTCTAATATGTTTCCTGTGTTTACTCGAAAGTAATTTTCTAAATGTACTTTCCAATTGTTTTTTTACGCGGTGCAACTGTCTTATATAAGTCTATCATGTATTTAATTCGAAAATGTAATGAAATTGTCGTAAGATACAAGAAGCCCATATAAATTCATTAGTCACTACGATAAGATAGACAAGATGTTCTAAATATTCCGGCGTATCGTCAAGCTGTCTGTCTGTCTCGCCAATTGCTTCATTATCCACACTTTCACGTTAGATTTATCCATTGAGCTAAATTTTAGATGAAATTGTCTACTTTAGTAATGTTTCCGCTGTTAATAAATGTTGGTTTGTTTTCCTCATAAAGTACACTTAATAGCCAAAAAAATGTCACTATCTAAAAATATCTATCTATTTTCGATGGGCATTTTTTATTTGAGAGCACGTTCAGTGTTCTTGCTTCTTTTGAGGGGTGAAAATTATTCAATGACTTCTCCCGCCTTGGGCGAGGCGAGAAGGGGTGTCAAACTCTTTTACTGACTAAAAAGCACCCCGTTCCTACTCCTGCTCGAGCCGTAGCCCCGGTAAAGTTCGTAGCTCCGGCACTCGCTTACAAGTGACTTGTTGACTACTCAATTTGCATGGTAGTCATTAAACATTTCTACTATTAAGATAAATTAACATGATGTAGGAAGCATTCATATAATATTAATGAATATCATATGCCTACTGGCATCAAACAAAGCCCACAAGCTGGTAGTGGTGTACCCGTCGATCGAACGCTTACGTTAGGTCAGCGTGCAGTTGAATGTCACTTTGATCACGCGCCTACAAAGGGCCGATTCTGATGTAAGCTGTATTATAATTTTAGTAGTAGTTTATCATTTGTTTCTTTCGTTTTGTATGCAATAGACAAATAGGCAATAAAATCACAATGGAAAAGGGAGAATAGCAAAATCCTTAGTAACTTATGATAAGGATATGCAAACAAGAAGAGATGAGATATTTTAATCAAATACTCGTGTTATGTTAAACCTTGTTTTTAAAATAAAGTTATGGAGCGCAGTAGGAATTGCATTATTCAACATTAAAGTACAGACCATGTAAAGGCTCAAGACAATTTGACAACATTTTTAAATTGCCTCTTGTACGCATGACCTTTTAAAAATATTTTGTAATATTTTTATAACTTCAAGACTATTAAAAGTCTTTGACACAAATAAAAATATCTTCCGTGGGAATGTTTTGTTTGAGATATTTTTGTCTTAAATTAATTGTTGTGGTATGTTACAAAATTATTCAACATTCTTTTACTATCAGAATGAGGTAGGTAAGTAATTAAATTTAATTTTAACAATAAATTGTTTGTCGATAACAGACAGGAATGGCGATTATAAATATCTTAAACGTTCAGACGCTAGCACATTAAACCACCCGAAACGGTGTTATTCCTTAATAGATTTTCCACTTTATGGTCTTGTAATACAGTCTAAATTGCATTGAAGACATTTGATACAATGCCCAAGTAAGGACTTACAAGTGTACTTGAAGTTGCAACACGAAGAACACAAATGCAGTGTAATTATCCATGGGCTAAGAATGGTTATTGCAATTATTTTCCATATTGTACCATCAAGATAAACGAAGTGGTTGGTACTGAAAATTATCGATGTTATTGACTTAGTTAAAGGCATTTTGTGGGGATGATTTTAGAGAATTATTGACACAGAGAATTTCAAAAGAATTTCTGTGCATAAATAAGTATGTATGGTACAGGGAAATTAAAGTTATTGGCTGGTTTGACCTCCTTACTGCCTTGGGTGAGGCAAGAGAGGGTTACGGACAAAAACTACCCCGTTTCTTCTCCTGCTTTGAGTCGGAGCCCCGGTAACCTGTTACGTTGTCGGCAGGTCCGGATACTAACGCTAGGTAAAGAAGTTTCAGTAAAGAAAAAAGTCAGTTAATATTTCATGTCAATTAAATTCAAAATAGTCCTTCAGAAGATCTACGAACGATGCTTGGCAGAATGCTCTACATTTCAAACGACTTGAACGTTATTAGTGGCCAGTATTAAACTAATTGGCACTAACTGAGTGAACGTAACTACTACAGACTTTAATGTGTGAACTTATCGTTCATTCAACATTATTTATCTGTGCATTGTGAACCTTACGAAAACAAGGTCCTTGAACTATTGGACAAATGTCCACAACTCTATGAATGTCAAGATGACACTTAGATGCGGTACTTTGTTTGTTTTAAGAACAGCTATGTAAACTGATTTTAATTATGCCAAATTATGCATTACAATTATGTCGCATGTGCTTGTAAAAAGCAATAAAGTCTGCGAATTGTTTTCGCACTATTTTAAGGTTTATTGGGGATGCTTATATCCAGAATCAGATGGGACTGACAATGGTGATTCGGATTCTATTTATCAAGACCAAATTTAGAGGAAGTAAACAATAAAATTTTACTTAACGTAAATTTGCTGAGCTTTCTTCGTATTTTGAAGTTACAAATTCTTTCAGAGTACCTACAGCGATTACCTTGTTTAGCTAAACATTTCTGACATCATAATTGACGAAAAACATGATAGTGGCATAGCACTAGCGTACAATGTTTATACGACCCAAATTCTCATTGACTTTTCGAGCACCACTAAGCAACGGTGTCACACATTCGATTAGCAAACGCAGTTATTATAAAAATGTGTACAAAATTCGTTGTTTCGTGACAAGCCTAGTGTCAAATTGTTCCGGCATATTTTTTTTTCAAATAATCGTAGGTCGTTGCGGAATGGCGCGTGCGCCGTGTTCGTCACGCCACTTTTTATCTACAACTTTTTACGCTATCCATTAACCTTGGACTAATTGCTCGGTGGCTTTCTAATTGCTTCTATTTTTGTCTATTAGTTTGATCAGGATGATGTATTGTTTTACCTTAGTGCGTTTCGTTGCGTGCGTTGTTGCTACTTCAGAACGTTTCGGAACTGCACCTACATTGAATATTTCTGTTTGCTGGTAGTCTGTAGCATTTTTTCAGGTTTTTTCTGTAGCTTTGATAATAACTAAGTAGAGTGACAATGGACAGTTTTAACCCCAATTTTATAAAAAATATCAATTTAAATATTACTTTATTTCGTCTAACAAAAAGCCTAAATCATCGTATCTAATTACCGTAACCAATAAAAAGATTGTCATTTATTATTTATCGATAGTGCAATAAACCTTTGTCAATACAACTGACCTAGGTTTTAAAGCAGGTCTAGTTTTCTGATTCAAGTGAGGAAAGCGAGTTGCAAAATTGCCTGCAAGCGATGGGTCAGCAACCTATCACTTGTGCAATGTTGCAGTTTTTGAACACATCGCCGGTATTTCGATCAGTATCAACTAATACAGCGCTGGTTCCATTCCAACCGCTTCTGTAATTACCGTGTAATTCATTTATAACTTTCACACGAAGCAGTTTGTTAATAGTAGGTAATTATGGTGATGTTTAATATGTTACATCAATGTGTGTGTCGTTAGTTTTGTCGTCATAGTAGTGAGCATTTTATGAGTTAAACAAGTTGCTTTATTTAGGAAACTAGTATCATATTTTTTTTATTTTTGATTTATTTGTTTGGTATTTTTTTGTTGCACGAGAGATACTTTAGACAGATGCATAAATTAATTATGTCGTAACAGCCTCTAAATACGTGACTCCGATAATAATGTGCCTTTTTATCTGCAAAAAATATCTATTTAATTATTTTTTAGAGGTTTCCAATTTTGCTTTAGAGGTCAAACCAATTTTTCAGAACTTCTTGATTCTTCAACCATACACAGATAACAATAGCCACACTAATTTAATAATGATTATAGAAATCATTACCACGACATGAAACTCTGAAGTAATGACTCTAAAGCAACATAAGACGCGAGTAAATTAATAGCAACATTTTCTATTGTTTGTGAAAACAACAAAACCTTCGTGCGTAAGAAACTGTTTCACTTAAACTCAAGGACAGATTAGCCAACAGAGGTGTGAACATAGAAATTATTACATTCAACGTATATGTAACATGACGAATAGTGACAATCTTCTTAAAGACTGCTAGGTAATAAAAAATATATGAAATGCCTATCAATACTAGGATTCTTTTTTAATTCTTTTAAATTGTTTCAGTATTTATATTCGGTTATATAAGTTGCCAATGTTACAATGACCTTAATTATTTTAATTTCGACCCACGACACAGTATTTCACACCTTGTGATATTCCTTCTCTTGTAAAGTTCTTTAAAAGAATAAGCTAAGTTATCACGAAAAGTTTCCACACTCAAACAACGTTTTTTTCAAAACACGAAGATATCACAAAAACATTTTTTCAGTAAAGAAAACGTTGCACGTAGATGACACTAGTATTTTCTCCTGTGTCGTGAGTGCGTTTATAAACATATAAGTTCACATAAACATAACGCCCAGTCCCGAAACAACAATTTACAATGTAGAAAACATACAAATAGTTGTTCCATGCGGGAATCGAATCCAATACACGTTGCGTGGCAGTCGGTTGCCCAGCCACCGCGTCAACTAAACCGCAACTTAAAAGAAACCATCAATAAAATCACAACACCAATTAACTTTTCACACTCACGAACGTGTGCGTAAAACAATTACTAATTAGAAAGTAAGAACATAATGTAAGTGATACTTAGTGTTGTAAAGAGTGGGTACATCGTGGCCTTGACCGCGGGAAACAATGGTGTGTACTCTGCCTTACTCATAATTCACTGTGGGAACTTCGTTGTGGTGGTTGGCTATTTGGGACGTACAATAATGTATGGACTCGCACAGCATATCTTTGGTTGAGGTGTCATGTACTTAGTGCTAATAAGGTGGAGTGGAAATCAATGTAAGGATGGAGAGAGTTTCGATCATAGTTTGGGAATTTGGAGATTTTTAGACCACCGATCGATGAGAGTGAGTCACCCACTAACTGCCACACTCAGAGTCATTTAAAGATTACTTAAACTACTTTTAGCAACGATTTTGTATAGAAAACAATTGCTAAGGACCGGGTTAAGTAACCATTGAATGACTCTGAGTACGGCAGTTAGTTTACTAAGTGACGTAGGCATTTGTGGAAATTAATAAATAAACAATTTTGTTTTCTAAACTCTAGATTAGCGTCATGCTTTCAGGGCTATTTTTCGTACTACTCATACATTAGTATGTAAAAACCAGTATATGGATTTTAACTAGGTCAAAGAGTAGTGTCCTTACTGTCTAACAATATACTTTGACCACAAAATGAGCTGTTCATGTTTAGTGTTAAACTTTCAACGAACTTGATGGATGACTGATGATAAAATATAAGGAAAATCGAAGAAAAATTCATAGAAAAAATTACTATTACCATGTTACATGTTTCTTTGCTATACGCTTTTATCACTTTGGCATAATTCTGAGAATTTGAAAATTAAAAGTAAAAAATATACACTATGTGATTGTATAACCGAATCCAATACTTGGTGTTCGATCGTTAAAAATTGTAATTGAATGAGAGTCTCGCAAGAAAATTCTATTAAAGCCACAGATTATACACAGATGTAGATGGGATCAAGTAAAGCAATAAAGTCCTAAGTTCAGAGATCGCCAATCGTATAGTGTATTACAAGTGACATAAGTTCCTAGTACATAACATGCAATTTCTGGTACCAGAACCATCCTTCAGGTGACTCTTGACTCTCATCGTCGTCAGTGGTGAATAACGGCTGGGAATGTATTCTCTCGTAGTGGTGAAGTTAGGCTTCGCATACAATATAAACTGCAAGATATTACAGCGTCCACGCTTAAATCATGAAATATGATAATGTCCTCAAAGATTTGCGTTTGCGTAGGTCAAGACCACTGACTAAGTCAACAAAAATTGGTTTGTAATCGTGTGAATCACAATTTAATTTTTAAGGAAAAATGCAACAGTAAGCTAGCAAAACAAAAAAAGAAAAAACTGTTGAACAGATGCACATCTTTTGATTTCTTATATAAATATAAAATGATTTAATGCTCACAATGAAAATCACGCCCCGAATAAATAAAACGCAAATTATATGACAATATAAATAAATCTTATTGAATTAAATTACCGTTGCCTTACAATAATTTATGACACAAAGAATAGAAATATTTCATTTAGTAACGCCATTATATTTGAATTGTGTCAGATAGAAGTACTTTGTGTCATGCTTAGTTCAATCTGCTTTGAATACGGAGTATGTAAGGTCAATGGAGCGCGCATTCATTATCTCGTCAAAGAGTTCAATTCATCCGTGACTTTCATTTCTCTTATTTTCATATCACCAATTTCAATAAAAAATCTAAAGATAGAATATTTTGATACAACTTTTGGTAAATTTCTATCTCTACAAAGTAAATTCGCAGACAGTTTTTTTTTATTCTTTATTTGTTTTGAAACTTTTAATAAAATATCATGCTAGTTCCATCCTGATCTTATCTTATTACATCAAATATACAAAGTAACTGACGAGTAGACTAATGCAGCCTCAGGAGATATCATTGGTTTAGATATTCGCAGACAGTTACTCGTATAAAAATTCGTTGATGTCTTTTGTATGGAAATAAACTTAAATTCTTATAAATGACTTACCCTGCTAGCATTTCTTATATGATTATACATTAATGTAACGTGCTATGTAATCCAGAGGTCATCACGAAAGTGGATTAATATTTTTTTTTAACTGCGTGGTCTCCATATATTACAAACTCCATAGTTATTTGCAATGAGATTAAGTTCCATCATTAGTCCTTAACGTTACTCGCTAACAGTATCTTAACATTTTGTTTCAATAATCCATTGCTACAAGTACTTATAGGTACCGCAAGATATCGGTAACTAGTTTATTACGGTTGCTTGTGGTAAAATATATAAGTACCTACTTGTATACATATATCTATTGGTAAAACCCGCATTGTCATGTTTATGATTCAATTTCTTACGGTAAAATTGAGTTTAGCTGCTTATTTTGAGTGGTTTATTGGTACTTGGATTTCTATAGGACAAGATAGTTGGGATACTCAATCTCGTTTTGTTATTTTAGCTCAATTGAATTGGTAGTATTAAACACCAATGCTTAATTAACAAAGAGTAACTTCCGTACTCAGAGTCATTTAATGGTTACTTTACCCGGTTCTTAGTAATTGTTTTCGAAACAAAATCTTACTTAGGAATTGTTTAAGTAATCAGTAAATGTCTTTGAGTACCTTGATAAGACTAAATTATGACTAATTTTATTTTATTTCATTTGATTTAAGACTACCAGTCAAGGAGAACTTTCAAGTGTATTTTCATTTAAATTTTCTTAAATTGAGATTTAGAATGTTAAACTGTTTGAGCTATTTATAGAGTAGTGACATAATTTTACCGAAAAGCTGAAATGATTTTGGATACCGCGTACCTCACCAATATCAGGTAACTTGTAAATTAAGTTAAACCTAATATAATTAGAGTCATGGCGCAATAAGCGCCAGATACATAATATTGTAGAAGTCCAAAATACAGTAAGGTATAGAAAGAAACAGAAGGTCTATTATTTAAATTAAGGGAGTTTCTTAGACATTTTCACCGTATTTACTGTTTTCTTTATTTTATCGTGTCTTTATACTGCACTAAGATTAGCCGAGTACAGTCATCGTATAAAATAACTATTCAAATGGCATTCCAAAAAATACGGCCACATAGTTAATTTCATTCATCATTCGTTCACGTATATTTCGGATAGCTTCTGCCCGCGACTCCGTCCGCGCGGATGTCGGTCTTCGCGTGGAAGTTTTATTTCTCCATTTTGAGTAACTGTGAAAATGACATCTTATAAATATCTATTGGACCCAAATACGGCAAGGCCCATAATAATTAAGGAGATCCCTCTATTGAGCTACTGCTGTTGAGCAGAATAAAACTGAAAAATAAAGATTTTTTTCTACGTATTTTTCCAGGATAAAAAGTAACCTATTTTATGTCCAGGATAATAAGTTAATTATACCAAGTTTCATCGAAATCAAACCGTTAGTTTTCACGTGATGCCTGAACATATATAGACAGACAGACAAAAAAATAATAATCACATATTTGGGTTTGGTATCGATCCAGTAACACCCTGCTATTTATTTTTTCTATATTTTCAATGAATAGAATTGACCCTTCTACAGATTTATTATAGCCCGCGACTTCGTTCGTGTGGAATAGTGCTTCCGGCAAATTTTTAGTTTTAACCACATAGTTCCCGATTTCGCGGGATCTCTTCAAAAATGAGATGTGGAAGATATTCTAGGGAACTCCTCAAAAATCAACATAATGAGCTCTGCGTTTGAATTTAATAGACTCACTTAGGGCATTGAAAAAATAGTTTAAAAACGGACTTAAACTAAAGAAATATTATAATCTTTCCGAACTTAAGATGAAAACTAACTTAAAACTAAAGAATTAAAGAAAGCTACGAATTACGAATTTATGACAATTAAAAAAGAAATTATATTACAACCTATAAAGTAAATAATTTAAAAGAAACGACTTAAATCTAATTCATTTATAAATTATAGACTTACAATTTTATTAAACAAACTAACTACAGTAACTACTAATAATCGATATCAAACTAAACCTACGTTAAATAATTTAACCAGGAAAACCCAACAAATAAACTTTTTAATAGACAAATACAACGAAACCAATTTAGAATATACGAAACAGCAGGACCACTGCAGACAAATAATCATACGACTTATAGTACACTATTTCCACAACAGTACCGAAGCGCTCGGCCGATACCCAACAAATACTAATAATAAAAACGATAGAAAACAAATAAAAACTATTCTATGTCCTTTCTAAGGTTCTAAACTATATCTGTACCAAATTTCAACCAAATCCGTCAAATAGTTGCGGAGATTAATGGTATAAGCATAGAATGTTCGACGTGATTCTTTAATTTGACATAACTTTTTTATTTATGAACCGATTGACATGAAACAAACACTAAATGTAAATTTAAGCATCCCACAATATATTCGTGAAAACCGCATCCAACTCGGATCAGCCGTTTCTGAGATTAGCGCGCACAGACGAACAGACAAACAGACAAACAGACAAACAGACAAACAGACAAAAAAAAAGTTAATTACATTTTTGGGTTCGACATCGACATAATAATAACCCCTGCTATTTTTTTTATTTTTATTTTCAATGTACAGACAGCACTTTTCTACGATTTTATTATATGTATAGATCATTTGCGATTTAAATTATGCGTAACTAAACCTTAGATGTTCCAGTTACTTTTAACTGTTATGAATTGAAATAATTCATATCATATTCATTCAATTATAACAATTCATAACATAATTTACATATTTATTTATTTAATTTGTTGATGTATGAAACAGATATTGAAGTGGGCCTTCTGTCAATGTCTCTCTATGACACAGTTTAGTGGTTTGAGCGAACAGTTAGATATTTAATGCGGACAATATTTATGCAATAATTCTTCTAGTCAAATAGTGAGTCAGTGAGTCAGATCCTTTGTGGACTTGTTTGTGTTACGAACATTGTCACCGAGGTTTATTGCAGGTCGTGATTTTGTGTTAAATGCATTTTATACTTTTGGTCTCAAAAATTTTTAGTAAGTAGATTTTTTTTTATGGAACGGTTCAAAAAGATCAGACAGACCACCTGACGCTAATGTATCATACGTTATGATCTGATAGTATGGGCGGTGCAGCCATGGTACCGCCCAGAGAAAAAGGAATGAAATTTGGGGGTCGACAATCCTTAACTAAAAATTTTCAAAAGTACCTAATAAAATAGTGGACGTGTATCATGCCATTTATAGAATTAAAACCCTATTATTACTAGCCATAAGGTCTATATAACAATACAATATAGTAAATTATTGCAATAACCATATACTAAGCTAAATGACTCGGCAATTATTATCTGGAACAAGGAAAGTAAGTAAGAATACGCGGATAACCTATTTTCACACGAAAGAATAAAAGACTTCTTCATTGGATTATGGACTTTGATAGAGATATAAAGTCCATATTTTAAACAGAACACTTTTAATGATTGCTATTAATGTAGATTTATCATTGAGATTCTGTTCTGACATTAATTAATTAAGTTGTATACAGAAGCAGTAGCCATTAAAATTACTTCAACTAACTAGCAATTAATCATCACTACTATGTACGTTTATACAAAGAAAGAAATTAATTTTTAATGGATGTCAAAATAAATCTTGTAGTATTTGTTAATGTATTTTTTTGCAACATATGTTCTTTTGCGTTTTTTTTCTTTAATAGTGTACTGTGTCCGTAATACGAGTCTGCTTTATGTTTAAAGTAATCGAAACGTTCGGCGTTCGGCGTTCTGATTGGCCGGCTGGAATAAACCAACCAATCAGAGCGCCGAACTCGTTCTCATTTCGATTACTTTACTAAACTTGTACATAGGATACTGTATACTTATGGGATGTTCTAAAATTATAGACACTTTCATCAAGTATAGATATCATTATAAAAAAAATGGCAAGGACAAGAAAACCCATGATAATCAACAAAAGCTATGTATGTTAGGTACACTCAAACCTTAAATAGACAAAGAGGAAGAAAGGAAAGGAGGCATAAACAAGCTCAATAAAACCCGTTTACACCAGCCCTAAACTAAGACTCTCTCAAACGAACAAGTTCTGTCTACACATGATATGGTGGAATAAAATTCCGCTTCCTCATACAATCTGGTTGTAAGTTGTCAGTTAGGTGATTATCAGCTTTTCCTAGCCATTAGGCCTTAGGCTTCGAGGAGGTAATAATACATGAGTGTCAAGTTGATTAATTTATTGCTTTGGCTGTACTGGGCTGGGTTTAATGCCTCGGGCACTCAGAGGCGGGGAAAGACTCATACAACCATTAATTTTCAGTACTTTGTAGGAAGTCTTTAGGAATAGTAATGGAAGCCCGAACCTATATTACAATTTAGGAAACAGCTAGGTTAAGTCTTTCATTTCTTTCATAAGTATGAGTAATATTATTGATAACTGCCAGGGACGTACTTCAGCACTCAGCTGTATTTCTATAATCTATTTAATCTATTAGTCTGCCTCATAACCTAGGCTGGGAACAACGTACACTTTTTTTTTTTTGAGGAGGACTAAATCATCCAATGATTTCTCCCGCCTAAAAATCACTCCACTCCTACTTTTGCTCTTCGAGCCGGAGCCCCGGTAACTCGCTAGGTAGTCCGCAGCTCCAGAAACATCGTACGCTAAATTTTTGATTGCCCGATGAGGTCGAAATGCTAGATACTATTTACAAAGCTCTTCAATTTTACTTAACCAACCAAAGAAGTGTGTCAGGTGAATTTGTTAGTATTTTAGGGAACAGCGAGTAAAGTTCCCTAAGCAAAGGAGGATCCTCCGACCAGGCGAGGTGATCATGCCTGGCGGGCTTTCTGCCCAACTGTTGTTCGTTGGGATTTTCTATCCGTGTTAATTCGCATGTAAACTTCGTATGTGCGATGCAGGATATTTGTGACGTCATCCGTTGATTTGCTCGTCGATAGTCTATGTGCGACTTCTGTCATCTGTCACTTGTCACTTGTCAATGTGTCGCCACATCACTCCCCCCCAAGACCGGAGGTCGATCCTGTTGAGACGGCTGTCGATGCTTGAGATGAGCGGTGCCAGAGCCATTGTAGAATGTCCCTAGTTCCAGTGAGTCGGAACTGTGCCGCTGAATGCCCAGTGAGTCGGGTGAGCGGTGCAGGGTGATACTCCAGTGAGTCGGAGTAGTGAGGCTCGCAGTGTCCCACGGTGAGTCGGGGAATTGATGCTGCGAGGGTAGGTGCGTAGTGGCTGGCGTCTGCGTTGACGGGAGGAAGACGTCCTCAGACCGTGTGCAGAGTGCTGTGCCTAGACGCTGATGAGGCCGTAGGGAAGAACCAGGCTGCATATCTTCGATGTAGCGTGTGGTGGTCCCTGATGAGGCCGAGGATGCTGGTTGGCTGCGACTTGATTACCGCTCAGCGGAGGAGTGATGGGTGAGGGAGATGGCGATAAGGATGACGGTGCTGATCTGCTCCGTGAAGGTTGCTTTCAATCACGTCGGGGTCACCACTTTAGGGAACAGCGAGTAAAGTTCCCTAAGCAAAGGAGGATCCTCCGACCAGGCGAGGTGATCATGCCTGGCGGGCTTTCTGCCCAACTGTTGTTCGTTGGGATTTTCTATCCGTGTTAATTCGCATGTAAACTTCGTATGTGCGATGCAGGATATTTGTGACGTCATCCGTTGATTTGCTCGTCGATAGTCTATGTGCGACTTCTGTCATCTGTCACTTGTCACTTGTCAATGTGTCGCCACAGTATCTACCTAAATCATCAGATGAGATCAACCATCAGCAACAACAAGCTTACAAAACTAAAATGTTCCATATCGATAAGTAAATCTTAAGATGAACTATCTTCGGAAGTACTTGAAGATACATTGTGTAAAGAAATCGTTACGTCGATCAGTGAATCGCTAATTCCGTTTTTCTCACGTCTCAGGTAGTTAGATAACTCTATGCGCTTACGCACTCTCGCTTAATGGAAGTGTTTCTGCAAACTTGAATGCGTGTGCGCGTGTGGTATATTACTTATGTGTTTTATTTGATCTTAGAATGAATAGGTATACAACATGGAATAAAATAGACTTTCATTGGTTTTATTACAAAGACGTTAAGTGATGTAACTTGTATACATATAATAATTATCCAGTGATATCGAGAGATAGCATGTCCAAAATTATCTGTCTTTTGGTCATCTAGAGTATCAACCATCCTCATCCCGAGGAATCCCCAAAACAAAGGGTAATATGATGGTGGTTGTTTTGGTAAAAAGTTTAAATGAATGATGCGTTTAGTTAAAAAGATCTTAATGGTGTTTACCAAAAGAAACCTCATTTAAACAAACAGTTATAGCACAGTTACCTGTTAGGTACACGTTTATGTAATTACAGAAACATTGCTTTATTATTTATAGGTTCACGTTAAACGAATAGCCTAATAAAATTCCATCGAAGGTCTCCAGTAATGAGCATAACGTCTAATATTAGTTTATTTTGAAACAAGATCATATCGGAATGAAAAATCGCTTCATATACATAGGTTATTATCCAATCTGCAAATGCGGACTCCATAGTAATTTAATCCACGAAGTAAATTGCTCTAATCATATCAATCTGCTTTATAATGAAGTAGAGACTCGTAAATAGGAACAAAGTTAGAGGTTAACTAGTGAATGTAATGTAGTTCTGCAAAATGTTGCTCCGTAATGTCTGTTCTTGTGCAAATGGCAAACGATTCTGGACTTATCATCAAAGAACTCTGATGAGTTTTGTATCAAATACTGTTTTGACTTGAAATAATTATTTCATGGATCTACTTTTTTTTCGTATAAGCCAACAGACGGATCACCTGATGGTAAGCAATCGCCGAAACACCAGAGGCGTTACAAGTGAGTTGCCGGCCTTTTGGAGGCTAGGAATTTAAGGGTGGTTGAGGAATTGGGGATTGGGAATAGAGGTAATTGGGCCTCCGGTAACCTCACTCACACAACGCAAATGTAACATAGCTTAAAACCATATTTTTCCATAAATTATTTCGCTATATAATTTTCGCTAAAGACTGTTCAAGTAAGGTTAAGGCGAAAAGTCTTGTAATCTGTGTCACCATCGGCATTCTTAACAATGGTTATATAAAAAAAGCTATTGATTTATGGCTTGCATGTTGTTAAGATATTATTTATGTTTTTGATAAAACGTCGAACTTGGCACGTGTAATTATTGCAAAGGTTACTTTTTTAATTTACGATGACTTTCGATTTCTCTTTAACACCTTTGTAGAGCGTCACAACCTAGTTAAACACTCACTTATTATGATTACTGGCTACTGATTAATGGCTCCATCCAAAGGTTGTCTGTAAGAAATCGCATTATAAATTGTTCTTTTTGTTTTTACAATTAAGTGTCTAAATAGATAAATTATTTCCAGATTGAAAAGTAAGAAAACTTGGAAGCGACGCAGCATCATCACGAACTTGCATATAACGTAAAATACATGATCAAAGTTACAAGAGTATCTGTTGAGCAGAGGTGGTTTTTTGTTAGGTGATTTTGGAAAATCCATGATGATTTGCTATTTTTTAGGGTTAATGCAGTTTGTTTTTGAAGTATGGTCATGTAAGGTTAGAATTATCGACAATTTCTGCGCAGTGTAGTGTATTGGTTTATTATAACTACACCTACACTACATTATATCTAAGCTAAAACGTAAAAATGATAGCTCCATCTAAAGGCAATGTCTATTTACGAAATATTGTCAAGAATTTTCACTATCTTATTAATAACTCAGTTTGAAACTATCCAATTTAATGGCAGCAAATAAACAACTAGTATTGCTAAACACAATTAATTAAAGCGCATCCTCTTGCAGCTTTCTATCCGCTGCAGTTACAAAAGGAACATAATTTATTCGCGGCTGCATTTCGCTTTGTTTTAACGTTAATCGATTATTTACAACTGTTTAGTTTTGGTCTGTTTGTAATTTTATTAATTGAATTTTTAGTTTCCAATTCTAGAGGAGTTAATGTTTTATTGTTTTTATCTGCTTGGATACAAACATTTAGGATTAATGGGTGGACGATTAGGTGATGTAATTATTGTAATTCAGTTTCTAAAACAGAAGTTGCTACGGTAGCTGCAGTAGCCTATTAATGTAATTATAAAACATGGGTCAAGGTATCAGGCTAAATACGAAATTGGTCATCATAAGTGGAATAAATTAGTCTTTGTTTTTTGTGGGGTGAAAATCATCCCATGGCTTTTCCCGCCTAGGGCGAGGCGAAAGTGTGTGTCAGACTCTTACTAAAAACCAGCCTGTTCCTTCTCCTGCTTTCAGCCGGAGCCCCAATAACCTGTTACGTTGTCCGTAGTTTCGAATGGAATAATTAGTCCTAATAACGTTATTAGAGACTGGAAATAAGTAACTCTAGGGTATTTTACAAACCAGCTACTTTTCTCATTACTGACAACGATGTTCCGTGCACTCAAAGTAGAGATTTCACGAACAAAAGTGCAAGTCGCCTCACCTCTCGGATTAAAACGTGACAAAATTGCGCCAGTAATTTTAATTAGGCAAGCTTTGTGTCGTAACTACATTGTCACGATGCGCCGACGCCGACCACTAAACCACACTGCCACCGCCTTTGCGTTTGCGCAGCTTATTAAAAAGTCAATTGAAAATTATTACGCAATATTTATGTAAATATTTTGCATTATAAAAGAAGCTTATGAAAGGGCTTAGGACATTTTTTTGTACTTAAATTTGGGTGACCTTTATTTGAGTTATTTAGATGGTAATTTAAAATTAGTCTTCCGAAATCGGTAGTATATACTTCCTAAATATATGATAGGTTTTTATAATTTCACCGTTTAAAAGCATTTACTTAGCTACAAGATTTTATTTGAAATCGAGCTTCTTAAATACATAATTTCATACGGAATTCCTTCAGAATATTTTAAATAACATCTAGTAAAAACATTATTTCATTATTCCGCGTTAATATATTGCATATTTCATACATAACGTTCTCACTTACATGCATTACTGTATTAATTATGTAAATGCAAGTTTCTTATATTCCAGTATTTATGAATTACTGATGAATGAGATACAATGACAAATCAAGAGCAGGCTGTAGTCGTGACATACTTGGAATATACAGTATATAAATTGCATTAAATTAATTACTATCTGAAGCGGGATCAGAAAAAAATCTATAATGTTAGATGGTTTATTGATACAGATCATGCAGGTTTGTAATGTCAAAGTAATCAAAGTTAAGGAGAATTTTTCTTTATTTTGTTCTTATGAGACATTTTGTTGCAGTAAGCGAACGTATCACTGACATTAATATAATTCGTATTCTAGTGCAGTGATAATAAAGTGCTATTTCGCAAATTTATTGTTCTAAAGACTATAAAGCTTTACCTACTACCCTTATCCTTACCCTATCAGCTAATTTTTTTAAGCATCTGGTTTAATTACATGCTCACCGGAATAATGAAAAATTCAATTTCTCCATAAATCTCTTTTAAAACATTTAACCGCTCCGGTGTCCATTTCAACCACTGATATAACGTTTGTGGTCACATTTATGATTTGCAACACATAATGAGGTACACGTTCCGAAAACAATGGAAGCACGAAGCAAGACTTCCTTACATAATTTTTGGAAATAATTGTCTCACGTAGGCTTTGACAATTATCGTATTTTTTCTGTTGCAACACTCTAATTGTATCAGTGCAGGCATGATTTTCACTTTAGTTCTTAAATGTCAATATAAATAAATTTAATAAGAACTGACTGCCTCGTTGGTCGAGTGGTCGCAAGTGCGACTGCCGAACAAGGGGTCTCAGGTTCGATTCCCAGATCGGGCAAAGTATTGCTGGGCTATTTCCGGATTTTCGAAAGTTTCTCGTTAGTAGCAAGGAGTCTGGAATCGTGTCCAGTATATGGGAATAGGCTCACCATCTGTTACATGAGAATTATAACACAAATGATAATAAGTGGGTGATGTACATTGTATAGCGGCATTACGTGCCATAATGTGCACCTCTGCCTACCCCTTCGGGGATAAAAGGCGTGACGTTGTATGTATGTTAACGCATTTTTTTTGGACAGGGTGCATAATAGCAGACAGGTCACCTGTATCGGATGGGAAGTGATCAGTAACGCCCATGGATATCTTCGATGAAGTTAGAAGTGTATTGCATTTTGCTAAACGAATGCGGATAATTAATTTTATAAAGGTTTTTATTAAGGAAAATTATTGCAAAATTACTTAAAAAAAACCTAAATCTGAACAAGTTCTGTTGGGTCAACTAGATTTTTTACTAACCTTTTTATGTATTTCAATTTCATAATATTGATCAGCCGATTGTCTTTAATTTTACAGGGTTCATTTACCATGATTATATCGGCCTAGTTTTTAACATAGTAGTTACTAGGCAATATAAACTTTAAAACCCCATAACAAGGTTTATTTTAGCTTATTACACAATGCTATTACATTTGGGTGCTGTTTTCGCACAAAAAACGTGCAAATTTTATGGTAGATGTTCCATTTATCGGTATTTAGGGCCCCGACAAAGTAAATTAGTCTTTATTGCTTGTCAATCGTTTTATTTTTGGATCACTTTATGTAAGAAACTAATGATTTAAGCAAGGTTCAAAACACTTTAAAATTGTCTTTAAATATTTGTAATTGATTTTCTTTTCTAGCAGTTTACTTACGAAGTTTGTCAGCGTTAATAGTTACGTGAACAAATGTGTTAGTTTTACTTTATATACGGAAATGCAGGTAAGTGAGAACTGAAATATCAAATATACTTATACATAACTTATGTAAGATATAGACAAACTTACAATATCCTTATAATAATTATGTTTAATGCGAAAATAGTTGCTCATTCACCTACGAGTTTATCATGGATTCGTTACAATATAAAGTACTAATTACCTATATTATTGAAAATATATGAACACTATGTAGGAAAACTTAGATTGTAATTGACGAATCTTTGTTTTATTTTATGGGAGATACCGAAAAATTAGCAGTTTATAAGCAATAGAAGGCCCTCGAGCACTCGCAACTCCAAAAGAATATATAAAAATAATACATAACAATATACATCCATCCATATGCTACATAGTAGTGACAATTTGTAGTGAAAACCAAAACTGATGGTAAGTTTCATAAATCCGTTGCTCGTCACCTTGTCATCATCTCACCTTGAACGGCTGGGTGCACCGTCAAGGTATCGCTCACTGACGAGGTGGTAAATGAACAGCTGTAGTGCATTGTGTTGCAGGTTCAGTACACCCCACGTAGAGCACAATATCTCTAAATTTGATAGATTAGGAACCAAAGTGTCAAACTTAGATATAAAGTATGCACGATTTAAGGAAAGTTTAATTCGACCCTGTACATACATTTATCTATTTTATTTTATTTTTAGCCGTGATCGTCCCACTGTAGGGCAAAGGTCTCCCTACCCTCCTTCCACTCCTCTCTGTGCAAAGCTTTCTGCCGTTTTTTTTGAAACTACGAGTGGTCCTTTCACTAATCCTTATCATAAGTATCAAGTTCGTCCCGTCATCTCCTTCTGGGCCTACTGCGACGTCTGTTGACGTTGTGCATACATATTTATTACTTTAATTTCTTTCTTTCTGTACATTCCTTTCGTTGCTTCATAAAATATCTTAGGAAATGACCAATTGTGGTTATCTTCATATATGTTATTATTAACATATTATATAACAGTGTATAAATACATGTAACGTTTTAATTTCCTACATTATAATTACTATTCCTGACTCATTTCTACGGAAACTATAAAGTATATAAATACTTTAAGTAAATATTATGCCTGTATAAAACCACATGCAAAAGTTGTATATCGTAGGTAATAGAATAGTTTTATGATTAAATAAACTGCAGTTTACACAGTATGTTATACAATTTAATGTTTAAAATATTGTGTAAGTAGCTGTTAATTATATATTAATGCATCACAGATTAGGTTATATATAGCAGAAATGTATTCATTTTCATCATTATGTATGCATAAACTTCCGTAAGTATTTAGGTAGTAAGCGAAATGTCGGTTAGTTTACTTAGGTCAATATTCCGAACTCATAAATAGTTTTTTTATTTAAACAAATCCATATGTCTACTTAGTTATATTAATGTCAAGGCATAAGCATAATCAAGGTCGAGTGGTTGTAAGTGTGACTGCTGGGCAATGGGTCTTGGGGTCGATTCCCGGGTCGTTCAAAGTATACGTCGTTTTATCGGTTTTTCGAAAATTTTTCATTAATAGCACGGAGTTTGGAATTGTGTCCAGCAGTGATGTACATTGTATAGCGGCATTAAGCACCATAATGTGCATCTCCGCTTCCCCTTCGGGGATATAAGGCGATAAATACTACTCTTACTAAACATAATGTTATACAAGATCCATTCACACAATACTGTGATACAGATTTTTACTTAAATTACATAAAAATATCAAATAAATTATCATTTCCGAAAGCCGTAGTCCTTCATAAATCAAACTAAACTGCCATTATTGCATCCGCCCATAAAATTATACAAACTCTATAAACGCAAAGAACAATAACCAACAATTTTTTTTTTTATTTAAGTAAATCCAATCACTAGGCCTTAGTATTACAATAACTATAAATACAAATGGCTAAGTCGTGACATGAGCTGTGGAAACTTCACAGATAACAAATAAAGCTTTATGTGTGTGTGTGTTTATGGATATGCATCTAACAACTGTTTTAATTACAAAGCGGTCCATTGAAATATGCACTTAAAAGTCTAAGTACAAAAGGTTAAAAGTACAAAAACTAATCTTAATATTATGTTACAGCTGTTTCAAAAATATTAAAGCAGGCCCTTATAAATCGATTATAATAATTGGGCGTAATAAATAAGTAGATCAGTTTATATGTAGATCAGATAGAAATTTCGATTAATTATGTTTGTTCTTGAACAATAAACGAAGGCAAGTGTCGACAAGGAATATAAATAAAACATTAATTCTTGTTTGAATAATTAAATTAATTAAGCAGGAAGGTTAGTAGCAGCACAATCTTATTATACGTACTTGCAGTAAAAAATCTTACATCACGCGCTCATTACAATAAATCCGTTTCAAAAATATTCAATTAAAAGTAACAAAAAATAATCTCGATCAATATGAACTGTCACTGGCAATTAAGGGCACGTAAGACTAATTGTTCAAATAAAGAACACATGGGCGTACGAAAATAATGCCGACTCGCGAGGTGAACAAACAAAAAGCTGAAGAATGCGCGAACTAGGAAGAATGAAGTTACGAGATTGTGTGAAATGGCAATTACACAAATTATGTAAGTCAATAAAGGAGATAGTTGCGCGCCTTGAGACGAGATACGATCGATTTATACTTAGACAACAGCCTGCATACAAAAGCTCTGAGTCGCATAAAAACCAACATCATGAATACCTAGCTTTAGTCACCAGTTGTTGGTCACACTACTTTAAAATGGAGCATGTTCCAGTTACGCTTTAAATTATACACTTCCTTGTCTTTTTTCAGTATTTTTTGCTAAATCATGTATTAAGTATATACTGATTTAATCGTCAGATAACAATCTATTTGACAGGAAATTATTTTATTGACAGCTCTAAGCGAGCGAGAGTGATTTATGAGCTCTAGGAAATTAAGGTCAATGCCACAGATCGTTTTTTAAAACTCTATTCGAGCTATTTTAGATACCTAACTAGCAGTTGCAATGCGTATTGCAGAATAGAAAGATTTCTTAACACGTATACACTTAGTATTCAATCGGTAGAATAACTACGAGTGATGCGCTCACTAAGTAGTAGCTACGATTCCGCACTCGTTTTCCCGGAATGGTGTTTTGAATCGTGTAATCGAGCGGAGTATCTCGATTCAACCGATGTGCGATTGCGTAATAAGCCATCGTCGGGTCCACATGTTCCAAGTTTCACTTTCGCGTGAGTTACAGTACCATCGTACCTTATGTCGCTCGCACTCGTACATGCTCCGAATCGCACGCTCATCGGAATCGATTTTATTTGGGAACCGGTAGTCGATTGCACATTCCGCGAAGGCCGAAGTTTTTGCTAACAATACTCGTTTGTAGTGAAATAGTTTACGAAACTACGTCATTACGTATGTAAATGATATGCGAAGCGTGCGATTAGTGACGTTTAGAGAACAACGACCGTTTAATAAGCGACAACATATTAACTGCATACGCACGTGTATTTTTGTGTAATTATAATAACATAAATTATTACTTAATAATGTGCGGATTGCAACTATAATTTTCTACTAAGAATTTATTACTTCAATAAACTGTCTAGTATAATTTTAGAAATTCGATTCTATTATCAAAATAAACTTCATTTTTGAAACGGCTCACTCATATTTACTATCAATAAATTAACACGTCTATTATAATAGATTCAGCACATAAAAAAACAATGAACATGTACAAACATTGGCCACGCGAAACACATGTTACTGCTATCATTTCAATTTGTTCTTGACCTACATCGATCATCGCAAATGTCAAATGTTTGATCCATTATTCGAGCAGAGAATTGGTGAAAGCATTTATCACATTACGGGTGATTGACACGAACGCAACTAAATGCCATTTGTCCAAGGTTGGCGCCCATTGTGGCTGTGTTGGTTACGCCCGCTCCGGTGCTTGCCCTGTTAGCAATTCCTTTAATATGTATGTATTGTATATGTATGTATACAGTGCAAGAGTTATAGGTAACTGGGTAGTCGGGTTTTTGTACAGAACTTACTATAAGTATTAGTTGATTGTGGACAATTAATTTCAGATCATTGTGGACAATTAATTTCAATAACAAATAAAGTAAATAAAGTGTCGAAACCACATATTATTGTTAACCCAAAGACTGAAAGACGCATTGAAACTTTCAAATCTAAACTCACTGACAAAATACCTTTATTATTAAGGAATAAAAATTCTAATAACTTGTGTGATGAATTTTTTAACATTTACCATACCGAGTTTAAGTCCACCTTCACACCTAAAACCATACCAGCTCATGGCAATGCGTCTTTCAATCAATGGGCAACTACTGGCATCTATAAGAGTAGGAAACGCCTATATGAACTTTATAACGAGAGAACATATATTAATACAACTGAATTTAGTGAATATGTAAAGAAATATTCTAAATTATTTAAAAAAGTTTGCTCAATTGCAAAATCGTTATACTTGAGCTCTAAAATAAAAAACAGTGACAATGTAATTAAAGCGACCTGGAGTATTATTAACAGTGAAACAGGGAGGTCTAAAGAGAAGAGTAGTGAATTTAGTCTTATAATTGATAATAATGTAATTAAATCGGATGCAGAAGTCGCAGCTGCATTTGAAAACTTCTTTTCGGACGTTCCTGTATCCACTACTAAGTCTTTGAACTCATCTCCCACAGTTGCAGAATCTTTACTAAAAGAAAATGTTGCAGCTTGCAATTTAGGCTTCTCTTTCGAACACATAGATTATACAGATATTGTCAAAACGTTCCATACCTTGAACAAGAAAAAGACTGCAGATCTGTGGGGTAATTCTGTGTACATTACCGGCTCTGTAATAGATATTGTAGCACCCGTATTAGCTCTAATCTTTAATAACTGTGTCGATCGTGGTGTGTTTCCTGATCTCATGAAGAATAGTAAAATAACTCCGTTATTTAAATCGGGTAGTACTTCTGACCCCACTAACTTTAGACCTATTTCAGTACTACCTACATTCAGTAAAATTTTTGAAAAAATTATTCTATATCAGTTGCAAAGATTCTTTAATAGAAATAAATTATTACATGGAAACCAGTTTGGTTTTACAAGGGGTCGTTCAACAACTGATGCCGGTGTTGAACTTCTTAATAATATTTATGATGCATGGGAGGACTCGGCCGACGCATTGGGTATTTTTTGTGACTTATCCAAGGCGTTCGATTGTGTCTCTCATGAAACACTGATCAGGAAGCTATCCCATTATGGAATACGGGGCAGCTCTCTGGATCTTCTTATTTCATACTTGAGTGATAGGATTCAGAGAGTCGACATTAACGGAAAAGTTTCCTCCGGGTCTATTGTTAGGATGGGTGTTCCGCAGGGGTCAATTCTCGGCCCGTTTCTCTTTCTTATTTATATTAATGATTTACCTTACCTTGTGAAGGATAACCATGGGATAGTACTGTTTGCTGATGATACATCTTTATTGTTTAAACTCAAACGTGGACAATTAGTCAGTGATCATGTAAATAGTGCTCTCTCAAAAATAGTACGCTGGTTTAGTGCCAATAATTTATTACTTAATGAATCAAAAACTAAATGCATTAAATTCACAACACCAAATGTTAGACATGTGAAAACCAGCGTGCTAATCAAGGGCGAGGAGTTGGACCCTGTAGATTCAACTGTCTTTTTAGGTATAACTCTGGACGCTAAGCTACAGTGGGCTCCACACGTAGATAAGTTGTCGAAAAGACTCAGCTCTGCAGCATATGCCGTTAAAAAAATTAGAAATTTGACCGATGTAAATACAGCGCGATTAGTATACTTTAGTTATTTTCATAGTATCATGTCATATGGTATCCTCCTGTGGGGAAATGCTGCTGACATTCAGTCTGTCTTTGTGCTGCAGAAAAGAGCCATTCGATCAATTTATAATCTTAGTCCGAGGCACTCTCTTAGGGAACTATTTAAAGAAATTAATATATTGACTGTTCCTTCTCAATACATTTATGAAAATGTAGTGTATGCTCACAAAAACATTAATTTATTCAAAAAGTATTGTGATATACATAATATAAACACTAGAAGTAAAAACAAATATATTGTTCCCACTACTAGACTTAAGAAAATAAGTGGTTCGTTCAGATGTCAATGCATACGCTTTTACAATAAAATTCCCAGCGATATTCAAAGTTTGAGCCTGAATAAATTTAAAAATGTTATTAAAGAAAAACTGTATAGTAAAGCTTTTTATAAAATTAAAGACTACTTAGATGATAGTCAGGCTTGGGAGTGAGCCGCTATAATGTCCACACAGGTCATGTTGACATGTTTGTAACACAAGTTACATTTTTATACAATTTGACATGATATACATTAATATCATTCGATATTTTTTTGTTTTCACATATTATTTTTAAAATTGTTAGTTTGAGGACCGTGCGAGAGTTTGTCTAGTCATTTCACTTTTAGTTAATTATATTCTGACAGTGTGAGCATTTGTGTGGCCTACCCAAATGTTCTTTTGGTTGGTATTGTTCGTCGGATCATTCAGCAACAGCCGTCAGCTGAGCTCATTGTAAACTGACACATGCGTGCTGCCATCTGAACAGGTCCGCTCAAACTGCTGTGGTTCTTTCCTCAAAAGACCACTACAGAATAAACTTGCACGGTTCTCCGACATCTTTAATTGATTTTGTCTGGACTTTAAAAGAGACTATGACCTCTGAGTTTGTTTCGGCATTTCTTCTCAGAGTAGTCGGATAGGAAATGCCGGCCTCATCTAGCTATTTGAAATATTGACGTGTAAAAGTGTTATTTTATAATCTATTTACAGAAATAAATATCATTTATCATTTATCATTTATCATTTAGTTGTTTGATAAAGGGCAGTTATCGTCAACATTGTCTTCAGAAAATCTGTGATGATTCACAAAAGGTAAGGATTCATCTCTTGAAAAACGTGACTTATAAAATACTACATTGTATTTAATATTTCTGTAAATTACCTACGCATCATATTAAAGTTATTACACAGATCCTCAAATGTTTTATGATGTTGTATGCGGTTTTACGCCCTTTGATCTGAGGCGATAGACGTCTCATCATATCAAATGAAATGACAAACATCTTATCATAGGTATATGAAACCAGCTATTAATTCACCACAATGTCGTGTGAAACCAATTGATTATTTAAATATTTCTTGAAAGTTGGAAATGGATTTCAATATAAAATGTATCAAATTCAATTCGCTTTGCCATTGAGTTTTCATATGTTTTCCGTTAATATCAATAGTAAAATTACACACTGTACCGTAGGCTTAGCATAGTATATACTTGCTCAGTACCTTTATATAAAAAAAATCTGGGAGCTCTGACAGTATTCTTTGTCCTTCGTTTTGTTCAGGCGAGAGGCTCAGGAAATTTCCATATTGGGTTAAAATAAGGGCATACTAATTTACCTTGAATCGAGGTTTGATTACGAGACATCGACCTTTTTTTAAAGGGAGGAAAATCAATTATTATGTTATCGGCTTACTCACGTATTTGTTTGACGAGGAACTAGACTAGTTTCAAGCCATGCTAGAGACTCATAATCATGAGCAGCATTCCGCGACACACGACGCGGCGATTGTCGCGCTGCTACTGGCTTCACCCGTCTTGGATGAAGCGAGAGTGAGGGTTCTACTCCTACTGACTAAAAACCACGTTTCTACTCTCCTTTTTGAGCTGGAGCCCCGGTTACCCACTAGGCAGTCCGCTGGAGACCTCGACCTTAACTATTTGTAATCAATCGTGTAACGAAGGTAGCAGTTGAAAATAAAATATTTAACTTCCAATTGCTTACAGACTTAATTTAATCTCATATAATAAGACCAAAGACATGTGTATTACGTATGGTCATTAGTTATTCGAGAGTTTCGAGACATACACCAGGAAAGTGATTCTTACCCTTGTTGAAATAAAGAATGTTTTAGGTTGTAAAAAGTGATTCGAGTACACGGTAAAAAATTATATTTAGCGTAGCATTTTAATTAAGAATAAAATGTCAACTGGTCTTGGGTCAGTGAGAGTTGATGTTTCGATACAGATTTGTAATGCTTGATTTTATAATTTGTTACTATCGTTTCTTTATCGTGTTTGCAACTAAGGAAGTTGAGGTTTTTGGTTATGTAGGTATCTTAACTTAATAAACATTAGAAATATTACCTTATCGAAAAAACAGGATAATATCTAAATTTTCAACAAAATAAGTCACCTCTGAGTGAGTCATTAGTTCATTTCTGAGTGAGCTTAGTGATCATTCGGAGACCTAATTCCAGGTATTTTAATTAATTTTTCATTCAGTCTAAAATTATATTGATTATTTGCACCTAAGTGCGTCGATTCATACTCAAAATATCGACGTTATGTGGTTTTACTAAAGAATTGGAAAATAAACACCATTATCTTCTTCAAAAAAAGAACAAAACTTAAATATGTTTACGGGAAATCTCTTAGAATTTTATATGAGTCGAATTCTTAGGATCTTCGTAAGCTTAAAATCTCAAAAGGGGGAATTCTTTTAGAAATTACTCAGAAGATGATGCCGATTTTAAATATTTTAAGGTATTGATCATTGTGCAAGATGCGCTATAAAGATGTGCCACCGCAAAGTACATAGCTTTGCGAGGAAGATACGTATCTTAAGTATGCGATGTATCGATAGTAGGGGAGCCATCCATAGCACGCATCTTTTCATATAAAAACATAGCTTAACTGAGTTCGTTTCCACCAGTGCTAAGTTATGTGTACTAATGAATATGATTGGTGGAAGCCAAATGCATCCACAGCAACGTAGCATAGCACATCTCTGGTGGAAAATCACCCTAAGGTTTTTAGATTTAGAAAGGTAAACTTACGACCTTTGTAATAGATTTGACACGTGCCTACAATTTTAGATTACAATGCGTACTAGACATTATTTAGATTTCAGTTTTTACGTAAACCACAAATCTAATTGAATAAATAGAAAAAAGCTGTGCCAATTCTACCTTTTCTATTTTATTATTATTTTGTCAAGGTTTTGGACAAAAGAAAACAGATTAAAATCTATTTGGCTTGCATATTAAATGTATAAAATTGATTTATTCTATACAACCAAAGATAATACATAAAGCAAATATAATTTATATTGCAAAATCGCGTGCCGAATTCCGGTATATACTAAATATATAAAGTAGGTTATGATTATGTACCTACTGTATTCAAATCTACATCACTCACAATGGGTCAATGATCGAGTCGTTGCATATCGATTTAAAAACAACTTTTTACTCGATTTATTTTATCGAGTTAACGATTAATTATTTTCTGATTAACAAAAGTCTCTATACAATGCAGAGACCTAATGATCTAGCTTATAAAAACAAATTATAATCGAATTAGCGCTGTGAATGTTTTATTTTTATTGCCAACTCTTCAATCAATATTGTAACTAATAGTTTTTTATTCTTAAACTGCAAATACAACTATTTCTGCATTAATTTTATTTTTTTGTATATTTTTAAAGCACTTGTACTGTGAACAAATTAGAAACTATAAAGAGTCAACACTCTTAAGTTTGTCCGTACACAAAAACATTGTTGATGAAACATTAAATAAACTATTTAACCTACAAGTAAGGTACTACGTAAGTAAATTAAAGGTCAATGAACTCCATTAAATAAGAACTAAATAATTAAATAGAAGGAAAATGTCTTCAAGTGGGTGCCTTTAAAGGGTTTACAAAGTACCTAACTCAAGTATTATTTATTATTAAAAATTAAGTTAACATTGATTCCAGTTAAGAAATGACGCATACACGAACGTATAAAAAAATTACGATCATCTTTCAATTGTCAACCAACGGTTTATGACCCCTGCGGTTACGTTTATTTGCATTCTCTGACTCTACAAAGGCTTTTGAAAAATTCTAAGTTTCTTTGCAACTTTATATGTAGATGTGAAGAGGTTATTGCCAATGGCAGTATGTAAATAAATACAGTGGGTCAAAAGCAGTATTTGTAGAATCTTTAAGCTCAGGTGAGTAAACAAAACTATTCCAGATTTGACTAGACACAAGAATTTTGATGAAAAAATATACTGATTTTGTTTTCATCTTTGTTGTGGGAAATCTCAAATGAAAAGTAAGAAATTACACATAATATACATGTTTGATGCTGAGGACGAAGGCGGCAATAGAAAAGATTTTGAGTCCTTAAAAGACTTTAGAATGCATTTCTTTTTATTTGGAAGAAAACATACATACTAATAATAACAGCATTTTTTTCTACTTGGAGCCTTTAGACAAATACTCTTACCCACTACTCGTTTGAATGTATTGTCAAAATAACCTTTTACTTACTGCGTTTTTTACAATTCTGTGTCCATATTATGCACTATCTGTGGACTTTAGTGATAATCGTTGTAAGTCATTTGCTGTACAACTGTCGCATATACTGTTGAATTTACTGTTAACAATTCTGTGCACAGTCGGTGGCCTTTGGTGATAGTAAGTCGTTTTTGCAGTTCGACTGAAATATGTGCGAACCAATAAATGTTTCCAGATTTACTGCAGTCAATCATGTTAAATTGAATTTCGAATGGTGCATCCAAATGTTATATTGAAGTGGCCATTAATTTTAGTCTGTGTCTAAAAAGACTTTAGAAAGCATTTCTTTTTATTTGGAAGAAAACATACATACTAATAATAACAGCATTTTTTTCTACTTGGAGCCTTTAGACAAATACTCTTACCCACTACTCGTTTGAATGTATTGTCAAAATAACCTTTTACTTACTGCGTTTTTTACAATTCTGTGTCCATATTATGCACTATCTGTGGACTTTAGTGATAATCGTTGTAAGTCATTTGCTGTACAACTGTCGCATATACTGTTGAATTTACTGTTAACAATTCTGTGCACAGTCGGTGGCTTTTGGTGATAGTAAGTCGTTTTCTGCAGTTCGACTGAAATATGTGCGAACCAATAAATGTTTCCAGATTTACTGCAGTCAATCATGTTAAATTGAATTTCGAATGGTGCATCCAAATGTTATATTGAAGTGGCCATTAATTTTAGTCTGTGTCTAAAATAATTATTGACTATTGAATATTATTGCTCGTCATTTCGTTTATATATTGAATTGTGAAATGCAGTTTCTATTTAAATAAGATTATGTTGGGGGTTTTAATTACTTTTATGCGGTAGTATTTAAATTTGTTATTCATTGACTGACTAACAGTTGTTTGGTTGCTTGGATTAGGCTGGTGAAATCCTGATCGGTTATTGAATAGAAGACTTTTGAGCTGCCATCACTATCAGTCACTGAGATTGACAATCCGCTATCCTATAGTACCTACTATCAAAATACTCTATTGATTACGTGTAAAAAGACCTATATAATATAAAGTTTTAAACTTCATATTTTTTTCCTTAACACAGAAGCTCCAATGAATCGAAATATAGGTTTAATTTGAATGCAAATACGATAACCATACTAATTTATGGAGATTGCTGAATTCCTTTGTGACCACACAATCACATTACATCGCTATAACGTCATGTAGGTAAGTATTGAGGGACCAATTTCATTAACTAACTTTCCTTGTTCCAGACAAATTAAAAGATGACATACTTACAAGGAAGTTTATGGAAGATAAATTATCGTCTACATTTTGCTATTTATGGTAATGTTTCTGTTTAGTATTAGTATTTAGTCATCGCGATCGGTACACATTATAATCGAAAGTGGTCAGAGGTAAGAGGTAAGAGATGAAGAAAACTGTAGTTTCCTATTTCTCTTTAAAAAAGCACATCACGATGCAAAATGTATTATATAAGTACTTTTGTACTCTTCTTTTTCATTTAAGTATAAGTGTTTATTACCAACCATATTAAAATGCAGATTTAAAAGACTTATCAAGAAAATTTTCATTACGGATGCATGCAATTTTGCAATTTCGTCCATATGGAATCCGTCACATTTCCAATTATACTTAATTTTATACCAACCCATGGAATTTTTCGATTGCAATTTGCCGTGATTGCTTCATACGCAGATGGGGCCGTAACTGGAGTGCAGGTAAAATAAATTAGCTAATGGAATTGATAATCTCAAAAGTCAGTACTGGTAAGTTCAAAATATTACTCAATTCGCGTGACTAGCATTTTGAACAGTATCTGCCTTTGACAATCACTTGAACAACTGACTATAATTATAACTCTAAGCGAATTACAGTTCAATGTCTAACTACATACATATCTATAGACTATATACATATCTATATATATTGCAATTATGATACTGTAACAAAGTATGTATTGCAATAGGCAAACGTTGCAAAGCATTGCGAAGGTCCCATTCATGATTATTGCTTGCTTTTTGAATATGAATATGAGAAATAAAAACATCAATGAAGATTCGGAACAAGACGTTGTTGAAACACCAATTAAAATTGATGTTATAACAGATGAAGTAAATGTTAATCATACAGTAACGGAAACAAAGGCAGTAAGTGTAGAGTTTTACAAATAAATTGCTGCTATTATACTTATCTAATCTAAATAAACACGTTTCGAAATGGCCGGCTCTAAACTAGTTCAGTTCGGGTGTGTATTGCTAATTTGCCGGCTCGCTAACAAAGAAGTTTCTTTGCAATTCAACACAGCTTGCAAGCGAAACTTTGCCAAGGTCGCCTGCAGTCGCCAATGCAGTGTCAATATCGAAACTTTTTACCAACATTTGCGGTTCCGAATTCATTAAAGTTTTATGAGATATTTTTCCAAGTGTTGATACAAATTGTTATTGCATACCTACGTAACTGATAAAGTATTGAGTACCTTGACTTTTTGTTGATTTTACATTGCACGTTTCAGATTAGACCTAGCTTTAAACACTATATTTATTTGTACTCAATAGGCTATTGTATCTGAGCTTTTACATCAAACAGGCTGTTGAGCACGCCTATAAATAACAAGTTAAACATACAACCTCCAACTATTCATGTTAATCTTTTGACGGCATTGGATTCCCATAAATAGTAAGAAAACATCAACTCCTTGTGTGACCAACAGAAGAATGCGTCAAGTAAACGTAAAGGACGGGTTCAATAGAACGAATTGGTAATGTCACTCAATTGCAAAGTTGCAACTATGGTCACTTGCAGAAGTAATAAGCCATTTCAAATTCATATCACGACAAAAATAAATTATGTAGTTTGATGTTTGGAAATAATGCAATTGATCAAACTTTAATTTGAGGAGCCTAGAGCTAAGTCACGGGTTTTCAGAACGATCAGTACCCTTAGTATAAGTTTACTTTACGTTTAAAGTAATCGAAACGAGAGCGCGTTCGGCGCTCTGATTGGCCAGCTCGAATAAACCAACCAATACAACGTAAAACAAACTCGTAATAAGGGTACAGTAATCTACGACACAGCTGAGAAAGTTTTGTTAATATTATGGTACAACAGTGGTCTGTTATTCTGATTCCCAATCTTGATGAGTCGCATAAAAATGCTTATGAAGATTACCATGTATAATGTTGCTACTTACTTCTTGACACAATTTTGATAAAGATCTAAATAAAATAGTATCCACCTACACAATTATGTTAAGTTTTTGCAAAAACGCAATATGCTCTCTATATTTTAAGGACACAGTTCTTACATTTCTGAGTATCAATCTTCATTTGATGACAGCAAAGGTAGGTATGCAATAAGTACATACTGAATTGTTATTACCGAAGGCCGCTCAAGAATTGTTCTTTCCAATGACGACGATTTAGGACAATTGAATGGCATCGACATAATTGACCGTTTCGATTACGTTTCAAACATCACAATAATGAGGATTTGCCAAATCATAGTGATTGTTAGGATGGTGTTGCGTTCTGTCCTTACAGTCACGATTTTTGCCTCGCGCCAGCAAAATTGTTGGAGCCATACAACAGCGTGTTGAAACGTGCAATATTACAAATATTAAACTCTATACAATACAGTAATAGATAATAAAATGGCTTAACGTTAACTTCTTTTATATCGTTCGTTACTTCTTTGAAAGTATTTCGCAAAAGCTGACCGCAGAAATGGTACAATCATTTAGATTAAAAATGTCACATTATGTTCAACTAGTTTTATGTGCTTAAAATGTTTTGTAATTGCACTGGACAGTGTAAAATAATGTTGTAAGTAGTGTTGTTGGGTAAGAAGTTGTCATTGTCACAACTAATGTGAGTTATATTGTAAAAGTTGACAGTAACGTGTAAAGAATTGAAAATAGTCCACATGCGTTGTCAGACAAATTAAATGAAAGGCTTATATTCCATTTTAGTCTGGTTACGATGGTCATAATAATTTCTCTGTTAATTAAAATTAAGTGATCCACAAGTCTAACAGAGAAACTAAGTGGCAAAAATAATTTGTAATAGGACTTCTGAGCTAGGCAACTATTTGGAAATACAGATAATGTCCAGCTTAACTACAGATCACTGATCAATGATAATAACTAAAGGAAAAAACTAGAGGACATCGAAAATAATAAACAACATGGCACCTATATTTCTATAGTTACAACAGTTGCTGCTTAGAAAAGGCAATTACATTATAAAACTTCTTCTTTTTTTCATTATAAGCAAACAGTTGCTTAAACATCCGATATAATTGATCAAGCTGAAGGCTAGTTTCTATCTAAACATCATTATTATTTGGAGTCTAAAGCAATTTTGTAACATCGGTTGCTGCAAGAGCTATCATAATCGTGTATATGCATTTAATCGGATGCATCGTCTATTGTGTCGGATAAGTCAGTACTGTGTTCTAGATTATGAGAATAATGGATTGGGTAATAGGCTAGGTGACAATGTATGTCTGTGCTAGTAAGATGGTTAATGTCTTTGCAATCTCTTTTAGCTCTTCTTTGTAATGTAGTTCTAGCTGTAGTTAAAATGAAAGTGACTGCAAATTATGAGCTGTGTATGTGATTGGCTGGATATGAAGATCTAAAGATTGAGGTCAACGGTGTGCTGTAGAAGAAAGACCTATTTCTGCCAATCAGAATGATGATAATAATATAGAAGTGTCTACCATTGAAGATTTTAATAATAAGAACATGAATGATTATTTCCTTCATGAAGAACATACTAATATAGCCACTCATGGCAAAACTGTTGGCTTAATGAAGAAGGTAAGTAATGATTAAGTATGATTAGAAAAATCTTTACATCAGATGTTCCCAATTCCCAATCTTCCCATTTCCGATTCCTTAACAACCCTTAAATTCCTAACCCCAAAAGGCTGGCATCGCCTCTGGTGTTTCGGGCTTATACCATAAAAATTATGTTTTCACAAACGGCCCTTTAGGCTAACATCAGTAGGTACTGTGCGGCATACAATTGTAGTGATGCAACTATTGCTTCGACAGAGTTCTCGTTGTTTTGACATGATTCAACCTGCCTGACCTATGAACTCGTTGGAAGATAAGAGTCCTAAGGGTCTACCTCGAATTTACATTTTTAACTCCAACATGAAACTAGCTTTTGCATTGCCATTTTAAGCTATGGTGCAGATATTAAATTTGAAATTAGTAAAACCTTTCTCATTTGAGTATCTTTTATATTCTAAATATATAAAAAAGTAATGGAAACTACCAACTATAAAATCATCTCGTATATCGTAAATCTTCATAAATACTCGTTCGATGAAGAAATTCTCGGAAACGACTTCGATATAAGCGTGAATTGACCAATCGCTCCACTTCCAGATGAATACGCGCGAAAATTGACGGTTTGTTCATCTTCTATTACGTCAGTAGTAAGCGCCATCGTCATTAGGTACTTGATGATTTATAATCTTATGCTGGAATGTAAATAAGAATTATATTTCTGTGTCTTTTTTGCTATTTACTTCTTTGGCTGCATTAAAAGGGAAGGAAACATTATCACCCGCCTGTTTTTGTCGACTGCTAAACGTGGATTTCTCCAATATCCAACCACTGCCAGCCATTTTGCAAATATCGTCCAAAATCTAACTAGGTATGAATTAAAATAAAAATTCTTTAGGCCTATTAAATTAGAATAATATTACATAATGTAGGTTCTATGTAAACAAATACCGTGACGGTACATTTGAGTTTTGATTAAAAATTAGATGCGGATTTTTCTACATAATTTAATAAAAATAGGTAAACTCGTAAACGAAGTCTTTATTGATTTTAGTATATGGCATGCGTTAAGGATTTATACTTTAGTATCCATCTAATACGACAGTAAGCCAAGATATTTGATATCCAGTTAAGAAAATACAGATTGATTTAATACAGATACAGTAACCATTTTTTTTTAATACAATTAACTTTTTAACGAAGCAACATCTTTTGTAATCTTGATCGGCTCAGTAGAGCTGTTTGTTACCATGGTCGGCTTAGGAGACAAGCAATAGTTACTAATAGTGCATCGATACAATCCTAATTTTGTTATTTGCATACCAACTAACTTTGATGACTCAGCAATTTTACCAAGATAATTATGTATTTAAAGGTAAACAAAAGCGATCTTTTTCTTGATCCTTTTCTTAAAAATTGACAATGTTTAATAAAAGTATTAGAGCAGTGCAGTGGCGCTTTCGATTACTTTCACTTCACCTTGGACCGAGTTGTGTGGAAGCATTGACCTGCAGTTACATTGCGATTGATTGATTGATTGCAATGGGGGAATGGGAATGTAACATGAGCATTGTGATTGTGATTGGGATTGAAATCACGTTGGGTATTTGCTTATGGAGAACGTTTTGAAGTTCTTGTAGTTTGATTTTTATTGTGTTGAGGCAATTTATGAAATATGTAGTTCTAGGTCTTTGTTACACGTATACCACCGTTACCTAAGCATTTTGACTAAAAAGTCACATGTCACGATTGTTGCAGTAGAAGTGTTGTGAAGTGGTAGGTTAGGTAAGTGTTCTGGCAGAGGTTGTTTGCGAAGAGCTGTGAAGATCGAGCCCAGTGGCTATTAAAATAACCAATTTTTAGTAGTAGGAAATGTGTTGATGTTGTTAATGATAATGCCGTGATGGGATTCTTTCATTACTTACATCGATTCATTATAATTTAAGCATAAGGAAAATATGTTCGAGACTGAGAATGAACTGATTGATTGAGAAATATGTATACTGTGTATATGAAAACCGCAAACGCAATTTGCATTTATATTCTTTTTATAGTTACCAAATGTTTGTTTGTTGTTGATACTTGATAGTTTTTCGATAATATAAGATAAGAGAAGAAAAAGTTAAAGAGTGAAACAAAACTATGTTTATTGTATCTTACGTAGTAGGCAGCTCGCTTGCAGTGCTCTTGTTTACACTCCTACATGTTTTAGGAACAAAGGCGTAAGAGCAAATTGTGAACAAAGTGTCATTCTGTAACTTCTCTTTCTAAACCCTACCAGTTTCATGTACTAACCTCAAGATTAAAGTATTGCGTTCTCGCTTACGCCACTTACCATTTGAACCGCCTTTTGTCCTGCCCATGTTGAAATGTGGCATCGTGAAATTCTTAATTTAATTTCAAAAAGTCGATTGAATTTTTTTTTAATTAACTACAAAATAATGAGGTTGTAAACACTGACAAACGCAATACACTCGTTAGCAACGGTGTGTGTCGATAATCGTTTCAAAAATGGCTGACCAATATTTGAGTATTGAGGCCAAACATATTGATATTTCAAATAAAAGTATAAACTAAAATATCTAACACAATAGACGTGTTAATGGACGATAATATAAACCACATAACACTTACAAGCACATTGTAACGATGTTTGCGCAAAATAAACTGTCAGTTTTCGAATTATTTTATCGATTTACAGACGATTATTTTTATCGTAAAGCGTCGATTATTGGTATTACACAATAATTATAACATTACTAAATGACATAATAATAATGAAACATACGATGTTATATTTCGTCCAAACGAAATAGTTGTTATAACATAACCATTGCACTAGTTTGATGATAAGTAATAACAATTTATGACAAATAACATTACCTATTATTACTGCTAACACTGCAATAGCGATGTTGCGTTAATTAATTAAAAACATTCCGATTTTTATCGATAAAGCGTGGATCGTGACAAACGTGCTTTACCACATCGCTACTGTTATCTTTAACTCCTTTGCATCATAAACAAAGCACCTGTTAAAGTGTGGGAAAATAATATTAGTTTAATGGTATTCTTTTGTTATAAACTGTAAAAAGGGCACCAATAAAATGTAGAGGTTCTTTACAATATCTAAATGTCAATACACGAAACCTCAACTCAAGGCAATGTTAACAATTGAATAGACTAAATTGAAATTAATCTTGAAACACGAAAATATTTTTAGAAGGGTGAATATAAGTTATGGCATTTCGGTTGTCTTGGCGAATAGTACCTACGTTCATAAACATTTCTAAAGGTATGCAATAAAAACATTGGCTACCAAATAAAACCTGTTTTCTCCATCCTAAAATAAAACAATGTGCATTCAAAATTCTGATCAAATTCGAAATTTGGAATTTTCGAGGGTCGTCCAATAAATATTTGCGTATAAAATTGTGGCGCCGCGCGGGCGACAACATTTTCCCCAGATCCATAGCGCACGGTTTTAAAACTTGGCAAAAAGTCATAAATGTCGGTGCACATTGTCAATATCGGAGTGTCAGGACCGACGAGTAGGGGGTATTGAACTGAGGAAGGATGCACACTAACACTCAGGTAGAATAACTTCGAAATCAAAAGTACCAATCAATGATCTGAGCAACACCTTTTCAAACGATTCTCGTTAAGCCGACCGACGAGATTAGGCTAATAACATCGGACATAAAACCACCTGTTGATACGAACGAGAATGCGCGATACAATGACAACTGCATTGGTGGCGGAGAAAAATAAAAAGAACTGAGCGTGGACAATGTAAGTCATGCGAACGTTCGTAGCCTAGTTACGACCATTACGACACTATAGAAATGGTAATGAGTGAAGACATTAACTGAACTAACAAAAACAAGCGAGGCTGACCCGAGAAGTATCTCACGTGGATTGCACAAGAAAGCAAAGTTCTTCGGAAGTGAACGGTTCCGTGCGTCACCGACAGATAAACCAACAATGGTGCCGAAAACTTATCCAGCTTAAACATTAAGTGTTGAAGAGCCTTGCAGAGTTTCTATTGTTGCTCGTCCTACAGTGGAGGTTGAAGCAATTAAGCAATATTAGGAATGAAGAAGGGAAACCTTGTAAATATTCAACCAACCGATTTACTAGCATTTCTGTATGCTGTTGATTTCATACACCTTGGACAATTATATAGTGATGATATTGTAGAATAATGACATAATCATTTCTATCCCATTTTGGAAGCAGAAGTCGTGAATTGTTTTTGGTGTTAAGGTTGCCTTCAGCTCTATTGAGTTCCATATTGAGAGACAAGAGACAATAACAGCTCAACAAAAGGCCAGCAAAAACTCCGTTATTATAAACAATGCAATCTAAATCATTATTTCCGGAGAATTGGGACATAGGAACGGTAGATCAGAGAAAAATGAAACTTAGATCACAATAGTTAGAGATTCTTTTGGTGTGCAGATTGACATCGTGAATTTTCACGGTGTTATCAAATATACAATTGTTCGCCGTTGACATCTGGGTCAAGATGTCGATATTGGTAATGATGGATAGTTAATTTGTTACTTCGAATTAACGATTTTCAAAGCTATGCACCTAATTTGGAGCAATTATTTCGTACACGAACATTAACCACTGCTGTTGCTTAGCTAATAAATGAATAATTTATAGCAAATTGCTTCGGTTACTTCTGCTGATTATAATCCGACCGTTTCATATTGATTAGCGATCATTGCAAACTTTAAAGGGTCGTAAATGTGCATGAATGGAGATAGTCTAATTTGGATCATCATTTCCTCAAAATAAAGATCAAAATTACTTAGTATGTTTAATAAGTCATACTTTTTTATCCGCACTGCATCCGCATTTGCTTACTTTATTTTAATAATCATATCGCAATTTCACTTACAATAATCGTGCATTTAATCTAGTTTCCGCAATTATAATAATATCCAATCAGAATGAAACTTTCCAACTTCAGCTTCCGATTTCTTTATTGTCCTCGTAAATATTATTTGCTTTGGATTTATTTAAATCAACGTCGACGTGCTTAGTTTTTGCATTCCGTCGAAGTCTGTGATTAGTGGCGCGAAGTCGACACTTTCAGTAGGTCATTGTCACTAAAAGCGTGCAGACAACTTTATCTGCTGTGAAATTGTCCGTAAAAGTTCTTTATCTATTTTGCAATTTCGTTTTCAAACAGCTTGCGTACAGACTTGCGTCATTTTTTTCTATTTGCAACCAAAACTGTTTCTAAAGACAATGTAAAGTTATTGTTTGCACTAATTTTGTCAATGGAAAATGTAAGTTTATTCCGAAATTGTTTGGCCTAATCTTTTGGGCTGGTTTGTTGAAACAATGCTGCACTATTGCAGATACAAAACGGTTAGAATGAGGCTTGTGTTTACGTTTTTGGGATACTCTGAAATCTTTTAATTCGATATTGTCCTATTATATGTTCTGGTAAAAATATAAGGAACTAAAATATAACAAAAGGGGCACTAACCTATATTTAGAGTAGCCTTCCTATGGTCTCCCGCGGGAACAGCAACGACAGCAGATATCAGAAGGAACGAGACGTAAATCCGCGCACTGACACCCATTATGAACAGTTTTCCACGTAATATTCAACGAAAAAATTACAAAATTAATATAATATTAATTCACGATAAAGACGCAACTATTTCCCGCGTGTGTTCGGTAACATTTGCGTCGAGGTTGACGTGTTCCCCTCTCCGTGCACCGTGAACGACTAAACCTCTGTGCGGTACTTTCTATCAGCTTTATGCGCAAGAGCAATGTCTGGTGCACCCGCATCGCTGACGCAGCGATCAAAAGGTAAACACAGAAGGCTTACTAATCAGCCAATTTTGATATCGATCTTTTTGTCTTTGTCAGCATTGACTTTATACAATGAACTCATCTTTTTGAGATAAGATAATTATTATTACGTTAATGTGTGAGTCACTATTCGATATTGTATCAATGAAGCTTTATTGCCTGTAATTTATTTATTGGAATACTTTCTTAGACCTTTGATCCTACATGTAGGTATATGTTGTGGTCCTTCTCAATTTTCTGAATGTTACACACTTCGACATTGTCGTTTCGTACAATCACAACATTACGTTGTAATGATATCAGTATTAGCGTAATATTAATGAAGTAATAATATAGATTAGTTGTTTTTTTACTGATCTAGATATGGACTATGTTTTTAATTTCAAAATATATAATTTGTGTCATCACTATGTAAGCTATGTCTGGCCTTACTAAGACCTGAATTTTGTAGACGATACTGGAAAGCATTTAAATATTCGAGTTCTAGTTTTAAACTGCTCATGAAATCTACCAGAATGGTAAAAACTAAAAATAGGTCATTTTAAATTCCTTATACGTGTGTAAATAAGAAAAGAAATTAAAAGAATACAGTCAAATTGTTATTAATTTAATGTCGCGTGGGTCAAGAAAAACCAAAAAATGATCATCTAATTAGGGTTAATAAAAATAGTTATGATCTTTTATTACTATGTGGTTTATGATTTTCGATTCTAATCATATTAATATCAAAATAAAAATATGCACTGTGAATAATTATACAAGATCATAAGATCAATGGGAAGAATACCTAAAGGTAGGATCCAGATTTAGAATATAGGCAATAGGTAATTTACTATTTCAAAGGGATAGTTTTTTTAAGAATTTCATCGCAATTCAATTTCAAGCATTTCATCTTCATTTGAACATTCACCAAATAACAAAAAAAAAAAAAAAATGTAAATATACAATGTGATAGGGGCGAGACTTCTAACCCGTTAAGGCTGAGTACTACATCTAATTGTATCGACAAAAAAAATAATATGGGGGTTGAACCTCCCCCTAAAAATTATGGCTATTTTAATATTTTTTTACTTTATGTGATATTTTTTAGGTTGTATGCGTTGTAAAAACAAACAAACAAAAAACGACAAACGGTAGCTAATAAATCTTGGCTAACTAATTCATTACTCTTTTCATATGTTTGATAAAGTTTTGGTGAGAAAAAAATCATTTCTGAATTATTTTTACCGAAAAAATCGCTATTTTTCAATATTTTCAATTGGGGTTTCAACCCCCCATATTATCTTTTTTGTCGATAAAATTTGATGTAGTACTCAGCCTTAACGGGTTAGAAGTCCCACCCCTATCACATTGTATAGTGTAACATTTACAATGAAAAAAGAGTACAGATTTTTCATAAATTTCATAAATGACGAAAATCTTTATTATGTGGCTACATGTGTATAACAAAACCATACAGATTCAACTAATATTGTATAGTAACAGTACAAATATGTTAAATATTTTATTGTTCCAAAATTTATTACTGACAATATCAATTTAACGCTAAATTCGGGTGGTCGTAAAGACTATCACAGAAGGACTTGGTTTTACGATCTGTTAAGGAATTAAGATCCTTTTCAAGGTCACGGGAGTCAAGGCTGAATCAGGTCCTTTCGTAGGACCCAAGGACCAGATTCCAAGCGTGTTCTTGACCTCAAGGTCACCGACTCGCCTTCAATAAGGGCGTTAGAGCTACGGTTCATAAAATTAAGTGACGCGACCAGAAGTCATGGAGCTTTTAGTGTAAAGTTATGCAGATTATGTTTGTGCAAAATGTGCTCCACTTAGATTGGCCTGATGAGATATTTGGAACATTTTTTCCATTTAAGAATCTGTTTTAACTTGGTGCAGAGACTTGTATGCAGCCTTCAATAATTTGTGGAAGTCCAGGGAAGGTTTAAAAGGAGAGAAAAAATATTTGAGGCAATACGAAGTTTGCCGGGTAAGCTTGTTTGTATAATAATTTAGGCGGTGACTCAAGGCCACACAATTCAGAATATTATGTATATAACTGAACCTTTGAGACAGTAATCTATAAGAATAGAATGATTAAATGAATGACTTGAATTATGCTGGAACGAGTTTCCGCGGAAGCACAGGGTAATCTTGTTTATTAGAGCTTCATAAATCAATACTTCATCACTTATTACACTTATAACCTATAAAATAGTAATAATACGAGTTATTATGAACAACTGTCGCGATTTAAACAGAGCGTTGCAAGTATTTTAGAAAAAATATAGCACAATTAACCTCGTTTTCATGGATAAGTGGCTGATGAATAATAATAGTGTTATTAAGAAATAGGCGTAGCGTAGGTTGTGCGTACCTTTAGTTAATTGGTAGTAGTGACGAAAATCTAGTTGTATCTCATGTTTGTGGTCAAAATATTTTTTGGTCTGTTATTCTATTTAATATCAACAGTGATAATCCACTGGTGGATTTACAGTGACAATCCACTGGTAGACCTCCTAAACCTACATAAAATATTTTGTCATAATCTCCAGCTTTTTTTTTTTTTTGAGGGGGAAAATCATTCAAAGACGTTTCCCGCCTTACGCCAGGCGAGAGGGAGTGTTTAACTAAATAAATACCACCCCGTTCTTGCTTCTGATTTTCGAGCCGGAGCCCCGGTAAACCTGCTAGGTAGTCTGCAGCATCGGATAATCTCCATGCTTGGCAGGTCTGTTGGAGATCACAGTTGAAAAAGTATGGGTTTATCAGAAAGCGCTGCTAGCCGTTCTCTGTCAAATCAGTTGTCAGTCGGCTTATACACACCCAGGGGAAGTGCACGGGTACTCACAAATATATGTACCTACATATTATTTTCTGTACTTAATATGTGACGAGGTGTAAACGTTATACAAATTACACTGTAGTGGTCAATAAACCAAAGGCTTTGGTTGACCATATTGTCAAAATCGCTGAAAACTCGACAGCAAAATTTAATATTACAAAAACCTAGAATATAGATACAGTTTTACATGGCTTCAAAACTGAACCACATAACTTGAGACAGTCAAAGCTGAACTTATATATCTATAGGTAGCTTTTTTATGGAATAGGGGGCAAACGAGGTTACCTGATGGAAAGCGATCAGCGTCGCCCATGGACACACTCCCAACAACAGCAACACCAGAGGAGTAATTGATGCGTCGCCGGCCTTTTAAAAAGGAATACGTTCTTTTCTTGAAGGTTTGAAGGTCGTATCATATACCTTCCCAAGCCTGTAGAAATTTAATTCCGAATGCAAATTTAGAATGTTTTATGGTTACTAAAAATAGACTTATACTTATTTAAGGCATTAAATCGAACCACCTGTTTGTATAATTAATTCGTGAATAGCTGATTTCTTTATAGAAATAAATTGATTGCAAATATTTTTTTATAATGTATCGTTATGGTAAGGGAGCCGGTTTATTTTTTGTCATGAACCTAATTGGGTTACAATATTAGGTTTTAAAAACGAATCCTTACTATTTATAGACATTTTAAGTTTATTTTCGTAGGTAGTCCTAGTAATCAGTGTGATAATGGCTCTGGATGCAATTCAATTCTAATTAGTACATCAGCGGTTATTTTGTATTTGATAATTCTGATGACGGCGTATCAGTCGTTAACAAGCCAGAATTTTTGAAATCTAAACCTTTTTGGTACGAAAATAAGCTTTAGTTTAAACAGTAACCTTTGTCTCCTTGCCGTATTACAGCTCAGAGACTAAAATTAAGGTAAAAAAAACATTATAAGTCTAACTAGACAAATCTTGGAACTTCATGCTCACTTAAGCTAGTCACAACTCCAAACAAAACAAAGCGAATGATAATTCAGTAATGAGTATAATGCACGTAACTACGTACATTAGAGGTTTGGCCACTGCGACCGTGCAGCTTGCAACACTTCGGAAGCCGAGCATCGAACCGTGGCCACGTGCGTTCTGTGGAGGTCACAATTACCTATGTACTGTATTTGGTACTTCTCTATATTTTGGTAGATAATGTAAAGGCTCAACCTGCTGCAATCTGTTATGTTTTTCAACAGCTACATCCATAAGTCGGGCTACTGCCGGACAATAGGGCTCAAATTGATGGACACCCACCAAAAGAATAGTGGTGGTAAAAATTATTATTATTCTACTGTTTTCACAGGCTGTGAAAATAATACAATGTGATAGGGGCGAGACTTCTAACCCGTTAAGGCTGAGCACTACACCTAATTTTATCGACAAAAAAAATAATATGGGGGTTGAACCCCTAATTGAAAATATTGAAAAATAGTGATGTTTTCGGTAAAAATAATTCACAAATGATTTTTTTTCTCACCAAAATATTATCAAACATATGAAAAAAGTAATGAATTAGTTAGCCAAGGTTATTAGCTACCGTTTGTTGTTTTTTTATTTTGTTTCTACGACGCATACAACCTTTGATATCAAAAAAAGTAAAAAAAATATTAAAATAGCCATAACTTTTAGGGGGAGGGGATTCGACCACTTCGACCCCCGACTTTTGTCGATAAAATTAGGTGTAGAACTCAGCCTTAACGGGTTAGAAGTCTCGCCCCTATCACATTGTATAGTATTACATCGTAAACAACAGGTGTTAAACATTTAGGCTACAGAGTGTCTCTAAGCGCCATCTATATTTCTTATTATGAACTAAACAGAAAACATTTTAGAAGGAAACAAATAAATGTATTTATAAATCTTTGTGAAACAGGAATTATTCATAAACTTTTATTAAACTCATAATAAAAACATAAATATATAAATTACTATCGGCCTTACTTATAAAAATCCACTAATCAACAGCTAAGCAACTAATTAACTAATAACTCATTAACTCCTTAATTATCAATTAACTATTTCTTACTTATAAACACTGTTTACACGTCACTTAACTAAGCAATGGTTAAATAACGTTTTTATTTTATACGCTGCCAATACCAAACGTAAAGCTACATTGTGATGGTAAAATTCCTGTTATCCAAAGAGAAATAAAAAAATCATAACGTCAAAATTCTAAATTGTGTCAAATATTGTCAAAAGAGTGGTAATTTCAAATTTTTTGGTGTTGTATAAATATACAGCGGTGTGGTGTTTTTGTTGTGTTAGTGATATAATGGAATTGAAATCCGCTAAGAAAAGGGCCCGATCTTCAAACTGGGATGAAGAAGAAAAGGTTATTGTCATATTAAATTTATTGTTACTTGTACTGTATCTATCTTGTTGCACCAAAATACCTGTCCAAATTGTACTAACTCTGAACTTTGTTATTTTCTTGCAGAGAATCTTAAGACAACTTCTAATGGAGAAAATTGATATTATAGAAAAAAAGACACTACTACAAATACCAATGCAAAGAAAAAAGCTGCTTGGCAAGAAATATTGTCTAGGTAGCATTGTTTTATTTTAATTCTTTCATTTCTTTCATTATCTCTACTACCAAAGTGGAAAGCACTCATGTTTATAAATGTTAACCTTTTTCAGTTTTAATAGCCTTAATAAAAAGCCCAGGGATATGACACAAATTGTCACCCAGTGGCGTAATACAAAAGGCCTAGTTAAAACTAGAGAGTCGGAGTATCGGCGGGCCAGGCAGATGACTGGTGGAGGACCTCCACCACCAAGTCCAAGAAGATCTCGAACTAATTCAGTCATTGCCTAATGAGTTTGTGATTGACAGTAATGTTTTTGATAGTGATAGCATATTTATTGAAACAATAAAACAGGTATACATGTATAGTTTGATTTCATATTGTCGCATAGTATGATTTATTTATTTATTTATACATTATTATAATTGTCTATTGCAGTCACAGTCAACAGCAACTGAAAAGATGATGTCAGAATCTGGGTTAGCCACCACAGAAATAGCAATTATTGTAGATTCTGAGAAATCAACTCAGGTACTGTAATCCAACTATCAACTGAATGAAATCATTATAATAAAATATTCATTAATAATAATATGCTCTTCTTTTTCAGTTATCTAATACTCCTGATGTGGAAGAAAATCCAATTTTATCAACACCACTAGCAGCAACAAAAGTAGAGAAACACACAATAAAAAGGGAATTATATAAGCCTAAACACAAACCTAAACAAAATAACAAGGTAACATCTTAATCACAGTACTTATGGTTATGCCTGATGGTTGCATGATTTTTTTCATAAATGACAAAACTGACTGTACTGAATAAATTATGTATGGCGCTAGTAATGGCAAATTTCACCAAAGTTGGCGCATTTAATAAGGATTATAAAATGGTATAGCACTTTGCAAATTATTTCTTAAATTCGACACAAAAAAAGATTTTTCAACAAAACTCCGTTTGGATGAATTTATTTGAACTTACTAATATTTCTTCTAGTGTACTCAAATCATACGTTACAACCTCGTATGCACTAGACAACACTTTGCACGCTATTTGTTATCATCATGTTGAAAATCTGCGAGGATCTCTTGTCAAACAACATTGTCTGTTTACCCGTGATTTCACTACCGCGTCGATATGCTGTGTACATGAATGTGCCGCGTCCGTTCCTTTTGATTTTAGGTACTACACATTTGATAATGTGTTTGATGCACTATGAACATCATATTGCAATCATTCAATATTATTTAGAGAAACATGAGACACAACATCAGTTCCTCTAGTAAGTCTAGTAATATTGCCGACGAAAGCTGTAAGCGAAATCATGAGTAGACAGGCAATGTTGTTTGACAAGAGATCCTCGCTGATTTTCAACATGATGATAACAAATCGCGTGCAAAGTGTTGTCTAGTGCATACGAGGTTGTAACGTATGATTTGAGTACACTAGAAGAAATATTAGTAAGTTCAAATAAATTCATCGAAACGGAGTTTTGTTGAAAAATTCTTTTTTTGTGTCGAATTTAAGAAATAATTTGCAAAGTGCTATACCATTTTATAATCCTTATTAAATGCGCCAACTTGGGTGAAATTTGCCATTACTAGCGCCATACATAATTTATTCAGTACAGTCACTTAAAGTAAGGTGAAAATTTTATTCAGAGTCTTTGGTTCCTCTAAAACTAACAATGTTTTCCAATCTAAAGCAGTTGGCTAAGAATTTATGATTCCATATTACTGGAGCACTATTCAGGTTAATGTAAGGAAGACTGCAGCTGAAAAAATTAAGATTTATAGCAACAAGAGTCAAAAGACTGGCACAGGGTGTACTTTATCGTGGATAACACATAAGTCACTGTAATTTAAAAACTGTAGGACTTAGAATTTTTTTTATATTTTTCTGATAACAGTTGGAACCTTGCTGATCATCTAGTGCCCGTTGGACGTCGACTTCAGGGACACCCTGTATACATCTTATTGTTTCTTTTTCAGATTGCTGATAATTATGAGGAACAATTATTTCTACTCACAAAGAAGTGTAAAGAAAATAAAGAAAAACGGGAGGATGAATTGCATAAGAAAAGAATGGCAATTTTGGATCTAGAACAGAAATATTGGGAAAAAAATTTAAAAAAGTCTAAATAAAACTATGTATTTGTATTTTAAAAGAAATTCTCAATAAAAATGTTTCTGGTTATGTGTGTCAAATTATTAGAGTCCTGTTCAATGGCCTCAGTGTCTTCATCACTGTCTGTGTAAGGGGTTTCATAACTTAAAGTGTCATCAAATTCAATTGCTAAATTGTGCAATACTGCACATGCAACAATTGTCGTTTTAATCGTATTGAAAGACCCTCTCATTATTTCCAAAAGTATCCGAAACCTTGCCTTAAGTACACCAAAACATCTCTCAATTACGTTCCTGGTGCGAATGTGGCTATAGTTGTACCGCCGTTCTGCTTCGTTGCGGGGTCTCAGTACTGGAGTCAGTAAATATGGGGTACAAGGGTATCCACCATCGCCTATAAGTTTTCCTTTAAATTCTTGTTCTTCAAATCTCCTTTTAATGGAACTCTCACGCCATATTCTTGCATCATGAGTACTACCCCTCCAGTGGCAAACTATATCACAGATCTTCAAATCTGCATTACACACCATTTGAGTATTAATAGAATAGTGTCCTTTACGGTTTATATAGTACTGACCAACATCTCCTCTATGCAATGTGCAATCTATTGCACCGGTAATATGGGGAAACCCACAAATTGCTTCAAATTTCCGAATAGTTTCAGTCTCTTCTCTTAAATTTGAAGGCATTTTAATATAAATGGAACTTTTCGACGCCAATGCAATAGCAACTCTTTTAGCAGTTCTTGATAAAGTCTGTTGGCTCATGCCATGAATTTCCGCACAGTCTTCTTGAATCTCATGGCGGCCCCAGTATCTTATAGCTGCCATTACTTGCAACTCCACAGGTATACTGCCGCCCCGGCTATCCATGGACAAGTCGTTTCTTAAGATACATATTTATAATTTTTACCATATTTCCTTTACTGAATCTGTAGCGATGCTTGAAGTCGCTTTCACTCAATTCCTCCATTGGGTTCGATCTTGAATTATATATTTTTACTCTCCTTCTTGAACCAATATTCCTGAAATTTCTTATTTCTTCTATCTCGTCACGGTATGTGCGTAATTCATTATCGTCGTCAAATATATCCATTTTTTAATATTTATCCACTTCACTTTCCTAAGTAGCGGAACAAAGCCCAGCAAACAGAACTCAATTCAATGCGAAGTTTGCATGTGCACTTTTACGAATATCGGACGCCATTTTGGTAATTAAGGTCTTTAAACAAGGGTAAGACACTGATTAAGTTGACAGCTATTTAAGCAGTCGCTAAGACATTAATTAGCGTTAATCATCGTTTATGAGTTAAAATATTTTTTAATACGTAGTTTAACTGTGTCTTAACTTTAGTGATCGTTTATAAGTAAGGCCGTATATAATTGTCAACAGATTAATAGTAAAAATAAAAAAATGTTTTTTGTAATTAGTGACATCTATGCTTCAAAAGGTAAACTAAAAGCAAAGTTGTAATTCACAGACCACTGTACAGATGTCGCTAGTAACTAGTGTTAGTACTGCCATCTAGTGTCGAGTAGCAGAACTGATACATTATTATTTTTTTTCTATAATAATATAGATGGCGCTGTACTTTGATTTTTTCTGTGTTGATGTTGCACAAAGTACTTATTAAAATAATTATAATGATTACAGATAATTAAAAAGACAAACTGGAATTTTATTGTTATTTTGTATTAAACTAAGCATAGTCATAAAATATAAGATATTATAATTTCATCATAAGTACAGATTAAAATAAATAATAATGTTGTGCTTAGGTACTATATAATGTATAATAAATTTAATAATTAATATTCTCTTCTTATTACATGATTATTTATTTTGACGTTTAGGTACCTGCGAAATTTAGGTATTCATAACATAATTTTATTTTCTTATATAGGTAACCAAGGTTTTGGTAGAGGGATATTACCTGCGATCTACTTAGACTTCATTAGTCGGGCTATCCCCAACTAGGTTAGGGTCGATATGACATTGACTGGTTTTTATTTAACGCTGATTTTTCTTTAATAAGTTTTAGTTCTGCGTGATTGCACACTGATCCTTAATTTACATGTGAGTGCCGTAAGAGCCAATCTTTTCCGCGGAAGACCTGCCGAGTTGCCGGGGCTGCGACTCAAAGAGCAGGACTACTCCTGCTCTCCGCTCGTTTCTAATAACAGGGTATTTAGTTACTAAGAGTCTGACACTCCCGGTCGCCTCACCCAAGGCGACATTGGATGGGCTTTCTCTCTAAAACAACAAAGAGCCAATCTCTTAAACTGCAATCGCTAATACCACAATCTCCACGCTTAGCAGATCCAAGCGTAGAGATTATGGCAAACCCTCTTATGTGCATGAAGCCTAAAAGTCCTGTAGACGACAGGCAATCACAGGTTATTAATATTGGTACCTATATAATACCTAATACTTAGATAAGATAAATTCAATAATTCTATTCCTAACTTAAACACTTTATTAAACTTGAATTTACCATTGACAGCCAACAAGCTACGCATCTCAACACTAAAAGCTTCTCCCAAATATGGTCTTCAAAAATGCATGTCTCGTAAATTCTATAAAACATTTAAGCAAATACCTGAGTGATTAGATAGGAGTTATTAGCTTATAACTACATAATTTACTTGTACAAGTTAGACTATTAGCAAAGGTTACGTCTAATATATTTAGCAGTTGGTTTTAGCACTGAAAGTGATTAGGACCTTCGGATTTATGTAAAACTAGATTCACACCCGCGGCTTTGCACGCGGCTTTTTTATGGAGTTGAGGGCAGATTTCCAAAAAAATAATCATGTTAGTCTCAAATAGTCCACATACCAAATATTAGCGTGAAAACTGCGGAATGTATCCATAAAAACTTCCAATCCCATCTTAGGAAAGGGGGTTTGAAAAATCCAAAGGCTGTGTCACTCTCCAGCCCCACAACTATCTTCACACTTCACACAATCATGATAATTATAAACTCGCACCCCGTCGCGACGTGAAGAAAGGACAAACACACACAAGAACACATCCATTTATAATAAAAATACTACGAGTAGTATTTTGTTTACGGGAATTTCCCAAAAAATCTTCCTTGTTGCCATACCTACTTAGGTAAAGGTAAGTGTGATGATGTTGCAGTGTCATTGTAGGTAAAAAGATGACGACACTCAAACCCTTAGAGGTTTTCGTTGTGTGGCTACATTGTAATGTAAATAAAAATGTAAGTGTTTAGAAATATAAAAATATTTTAATTCAACATCTATTGAATGAATGGAATGAATTACACTGCTGCAGGACCAAGGACCTCCTCTACATAAGAAATTTTATAATATAGGTACCAGTGTTAGAAAAAGTAGAAATTAAATCAGATCTGATCAATGTCTTTTAGAAAATGTAGAAATTAAATCAGATCAGACCAATGTTTAGTTGTGATCAATATCATATCATATCATATCGTCACGCCTTTAATACCCGAAGGGGATGGCAGAGGTTGCACATTATGGCACATAATGCCATTGTGTACACCCACTTTTCACAATCTATATTGTGAGTCCCATGATTACATGGGACTCACAATATAGCAATATGGCTTACCACCTATTAAGGTGGTGAGCCTATTGCCATATACCGGACACATTTCCAGACTCCGTGCTACCACTGAGAAATTTTTCGAAAAACCGAAAAAAGCCCAGTAATACTTGGCCCGACCCGGGAATCGAACCCGAGACCCCTTGCCCGGCAGTCGCAGTTGCAACCACTCGGCCAATGAGGCAGTCATTGTGATCAATAATAGAGCTTAAACAGCCAATTTACATTTTTCAAAATTATAGAAGCACTATATTTTTATAATAACTATCGTGAGACGCACGGTGCTCATGATGAAGAGTCCCTCTGTGACTTGAAACTAGTAGAGCTTTTCTCCATTAATATACGTGAGTAAACCGTGATCTTTTAGTTAATACAGAAGCGCTATCATTTTCTGATTATGGAATGTATGCAAGACCGATGTCGACCCGGGTGCTGTATATGCTAAGTATTAGCTCATCTTGCACCTGGCAAAATCTTAGTTATCTATCTACATAATATAATCTTATTTATTTTACCTATGCAATGTATATTTATTGATGTAGGTATTGAAAGACTCCTTGATTTTCATTTTTGCGTATGAGAGAAATTTCACTAATGCCAATGCAACGTTATGTTAAATAAGATGTAGTAGATAATTGTCAATTAATTTTTATTAATAGTAGGTTAACTTACTTGGTAATTTGGGAAAAAAACAGTTTGAAACTCTAGTAAGTGGAAGATAAGATTCAAATTCTGACTTTGACTGCACGGTTGGTGCGGTGGCTGGGCAACTGGCTGCCGCGCAACGGGTAGCGGGTTCGATTCCCGCACGGAGCAACTCTTTGTGTGATCCACAAATTGTTGTTTCGGGTCTGGGTGTCATGTGTATGTGAACTTGTATGTTTGTAAACGCACCCACGACACAGGAGAAAATCCTAATGTGGGGCAACGTTTAAAAAAAAAAAAAAAAAAAAAACTTTGAAATTGATGAGATCGTGTAATGTACCAAGTCTAAATAATTTATGGAAACTTCTTGTTATTAATATTACACATATTGCGTAAGACATGTTGTGTAGAATAGTTAATTAATGTGTACCTGAGCCTAGACATGTCTGGTAAGTATATATGTCTATACATGTAGGTATATGTTTAGATTTCCTTTCAACAGATCGTGTGTAAAGGGGAAAGTCGATGAAGTAAACACAAGCTTACGTGATTGAATCCATTTATTTCATTTTATTATTTAAATCATGTACTTATACTTCACATTTAGTAACAAAGTCTGCATTGGAAAATTATGCAATTCGTATATAAAACATAGGTAATATTCACATGGTATTCAGTTCATTAATTCACTAACATCTAACGGCACATTTCTATACAAACTTATGTATAACTTACTCATTACATAAATAAGCAACTTACTATATAAGGCTAAAAGTCTTTCTTGGCTAAAACGGCATGTTTTGCCTGCTAATAATACTCGAGATATAAAAAGAGAAATATTAAGTCATTTTAGTTAATACACAGCGTACAAATCAGATTCCATTTCAGCAATAGAAATAAAGAGATTATTAGTATAAATTAAATAAATACTGACGGTTAAATTCCAATAAATTAAGATCAACTTATTAATATAGTTTCGTCGTAACGTGAAACAGAAAATATAACAGTTAAGTACAAAGGAACTGAACAGAAAGGCTTACAAACTAAAAACTTTCAATAAATTAATGATTAATATCTACAGAATACTAAATATCACAGAGAAAGTACCCAATACTTAATCAACAATACATTGTTTCGTCAAGCACTTCGAATACAACCAACGACTGGTGTTAGAGAGCGTGCGCTTACGGACCTACCAATAAATAAGTACAACAGGGACTACATCGATTGTAATTCAAATAAATAATTAGTCGAAGCGAAGATTATTTTAAGTCACAACAATCAACTAGCTCGTTCATCTTTCAGTGTTCTTATTTCTTTTATCTTTCTTCTCTTTTAGTTTGGCCTCGTATTCGGCACATTTGCTGTTATTTCTAATAACTTTCTTGCCTCGGGGACACCTGAATTCAGAGTACCAGTTGTTGAGAAGGTTGCCGTACGCTCTGAACGCTATGTAGTCGTTCTTCAAACATTGGGGCGCGTCAACCTTCATTTCTAGAACTTGTAAGTTCTTGTTTTTGCTAACTTGAGGCACTGGTATATTAACAGACATCATATTCTCCTTTACTTCGGCTATAGTACTGTATAATCTATGTAGAGTTTTCCCTATTAGTTCGTGGCGGGTTTTGTTGTACGAGCAGAATGGATCGTCGGCGAATTCAACTTCTACTTTGATGAGCAGCTTGAAGATCTCTTGGTACTCTACAAGCGATTTGTAGAGTTTTGGCATCAGGTACGCAAACTGTAACAAAAAGAAACAAGTATTTAGTACATTGATCGAGAAGGAACTGTAGAACTGATAATGATGAATGCTAATGGCTTAGCTAATTGGAATTTACAAATGATAGTAATGAATGAAATCCCTGATACAACGGTCATTGATAATACGCTCATTGTTTGTTACGATTATACCCAAACGTAATTGTGTTGACGTCACAATGTCGACGTAATGAAGGTTGGACATTTTTTATCGGAGTGTCGTGGGTTTATCTATTCTGATGCATAAGTATTATAAAAAAGACATTCAGTTTTTTTATCTTAATAGATTTGTAAGTGCCATCAGTATTGACCCTTGAGGTACTACACGGCTGTTAAGTTTTCCCAAGAGTTTTAATGATCATGTAATGCAAATGTAAAGGAAATTAAATACGCAAGTAAATTTATAGAAACATTAAGACTTTTACAGTTGTATAACTGTCTATTAAAAGGGTCAGAGTGCGAAGAAGCTTATGTGTGAATTAAGCGCGTCACATCGAGGATAGTTTACGTCGCGGCAAATTCGTGTCGAGGCTACAGCGCCGTGGGCATTTGTGATCGGTATGACTATTCAAATGATGCTATTAACACTACAATCATACTATATGTGTTTGTTTCAATAGCGTATTGATGAAATTTTACTTAACAATTCGTTTTAATGACACTTTCTCGTCCATTATCTATTATACGCGGCACGACTCTGTCCTCATCTTTATAACTTGGTGCCTGGAACGCGTCGCCATTTTCTTTATTACGAAACAATGCAAAAATGTTAAGTACTGGAACTGTGATTTGAAATTCAAAATCCACTGTTATCCTTTAGGAATAATATTCAATTATTAACCGCACACTTATAATGGACATTTGGTTTTTAAATGGACCGATTATTTTAAAAGGATAAAGACATGAGCTTCAATGTAATTTTATATCCTAAACTCTACCGTGGGTACAACCAAATTAGATTTTTTACGATCTCATATTGTCAATATTATTATAAGATTGTGGTTGCAAACAATGGCGTTCTAAAGCGTTGCATTAAACGTTTATTTTGAGATGCAATAAATCAAGTGACTGTATGTGTGTTGCTTTAAATAATTACGTAAAGAATTGTAATAGACTAGGTAGTTGTAGTTGAATGACATAATCGAGTGTTGCTACATGACTGTCATAGTTTATTGGTAAAGGTTGGAATTCTAGATTATTATAATAATATTTACATTATTCGTATCGTTGATTTGTACAAATATTCGACTGTCGTACTATAAATTTGATCCTAAGCACTTCAGATATTTTGTATTAATGAGTTACTAAGTTATTGATTTGTTTGGTTTTGCTTGAAGAAGCTTTCGTCAAGTAGTTCAGTGTCACATACCATTGGTTGTGGGCGTAGTTGAGACACGCAGTTATCAATGACCAGCCTTTATCAAGCGCATGCATCAACATTTTCTAGTCCATTTATTTCTTAACGCATTGTATCATGTGCTATAACCGTATTATTATTTTAGTCTTAACTTTTAAACTCTATCATATTGAAATTACTTTTTATTTCTTTGTTTTTGTTTCTTGCATCTGTATTAGAATTAATATCAACTTTTACTTTTAATCTTGCATCATCTTTGTGTTTATTTCCATGTATTTTTTGTTTGTCTATCACTGAAACAGATCACGTTTCTTTATAGACAATGATGCGTTAACAACGACCTGTATATAAGTACCTGACTAGCCGGTTAACCTCGATACTTGTAATGGATCGTTTATTATTGTCCTTTAAAAATGCGACATATTTATATTTCTCTATTCATATTTATAGTCGCTTTTATTTTTATTTCTTATTTTAATATTATTTATTTATCTTTTACGGTGATAAGTTTTAATATAATAAATATACTGTGTTTTTTACTTATGTCATATTTTAATTAATTTTAATCATCTGCCACTATTCATTCAGTCATTCAGCCCATGATGTCACCACACGTACCTACATATTTTGTAACAAAATATTTGTGGAATGTAAAGTCCGTTTAATTCCCGATACCATTTATTCCGGCATTATAAAATATACCTAAATTAATTCCATTTATTTATCTGAATATAACGTAAAACTAATATGACTAACATTAGTGTGCGATTCTTCCTGCTTCCACTTAGCGGCTAATGAATGAACTCATCTCATCACTCATTGTTCCAGGAACATGAACCTGAGACGTTCGGCTTTTGTTTGTGTCGATTCGTATGTCACCAGCTTCCTCTACTAAAGTACCCGCCGAATGAATGAGTGATTCACTTCAGCAGCTGTCTAGCCAATATTTTAACATATTGTTTTAATTTGGATAGTCTGTAGGTAATTTTGTGTCTGGCTCTCGAATAAAGGCAGGAAATACCGAATTGAAATTCTATTATTACTGCGCTCGTCAACACCATATACGTAATCTCATGAAACTTAAAGACACCAGTCCTTGTATACAGACTGTATTTAATCCCTCGAGTATTTAGAAGGCAATAAACAATCGATTCTAAAATTAATCGTTAATATTTTACGGTTCATAAAAGCATTGAGTACATGTCGTTGCGTTTTCCCAACTATTGTGAAGGCGCGACGCCGAAGAAATTGTCGGAGCGAACGATAATAAAAGCGTCGGGCTGTGTGAGCAAATATGGTCGTGTATTAAAAGCCTGAAAACCCGACAATAAGCCGTACATTTGCCTTAAAGAGGCGAGCTTAACCTCCGAGACGTGTCGCAGACAAACGCGCCACTCCGGAATCGTAAGTTCACATTCGTCTCACTTGGACAAATAATGTGTTTTTAACATTTCGTGTTGTTTTGTTAAATCGTAAATACTGTACAAACACTAGCACCGAGCGACCGCTAAAGCCCCGGCCCCTTGTCACTGTGAAAGCGCACCGTGTTCCAACTTGTGGAATTTCTGCCCTTTAGTCAAACACTGAAAATACCGGCCGCGCCGTGACTCGCAGAATTGTGTGAAAACAAATCCACTACAAATTAAAAGTATCCTTCGGAATTGTCCACAGAGCTCTTCACTCGAAAGCTTCAACGTGGAAACATTGAGGACCCGATAAATTAAACCAACATGAGTATTGTGTGTCCACATTATTCTTTCTTCGGGCCCTCTATTTTAACGTCTCATTTGAGCAGTATTTAATTTTTAAATTGTTCGTATGTCAACTAAAGCCGGAGCGTAGAGATCACTTGAATTCTAACGCTTTCCTTTGCCCAATGTCAAATATTTAAATTTCTTAAGTGGCCGTACATTGACTGGCTGGCGAGACATAGGTAAGAAATATTTAATATTCATCGGTTGGTGCACTGGTCGTCTGCGGGCCGCTATGTTAGGAAATTATTTGGTCTCCGAGTCGCAGCCGCGGCCGGCGTCGAGTGTGTAAGGACATGTGACGCTTCGAATGCACACACACTTATTGTCTCGCGTCGCATTAACTTTTGTGTACTAATTAGTGGGTGACCAATATGAATACATAACAGAAAGTCTCGAACTCCAGATGTGTGTTCGGTAAATAATAAAGAGAGGCTTATAGAAGGCTCGTTAAATATTGCTTGTGTGTTTATATTTTTACGAACCGAAACCGGTACGGGCAAACGATGAACTGAATACAATTTTTATCATAATTATAAGGTGTTCTGCTGAGATACCTACGTGTAGGATGCGTGTTGAGCCATGGTTTTAGGATCGCGTGTGCGGAGCGAAATCATGCGGTGTCAATCTATGCAAATTTCCTTGAAACATTTAACTGGCTCCTTAGTTTGCTCTGCTCCCACAAGCGCTAACCATAAGCCTCTGATTTATATATCGCCAGTATTAAATGAACCTCTGGCTGCGGACGAATGTGTTATTTTAGAATACGAGTGAACCGATGATTGGGGGTCAAGTTTTCTTGGTAATGAATTGTGGGCGGCGTCATCTTTTTTCGAAGCCATCATCTAGATTAGAGGGTGATAATTTTATTTGGTGTGGGTTTCGTGATGTTTTCATTTATTGCTAATTAATTCAAAATCCTTAATTGTTTGTTTTAGAGACATATCATAATTATGAATAAACACTTATAATGGAGAATAATTTATGAAATCTTGATGATGATTAAGTGATTTCTTGGTCAATGATGATTTTATAAAACATTAAAAGTTACTGCGATTTTCAAACGAGAGCGGCTTTTGAAAATTAAGGCTTGCACATCTAGTTATTGCCCTTAAGTACAATGTGAAGTAAATAAACGCGGTACAAAGGCCGACCACATGTAATTTGGATCGTCGGAACCTCATTTAAGTTGCAACGGTGAAGCCTCGAGCACGGCTAATGTACCCGGGGAACCTTTGTCTCAAATAAAGCAAAAATAAATTAAAAATAATGTAAAAACATTGAACGGGCAAAAAGAGTGATGGGCCGGACCACCACACCCTCGACGCGAGTGATCGCCCGCAATAATTACACTGTCAGATGTACAAAAATTACATCAAATAATTTATATTGCGATTAATTGTAACAGTTTGCATCACATTCACCGAAAGCGACAAGGTTTTTAATTTCGAGCAATGTTTCGATCCGTGCTAACGTGCTAAAACTTGTCGATAATTCAATGAGGTCATTTGTTAAATGGAAGCAGAAACAATCTTATCTACACTATTTGATATTTCATCATAGATGTCTATACATTGAATTATGTGATTATTATGATACTTTAAACCTATTAATATAATGATAGACTGCTTTCGAACTTGTGTTACTGTCAAGGCAAAAACTTAAGGTATATAATTAATCAGTGCAAAAAGATACTCACTTTGCGTTCAGACATGGTCGCGCCACGTTTTTTGTAGCTGTAGAAGTGAATATCGACGAAGTTGATGGTGGGCAGCCAGTCAGGCATGCCGTCCCTGTACTCCCGCGTCTCGTTGAGGACTTTTCGTTCCTCGATGAAAAACCTCCTCGTATTCGTCAGTTTTTTTGTAATCTTTCTCGTTGCGGTCTTGAAGCGATCTGATTGGACGTTTTTCTGTCTGACGTGTTCTGTGTCTTTGGCTTGAGGCATGACGGTTTGCTTTCTGTGCGGCCGTCTCCTGTGTTCCACCACGCGGCTCTCTAGCTTCATCCTCAAGTCTTTGGTTGGTGCTAACGCCTCGTGCTGCCGCCTCTCATGCCTAATTTTGTGTTCTAGCGTCCGCGCTTCGGATGGCATGACAATCATTGCAATTACTACTAGTACTGTTGTAGCTACCAAAAGCTTTTTGGGAAAACCTGCAACAAAAACACACATTGTTACCATCGTAATACAATAAATTGCAAGTTTGAACATGTGTAATCTTTATTGCAATGATATCGATATTATCTTTACAATTGTTATGAAAAGAATCGATAAAGGGACATAACATATTTTCAATCAGACACTGTTTGTGACTTGCTCACGTTTCGAGTCTGTTCGGATTTTGTAAGAAGATTCCTTGAATGTGTTGCATAATTTGGGAAAAAAATCATGCACGTTGAGGAACGAATTCTGTGGGATTGTTGACTTCAGAGCTGTTTCCGTGGGGTCACATAAAAAATAATAAGGTGCGTGATTATGGTAACGTTGCTACATACACGTCTGTACGATCTTCATCTCCGAGCACTTTCACACCGACCATTAGCCCGGGGTGGGATGCGTGAGGCGGACGTGGCTTTTGTAATCAATTTCGGCTTGTGGGAAATTGTCCGATTTGTGTACCAGCAAATACGACTTACTCAAACGATAGTCGAATTACGAATAACGTTGAATAATTTAAATAGCTCTACTATTTTAATCGACTACTGAAATGAGTCACAACTAACTAATAGTGAATGAAAATTACGTTTTGCAAGATTATGAGTGACATAATTATTTTGTGCACGACGACGCACATAAGCAGAAAGCGTCACGCCCATTGTTAATGTTATTGCACAAATATACATATATTTCGCCTTGTTCGATTTAACGTTTGACAGTTATTGAAGGTTTTGATGTTTCGCGCCGACGCCATAAAATATATTTTATGTCCCAAGCAATTCTGTAGAGGCGATGTTTTCAAACTTTTAAAAGGAAGCACCACCGGCTTTGAAAGCGTAGCTTTGTTCAGTTGGAGTGCTAAAACATAGAAAGTACTTGTTGCAGTTTTTATTAGTTGCGTTGTGTGTCCTCAAAGAAAAAATACCGATGATAAGTAGGCAGAATAAGTGCTATTGTATTTTGTTTGAGAAATTATATTTAACATTTGATTAGTTTCGGTTGTCCGTCTGTTTGTTGGGATGTGGTTCTTCACGTGTGCCCAGAAACCCGTGACCACAACAAGATTGATGGTGCGGTCACTGATAGTTATTATATTAGTCCCGTGCGGTTTTTCAGAACAGCAAATCAAACACGTTACGTCTATTATCACATCGACTGAATGTTACAGTGAGTTTACACTTTAGTATTACGTCACATGAGGATAAACCGAGGTTTATGGGCAGTGAATCATTAGGTCAATTCGTGTCGTTGACAATATAATGTATGTTAAGTAAATACAGCGTAACGTGTCCATATGTGAAAAAATATACGAGTAAAAACTTGACACTCTGTGTTGTGACGGAGCGGCTGTGTTACAATTATTTTAGTCTGTGGCCATTGTGAGTGGTCAGTAGCGATGTCTACATTGACGAGATCATCAAACAATGCTAACGTATATAATTGTTACCGCGAAAACCGGGGACGGACTGTGACTTTTCCACCGCGGGTTTTCCCAACCGTTGGTAATCTAGACAACAATTTGTATCCGAATAGACACGCGTAAATATAATAAATAACACAACCGCAATATGCTTTATAATTTTTAAACCGACGTGTACAAAAATGAGATGGATTTTTAGTAAAAAAAGATTTTGATTTTTAATGACGACGGGCCATGAATGATTTATTATTCACAACAAAACAAAGTCCTTAGGTTACCTAACGTAACATTAGTACATAGCAATTGTATTCTCTCACGATTTTCAAATTGGAATCTTGTATGGATGTTATTACTGTTCACAAAATTTCGTGTCATTAAGTTAGTTGTAACACGAAACAACTTTAGATAAATTAAACAATTATTGATGTTAAAAACAAAGTGCACTGAGGGATCAACTGTTAGGGACACAGAAAGCAAAGCTTGTCTGTATCGGATGACATCGCGAGCGTGTTTCAGCGAAGAAACCCTTTGATCGATTGCCGACGGCCGAATGTTGAACATTCTCACACGATCCGCGCACCGCATTCGATTCTTGATACATCGTGCTTCCAAAAATGATCAGCGAATTAGCTTCGACAACGATTTTTATACCGCATTTACTCATGTCTCATTGCACCTCATGTGAACCAAGATTTGAGCGCAAACATGTTTCTTTCTAAGGAAATTACGTAGGCTAAAATACTACCGATATAATTATAGTTTATTTATTTTTATAACACTTGTGGTAAATACAATTCCGCATTATTGCAGTCGATGTTATTAGTAAACCGTTCTAAATTATACATATTACGAGATTAAGGAAATGAAATCGTTATTGCTCATAATTTGATCGGCATATTTGAATAATCTCCTTTTAATGTTTACTTTTTTTTAATGTCGTAAATAAAATAAACAATTAAGAGCCGAGAAAAATCTTAACTCAATAAATCTGTGTAGACGGTAATACGATAGCTTTATTAGTTTGCGTTCATTTAAGCTTACCCACAAAATGAATGTCAATTGTTTACATTCGACGCGCGAATGAGCCGCACACTTGAGTTCGTCAAACAAGTAATTAAGACGAGGTAAGCGTTAAAGCTTTGAATTAAAATTAGAATATAAACACACACCAGTTAAAAAGACATCCATGAACAACGCATTGATGTAGCTCCTTTGGGCAAGTCCATGTTCATGCGAACAAAATATTCCCGATAAACGAAATGTCGGAAAATGATATAAGAACTTTCCAACCGAACTAATTGTCACTGGTCGCAGGAACGAAACACTCGCGAACTGTCAACACTAAAAAAAAAAAACACAATTTTCGAGTTTGGAAGTCACTAGTATTGTATGAATATTAGCACTGGATTTATAAAGTGTTGTGTTGTCGAGCGTGTGTCACCGGAGTGGTGCGAGCAGCGAGTGTGCGAGACCGGCGCGCGAGCAGCCTCCGCTCGTTGAATGGGCACCGAAATGCGGCACCGTACGTCAAATAGCCGGTCAAACACTATGCGAAATCCCTTACCCGCCCGCCGGAAAGTGAACTTCGACCCTCGCGGAGACTTCCTTACGCCTAAAACTTTTTAAAACTTAGTTCTCAAATATTCTGTATCCATTTCAAAAATTGTTACCCATTTAAATCAAAACTTTCATCATTACTAATATTTGTTATTGTTCATAAAACGATGGCATCATCCAATTACACGAAGTTGCGAAATTAAGGAATTCCTATTATCTATTTCATTATCGGCCAAACGACTCGAGATTTTAGTCTTGTTATCGATCTTGATTTAATGAGGTGGTGAGTCATGATATTAATGCATTCTAGCCATGGAGGATACACTAGAAAATTGAACATTTACTAAATAATAACTAGGGACATTATACTAATATTGTTATGGAATATAAATTATTTAAATACGATATAAAAATAATTTATAAAATAAAGGCGCGTCTCTATGGACGTCTATTTCCACATCTTGTGCAAGTGAACATTTATTCGGTTAGACCTCGCTGGTGAATCATCGATGAGTCTAACCTAAAGTAAGTTTTTATCGGGCATTAGTCGCGGCGCGCCGACACAATACTAAACCCTTGGCAATCTAATTAATTATATCAAATACACGCGACTATTAGGTACTCGAAATTGTTATGGCCAATGTTTTTATTATTATTGCGTAGGTGTAATAAAATAATCTAAGTCAATCAGTACTTTGCAGGTACTTCCCGATACCACATGAGACATTGTTAGCAAGTATCCTATGAAACTGATATAGAAAACTGAATAGCTACAATAACGAGTTTATGTAAATGAGCGCCTAGATTTAGAGGTTGTTTGATTTATAAACAACTTTCGTTTTCTTTTTCACTTGTCAATGACTGGTCATCATGAGAAATAAGTGAAAGAGTCCAAGGACTACAAAAGAAAGTAAACTGTGAGTAAAAAGTATGCCAAGTCTGGGAAAGAAGGTGGCATAGATGGTGAACCTACGTGCGACGTCGGTCAAACAAATCCTTCGATGTAGATAAGAAATCTTCCTCACATCTTGTTGATGTACTGGTCGTTCTAAAATGTGTTCGTGGGTGATTTTCGTGGCATGTAGCCTGCGGTTTAGAGATATGAGCGAGCGTCTCAATGTTTACATTGACACGTTTTTTGTTCCGTGGTTAACAAGGCGATGCCATCGTACCTCTGCTTAGTGATAGTGTCAATATCTGATCATTTGTGATTTTTTTAGTTATTTTTAGTTGAATGTTTATTTTTAATTTTATTCAATAATATGAATGATATAAATATAATTACTAAAGCAATAAATAAATATAAATGCAATAAATTAAACGTGATTACATAAGTTTCAGAGCTCGGTGACGTGATTTATGTACCGGCTACGTCACTATCACTAGCGCGGAGGCCGAGTGACCTAGTTAGCGCTTACAATTTTTCTCCCATCAATACAAAGGAGATTCCCATCGCGATCGTTTCCGATTACTGACATAATAACATGACTTACATTTATTACACGATTATCGTTTTTATGTAGAGACACTTTATAATGGAAATAGGCTTTTCCGGCGGCGGTCTCGCGAATGACTCACGGATTTCCCGAATTTTTCGCTACAGTAAATTCGTTCGCGATATTGGCGGCCTCCTGAAAGCCCACAAGACCGTGTCGCATGAGCTCACCATTACTCACTCCCCATAGAAAGTCGTTAGATCCGTGTAATATAAAACGATTCGTCATGACACAAATATTGAATTTTAAGTGCTACACAGTGATCTATACTTACAAATAAAATTTGCTGTTCCGTAATTCGTTTCCACATTTCCATTATTTACGCGATATCTGACCATTAAACAATTGATGTAAAATTAATAGAAAAATTGTCTGTATGTTTGTAAGACGTAAGATAGAAAATTGCTGTAGAGGTTGTCGGAAAGTTTTCTCGATTCGTGAGTGTTGCGCGTTGAGTGGTGTGACGTTTTGTTTCGTAGTCGGAGCCATAAAGTGTGTTTGTAAATACGAGCGTTATGTAGATGTGTTTCGTAAAATATATAACGGGCAGAGTAACGTGTGCTCGCTAGTAGTGAATATATTTAACTTCTAATACTACTACGTTGATATGTTGCAGGCTGTTTTAAGCAAATATTATCCATCCATCCTTCAGCCGCGGCGTCCGTTACGTCTCTTATGATGATTTGTTTCTCTTTTAAAAAAGTGTGGCTTTAAAATTACTGATAAAAGGTTTGCTATTGCCGCATAAATAGCTTTTTTGTTGAAATCTAAAGTGCTCTACTATGATACTGACCTGAATAGAGGCGGATGCAAATTATGATAGTTAATTATTGTTCAAGATCAAGTTCGGTGGTAAGATAAAGGCAGGATTAATATTATTTATAGCGGTGCTCGTGATGTCTAGCAGACTTTGTTGCCGTGTGTGCGTTATTACATCGGATGCATACGCGTAGCAGATAATCTACCGTAAAATTCCTTTACCAACATAGTTTCAGCAGCTAATTTAAGTTTACCGTAAACTTAAAGACTAGCTTCCGCGACAGAGTCCGCCTGCGGCCGCCTAGACATTGCCAATACGCGAAATGGCATTGTTTGCGAGCCGCAATATAAATCACACGTTGTGCGTACAATTCGAAAGCTTTTACTCATTGTGCACGTACCCTTAACCCCTTTCATGACACAGACTAAAATAAATACTCAATAGGCGGCTCAGGAATGTTCGGTATGCGAGTGACGCGGAAGGAACTGTCTCATACTGTGTCCTCAAAATTGGATAACGCAATTTAGTGTTCAAGAAAAGTTTTATTGTAGTCTATGCTGTCCTAAACAGGTTTCAATTTGTGTATAATTCACAGCAAATACTATTGAGTGCTGTGGCTAAACGGGAATCGAATAAACGGGAGATTTAGTATCAATAGTCGTTTTATCGACATTTACATAATTGAATGACAGCCAGGTGTCAGCTTTAGTTTATCGATGAGTGTAAGTGATACTATGGAAGCGCTTTTACCTTGAGAATTTAATAATATAAATAAACTATTTAAATTATGCAGTTGTTTTCGATTCGATAGCTTCTTTACACTAATTATTATCGAATGACTCATAATCGATTGAGGTAACCGATTTATTTATCTATGAAGTCAAAATTATGTAACCCGATTATTTAGTGTTATTGAGATTGTTTGGCACAAAAAACTTTAATAATAGTAATTTTATCTTGAAAACATATCCGACCTCATTTTGTTTTTTTGTTTATTTTTTTAATATTGGTTACTACGTTCGATGTTTAAAAAAGATTTGAATATCGCACAGTCAGTTATTACTTATCTACACTACCAGTGTTGGGATTACGCATTATACAATACAAGTAATGTCACAATAAATAAATTCATTGGAAGTACTTATATCAAAATAATAGAAAAGATAAAAAATATCACTTCCTTCACTAGTAATATTAGGTCACTGATATACTCGAGTTCTTACAATCTGAAATCGTATGAATACTTTATCACCTGTTGATGACTCTCTACGATTAGATCATCACTCAAGTCATCCTACATAGGGGTAAGACATCGACTTTCTACTGCTAAAAGTTATCTCTACAGCATAAATTAATCGATTATCGAGTGCGCGCGATGACATTTGTTAATAGCCTTTATCGATCTATAAATTATATCAATTCTTTTTACTAAGATAAGAAAACATAATAAAAACAAAAGAGATACTTACTATATCTAAAGGTATATCCTTGTCTCCTTGAGGAACATCCGTTGCAGCAACAAGTGCACGTATCGATCATTTTTATATTAATCGATTTATCACAGATCATAATAAAATAAAATCTTTGGCATAAACTGTCACAACAACTGTCACTTACGAAAAAAAAGTTCACTGTCACTTCACAATTTCAAATTTGGAACAGGTGTAATACACGTGCGTATTCTGTTTATTGAATTTAATTTATGTGATTAACGGGCGTCGTGTTCGTGTCGAGTTCAGGACGATCTCGCGAGCGGATACGTTCAGTTCGCCGCGTTACGTGTAATGTGTGTCCTGAACGGATTTCCACGGCTTTTATGTGGCCGGTCGGCGCTCCCGTGATAAAGGGTGCAAAAAACCGATTGTTTAATTTAGAGGGCCCGGCATGCGCCATTACGTCACGGATACGACGTCGATCGCGATTGGGACGTAAACTCACACATGCTCTTACGCAATAGCTTGTTCAAATAAATACATGTGGCAACAACCGGATCCTGAAGGTATGTGAAAATGCGTTCCTGCTCGCTGTTTACGTGATTCTTGTCGCATTTGACGGTCTGGGTCTAGGTATCTTGTGATAAAATTTTATTTTAAATAATTGTATTTTAATTTGGCCATTAAACGTGTTTGTATGTCAGTTTTGATAAGAATGCAGTTACGATAAGAATTATTTCAGATTACACGGATATAGGAACTTATTGTTTAATTGTATGCTATTGCGATTATGGCAATTAAACACTTAATAAAGGTTTATTAATAGTTTGGTTTAAGTTTATAAATATCTAACAAATTTATTTTTATGATGGAAAGTAAAATATCTAATAAATAAACAATATGTATCATATATTAAATTAGGTTTTTATATTTTAAATTACAAAGTAATATTTAATTCAATAACAATGTATGGTTGAAAATAATAACATTTTAAGGTTTGCTAAAACACGACGAAACAATTAAGTAATTTATAAGGAGTAAAAAACAAATTATAACTTACTATAAGTAATTAATTTAATTTAAAATTGTTAGTTATATTTTAAAAGTAAATACATAAACCTTAAACATAACTTAAGCTAGAAGTTCGTGCCACACACAGACACACATGGCGGTGCACCATTTAACTGCATTGCTCTAGCGAAGTCCTCGTCAGGAGTTTATTTTTAAAATTCCATTTCGGCCATATTAGAAATGCGTTTAAATTTCAGCGGGGGTGTTGCTCCACCATCCCGCCTCCGGCTGAGTCCGCCTCTCGGCCTCATTCCCGAAATAGTCCCATTCGATTGGTCGCTCAGAATAATCTCTTCACCTATTACATGCACTCGCTTAAACTTACACTCGATAATGCCAGTACTTGCAAGTCACGTGGTCAGGTGAGTTCTGTTTTTTGTTCCAGAATAGTGCCGTAATTACATTTGCGTTCACTCAACATGTCTTATGTTTGTTAAATTTTATGCACACAAGTGTACGAGTGTGTAGTATTCTTTTCCAAACTGTTTACGGAATAGAAAACGCGGAAGTTTTATTTTTTCTTTAACCATTTAATTATTCAAGGTTATTTTGACTGAAACTTCACAACAGACTACGGTAATTTATTTACAAAGTTCTTAAAAATTGATGATTTAAATAAATTTTCTACCGACAGGCGATCAATGAAAAAGTTTTGAGGTAACGTGATTTTTTTCTCGTTTTCCTTAACTGCCTGTAACGTAAAAATGTATAATTAGGTTCTGATGTTATTGGTACGCATGATGTAAGAAAAATCCCTTAAACCTGTAAGTTGTTTGTCAACTACAAAATGTTTACTAATTTCCTATTACACCTCACATATTTCATGGAACACGTAACTCCTATGACGTAGTTAAAGTGCATCATTTGTAACATATATTGTTGTTATGTTACTCATTTAATTTAATTGACCTCCATATTTTATTAATTAATTGTAACAAATAGGTATGGATTTTCCAGAAATTCAGAATATTATCTTAAAGTTATGCAAAGGAAGAATCATTTAAAATAATTATAAACTGTAGCATAAAATATTTGCAATTAAGGAAAATATAGTTCAAAATATTACCTTAAATAATAATACATAGTAATTTTAATTAAAAATAATTTTAATTACCTACATAATTTATGTGGCAATGACGTTCACATAAATATAGATATATTGGCTTTAAAAAATCCACAGACGTCTGTTGTTATTTGTATCGCAAGTTACCTTAAATGATAGTTACTTATTAGGAATTATGTCGTCACCATTTTAATTGCTGATCTTGTGTGATTATATAATTAATCACTTTCATTAAAGAAGAGCTGATTTATCCTCGTGATCCATACCAATTTGGTAGCAAGTTGGCTTGGCTTGGTAGTGGTTGACTAACTCGGCAAGTGAGTAATTAAATATTCAAATTTCTTTTACCAAAAACTTCTTTTGTTTATGATCAAGTTTGTGTTGTAACTGGCCATTTCTAAAATATAAGAGAAACAGTTATGATTATTTTTTTTATTTTCCCACGAAAATTACGAGAAATACGAAAGTAAATGTTAGTAACTTACACTTAAAAACTTCTTGTTACACTTAATAAAGTAAGAAAGTAGGTTCTCTTTTTAATATTTCAGAATGTCAGAAACTACATATTTTGATATTTGATAGATAGAATATTCATGTTTAGCACGAACGTTTTTTTTTAATCCTGTAGTTACCTAAGCAATATTTTCTGCAATGGATTACTCACGTGAATGAATTGAGAAAAGCTCTACTAGTTTCAAGTTACAACAGGGCTCTTACTGAGTGAGTCTTTTAGAGCAACATGAGCGCACCCTAAATTTATTTTATATTAAATTGTTTCACGTGCGTAAGCAATTAATTTAGTATGTTTCATGGTAGTTATTATAACATAAGAAATAATTTTAATAAAATTTTCCTTCTTGTACAGTTTCCCGCTACAAAATATTTCGTAGCATAACTTGACAACGGCGCCTACGCACCACAGTACTCATATCTCGTGACTCCGGCGCATTGTTCGCGACAATTATCGCGCTCATCTGCTAATACGAACAAAAGACTCGTTATTACGTATCACACTGGTGTTATATTTTTTAATCTGATTTATGTTTGAAATCTAATTAATTACAATAAATAAACAAATTCAGTTTAACTAAAATGATGATTTTTTTTTTCTGATATTATTTACTAACACAATATTTTAAATAACTTTAATAGATTAGTAGATAGATAAAACATTTTATATATAACATGTAATTTTGGGTCATATGATTTACTTTATGTAAGTCTTCATTTATGTATGTAGTTTCAACTAGTATATAATATATTCTCAATAGAAAGATAATCGTGTACTTATTGTCATTGAGTTTATCAAAGTAATATAAATGTCAGTCTAAATACAATTGTTCGCTTAAGTATAACAACTTACTAGGAACGCATAAAAACTTATTATTTCATAGGGAATTCTAACGTGTGCGCGTAATATAACTATTACTACTATTCATACAAAATGAGGGGTTATTTCGAACATCCTGATACATACGATTACTGAGAAAATGTTATTACGTTTGGCCAAAGAAAACCCCATGCAATGATAAGTCATTGTTTATGCAAATTCGCTATTCTATGGCGGCTCATATCCGATTGTTTCAACCTCCGTTTAAAGTTCATAGTTCCTATGCCGTGACTAGACGTAATAGCACTCTAGTTACTGTAACAATTACCTTAGAAACAGTCTATATTTATTTATTTGTTTATTTATTTATTTAAGCTTTATGCATACATTAGGCGGACTTAATGCTATTGGCATTATCTTCCAGTCTGACCTTTATCTAAAATTTTAAACTTTATTTAAACTTTATTGTTCTCAGTTTTTCTTTTTTCAGTGAAATTCTACTAACCATTGTAATATACTTGTGTAAAACAACTTTATATCGTCCTTAACAGTTAGCTATAATCACTTTCGATTAAGGAAAACGACCCAATATTGTTCTCGGAACAGACAAAAGAAAAAGATCTAATCAAAATATCAGTCGGCGCAATCCTTCAAAGGTGACTTATGGCCAAATCATAGGGTCATTCTGTAAAAATTTACGAATGTTCAGCATACCGATCAAATAAGATTTACAATATGATTTTTAATTTTTCGATGACTAACCCTCTAACATTTAGGAGGTTAGGTTCTGAGAACCGTTCACAGGTACCCCGGCAAAGGAAATGCCAGTGGATTGCGTATATTATGTACGCATGTATTAGGAGGTCAACGAGAGCTGTATGTGTATTGTGAGGACGTGAGGTCATGCTTTATGTAGTAAGCGTTTGATAATACATTTAGACGAATTTTTTTATCGTAATTTTTCAAGGAAATCTTAGGTACACCCACGTTTTCATTATGTAAGAAAATGATGCTATATTTATTTTAGTGGTACTAGAATAATTTGTTTTAGTTTATTGACTGATTGATGTATATATGATTGCTATTTTTAGTACTTTCTCGAAATGATGCCTCATAATTTGAGTTAGAGCTATTGCAAGCGATGAAGCATATACTCTTCAAGTTCAAAGACATTATGTGAATTAGTTTTTTTCTAATAAACGTATCCTTGCATGATTAGTAAAGTTAACCAAACCCTTTTCCATTATTTATAGCTATAAATCATTGTTCTATTTTAAACTATTCTTGGGAAACCTTATAATCCCTGGTTCTGGTAGTACAGAAGACGTCATATATGACGTCCGAGTGCCTTCAAATGGTAACATATATGGCATATGATTTTTTTGTTAGTCATTGTACATACGTGATTTTGGCCAAGTTTTCCATAATTAGTTATGTTTTGTGTCAGTTGACTCTGAAAATTGTTTAAGAGTTGTAATTATCTTAGTGATTTATTGTGAGAGTTGACGTCATTATTAACGCCGAGATGACGGCAAAGGGATCGATCGATGTTTTTGAACTTGTTTCAGTTTTAATGCTATAGAATGAAATCTTATTCATTTTATTGCAGCTTTAAAGTGGCTGGACTTTGGGGACTCTATGCAGCCAATTTTTCTAAGGGGGTAAATTGTCCCATTACTTCTCTCGCCTTGGATGAGGTGAGAGGGAGCGTCAGACTCTTACTGACTAAAAACCACCGCTTCTCCGGTCCGTTCCTACTCCGGTCACCCCTAGGTGACCTATAGTTCACTGTGCAGCCATAGCTTACGATATTTCTCTAGCGAAAGAGTAATGAACGAACAACTTACTAATAATACTGGAAGTCTTTTGAGAAGACCCTTGAAGAAATTCGTTTATTATAGGACTTTAAAAGTCCTATTATTAACAATATGTATTTTAGTACAAAAATAGACATATCTAATTAAGCCGTTGTCTAATCAAACAAATAATTCGCAACATCTGGACGAGACAAGAGGATAAATATAATATAGATCAAACACGTATGACGTCATAACAATGTATGAACTTCAGTATGTTGACCTGAAGAAAGCACGTGGATTATATTCTATGTCATCGCTACCAGTTTTAAGAGAGTTTTTGAGAACTGGGTTTCCATACAAATTTTCAAGTCCTAAAACCAACTACTAAACCTTCGTACTTATACGCAATATTATATCAAGGGTCTAATAAAAAAAAAAGGTTACATATGTAGATAATTTAAGTTGTAAAATTTTAATATGTAATATGTACTTATTAGCTTAATAGATAGTTCGAAAAATTTTCCACATTTTAGGAGTTAATATTCCTAAGTCAGTTTTATAGGTAAGATTTTGGACTTGAAAGTTTGTATGAAAACCCGCGTCTTGTAATAGCTCTTAAGTAGAGCATTTCGGTCATTATCCTTTTCAATTTCAAGTGTTACTTTAGTTAAGTTAAAATTTTGTCTGCGGTTTTCCTTATTACTGAATGCAACTTTCTATAGTGTTTTTGTATGTAGGTTATCTAAGGTTTTAGTGATTTATTAAAAAAAGGTTTTACAAAACTTTGTTATTATACTTTGTATTTGAATTCTATTCTTTTTTTAAGTTGTGTGTTCAACGTAGATACTTTGTTGATTTTCACCAACGACGTTTTCGACTATCTTGTTTATAACTTTTTCTGGTAAATTTTAGTTTTGGAGACTATGAAGGGTATTTTTAAGTTGTAGTCTTATTAAAGCAAATCGCAAGCCATCAGTCAATGTGTTACTTTTTGGTTGAACATAAGATGTTTGTTTTTGTTCTATTTTTATAAAAGTCAGTTATTTTTATCAGGTTAGCCATATTGAACTCTATATACATAGCTTGGCTTTATGTATGTCAGCAATATTCAGTGACCACGTGCAGTAGTGACGTAGGTGGTCCAAATAATAATAACGGCCATCAATCATTGTTTAGTTCCATATTCAAAATATATTTGGATGCCTTTATTGGTTGCTAACCAAAGGCAGCTGAATACTTTAAAAAGAAGGACCTACGTATTTTCCCAAAATGTAGTAATAGTAAAATCGGTATTGAACTTGATTCGTACGTCATTGCTTCTAGTATTTACATATCGATAAGATAAGATTTACGTTCAGTCAGTATTTAGAGGCCCTTTTGAGCCCTTTCCGTATTTTAAAAACCCCCATTAAAAATCACTTCAATTTAATAAATCTGTATTAACTACAGGTATATTTAATAGAACTGTTTCTACAAGAAGTTCGACAAGTAAAAATAGTCACGCTGGCCTTGCCTATTAGTAAACGGATATAGAATGTTTAGTTGCTCATGACTAATGTTTATGCATATTGAAGTCATTTCCGAATCGCACTTCAAAAGTTCAAAGTAACAGTTGCCAAAGATTTCGCATGTGTACATCCTTATTTACCAACCTATTAAAGTGTTTGTTTTCATTTCTTATTCATACCGTTCTAAACATAGTTGCTTAAAAAACAAAGGTCATAATTGCGTGCATAATTTTGTCAGTGTAATTAGTGCTGCGACGATGTAGCAGAGTCACGCTATGGAATACCCGGTTAGTTTTTGCATAACACCCATTTCTGTGTATCAGTAGGTGGTGAGCGCGTGTACGAGATTTTTTTGCTGTATAATTAAGTCAATATCGATTATGTAAGAAAAAAGGACATTGTCACAGTAAAGCGGTGGACATATGAAAGATCGGGACAAAAAGATATGTGGGTCGCTTTATGAATATCGATCAGTCAATGAACTTCGGTTACTGTATAAAAAGAGATGAGATAAAATCGATTATCGATATTATGTTGATCGATAATGAAGATTTCCCTAAATAGTTGGTGAATCTTTTTCAGGTTTGGTGTTTCGGACTAACACTAGTCGCTCTATGTAGTAGCCTCGAATCGAAAAGTCCAGAAAGTGTCAGAACTTCACTTTATCCAGAATCCCTTCCTAGAACTGTTATTTTTGTCACGTTTTCTTCTAACACAAAAGCCAATATATCTGACTTCCTCTCTAATAATAAACGGAGGAAAAAACCTCTATTACATGTCTATTATAGTAATAATTGCTGTGTGTGACAGAGTCTAAGATACTATCGACCGTGAGACTCACGCGCCGTATTCAAATCGGTATCAAACAAAAAAATATCGCTTATTGGAAATGCTTTCCAGTTTTTCCGGTAGTGTGAGATCGCGATTATTTAAAGGAACAAGATTAGAATAATTGTTCAACAAGATGATGTACTTTTATATTCAAATGAGTCTTTGTCCATGCATGAATTGCAATTATTGTTGTGTTATTACATCTGTTAGCTGTCCCATTTATTGGACCAGTGTTAGAATTATGAGAACGATTTGAATTAATTGGTTTATGTTGCTGTTTTTTCTGCGTTGAATTGTGTTTGAAGAAAAGGTTTTTATAGAGACCTGTTAATATTTTGCTAAATGTAGAGCGGGTTTTTAGAACAGTGCTGTCTGCTAAATAATTCATATCGATTCGCACATTATTACTTTTATTATTTTAATAATTTAATTATTTGCGGTTGCGGCGTAATTACAAATCTATGTATTCATGAAACAGGGTTTTCTTCATAGTATTGTCCCTGCATTGTTGTGGAAGGTCATAATTCTCACTTGGTCCTGTTTGACAGCTCATTGGTACGTCATAATTGACGATGACAGGTGTCAATGTTGGCCTCATCATCTTATTAGTCGTTTTCAATTATTATGTTACTAGTCAGTCTTGTCAATTTTGATTGATTGGTTGTTAAATTTAAACAGACTTAATTTAGTTTAGACGTATTAAATACCTATTATATACCTATCTCTATTTTTGTTGTATTTTAATGTAATAAAACTTATAAATAATTAACCTATGCATGATAGCTTTATTTTTATTATTTTCGAAATTCAAATCAAATTTAAAAAAAAGTGTGTAATCCAAAGAGTTCGAAGTTTAAATACTGGCCACAAAGACTTGGCTGTATATAAAACATATAGTGTTGTAGATAAAAAATGGCGGCAACACGACAACGCGGCTAATGATTGTCGATGTCGGTCGATTTACTCCACACTCACCCGTCCTGTATTTCCTGTTCGTATGTAGTTACGCAAAATTCTTGTACTAATATAAAATTCCATCTGTTTTGCTCCATCACGGCCATTGTGATCTGTAAATTAGTTCTTAGATATTCATTTGCTTTGTTTACTTTTATTAATTGTGTAATCAGATAATGGAGATGAATTTTCACAGGTTTTTGTTGCGTTTGTGATCCAATGTTGGAACAAAGGTTTGCTAGTTTTCTCAAAGTATTATTACTTTGATTGTTTAAAGCTTTAAATGTTGAGTAGTGGCCTTTGTATTTCAGTACTAAATAACACTGCTTATAAATCTTATTAATATGTACTATAAAAATATAAACGAATGTGTGTTTGTTACTCAATCATGTCAAAACGGCTGAAGGGCTCGGGATGAAATTTAGAACAGCGGTAGTTTATGGTCGACTGGAACGCGAGCGAAGTCGATGGCAGAAAATAGTCAAAGATATTTCAGTGTCGTAAATATTTTTTTTATCGATGGAAATTACGTGGAAAATCTGTTTACTACATTTTTGTTTAAAGTTTATCTTGTTAAGACAGATTGTTATATAATAATGAAACGATTAATCAGAATCATACTCGTGTTAGCATATGGTTGGTTATCGAATGTCTGGAAAATCTCAATAGGCTAGTTTCCTACTAGTCAAATTCAATACTTTTTACAAACGTCAAAAACGATATTTTCTATGAACTCTATTATGACGTCATCAGATTTTTATGTCAAATAGCAGACTTATTTCTAGAAATTTTGCTAGAAAAAATCGAAAATTAAGTAGTTCATCAAATTAATGAATGAGAGTGTGATTATTTTTGAATATTTTATTGTATTGAAAAGTTGTAATAATTTATTTCTGACCGAGTATAGGTACTACTCAATTATTGAGAGAAATGGTTATCGATGTAAATAAAGCGTTATTGTATTTAATGTCTAGACAATTGAGGTACCTACACTTATCTTATTGGGAGATACCCGTTTGGTATAATTTAAAACCAACTCTATATCTCGGATTAAATTATTTATATTAAAACTTTCTCTTTAATACTGGCTGACTTTTAGGTATTTACCCGGTTTGTCTGCATTAAGGTAAATAAAAGAATGAACTACATACTTAAGAAATTATTTACTATTATGTAAAAAAAAAATCGTTATTTCGTCTGAATGGGAAATTCTGGGCTCAGGACATATTAATACTACATGATATTATTAGATTTTATCTATGAGGTACACTCTACTTAACATCGGCAAAAAAACAGTTTAAGTGAAACACATCAAAGAAGTAAAATTATAAAATACGCAGAGAAGATTCCAGAAATATTCAAATTAGACGGTGCATCCTTAGAATGATAATGTATCCCATCTGTCGGGTCGGAATGCATTCGTTGTTGAAATATTCATTGTATTCATCAGCTGTCAGTCGCAATCACGACGATGCGATGTCTCTTTATCATTTTCTAGATTAATCTAGCGGTAACTTGTGTACGAGAAAATTCCTTCAGATTATACAAGTTAGAATTACAACTTCAATAGTGACAGCCCATTTCTGAAACCTCCTCTACCCAAGAAGGGTTGTCATAACCAACCAATGATTTACAAAATTTGAGCTTAGGTACCACAGAATGTTACTGTCCTTCTCTGTCAAGTGCGTGAGCCCCTAGACAGCTGTTACTACATCCACGGGAAGAATATCGATGGTGACACGATGATATTTTGCCATCATCACACAGTTTCATGGGGAACCCCAAACCTTCCGCCACGCACTCTAACCCCTACTTTTATACAGCAATGAATGCGAGTTGGGCAATGGTAAATGATGTATTGGTTGGAAACTTCTTCAATCAATAGTCGGTTTTGACGTTCGAGTTTCCTTGAGGAAGGTTATTTATGCGCTATGTACTCATAAATGGATGAATGTAACTGGGGCAAAACTAGTATTGTTCTTAATACTAAAATAACGTTTGTTTAGATTTGCAATTATTGTGTTTGGGTATATCCTTCCAACTTTATGTATGATTTAATCATTTACGAATTGTATCCACTATTAGGTTCACATTTCAGTAACAATACCGTACGGAGAATTGTTTGAATCATGTTCACAGTTAATACAAGTCAATATACTACCTCTGCCGGTACCAACGGGGAATCACAAGCCTAATGTTATTACGTACAGAGTCGGCCATAAAATGCTAATCTTGTTTATTTAGCTGCACTTATCTAAACAGATTGTTTGCGTGGAAGAAAACGATGACGTACAAAATAAATTAAAAGTTATTCCCCCTATGTCCCATATAAACCCCATCTGTTTGTAATAATGAAGTGTATAGCATTCTTCTGTAACATGGTGGCTTGTTATATCCCAACAAACGAAATATGTTTGATATGGCGGTGGTCAGCAGATATCGTTATTACTTAATTTTCAATAGTGCTGTAAAATAGAAATACCTTTATTATGACATAAGAAAATATGTATCAGCATATGGTAAGTGATTATCACCATCCATGGAAACTCGGATTTGATGGCCCTTGGCGTCTTTAGGCCGCCAGTAAATTCACTCACATGGTCGAATATAACACAAGCGTTGGTTCACGCAGTTTTCTCATCAAGAGAAGATGATTCTTTCAAGTTTACTTTACGTTAATCTTAAGATAATGCAATATTGCACTGATATAATTTCAAACATCCGCTGTAATTCTCATTTTGCACAAACAATTAAAAATAAAATAAACAAATGGAGTCATTTGTTTTATATGATCGTATGAAAAGTACCCGAGAGTCGAGATAAGATGGTCTGTAACTTCATTTTTAATTAGGTATATGTATTGTTGAAAAATGAGTCTTATTGTAAGGTTTGAAATTATACCAGCCAAGTCTCGTATGAGAACTGTTGTAAATAAATATTTATTATGATTTGTCTAGCAATCAAAGGTCAAGATGTGGAAGGGTAACTGACCCTTTCAAATCTTGGTATACCAGGCATCGTGGGTTCGTACAATGCTCTATATACATAAAGATAAAGAATATTATTATAAGGAAAGTATCAACCTCCCTATGGTGCATATGAAAGTACTTTTTTGTAACTTGAACTTATTGGAAGGTCCTTTAAAGTTTTTGTTTTGACTGAAAGAGGTCAGTGACACCGTAGTTCAGTAACCGTTTATGGATTTCGAAATATATGTATAATTCACGATAGATCTAACTGATTATAAACTGTCTATAGATGTTGTTTAGATCGATAATGTAATTTTAATATTTAAATAATTTCTTGGGTCTCCCCTGATATAAAGTGAATGTTTGAATAATTATAAAGCATAGATGTAGAAATTGAATGTGTTTTACATTATTTTAAAATAAGTTTACAAAGATAAAGGGACAAAGGTCTATTACTGAAGAAAAGTAGCAACAGTAAACACACCTTTATTTGCTTTCCCTTCTGGAAAATAGCAAACATACAGTCAATATCAGAAAATAAAATATGTCTTGCAATATTTTTTCATAAGTAATTTTTTGTGGGGTAGAACACTTACAACGGCACAGAAAAGCTATGTTGTTATCTTATTTTAGGTTTCAATTTTTTCTATTCTATTTGATTAGCGTCTATGCTAATTGTCTGATAGGTCTAGCTAGAAAGTAGTCCTTAGATGAATGTTCTTACAAAAAAGTTTCCAAAAATTACGATGCCGTTATCCCTAATACAAATCAAGTGCTAAATGATGCTCTAGACACTATTGTCCTCGGGCAAGTCCACTGTTGGGCGTGGGCGAGGGGCGGTGGACCTGTCAATAATTATAATGCCATCCGTTACCCATCATATTGTTCTCAATTAGAAACGAATTAATTATATGAGTAATAATACTGATTTTATTATTGATTGGTTAGGTATCTATATTTTATATTTTTTTTTATCATCGGCCATGAAATGTCCCTCTGCAGAATAAAGGACTCCCTACCCTCCTCCTTCTTCTCTCGATGCAAAACTTTTTGCGGCTAATCCTTGTCATAGATGTCCAGTTCGTCTCGCCATCTCTTTTTGGGTCTGCGTGTATCACTGTCTATAGGTATCTATAGTTGTTCGGTATTTTTAATTGTGAAAATCAAAATATATGTATTAACGCAGAATCTCTATTTCTTTGTTAAAAACCATGAAACTTTGAGTTTAACATAGATATTTCGTGATAGTCCATTGTTGGATTATGTATCTTCTCAACATAAGAGTTTTCTGTCAAATGCGGCAGAAGAAGATGACAAAACTTTTCTACAGCCAATATACAGCATAACTGATATAATAATGATATTGTCTAAAATATAATGAATACTTATTAATGAACACATTTGGAAAAACCTAAGTGGAAAATAATTATAAATATTACGTCAAAATATTTTATCAATACTAAGAAATAAAAATTAGTTTTAAGATAAGCCTGATTGCTTTATAATTTGTCACACATAAATGTAACTAAACTTCCCGAGGCGGTAAAGGTGTATCTTTTCACCAGGAACGAAAAGTAGGTGTTACATTGTATCATGTAAGATCTCATTATTAAAGAAGCCAGATATTTTGTCATGTTTTACCTAAGGAGGTATGCATATTATTTTGTGCTGAAAATATTCTCTTTAGTAAAATTTATCGATATTACAAGAGATAAGTAGCGCAATTATTAAACTTGGTACATTATTATTGGTAATCACTGGCCGTGTTATAATAAGAACATTTTATAACATTGAACCTCATCCGGAAATTGAACATGGGATCTTACGGAGCGTCTACCTACTTAAATTTAATAGCTCTATTATGTGTAACAAAGCTCTTACTAACTGATATGTTAAGAGCTGATTAAATTTTGTTGCAGAATTTTATTTTGACGTTAAAGTACCTACATAATAGCAATATGTACTGGATTTTTTTACAACTAGTCCTTTCTTGCATTCGCATATACTTTACAGTGAAAATTTCGAATACTCACTAATAACAATGATACCCAGATCCACCACTTCCAGATACCGACGTAAACAATAAGGAACATAATGATTTGATTATATTTATCAAATATATTAAAAATCTTCGCTCCAATGGATTTATAATTGAAGGTAACATACGCGTTTTTATAATAACTATCATGACTCATACTAAATTAAATAAAAATTAATTTTGAAAAGGTCTACTAGTTTCGATTTACTGAAGAGTCCGAGAAAACAGTGACTTTTAGTTAAGTTACATACATACTTGTTCCTATAAGAAAAACAATCATAATACACCAGAGTCTTCGCTAATAAACACTTAGTATTGCGAAGTAAAACTGTTTACAGCTTTTGTTTTCAAATCATGGACATAATCAATTAGAACATTCATATACAATTCGTATGGAAGTTATTTATAAACACATACATACATATGTTAATTCAATGACTTATATACTCGTACCTACAAAGTTTATTTATATTTTTTCGAGCACTCGCCGCCAAGCTGTGTGTTTAATACTTTGACATACAATACTAATTAACGAATCGTAAAGAGTAATTTGTACTATTGGTTATCGGTAAATATTGCAACCTTATACGTACTTACCGGTTTGGTGTCTTTTTCATTTCGTGCCTCGAACTTGAGTGGCGAGTTTTCTTTCATCTCTTCGCAGCTTCGCGTCTGTAAATAAAGTTATATTATTTTATGATGTTGTCGATTTTAAAACGCTAATTTGTTTTGTGTTATTACTGACATGAGAGCTGGCGAGTGACAGAGTGGAATACACCTTTATTTTTGACGGGGGGAAACCTTCAACAGGCGCCTAGCTTTTTGGGGAAAAAACTAGAGAGTGTGGGATTTTTACCTCACTAAAACCGCCCCGGTGGCCACCATCTTAAAGGAAGCTCTGGGTCTAAGAGTGGAATACGCCTATCACCTCTATCTTTTTGTGGGTATTGTAAGAGCCAGTATGTGATTGCGATCAATCTTTTGACAAGATATAGAACTACATGTTCGTTATCAGTTCTAATAGATCTATGGAACAAAAGTAAACTGAACTGTAAAAAAGTATCTGAAATAGTTCTTACCAAGGCAACTTGGGGAACTAAGTTAGATCGCTAAAATGTTAGAAGAACCTTTTGTCTCTCCAGTCAAACACCAAATATTTTGTACGTATTACCTATCTATACGCAATGTAGCTGCAAGTTGCGAATTACATCATAGAATAGTTAGTTTAAAAGCACATTTATGGTATAAAGCTGACATTTATTACGTTTTTAATTATAATAACAATTGACAAACGCGTTGGCGATGTGTGGTGATGTGTACATAGGCATTAATATTTTTAGTGACCATTAAATATTGATTATTGTGATGTACCTAGCAGGTTATGTTGTCTGTATTGAAAAGCTTAATTGCACTAATAAAAATTGATAATATTAATGCTTTGAAACGGAATACAAAGATCTTTTATTGACAGTCGAAGTGAACCCTTAGAACTAAAAGTTCTGCTTTACGTGAGGTACTAGTGTTATTAACGTAAAAAAGAGAATTTAGAATATGATACTATTTAACAGTTTTAATTGTAACTTATTCTGAAATCTTTTGAAGTTCACTTTTAGCTTCTGCCAGCGGCTTCACCCACGTTCCCGTGGGATAAAAAGTATCCTATCACCCAAGGCAACTCATACCCTGTCTGTATACCAATCAAAATCCGCCCAGTAGTTTCCGCGTGATTGATGGACAAACAAACAAACTTTTACATTTATAATATTAGTGTGTGAAGTGTGATTATTCACCACAGGGTGTTTAAATTTACATAGAGAATTGAATATTCATTCCTCGTATTATTATTATCAAGTATTAAATTACACATACTTTAATATCAGTATTTCATTATCTAAAGGAAAGCTGAATAATTTCCTTACGCCTCAACTATTGCAATATCTATTGTGTGGTCGTAAAATAATGAAATTATGCATAAATCAGCAGAACAACTACGGTTGGTAAGATTGAGCTTTCTACTACCGAGTCCTGTTACGACAAAATTACTTAGGCATAACTACATTACCGACATTTTATTAAATTTTATTATGTGACAGAGAACAAATTTTTATTGAGTGTCAATTGATAGATGTATAAAGTAAACATTTAAATTATCTTCGTAATTAAAAATTAAAATTAAGTAAAAAAACACAAATATGCTTTCAAAACTTTTAAGTGACTAGAATAGAGACTACTACTATACTACTGACTAGAGATGCACGATATGAGTAGGGATGTCATTTGTATTATCCGGTATCCGGTGTACAAAAGAGACAGTGAGATGGAATATATACGGTTAATATATGAATTCAAATGTTAGTAGTTATTAGGTGTCAGATTACAATAATAGAATAACACGACGCGGAATGCTGCTCATGAGTATGAATCTCTAGCATGGCTTGAAACTGGTCAAGTTCCAGTTATAATAAAAAAAAATAGGCTAACAATTTGACAAGTTTCTTTGTAGTAATATGTTCGAGTTTCCTAGATATGCACTGACAGGATAAGATATGACTTATGCAGTAACATTATTATACTATCAAATACAGACTACAAAAATCAATGGCGCCGAATATTTCCGTTCTATGTACAAAGTTCCAAAAACTTGTGAGCAGCTGTTCGTGTTTCGGTAGAATTTCCAAAAAAAGTCTACCAAGAATCTGAATTCAGTTATTTCTAGGTATTAATATCGCATCATTGCTTATCGTAGGCTGAAATAATAATCAATTGGAACATGTAGTACAAGCTATAAAAAATCTGATATCTGTTTTGAATACGTCATTCGGTGACTTGCGACAGTCTCAATGTTATACAGTACAGTACCTAAACTTTCTACGGTGATAATGTAGTTTAAATATGTTATGTTTATAAACAACTACATTTCCATATATTCGAACGAATATATTTTTTCAGCCGCTAAGAATAGTGTATGATTGAATTCTATAGATTCGAACTATATTTTCGAACGACTATATGGAATTCAGAATTCTTTTTTCGATTCCATAATCTTAAAGTTCGTGTCTTTTCAAAGACGACATTCTGTATTACATAGATTAGCAATCGGATAATGGAATTCAGTGTCATAAAAATCAATGTCAGGAACAGTATAAGTTCACAAAAGCATAAATAATAATATATTAAGTAATATATTAATGCCTTTGCTATGACAATAATTATTGCATGTGCAGATGACAGCAGGTCAATACAATCTAATTTTAAAATTTATTTATTAGAATTTCAACTTTATCCTTTTCAAATAGAGTTAAAATTCCATTGAAGATATTCGGCATATTGGATGAGGTTGACGTGCTGCAAGCCTGTACAGTTAGTTCCTCTCCTTCCACCTTTTTGTCAAGTGTGAACCGACTTGTAATAAAATTATAATAGGCCACGAGTCATAAAATAAAACAGCCTACGTGCCACAAAGGAAGTTCATGGTTCATTAAATACTAATACATAATATTGTAAGCGAACTTTGAGGAATGAAGAAGGAGGTGTGGTAAGATAATAATATACAAGAACGGACGGCGGCATAATAAGCTATCCTTTAGTGACAAATATGAAAGAAAGAAGAAATATAAACAGTTTATTTGTATTGTAACACAAGCAAATCGCAAAGAAATAAGTAAATACATAATAATCATGGTTACGGCGCAAAAAGGCCAGTGCTCTGCTAGATGCCGAGGCCCGACCACGGAGCTGATTTTCAGCACTTGCCAGCCCGATTAACGAAACCACTAATTGAATTTAAAATTGTATAATTAATTTATAAAATTTAAAATTAACTTGAAATACCACAAAGAACTTTTCATTTCATTATAATCAACAGGATAAAGTCCATTGCTAAACAAATTGTGCCGTCTAAAAATCGTGAATAGGTCAGCGACAAAGTTCCTCACTGACTGGTCGCAGTTTTTATAAATGTTTAATTACTATTGAAAAACATTAAAAGACTTCGTATTCAATTCGCAAATCGTTCACAATCAAGTTGCACACCAAAAATTTCTTCTAAATCTTACAGAGAATCAAAATATCATACAAAACGCTTTAAGAATAAAACATGAGATTCATCGTAAAGATTTGATTGACCTGTCACAATAATGTGACTGCACCCTTGTCATCGAGTCAATTTGAGGATACAATGACAGTGAGTTAAATCAGTAGAATGCAACTGTTTTTGGAGTCAATTTATTTTTGAGAATGATTGATGTCTAAATGAAACAATTGGTGTATCGTGAAGCTAATTTTGAAATTTTGATGTCGACATTATAACATTAATCGTCTTTGTTGTTGTAGGGTAAGGTTTTATTTTTATTTCTTTTAATTTTTATTTGCATGTGTTAAACATCTTGATATAGACAACGTTGAATGGCGTGTTATTCAATGCTCGACGCGGAAGGAGACGTAAGACTTTTTAGACTCCTCTTCATTATTTAGTGTAGAATACGGTATTGCGGATTGCCTAGTGGGTTACCGGGGCTCCGACTCGAAATGGAGTAGGAACGGGTTAGTTTTTAGTCAGTAAGAGTCTGACACTCCCTCTCGCCTCGCCCAAGGCGGGAGAAGTCATTGCATGATTTTTCACCCTCAAGAAAAAGGTACATAATTTAATCTAGCTACCTCATTTCTAAATCCAAATCTCACTCTCTAATAGACTCCACAACTAACTTTGCTTAATAAGTATAAGTGTCAAAAGAAATTGAAAGACAAATTCAAGATCACTGTCAATGCAAATATAAATAGGCAAATCTTTGTTTATAAACTACTCCACTAATCTTTACAAGCTGCCATAAATCTAGGCAAACATGATTGTTGAGCCTCCGATGCTTGCAGTGCCATATACCACATTACAAAGGAATTTACAGAAGACCTACTCAATTTATGAAACACTTAAGGCCCATTTAATGTTAAAGAAAAATAGAAAGATAATGTATGTCTGACACTGTCATAATGGCTAAAAATAGCTTAATTATAAATAGTTTTTAATGCGTAGATGTGTAGTTATACGTTGTTGGTACTTAATCTTCGGCACAGTCATGTTTCGTTGTACTACGGCGGCGGCGGGACACGATACGTACTCCGCCCACGTGCTGTATGGAAATCAGTAGGTCACTAGGAGCTACTTACCGCGAGATGTGGTTACACTAGATTCGACTTTGATTCATGCTCTGTGGGCGATCCACGCAAGGTCGATGTACTCGAAATTTGCGGTACCATTATTTGCATATCCACGGGTCAGACGAGAGAGAAAAAATGACACCGATAGTCAGATTTGTAGTGGTGCAAATTGGTATCAAGGTTACAGACTCTCTCTTAACTGGGTAAGTATAACGCCTAAAATCAACTTATGATAAATTGCTCATTGTAGTGAGATAAGTGTCGTATGTTTGAGTGGTTTCCTGTGTCGAAGTGAAAGCTGACTGGTGCAAGGATGTTGTGAATTGATGATATTCGGTGTTAACGGTCCCCTGAGTTTGTTATGAATGTACCTTTTAGAGTAATGACGTGATTTAGTTATCAGAACAACTTATGTATAAAGGAAGTTGTGAATCTGCCCGCGGATGATATATTTGCGACGTTATTTTAAAGATATCTTTTATTTATTTCGTAAGCTATATGTTAAACTAAATACACAGTTTTATGTCGAAACATGTATATTTAAATCATTAAATTTTCAAGAACTAGCGTCGTTATGTTTCATCATACAGAAGGGTCTCATTAACATCGTGAACATGGCTCATACCCGGTTATTTACAAGTTAATTATTGGAAGTTGACAATATCGAAAACCGGTAGAAACTCTTTGCCCGCCTCATAAGGCGAAGCAGAATTCCATTTACACAATTAGTCTCATTACAGACGCTAATTCGTTCGAAGGGGACAAGTAAGCTCAACTTGACGATTATTATGCGAAGGAAATAATTTCTGCATACCGATGTGCAATAATTATAATCATTATTATCATTATTGCTTGGGTTTTCGTGGCACGCCTTAATACTACGTGTGCCGATAGCAATTTACGTTTCGCATGCAATTCCTATAAAATTATTATTTGTATTTTTTTTTTGGGTTGGCAATTAGTGTTCTTTGTACTTGTTCAATGTGATTGTTAAAAGCTGCTGTGTTTAATTTCCTACATTGTATGTATTATACATAAGTCAAAATAATTGCATTATTTATGCTCTTTTTTAAGGTATAGTGTTACATATCCAATGACCCTTTTTGGGCGAGGCGAAAGGGAGTGTCAGACTTTTACTGACTAAAAACCACCCCGTTCCTACCTCTGTTTTTCGAGCCCGGTAACCCACTAGGCAGTCCGCAGCTCCGAGTAATAGCGGTACCTGCTACTTTATATTTTATATTATTGGACTCTATGTTTTTAGATTATAATATGTCAAGCATTGACTGAACAAATTAAAAAAAACTTCGTACCTATATACAGAACCCCGTTTGTAGACCAAGCTAGTGCTATTCAGTTAGAATAACAAATATTTTAATTTAATAATAAAGGTTCTGATATTATATACGACCAGCTTAACAATTCAATTTATTTATTTACTTAAATCATTAATACATCATAAGTTAAATCACATTGTTGCTTATTATCCGTAGACATCAAGGATTTACGTAATCTGCATAATTATAGTTTAGAACCAAAAGGTCTTCTAACATTATGACGTCATAGTTCATGTCAGTAAAGGGCTTAGATTGATGACAAAAGAATTACGAACGGATAAATGATTTTTACTTTCAACACAAGGCCGACATCACACCCACTGGGTTGCCCACGCTATTGTGTTTATTATATCTATCTAAGTAAAACAATTAGAAGCACATGTGACAATGATATATTGTTGAAAGAATTATTCGTAATTAGAGGTCTTATTTTAGATTTTGTTTGTGTTAGTAAATAAACTGGCTTTTATTTGCAGTTCTCATGTTAATGTAATTTGGATAAATGCGTTTGATACACTTTTTTAAAACATTTTTTTAATGTTGATTTTTGTATTATACTTATCGTGAGAAATTAGTACGGCTTAATAATAAAGTATCTCAATTACTTTCAAGTCACGCTAGGAGTTTATGGTTACGAGCAAAATTTGTACCCAACGACAAATATGTTGCGTTCTACGTTTTTAATACAGCAAAAATGTTAAAATCTTGCTGAGTCAAGCTAGTTTTAGTAGTTTTAATTAATCAATTTAGAAAGAATACAAAGAGCTAACATCCTTTCTCAACCTACCCCAATTTTGAATCATTAGAGCAACGCTGTGTAGGATTTTCGACTAGACAGTGTGGGTGTTAGGTCGTGAAAGTGTTGTTTGATTGACTGCTCAAATGTTGCAAGTATGCGTGCCCAACATACGAATTAAATGCACAGGTATATAGGCTCTATTGTTATATGATTATACAGTCGAGATTGCTATATATTTGTCTATAGTGAAGCACTAAGTATGTGTGCCCAAATACGATTTCAATGCACAGGTATATAAGCTTTATTGTTATATGGTCATAAAGTCGACATTACTCTTATATGTCTGCACTTAGGTGTTGCTGTACTGATGATGTCATCGTCCTGGAGTGTTTTGTAAAGAATTCGATGGTGTTATTGTTTGGTGTTGATTATCTTCCCTTACAGGTACTTTTTACCTTCTTGGCAAGTGTGTTTAGTGTGTGTTAAATACAATATGAAGGCATATTTTTTTCAGAGTGAAACTTTCAATAGCTTATGGTACAGTAACAAACATTATTTTGACTGTACATATGAATCACACATTTAAATACACATGATATGCCTATTATCTAATAAAAACAGAGTAAACATTTACCCTATTCATGAAAAAAGCACACAAGTTTGTACCAGGGACTTCACACACTTTAAAATCTCTTGACAATCAAAAAAACCTATTGTGTTGACATTAGTAGATACTTGATAGTTGCTTGACATTTGAGAAGCACGTGTATTTGATATACATAATCTAATTTAATCTTTATTCAATTAATTGTCTAGAAAAATATATTGTTTCTTTAAAAAAAATGCTTATCATTGTCATGCTCGTTACTTACGATTAGGTATAAGGACTCTATCGGGACGCGAAACTAATCGAGTTACCTTGCCAAATAATTACTTGTGTATAATATAACTAATTTATTGTTTGACGATATACAACAGCATGAAATATTTTAAGTTTGTAGCAAGATTTGGACTATAAAACTGGAACAGGTGCTAAAAATATGTATATTTTAAACTAATCCTCAAAATCAGGCTGCATAAAATTTTATAGTGGCTACCGAACAACAAATAAATTACTTGCAGCTTAAAATTTTTCAAAGTCGTAAACCTCCTCGTAACTCATCGCCAATCGAATTAGCCCCCAACCGATAAATACCTTCAAATTTAATTAGAAAAACGTGTCGCATCCTAATAAAGATTGACAAATAAAGCTAACAGTAGTGTGATTTCGGTGTCTTGTGAAATTCGTATCACAATTTGTATCTTCACCAATTGAGGAGTTTAGTGAGTCATTATACTGCACAGGTGGATCTTGGATCCTTGTTAACACCTACTAAGTTATTGCTAATGATTCTATGACTGGCCTTACATATCATAAAATTTTATTTGTTGTAGGATTAGACTTTTATTGGTGTGAATAACTTCCCTATATAACTGTGATGTGAAGCGTCATCTATTTAGTAGATGATGATACTGAATTCAGTTTAGACGATGCACAGGTGAAACCTTCTTTGCGACATACTTAGGGCAGATTTTTTTATTTAGTGATAGTATGAACTTGATACTTCGTTTTACTTTTCTTTCTTGTGGAGATTTTGCATATGAATATGTTTAATTAATCGTTAATTATTTTGATATTTAAAGAATATTAACTTAAATTTTAAGTAAAGCATGGCACACAGGTGTCACAATGGTAAATTGGAGTATTTAACTGAGGAATTTCTGTACCATAGGCGGAAAGCACATTGTCGTGTACAGACCAACAATATGAACTTAATTCTGCCATTGTTAGAAACCGCAACATATTGTTCTTATATTTATTATAGTGTCATCGTCAATAATATTATAATACGAGATATATTAGACACATTAAATAATTTGCATTATAACATTTTATATTCTACATATGTGTAAATAATAGATATTTATATATGTAGAAATACAAGATTATTATAATAATTTATTACTTAGAGGTAAATTGTTTTACTATCGACCAATAGCGTCGCTCCATTGGGTTATTGGCAGGTGTGTTATTTATAGGCGTTATGTATTTAACTAAGATATTATATTGCCCACAGTCGTCATTTGTTTAAATATTACCTGTCTTGGTTGTTTGTGACGCCCCAGAAGCAATTAATGTTTTGATGTGTCAAAGTAGCTAATATTACGAACTAGTAGTAAATAGTAGTAGGTATACAACAGGTGATGACAATAAAAACTACTTTTAATTTTGAAAAATTTAAGAAAATTATTATTATTTATTTTATGTAATAAACAGTTGTGATTAACTGCTTAAGGCTGATGTTGCATGATTAACACGAAATCTAAAACGATAAATATTATGAAAACGTAACATTTTTGCAGCGTTTTACAGGAACCTTCCGTTTACACTCATCGCTTTTCCCTCAAATTAGGAAATTGTGTTTACATTTACTACGAGCAAAAGCTTTTCGAAAAATAGTATTTATAATTTTATGTTACGCGTTAGAGACAATGTAAAGAAAAGGTAAATATTTCAGAAAATTGTGAAGAATTTTTAAACAAATCGATGACCATGAAAATATCGCTCGATTATTATTTAACTTAAGATAAATCCGTTCACAACATGATCGCATGCTTTTGACGTATCAATTATGCCTTCGAGCTATTATGATAATCAGTATAATGACAAATATCGGAAGTTCCACTCAATTGCGCAAAGCTGTCAACAGTTTTGATGTAATAACTACAAAACATGACAAAATAATATTACTTACATTTTATTACTCATTATTATGTATATTAATTTCACATCCTATTGCTTATCCTGCACAAAGTCCGTGTCTATTATTAATTATTTTGGGAAAATTTTATTTTGGTACATTTCCTTTATCGTTGGTATAAATAAGTCCGGTTGCGTATTATTGTCCCTAATTATAGGGTCATGATCATGAATCCTTAATACACATAATTCCATATAATCAAAAACGAATTTGGTCGGTAAGTGATTTATTTTATGTATGAAAAAATGTGTTATTAAACGCCAACGCTGTTGCGAAATTAATTTTTAATACATAATATCACACCAGTATTTCTTTAAAGGGGTAGTCAGAGATAAATCGACCATAAGCTTATAGGTTACTAGTCTCATTGTAATAAGGTTTCAGTTTAAGGTTTTGGTTTCAGAGGAATTTCCTCCTACGGACCCCCCGATTCTGGAATGTCGAGGCTTTCCCAGGAGGCAATATAGGTTACTGCAAATAGATTTTTTAATGGTCGGCAAGGCGCATGTAATACCCCAAGTGGTTGCAACCGTTCTTAGGCCACGGTAACCAGTTACCATCAGGTAGGCCGTGTGCTTTCTTGCCACAGTCATGGTATATAAAAAAAATAAGGGAATGGGTTAGTTGCAGAGAGATATCATAAGAATAATTTAAATCTAAGATATTTTTTTTAAGAATTACATTTGTCGAATACTTTATGTAATCTGGAAAAGATTTAATGCAAAACCACGTGCTCACTAGCTATGTGACATGTAACATGTGTGACATGTGTTTGACCAAATATACAGTTTTACTAATTTCCATAAATGTGTTATTCGACCGGTGACTTCATGACGTGTCCATCAGTTTATTACATAAAAACGTTATATTATGTATGATACCGTTATTAAGGGATTTAGAATAGATCATATTGTTAGTCTGAAGGTCCTTTTTGTATTTTTCAGTGCTGAAGCTTTCTGTAGACAAGTTTTAGTGTTGGCAATATGTTACCTTCAGGATTTATAATGGATTTGAAATTGAAGAAAATATGGTTTATAGAGCTTGTGCCTATCCTCTTAAGGATTATTGGAAAATCTTCTCTACTGGGCCGAATACAGTGTCTTAACAAAATTAGATGTTTTTTGTCAACTGAAGCGTTTGTTCTGAAAACATTTTACAGTAACTATTGAGGAATTCGTTCAATTCGGAACTATCATCCGACATTCCACATTTTGTTCTAATCTCAAACAATTGCCAACAGCTCGCGACAGCCCTGACAAGGTCCGAGGTCAGATCGTACACTCGCTCACTAAAATCAAATGAATCACACAGTATAACGAAATTTCAGATGACGATCGCGTATGACGTCACCAGTTTTGTCTCGCCTAATAAATATTACGGGGTTTACTCACCTCATTGCGGGGGAGATGATATTTTGCATATTTTCTATTTGTATAAAGCTTCAGTACATTCCGAGCATATTTTCCGCATTATGCTTTTGTAAATGACTGTACGGTATAACGGGATTTTGATTAAAATGTTGCGTAATGTTTGTAACTTTCAGATTGTGATCTCATTTTCAGGTTTCGAGGAGTTCCGTGTAGTACTTAGAAAAAATATTTCGAGATCTAAGATTAATGGTATAAAAAATACGAGATTTATTACTTCCTGAAAATGGTGAAAGATTTTTTTTACCCACGTTAAATTTCTTAATGGTAGAGCAGTTAATATTTTAAATATGAAAGAAGTAGAATAACGAAGGATCTTCGTCACCACTGAAAACTACCTTATTCAAGATAACAATACAATATTTTCCATATTACCTAATAATAACAATTACCTATAACTACATTCCTTTTATACGTGTTTCCCATAATGCAGGAAGGAAAGAGAACTGACTAATCAACCGTGACCTTCCTGCTTACCACCGTCACAGTAAGCGTGATGTAGGTATCGCCCACCATGGCCTATGAATCAGGGGTACGTGACCAAATTGACTGAACATTTAGTCATTAGACGTCATGCTTTCGACATTTAATTTTGTGATGTAATCATTAAAAAAACGCTTGCTTGTTGCCTTAAAAAGCCAAATATGGTATGCTATGTTTCTGGTGTAAGAAGTAGGGAAAGTTCAGGTTCTGGATATATTCTAGGGAAGAATAAACCGTTGGATCATAGGGAAGTCTCGAAAAAGAAACTTACTTTGCCAATTTCGGAAGTGATGGACTATAGGATTGACTGATGAATAAGACAACTTTTATTAATATCAGTCAATAGAAATAATAAAGACATAATCAATGGTTGACACGTTTTATATTGCATCGTGAACATCAAGATTCTAATAAATGCTACCAATGACATTTTTTTTTGCAAATTCTCTTGTAATTTTAAAGTGCCTTGAAACCATTTCATGTTTGTTATGTAAATTAAACGTCTGTACGGAAAAACGTAAAGGTTCTTAGCTATTCAAAGCTAAAACTTAATATTGCAAGCGACCTAGCAGTCTAAATTATAAAGGTTAGTTTACAAAGTATGGAAAATTAACATTTGTAAAGCCATGTACATACGGGATCTCCCTTAACCCGGATACTTGTTTTTCATCTTTTCTTGTGTATGCAGCCTTTTGACAGTTTACGACGCTTTAAATGCACCAAGATGGGCAGTTATGCGAGTCATTGTGCACTATAAAATAGCTACATTTGGTTTTAACACTAGTTGGGGACCAGTATCTATAATATTTTTTATTATGATAATGTGTTTGGAGCCAAAGACATGTAAATGTATTTGTAATAAAGAAATTGTTTTGTATTTTATTGCAGTGAATGGATGTGAATGTTTAAAGACAATTGTTTATTGGTGCTTGTAAGTTTTTATGTAGCTAAATGGCATTTGCTTTGTTTGGTTCGTTATGTTACATTTATTATTTTAATGGTCTAACGATAATCTGTTTTAGAGAGTTATATGGATTACTGACGTGGGTTATGGTGTTAATGCTGTTCATATGTCGTTTATGGGCCCCTGGCGTGGCTTGAAACTAGTCGAGTTACCTCGTCAAACAGCAACGTGAGTATAGCGTACAAAATTATTAATTTAGTATGTCTCACGATAGACGTAACATAGGTTATTTGAACAATAGTAATTAAAATATTAAGTAGTTATCATATTAAAAGTAGGTAATAAAGTTATTGTATTGTTAAAAATAAAAGAATATTAAATAACTGTTGAAAATACCTAAATACGCTGTTTAAGGAATATAACTAGTGACGTATGTAATCATTCCTTCCGCATGCTGTAACCACGAAATGTTGTCATTGGTTTTTCTAAATGTGTGAGAAATTGACTTTTTATGTTAGCGGTTGTTTTGTTACCTATATTACTGTATTGTCATCATCGCTACGTAAATCTGTGAAGATGAATAATGTTTCATATACTGGTCACGAATGAAATTCCCAAATACCCATTTAGGGTAAAACATTTTATATGTATAGGTATATGTATAATCTGTTCTTTGGATTTTTTCAGGAAAGGTGGAATGGTACTATTTATGCATTTACTAATATGAAGTAGTTAGGTATGTCATATATGACAACAAATTCTTGCCATAAAAGCGTTCATTTGCTACGTGAAAGAAAGTCTTGGGTATTGGATACCAGAGGGCTTAGTACGAGTGTGTTTTATTTTTCATGAGATCGAAACAATGGAGCAGGCCAGTTAGAGCGCCGAATGGGTAACCTTTCGATGTCCTTAAACGTAAAACCAACTTGTACTAAGCTTTCAGATGTATAGGTATATGTATTGTACTCGTATTGTATTATGTACACATGTCCAATATGGGTGTGTACATAAACACAGTTATGAAGTTAGATAATTTAATTGTAAGTTATTTCAATTGATTGTCTTGCATAAAGGATGAGTAATTATTATATTATGATTGACTGTACGTCGGTTTGAATTATGTAATTACAGCTTTGTTGCGAATATTATTAATGGAACGATTTTATTTAAGGAATTTTATTTGTTACACTGTTAGGTATTGAAGGTATACACACGATAATATATTCTATACTAATATATAAAGCTGAAGAGTTTGTTTGGACTATTGGTGTTAGATAATATACGTTGTAAATTAGTTTTTCCTCACGTCCATGGATAGAAATGTCTATGAAATTAAACCTTCGTATAATTGCGTATAATATAATTTAACCCTATTTGTAGGTATATCTATTCTGTTCAATAGATTCGTTAAGATATACTCTTCTCTTGGCCAGGAAACTGGTGTAGTAGATTAGATAGATATAAGGTACAAATCGTCACATATGTATACAAATTATGTCTTAATCCAGACTACGTGTCATATGCCACGCCTGTAAATAGTCTTAAATGAGTGGTAATAGCACGGGATAATGGTCCTTAAATGCGGCTGGCAGCTGTAAAATTTTATTTATATTGGCTTGCAGCCCACACTGTGTGTCCCAACTTACCGTATGAAGTGTTACTATAGTTTAATTGTTGGTTATATTGTGATTCATATCTAAAGTTGTTTTAAAATGATAACGTTGATAATGTCAGTATGGCACGAGAGGAATGTTAGTGATTAATTTATATTGTTCTATGTATTTAAAGTAAACTTGATTTATCTATTAATCTATTGATTGTAAATGTTTGATAATGTTAAATGTAATTGTTATTACGCTACGAAGTCTAAATTCTTGGCTTGTGTCTGGTGTCACTTATACAAGAGAGAAAAACAATACTTAATATTTAATGAAAAAATACCTTAAAAATTTGTTATAGTTAAAATACCTAACTAAAGTTACCTATAATACTAAACGAATACTCCTGGTATTTTATAATAATAATTTATGTATTACTATGATGTTCCTTAAAATACTTTAAATTAAAATCACACGATACAAAATGAACACCGTCTCCTTATAAACAAACTAGCGGACCCGACAGACGTTGTCCTGTCTACACGTCTGTAATTTGAAAATTTTAAACTTTTTTTAATAAGCTAAAACATTCTGGACCTTTTTGATGAAAATTGTTATTCAAATGTTATGACAATATCTAACGTCATTCATATTTGACACTGCGATGGTAGCGCCGTCTGTCGGATTCAATGTAAAACATTCCAAAATCAACAACTACTGATAAATTAAAAAATAATCAAAAAATCATTGTCCAGCGGACAAAATTGTGAATCTAAACCATTCTCAGATCCTCTTGAACACACACAAACAGTTTCATCAAAATCCGTCTAGTCGTTTAAGAGGAGTTCAGTGACATACACACGTACAGAAGAATTATATATATAAAGATATAAGATCAACATATAAAATAGTATCTAAAAATCTCGTAAAATACATTACTTTGATAGGTGAAGATAATACGTGGACAGGATATTTCACAAACAACATGAAATGTAATACTGTAGTATGGTATCAGTTCTATTACTCGGCCTGTAGATTTACAATCGGTTTGCTCGCGTAAACTTAGTTGACGTTTACAACTAGTCCCCTTGCGAATTGGTTGGGCCTTTAAAACAGATTTTTTGAGTAACATATTTTTTATTTAATACGCCGTAATCATAAATAATAATCTGACTTTTAAATGAGTCATGTTAACTTTTCATTCGAATAAAAATAATTTATTTAAGATTCAAGAAGTAGTACACAGAAGTGATAGCAACTTTAGGAAATAAAAGGTCCTGAAAATCGATTATTTATCCTGTATTCGATTATATCCTAATTCATCCTAATTAATATCGATCTAGTAACTGAGTAATTATACCATTGTATAGCGGCAACGTACCGGAATATGTATCTTTGCCTACCCCTGTGGGGACAAAAAGCATGACATATGTAGGAAAAATCGTAAATATATCGGATATTTATTTTGCATTCCTTATTTTATAAATCATGACATTTAGGTCAGTATGGCATTCAAACCGCTACGGCTTTTCTCATGGCCCCAAATTAGCGCTTTCTAGAGGGTACTAGCTTTTTGTGAATATTGAATTATGACGATAAAATCAACATTTCCAGCAGTGAAAATACTATCTACTTTTATGTCAAATGAGGTTTATTATCGATACGGATTGCTTATGACAAATACGGTCCTAGCGGTGACATAAAATAATGTAATTATTGATAGAAACTGACATTAAATTATTATGCGAAATATATCTTGTAAACAAATCTGTGTTGTTTTTACTTTCATTCGGTTTTGAAAGTGTGGTGGGGTCAAAAGTTACGTTTATGTAAATTGAATTGAATGAATATCAAATGTCGCGTTTATTAGTCATCGCCTTGTTTTGAGCTAAAAATAAACACTTTAATTGATTATTTTCGGAATGTGTGTGATAGTTGCCAATTAATTTCTACTTACAATGAGATGCTGTTTGCTGAGCTTATAGTTAAAACGTTTAAAAAAAATATTTGAAAGTCAAAACAAATGACACACAAGTATTACAGAAAGAATAATTATGTATGATTTTATTGTAACTTTCGTGAGACATACTAAATTAATTATTATGTTAGAGGCTCATATTCATGAGCAGCATTTCGCGACACACGACGCGGCGATTGTCCAGTAGCAGCGTGACAATCGCCGCTGCAGTAGCAGCGCGACAATGCTGCTCATGAATATGAGCCTCTTGCATGGTTTGAAACTAGTCGAGTTCCTCGTCAAAACATTACGTGAGTAAGCCGATAACATAATAATAAATAATTAAGTTAGTATGTGTGAACATCGTAATAATCATGTCAGCTATAATACATCTACTACTGAACACACAGACTTCAAGATCACCCTCTTAGAAGCGACATGCATCGAGACGCTTTATGCGACCATTTTCAGTTTTCTTTTTTAACCAAAAGTATTTTTTATCAGTACCTATTTAGATATTCTATTTGATTTAGAAATAACCCTGTGAAGTAGGCTAACTCAACCTAGTACACAGTTATAAGACAAATTGGTACAAAAGGTCCGCTACAAAATCCAGTAGCAAAACAAAGTAGGCGCAGCAAAGCAATGGAGAGTCCCATTTATTTTCATTGCGTCTCTTGGTATGCGCGATTGTATTCACTTTATGTAACTCTGTGAATGTTCGACGTCACTCACTTGACGTTTATTGAATGAAAGGAAGCAGTCGGGAGCGATTCGATTTGTTCGAACGAATGAATGGACTATAACTTGAAGCTTATGTATGGAGTGGAGTTGGAGTGTGGTGTGTCCGTTTTGGAATTGGTGTGTCTAAGATTGTGGAGTAAACCTAACAGATTTTCGTTTCTGTTAGGGTTTTAATTTAGCTATACCCTGATTTCGTTTTGGTTTTGTAATATTTGGGTGTATTTTGATACAACACTCAACTGAGGATGATGAGATATACATTAACTTTGTCTTTTAATTTCATCCCGATATAAGTGTCTCTTGGCAATATGTGTCTAACACCCGAATACTGAAATGCTACTCAAATTTAAGTTGTACTTAAATCTCGTGCTATCTCTGTCATTTACAAAGAATTTGTAGGGACAGAACTATATTTGAGAGCGTCTTAAAATTGAGTGACGTTTGAGTATTTGACCATAAGTGTCTCAAATGTGTGTTACATTTCTCTATTTGTGGGAACACCAAGTCTCGTATACATGTGATTATTTCCCTTGCTCATGATTAAAATAACATCTAGATCATCTTTTGGACTGTGAGTAATCATTAATAACACCATGCCATATAAAGAGTAATTTTACTTCAATTATTCTATTTTTTATTAATTATCAGCTCCAACAAGTTCCTCGTTCGACAGTTTATAGCAGACAGTTACTAACTGGCAGATGGACGGCGCTACCGCGGTCACGCCCACTGCGGCGCGTACACTACAGTCCCGCTTGAAGAAAATGCAACTGTGTTCACTTGATCTATTGACTATGTCGAAATAAACGCAACTGTGTTTTTTAAAGAGGTCAAGAACTTGAAATGTTTGAAAGAACTACTCAAGAAAGTAACCAAGAATTGTATTGTGAACCTGATTGAAGTTTTGTAGTTCCAAAGATTAGGCTTTTTCAATCAGCGAGCAAGAAACGTACGGGCAAGAAATTTCTTTATCGTTCTTCTCCATAGGAATCTACGCCTTGGTAAGAGCTTCACTTGAGGACTAACCTGTAAACAGACATTTGTTAATTATATTATAATATTTGATTTGACGTTCAAACGTGTCTTTTCGGTTTATTTGAAATAATTGACTTTGACTAGATAAAGTTTTCTGTACCTATCACGTTCTGTTTCCGTACTATCCGTACGTAGACTGATAAATTAATGTTTATGTATTAAGTCTTCTATATATTCTGTGGTGTACAGGGAGCTTTAAATAAATGTAAGAGTAAATAGAGTAAATATTGCGGCTTCTACAAGAGGAAAACACTGTTAGTATTTGAAAACCTCTTGTAATTCAATTGTAGAAATTCGCTATAAATACAACTGAAAATGTCAACATAACGCTGCATATAATATGTGCAATATCATCTTTATCTTAATCCAAACAAAAACTGCATTTAATTTCCACACACATTTTCCTTAACAACAAAAAAGTAAAACAAACAATATGTTTCTTATAATCAACGATCGGTATCTATTGACAATAAGACATATTAGAATTCATAATCAAATGTCAACTACCGAGAATTAAACTGCCACGGTATATTGGTAAAGCCTTTAACGTCATAGCGACTACATAACACATTTTCGTATGAATTTATTTCATAGAATGCTAGAAACTGCATTCAGTTGGAGCGGGGTTCCCCTAACATTCCTTTTATAGTGATGCACTGATAAACTGTTTGCACTTTTAATCTTTTACGAGGTTATCCGTTACGTCATACTCTCAGTAGTTGAGGATACTCTAAAGGTTTGTATATTGTATGTAATCCTTTCAATAACAATAACTACTTGTTTTATTTAAGGACTGCGAGGTATGAGGTGCTAGGTACTGCGTACTGCTGGTACTGCCTCTCCCACTGAGTCCGTGACTCATAATCTGCAATATGTAAGTAGATAAGTTTCTAAGTGTAGATCTAGAAATCAGTTCTAGAGATTAGTTCTGGTTTTAGTCTAATAGAAATAAAGCATATTAAGGGAATAAAAAAAAAATTAAAATGTTGGAGAAAGAAGAAAATGGCAGTTTATACAGATATGATGAGAGATGAGACAACTCTCAGTAAAGATATGTTAACATTTAGACGAACTAATGGAATTTTTTATATATTTTTTTTATTTGTATTTTTCATTCTCTCGGCCTCTCTAGGCAAGTGCCTCAGTGGTTGTTGCCCGTACGCATCGCACGCACCGCACGAAACAGATTTTAGTTTGTCTTGTGTATAAATTCATACAACTGCGTCCACTGATGCGTACGGAATGCGTACGATGCGGGTCTGTGGACGCTTACCTTAAAATAGTGTTTCTTTTTTTTTGTAGTTTAAACAAAATCAAGTTAGCACTACCAAGAAACAAAATCACAAGAAGTGGCAACGTCACAACTCTTTCAGATAGCGATAAGAGGTGCTTTAAAATTATATACAATTCGTCATATTTAGTTTCCGGTGGAAGTGAACGAGTTACGTAAAGGATATACGCACTTATACTGAGTACAATACTAGTATCATATATTGAATAAATACTTGAGCGTACGTGTAATTGTTTGTATAATGACACTTCTATATTAATAAGTGTCAATGTTGATTGTATTGCGCACATATTTGCTCATTCATGAATTAGTACAACTTTGTATTTAATGAATGCTTATGTTTAGTTTGTGTAGTGGTAGTGCAATACAGGATAAAAATATAAGAGTGGCTTTTATGTTAGCTCAATTTGTCAGTTAATATTTTTCAATAGTTATTGGAAACAGTGGCAGAAAGAGGAGTATAGTAGTATGGGCATGTAGTAAGAAGTTTTGTGTAAAAACTGTAGTTCATCTCAATTACTTGCTTTTTATCTAGATTGTTGCTTTTTGGTGAAAACGAATGGCAAAGATTTAGTTGGATTAAAGTATATGGTATTCTTTGGGACTTACAATTTCAAGTAATAAATTGAAACTATATTTCCCTAATCTCTCAAAATACAATCATTAATTATTAATGAGAATTAAGGATTCGTTATGATAATTAGAATTAGTTTCATTTATTATTGAAAACGACACATAGAATAAAAAAGAAGTCTGTAACAATGAAAAAAATGTCTGGTTCTATTAATTGTCATGTCATAAACTTAGCTTTTATTATCACAACGATCAGAAGGCAATACACATATAATGACTCCAGATGTGACTAAATTGAAAAAATAATGATGAATTGAATAAATTATTTGAAATTCAGCTACAGACAGATGATACACATATCGTAGTGATGTCATAATTATTTAAGTTCGTTATTCAATATTTTTTACATGTAAGCGAGAGATGGGGGAGTAAGAAATATTTTAATGTTTAGGTAATTTCTATTTTTCTAGGGAATATAATTTATTTTCGCTTGTCTTTAATGATTGACAATTCAAAGAAAAACGTCTAAGTTTTAAATTAAATCATCGCTGACATAATTCAAGTCAGTTCAAAAATCAAAGTGATATATTCGGTAAAACACTAATATTTATGTCTTTCGGCACAGCAACAAGGTTATGTTCTAGAATATTTTTGTTGCAAGGCCTAACTTAGTGTTCAATGACCGAGGTCAGGTTTTAAACTAGAAGTTACACTAACCAGACTACATGAAAAAGTTTGAAACCAAAACAATAACAGCCGGGTGCTGAAAGTTTATTTACGATGTGCTAATCTCATGTCAAGATTTGATTGGTTGTTAAAAGATGTTTCATCCAATCAGAATCGATTAAAAGGACAGTCAACCAATCATTGAAGTTGACATGTATTGGATTTCTGTCGTTTGATTAAAACAAGAAAAAGTAGCGTTATTTAATTTTTCACTGCACTGTTGTCGCAGTGGATTTTTTTTAGGAATATCATCCGATGACTTCGTCTTGGACAAGGCGAGAGAGAGTGTCAGTGTAAGCGTCTCTTACTGACTAAAAACCACCCCGTTCCTACTACTGCTTTTCGAGTCGGAGCCGCGGTAAACCCGGATTGGTGCGGTGGTAAGATAACTGACTGCCGTGCAACGTATCGCAGGTTCGATTCCCGTGCGAAACAACTCTTTATGTGATCCAAAAAATGTTGTTCCTGAATACAGTTTACTTCCAATCAGCCGATCTGGAAGTTATTGAAGAGGCCTATATTTGATTTGTTGGTGACATAACTACAGTGTGGTGAAAGCTGGACGTAAGTACATTATAACATCTGCCTACCCATTAAGGGAATAATAGGTGTGATATTTTGATATTATTCTGTTAAATGAATATTCCAGTTTAATGTGTTAAGGCGTGGGTGCGAAGGAGAGTTGGTGTTGTAGTAAAGGATAATGCCATAGAGTAGAGAAGCTCAAAGGTAAAGCTTTGTGGAGTATTAAACAAAATAGTGTAGTAGGTTCATGTTTAATTTCATTTGTTTTTTTTTAAGAACTATGAAGTTTTGATTAAAGATAAAATAAATATTTATACAGTTCGTAATGTATTCATAAATTGTTGTTCTTTAGTGTAATTTCAAGAAATAATTTTATAGCATAATACCTTATTCCCGAAAAAGACAAACATTAATTATTAATTACTATTCGATAATAAGTATTAGAAATCAGAATTAGTTTAACTACGATTTTATTGTAATTTTCGTGAGACATACCGATAACATAATAATTAGTTTAACTACTTTTATTTTAACATTGAAAAAGACACATAGAATAAAAAAACTATCTGTCACAATGAAAAAAATGTCTGGTTTCATTAATTATCGCGTCATAAACTTAGCTTTTATTATCACAACGATCAGAAGGCAATACACATATAATGACTCCAGATGTGACCAAATTGAAAAAATAATGATGAATTGAATAAATTATTTGAAATTCAGTTACAGGCAGACGATACACGTGTCGTAGTGATGTCATCGTTCAGTGTCATTTTACTACTTTTATGGGATTGGTCCAAATGAAAAGAAGGATCACCTGATGGTAGGTAAGTGATTAGCAACCATTTATGGACACCTGCAATACTAAATCAGTTACAAGTTTAGAGGTATTGAACTTAGGGAAACTACAGTCATGCAGCGAGACGCAAAACTAGCGTTGTTCCACTCTAGTTTTCTTTGAGGCTGTTGTATCACTCCGGCTGGTCCATTCGTAAACATGGCTCTCCTAGTGAATTTTACAAGTGAGTTATACTTAGGTGGAGTAAATTTGAATGTTGTTTTACACCTCCAAGCTAACAAGTCCCATTTCCCTTGTGAACGAGAGGAGAAGTTGTTTTTTAGACATTTACAATTAATATCAGCAACAGAATCTAAGCTCAAACTTCTGTAGTTTCCTTCATGGTTATTATTCTAAAGTGTCTATCCAAGCCAAGCCTACTTGTGTGGTGTTCAAGTGATGTGTCGCCTGCAGCCCACATTCGATGTTAATCTTGGCTACCGTTGCGTAATATGTACCCATTGTGCTTTAGTGCTTTCCATTTGTTACGTTATTATTGGATAAATAGCTTTGTTTCGGTGGTTATTTTAGTAAAGTGGGTTTAATATTTTTCCCTAATAGAACTAAGTTGTAACACAGTACATAAATTAAACGTTACTCGACTGATTGGTTCAGCACTATGCTAAGGGTTGCAATAAATTGTAACTTTACAATGAATCAACTAAAAAATTATAAAAACGTGTCTTATGATATCTGACAAATATAGTGCCGTCACGTAAAAATAAATTCCTAGAAAAATAACTAAATGGCCAGACTGTTAACGTGTTGGTCCCAGATTAATATTTTGTTCGCACTTCGGAAGGCGAGCCGCGCATGCGTCAAAGTACTTGCTCTGACGCAATTCGCTTGCCCAAGTGCGCGACTACGCCGGCGTATGCCAAATATTTGACAAATAGACACGGGGGCTAGATACTGAGAAACACAACAAACAAACCCTTTTTTGCCATATTTGAAACCAATATTTGTGCAAATGATCATCTTTCACATGAACATAGAATGAGGTTAAAGACGAATTGTTTGATGTGATTGATTCATAAGGCTTGATAATGTATTGTGTACACAAACGTGCATTTTGAGTGCGTGTACTAACTATAGTCAACAAAGATTACCGTTTTATTGAAGGAGGATGGCTAATTGACTGTTGTAATGGTAGTCAAGTATTTTAATAGAGAAACTTTAAAATGCCGCATTATTACAATCTTCCTACAGGTGTTATAAAAAATAAGGAAAGACTATTTCTTAAATTAATATTTGACGCAAGTTAACATAGTCAATATTATTGTGTGCTTAGACACGAGAAAATTGACATCAAATTAATAATTTCATGTCAAACATTAGCATAAAAGGTACAAACAGACGCACATGGAAACAAATAAACGAATCCAACTCAAAACAGAAAACTTTTTGAAAAACAACAATTACCGAATCAAATCACTTTATAGACGGATATGTGCAAATAGGCAGCGATGTGTGAACGCTAAGCACATTTAAGGGGAAACCCATGTCGTCAGTAGAGGCAGTTCATGACATAGCAAGATCTTATCTGGATTGAGATCACGGTTCAAATTGTGGTGGTATATCGTCTGACGGAACTGGATGATCTCAATTTTATGGATTGTAGCTAATGAGTCTATTGATTTATTTGAATAGGATCTCATAATTACCAGCTAGTTAACATGTATAGTTGGATATACGCTTTTCCAAATGCATGCCAATTGGAAATTTAGTTTTCATTAGTATATCAGTGGTACTGCTTACCACTTTACGAATTAAGACACTGCATCAAACAGGAAAGCTACTACAATACGTCTGCTAAATTGGTTTCTATCCTAGAATAAGTCTACTCTTTGTTATTCAGAAACTCCTGAAGTTCATGTCATAGTAAATGCAAGCTAAGAAAATGTTTGAAAAACATGTGACAAGCTTCACCTAATGCTTCGTTTGAAATAAAGAAAATATAAACATAGCAACAAGATCAAAGGTAAGTTGCAGTTTACCTCACAAACAAACAAGCCATTAAAGCAAGGACAAAGATATCATAATATAATCCAAAACTTTCAACAATCAATCAATAAAGATTATTAAATGAATCAAACATTAATCATTTCATCGAGGACCACTTAGTTGTTTCCGTAAAATGATTCAAATCTGTCAGTACTATACTTACGATTACGATATCCACACTAATAACTTTATCAAATTGCGTATCTATATCTATTTTTACACTGATTATAAAAATATCAATGAACGGGAGTGTTGTTCGGTCATACGTAACGTTTAATACAAATAATGGCGCATAGTCGCTGACGTGAGTGTCATCAAATAGCGAAATGTTAAGCAGATAAGTGTGCGACCGTTTCGCTGTAATTCTAATAAAAAGATTATCTTATCACGCAAAGCAATAGGTGTTAACAATCATAGTTTGTCCACCATTGACGCCCGTCTGTGTGTTTTTACTCAGAATTATCTGTCAATTGATTTATTTGATTGTCAACAGTCTACATTGAAAGGCACAATGGACACGCGTCATTGATGTTTGGTCACATCAAAAATATTGCTTATTTTTCCTCCAGTGGATGTTATTGTTGTAGTAAACGAATTCGCTGTAATTGAGCCACAATAATAAGAAACGTTACAAAATAAAACGCTTATGTCAGATCCAATTGTAGGAGAAGTAACTTCATTAATGTTTACCTAAATTATACCAAAAGTTTTATAGTCGGGATTATCAAATAAACATCAATGCAATAAAATAAATATAGTTATGTATTTTTTGTGAGAGTTGCGATACATTTCCTATAAATACCTAACTAAAGTAAATACATATTTCAAAGATATGATAGGAATTGATGGCATCATTCTTCCAGCGCTGGCGCCAGCAACTAGTCATGGCTGGTGATAAGTTATGTTTGCACAAACATACTGAAATGTTTTTTGTATAAATTATTTACGTTTAGCCCAGTTTTCCGACTGAATTATTAAGATAAAGTAATTTTATAAATGCATGTTGGTTTACAAAAATGTAATGTAATTTTAATGGTGACGGCATTCTTTTTCGGTTTACTAACAAATCTACGTTTGTTCTATGTTTGTTTTCTAAAGCTTCAGAGCTCTACTGGGCTTTATGGGCGAGTATCTTTTATCTTATAACCGAAATCAAAGCAGATATTTTTTATAGATGCGGCTTATGTTGAGGCGTGAATTGTGATACTATCGATCATTGAAAAAAATAATCGGTGAGCAATCATTATTCTTAAATTATCTAAGATACACTTTAAGATAGTGAATGACATATCTAGAGGTGTTGTTGGTGACGTCATTGCGGAATTTACTGACCGGTAACAGTTGTTTATAAAAAAGTAAATGATTGGTCTTCTAACAGTACTTTAAAACTGCCGATCAATAGATGATCGTTCGCTAATTATTATGTTTAACAATCCAATTAGGAAATGTCAATGTCAATAAAAACATAGTGGGATGACACACTAACAGGCGAAGATAAAAAACCATTGTGGTACGTGTAAAAAGTGTTGTCAAGATTTTTTGTGCCAATTATTGATGAATAATATAATAACGGATTGTTCTAATTTATTGACTTTGTATTTTATTCAATTGATCATTCGATGTTGAATTAGAAATATAAGTACCGGTTTGATGTCCAGGAGTTTAAGTGTTAAGGTTTTGTAAGTATTGTAGTAGAACAGAAAGCTCTTTATTAGGTGTTTATTTTAATAAGAATAGATTTTTTTGTTATCTTGCAAGATTGAGAACTTACATCATATCAGTTTTCAAAGATTTTTTATGGGACAAGCCCGTCACAATCTCCCAAAACCGCTGAAACTCCTGTAAGCCAAGATCAACAGTAGATACAACCATGAAAGCACCGGAACATTGAAGTTTGGAGATATGAATAATGTTTTGGATCCTGCAACGAAATAAGTCTGTATTACGATTATGAAATAAATGTGTATTATTGCAATTCAATATTAATTTGGCATGAATGTAGATATGCCACATACAATGCACGAATGGAAGTAATTACTTGCCAATTCCATATTATGACAACAGTATCGCTACATCAAGCGTATCATTTTTGCCAACGTGCACAAACGCACATAGTCACATACTCACCAGTCTTATCTCTTCAGTAAACCTTAAAAGTACAATATCAATCAATGCTATTTAAAAAACTATTAGTTTAAACTAAGGTTGTTTTATAACTAATGATTTACTCGGAACAAATAACGAGACGCTTAGGTAAACTTGTGATCTTCCGTAAAGAATAAGTTAAATAAATAAACGGTCCATTCACAAAATGACATGTTTAACATTTTATTTTTAAAATACACGTCGATTGTGCAAGACTTTGTAGTGTGGTGATAATTGTTCTTGTACTTTTCAAATATGACTCAGCCAAATTGTTTAAGCTTTTTAATTTCGTCAGACATAAGACTCAAAATCCTCTGAAGTTTGAAATGCAAATAAACTGCCCAATAACACATAAGATTTCTAAACCTTTAATGTGAAAATGACATTTATGTCCGGTACCTTTCGCTAGGAACTTCTCGCTCAGTTTCTCGTACATGATAAAAAGAAAATTATAAATGCGTTCAATAATTAAAATTATACGTCAGATTGATTCACGAATTCAATAAAAGCAAACGAATAAGAACTCAAATAGCCTGTCAATAAACCTCAAATTCAATAATGTCGCAATAAAAATGGCGGGTGTGCGATCACGTACACATGGTTACACATCAATGTATACATAACCAGTATAACCTGACCCTCAAACATGGTGAAAGATCGTACAAAGCGAGAGTATGATAAACTGGTTCTGTGTGGCTTGATGTGTTCATACATAGTAATGTGTCGTATGGTGAACCTGTCCAAAAGGTCACGTGGTCAGTGGTCATAAGACACGATAGTCGGTTGTACTGCGCAAACAATGCGCTTCACGTACGCCTATTAACTGAGGACAAACGAAGAACTCTATTAAACGTCATAGATGAGTGTTTTAGAGGATTTTAAAAGTGATTCTGTTCTGTTTTCAGGCGAAATGACAGGAAAATCGAGATGTGATAACAAGGATAGTACATGTTGGTGAAGTGTCTGATAGAAAACATTTAATGAACAGGACGACGCCTAAAGAAGAGATTTTTATATTTATTTTAGTTTTAAATTATGAAGTTGTGCATAATATTTATTTAGTACCATAAACAAAGTGTTATACTCGTTTTCAGCTACAAATAATACAATAAGTATATACCATCTAATTCTAAATCCCGTTTTTACTTAATTCCACGTTTCTACAAACTAATAATTAGTTTGTTTCTTAAAAAATTGTTCATATTAATTTCAGTGTACTGAAATGAACTTTGTTTCAACAAAGTATAAATGGCAGTAGCTTTTCTGCATTGTCTCCTTTATCATTCACATTAGCATATATTTTGAAACGCCGCCATTAATAGCACTGGACACCACGACCTAAAGTAAACGGCTAACTATAAATCAATTTAACTGTGAGAATATGCCTTGCAGCTTACCATAATTTTACTCCTGTTTTTAACCGACTTAACAAAAGAAAGAGGTTCTCACTTGGACCCATGTGTATGTATGTTTGTGTGCGATTATGTCGCGTTTGGTGCAGTTTTCAGAGATAAAATTTGACTTTATAATTTGTACCTAAACAATGATGAACTCTTCTCTCTCTCTCCCTCTCTTCCGTATACCTGATTGGTGAAGCAGTACGAAATTACTTATATACAGAACGCCCACATCTCTGTAACTACATTAAAAATCTTTGACTTTAATTCTCATTTTTCCTTTTAAAGTTCATCAACCATTAAGACAAATCACTTATCGTGCTCCTCCTTTCTAAAGCCGCCTAACACACGACACGATCCTTTAAACAAAGATATTATATGACACCGTAGTCCGTCAGTTTACACAACTTCCAAAGTGAGGTAGTTTGCCATTACTGTCAATTACGTTAAGACGTAACAAAATATAGCATACCATTGTTTTTGTTTCATAATGTAATATAGATACAAAATATTGGTTATTTTATGTGTATGTGTAACACATTTTTGATTTCTTCATTACTTGAATTGTTATAAGCTTCTCATTGCGATTGTTGTAGATCATGTAACATTTTAGAAATTATATTTTTTAAACGTTGGATTTTAGACTTTCTCCGGATTTTGGACTTTATCCGTGTCGTAGATGCGTTTACAAACATACAAGTTTACGGCCACATTACAATTTGACATCTTTTAAATCGAAGAATATAAAGTTTAACAATAAGCATAACATGTACTTTTGACCAGTTATATAATAAGTCCCATGTAATAGAGGGCCTCTACTCCTTTAACCAGCAGAATATAGTGATTTGTAAAACGTGTTAACTTACCCATGTCGTAAGGTACTTAAGCACCTCCATTTATTATTTTCGCAAGCTGTTTAATTCTATATACACATGTATTGTGTCATAGATTTGTCATTTGATTCCTATGTGGTTAGTTTTGACATAATGTGGTTTTGTACTACAAGATTGGGTGCCATCGTGATGTTTGTTTTTTCCTTTTATAGCAAAAACCCTTTATATTACACAGTGATATGTGGTTTTAGTAAATTGTTGAGGGCTTTTGTTTGGTACTTTTAGTAATCACGATGCTCTTTACTGATTTGTCGGTACTTGACCGAAATATTTAAATTTAAGCCAACTCTAGTACATTAAGTAAATATGTTGTTTGGTGTGAGCTTGTGGCAGATAATACGATGCTGTGAAATTAAACGAGGCTACTATTTCTAATTTCTTAATTTAAAGTTAAAATGAAATTTAAATCATATAAGGTTTTCCCAGTATATTTCTATATGGGGTTTTTCAAGAAGGAAGTAAATAAGTTTGTATTTCGCATGTAATGCCCCAAGAGTTGCACGTAGGCCACGGTAATCACTTACCATCAGTTGGCCCGTGTGCTTTTTGCTACCGACGTGGTATAAAGAAATATAATGTAACAGCTTTAATATTCATATAGAAAATTTACAACAATACATTCCACAAGTATGGGAGAACCATGTTTTGGCAAGAATGGGCCGGCTCGACAGGATTGATACCGATTAGATTGATTGCGTTGCACAGTGTTTTAGAAACCCTTGGGGAGGACATTTTTAGCTTATAGCGTATATCGATGTAGTTAGTCCTAATAACACAAATTGCAAAAGAAACCCCATGTCAATTATTTTTAGTTTTCGAGAAAAAAAATACTAAAGTTGCTAATTCGGAGTGTGGTTTAAATAGGTTTTTCTTTTATCTTTAAAATAATGAGCAAAATTTGATATCCGGATTTTATCACATATATTTATGTGTTATTTAAGCTTTACAACACGAATGAATTGTAACTAGGTACAAAGATATTTGCAAAAAATCCAATTTTAGTTTCTGTTTTTTATTTTTTTATTGACATAGTTTCCGCACGAAATCTTCATGGTAAATGATAGTTAGCCTTTTGTACTATGTACTTAAATTAAATCAGCCACATAATCCGTAGTATTACAAAATTATGTACAATTGAAAAAAAATCTAAGCGCCTTTATTATTACAAATAGCAAAGTCAACAATCAGCACTTTGCTTTTTAAATGATACAATAATTTTATCTAGAGAATTTGACATTTTAGAAGATGATGCTTAAAATAAATTCTTAGTTAATCTACCATATAGTAAAAGTCATGTCATGATAGTTTGCAATTAAAAATCGTGTGGTGACTTTTACTAGGACCTACGTAATTGAAAGAAATACACATTAAAACATGTATATATTAAACATATCTATATGGTAGATTAAATAAGAATTTATTTTAAGCATCATCTTCTAAAATGTCGACTTCTCTAGATAAAATTATTGTATCATTTAAAAAGCAAAGTGCTGATTGTTGACTTTGCTATTTGTAATAATAAAGGCGCTTAGATTTTTTTTCAATTGTACGTAATTTTGTAATACCACGGATTATGTGGCTGATTTAATTTAAGTACATAGTACAAAAGGCTAACTATCATTTACCATGAAGATTTCGTGCGGAAACTATGTCAATAAAAAAATAAAAAATATAAACTAAAATTGGATTTTTTGCAAATATCTTTGTACCTAGTTACAATTCATTCGTGTTGTAAAGCTTGAATAACACATAAATATATGTGATAAAATCCGGATATCAAATATTGCTCTTTATTTTAAAGATAAAAGAAAAATTTTAAAAAAACCTATTTAAACCACACTCCGAATTAGCAACTTTAGTATTTTTTTCTCGAAAACTAAAAATAATTGACATGGGTTTCTTTTGCAATTTGTGTTATTAGGACTAACTACATCAATATACGCCATTAGCTTAGAATGTCTTCCCCCAAGGGTTTCTAAAACACTGTGCGTTGTGATTCATTGTGTCAATGAGGTTGCGGAGACCCAATTTCCCAACCCCCGAATCCCCAACAAACTTTAAATTCCTTAACCCCAAAAGGCCGTCAACCCACTTGTAACGCTTCTTCAGGCGTCCATGGGCGGCGGCGATTGCTTACCATCGAGTGATTCGTCTGCTCGTTTACCGGCTTATAACATATAAATACATCATATTAAATACGTAACTTGTAACAATTATAGCAATCTTTATAATAATATTTAAGTATATACTTACTCTCACTTGATCAATAAATATACGGAAGCTGTTGCTTTATACCGTTTCATAAAGCAATTTTGTGCTTAATCCATTCCAAAAGCATATTATTTGCATTCATTAATATAATTAGTTTTGGTTTTGTCATAACTTTGTTTTTAATCTTCAAGGTTATTTAGGAACAATTAAGTTCAGATCATTATTTAAATGGATTAAGACTCTCAGTAGAAGTTAATAATTTAAGTGTGGGAGAGCCATGCTTCGGCACGAATGGGCCGGCTCGACCGGAGTAATACCACGGCCTCACAGAAAACCGACGTGAAACAACGCTTGCGTTGTGTTTCGTTGTGTGAGTGAGGTTACCGGAGGCCCAATTCCCCCCTTCCCAATCTTCCCCGTCCCCATTCCCGAACAACAACCCTTAAATTCCTGACTCCCAAAAAGCCGGTAACGCACTTGTAAAGCCTCTGGTGTTTCAAGTGTCCATGGGTGGCGGCGATTGCTTACCATCAGGTAATACGTCTGCTCAATTACCGGCATGTCTCATAAAAAAAAATCTAGTTGGATATATCTATATTCTCTTTACCTTGCATAATGTACCAAATATTTTCCTAAATCTCCATTGCATTAACATACATGTACCAAAAAACTATAACTCATAAAATAAACACACTTCTTAATACACGATGTTCTTTTTTCCACATTCACAAATTCAGAAGTCATCATCAGCACATCGGCCCACACTCATTTGAAGCTAATGTTTCTTTACTTGTTTTAAAACGGGTATAATGTTCGCGATATTAAAAGCCCATTTCCTTAAACACTCATTCCTCGTCCGTGTCTCATCGCATCCGATCCTTAATGACCTTGTACGGTAATATCTGTTCACATGACTCAGTAAAAAGGGTTATTTTCGATTAACATTGCGGTTAAAAACAACGTAACAATTCTATTCATAATTGTCATAGTTACTAGTAATGAAATCAAAATAAATGTTTAGTAAAGTGCTGTGAAACGAGGGTTATTTTTAAACTATTATTATGATGTTTAAGTCTTTGACTGCCAATAGAACCGATGAAGGCAAATCCTCCGCTAACGTCGGTCACCGGTGACCACCACGGCGTTCAATGTGTTAAAATATCTATTGTGTATCCCAAACAAGAAGATTTTTATGTTAAGAAAATAAGCTTTGGAACTTCTTTTAATATCTTTATGCATGATCCCACTGAAAATCTAAAGCTACTGACATGATATGTGTAGTGTATAGCGCTTGGTAATCCCGAAGGATTATCTAAAAATGCATTAGTTGGACGGTAGTGACTGAGTCGCTAGAAGAGGATGGACGAGAGGTGCACACAACTGAAGAGTATACCAGATAAAGAAGAAGGCCTGTGACGCTGAGTTTGACTTAAAGTGATGTTGGTGATCTCCGAAAGGAATTTAATACTTCTACTTTCTCCCGGTAGTATAATTACTTAGTATCATAACAATATGTAGGTGGTAAGCCACATGAGTAAACTGAGAACAATGGCTATGAATTACCAATTCCAAACTCAAATGCTAGAAATCAAATGAGACCTCACACTTGACCAAGAAAATAAGAAAAAATTACAAATTATAATACGGATCTTTAAAACAGGTGTTCTTTAATACAATAGTGCGACACTAATTGTATTACCATAAAAAACAAAACTCCAAATAGATGTTAGATAACAAATGTTAATAATAGTGTGACAAAAGTCGTAGGCCGGACATCCTTTATCGAAAACCCAAAAACACCAGAACATTTAGTACATAATGAATTATGTTAATCCGTCACCAATGTACTAATTGGGGGGAATCCCAATGCTCGCAAGTGCGAGAACTTACATAGGATGTGGTTATTCAGAAGTGAAAAGGTACAATCAACCCAAATAATGTATATGTACTTGTTCACTTTTATTACTTTTGTATTGTTTGGCACTAGTTCAGTTTTTACATGTCTATCACAGCGTGTGTGGTAGGTTGATCATATTTTTGTAAGTTATCCCTAATGCTCATTTTATTAACCTTGTTAGTTTAGCTGCCTTATTACAACACATACTATTTTGACACATTTTGGAAATTTGTTGAATTTTGATCTTCACTTTGATCTCCCTCATTTCATCCTCTCTATTCAGTGTATTAAGTTCTCTGTAATTTCTAATATCTATCTAAACATTGTTTCCATCATAATAATATTGTCCAAAATATTGTCACTACAAATTGATCTTATTATTGCATAACACTATCCATTAATATAGATTGTTACTCCCGGATTTACGACAACGCGTAAACGAAAGAAGTTTTAAATTCGTTCTGCTGTCAATTTAGAGCCGACTTCTTTATCAATCCAATTGAGAATTAGTCATAGTACATTATCGACTGTAAGCGCATTACATGACAAAAAGCAATGTTTGTCTAAATATCTATTACGCTTTTTTCGCCATTCTTCTTAAGTTTTTATTGTTCTTAAGTATTTATGTACTAATTTTGTGGGTCAAACTACTTTACTTTGTTTTTTTTTGTTACGGTTAGATGTTTGTATATCCGAAATCCGATTCCGGAATGTAGTTCTGTGATAATGAAGATAATTTTGTCAAAGGATTTCTTATTTCTTTTAAAGGAATGATTTAAAGAAAGTTATGAAATGGAATATTAACATTAACAGAAGTAAAGATATCCAAGATAGACTTATTAATAAAAATGTATATCCTAAAAAATAGAGCTTCACTCAGAGTAACTAAGTTAGTTAGTACCATTGATATGATTTATCTTCTTTGTTTTCAGTATTGCCAAATCATATGATTCGCCTATCATATGAAGGTTAACGATCCCATACTGCCAATTTAGCAATCACCATGATAGGGCTTTACTCATGAGATTCGTACCATGAGTCATAGTATACTGTCACATGAATATGGACTAGTTAGGTAGTTCATGTGGGTGGTTAGTGAGACGTCTAACAAGTTGACAGTTTAAAGCATTACCTGTTTTGCGGATTTGAATGCAGTTAACTCTGTTGTTCTGAACGCCCGAATATTGTAATGCTGTGAAATAGGTGGTTCTGAGGTCTAATGCTTGTTTCTGTTTGTGTATGTATAGTGTAGCGATATAAAGGAGAAGTAATATAAAAAGCGTCTCAAATTTTTGTAATTTTTTGACTGTGAACTTAAGTAAGTAGGAATAAGTAATAATATAATCTTCTTCTTGAGGTCTAGTTGTCTTTTCCATTCTCCTATTTCATAGACGCTTTGTTTTATTTCATATATTTTTTCACACTATCCGTCATTTCTTTAGTGAATCTAATTAAGTAACATCGATCAGTAATGTTACTGAATACCTACCTAAATGCGAATAATATTAATAATTATCGTCTAAGAATACTCATATCAAAATGACGACAAAGTTGTAACACTAAACATACAGTGACATTTACACTTCAACGCGAATAGACTATAAACGGGCAGTTATTGAATATCTATCAAAGTGTCAAGCGACGGCGACGTGTGAACGTAGGTACACTTTGTAAGAGCAGTGACAACCAGATGCAAATAAATACAGTGTCGGACAAAATAATAAGGCACGGTGGCGATATCGTAACACAACTAATAAACGGTAATTTGACACGACAAGTCAATTACGAGCCGACATAAACACGTATCGGCTTCGACGGAGTTTCGCTTGTAATGGCAGACGTGGGAAACATTTTTTCTTCTTTATACTTCTTTATTTTAACACAGAAATCATGAAGGGCTTTAGACAAGTTATGTCTTTCTTAAGTTTCAGTCGCCATCGCCACGACTAGACATAAGTCATTCTCAAAGTAACTTGAACTAGAGTCATACTAAAGATCAAACTCAGCAACTTGCTATTAAAAACCTCCATATTACAATTTACACGTACAACACTAAGACAAAAATGTCAATGACCCACATTAATTTTTAACTGTTTCCTTATCTGTACATACTATGTCACATTGCATCTGAATTACAAGCAATCACACAATTTAATGATATAATTAAACAATCACATCAACCTAAAATAATGGCTTTCTCGAAATAAAAAGAAAATCCTGACCTTTCCGTTTCAAAACTTTCACTTACCCCGAAGTATTTAATTAAGTTGACGATATCGAACGAGTCAGTCCATTACGGAGTTCGTCTCATTAGCTCAATATCAACACGTCTTATGCCTTTAATAGATATATAATCATGCATATTATTTAAATTGCTTGACAAATTACATGTCGGTACTCAGTTGTACCTGCCCAGTTGTCGGTTAAGTTTCGACTTGCATTTCTTGCAAGCTTCGAGATGTTATGACGAATTACTCAGAGTTGTTACAACTGGAATTTGTTTGTGTTTTGTGGTGACGTTTTAGGGTCATTTAGTTAAATTGAACCGAACTTTGACGTTTTATTCGTTTGTTTAATCAAAATAGTTTTCGATTTCTGAAACTAATACAAATATTATTTTTGCACTTTGCTATAAAACTTTTTGAAACATTTTATCTATAGAGTATAATAATTTATGAAAACAAATCTAATCTATTGAAAACAGATTTAGATCAGAATAGTATGATGTAATATAACTTTTTTAAGGCTCATCTAGCTAAAACTAGATTTTGTGAAACATAAGACAAAAATACAATAGAAAACTGTAGAAATGATTGAACAATGAGAAAATGGACGATGCTCTAAAACAGATCAGGGCCACAGTTGGAATACATCATAACAGGAAGAATTTGTTTTCCAATAGATATTTATAAATATTACTTTGTATTGTCTGGAAGTTGAATACTATGTCTAGATGTTTCTTGAACACAGGTGTGAGGTAGGTAAGTATAAACCACATACAATAGCTAAATCCAACTATCTTCTTTAAGAATAATGTTAATTTGACGTGATGGGGAGAATTATTTTAAGTAGTGTTAAACAAAAACTAGATCTCATTCCATTTCTCATTTGTACTAAGGATGAGACTGAAATCATTGCTCAATTTTTTGAGCTTTTCAATCAGATGGCAATCTGTAATGAAATTATTTCTACATCACAAATTAAGTGACATAAAATATTTGTTATCGTTTTTTCTGATTATCATCTCCACAGATATCCACCATAAAGTCCTTAGCTCTCAGACACGAGTCGCCAATTAGTAGTGGGTACTAAAGGAAAATGTGGCCGCCGGGTAAAATTACGAGGCTATGGGTAAGTACGTACACATATGTACGCGTGAGTATTTGAGCGTCCCGATCTCTCGAGCTCCTGGCGAAACAAGTTATAATGCTCATAACGCTACTGCAGAGACCGACGATGTAATAGTGGGATTGTTCTGTGAAGATGAATTCATAATTAAAGTGAATTTATTTTGTAGTTTTGGGTACGAATACACACTCTTGCAAGATCTAAGTATAATAAAATAGGATTAATTTTTGGACTTTACAAAAATAAAGAAACAAAAGGAATTGCTATATTTTATTTCAATAAAATAATAAACTTGTAGCTGTTATACGACAAAAATATGCCACGGTATTGTAATTTAAACTGATATCAGAAAACTGATATTACAAAATTTTATGCGATGATTAATGTAGGGTTCTTATGATGGGCTTCCATAGAATGTGATCTAACAGGATATGAAAGAAAAAACAAGAAAGGCCGTGGGAAGATCCATTTATAAACATTCGTGGAATCCATCTGGAATATTGTCGAAATCGTTCTAATGGCATCAGTGGCGCCTATGTTCTTTTCAGGTGTTAAATTGTGTCAGACAATAACAAAACTGAAGTATGAGGTGATCATTGCGATTACGCATGCTTAAAACACACAACACACATAATATGTAGTAAGATATTAATCAAATCAAAGCTTTTAGGGACAAATGAAATAATTACATTTAGTACACAAAAAATTTAACGCAGTTATTTGTCTTGTTCAAATATACTTAAAAATAAAAGTAATGAACTCATAATTTTTTTGACAACAAATAATATTCTATTAAATAACTTCGATCTTAAAATTCTTTATGTTGGAAAATACCAGGAGCCTAGATACACTCAGAGCTATGCGTAAAGTAATCACTGACCTAGACTGCAGCAATAAACCGATAGTACGGAGAAGACAAATTGAAGAGAAAACTATTAGCAGTCAGAACCTGAATGCAATGTAACACTGAGACGAACACGCAACATCACCTGTTAGCGAAGAAACAAGTCTTCGATAAATCTATCGCCACCACACATTCTTTTCGTTTGTTTTCGCTGAAGCTTTTGACACCGAAAATATGTTTGCCATTGAACCACTTTCCTAATAACTCTTACGTTATGTGAATGACGTCTAAGACTCATTCACCTGATGATCCATTTAGGTTTATAGGCCACTTGAATAATGAAGATGAAAATAAGAATGCAGTAAGAGATTTGGGTAGAAGATGGACGAATTTGAACAGTAGAATACAACTCGAAGTGACTGCCAGTGGTTGGATGTGAGATGCCCAAGATCGAGCTCAGTAGCGTGCTACTGAAGATGCCTATAGACTGATGATGATGGGGATGATGAATATAAAGATGAGACTGTATTAGTGGTCAAACTGATGGAAGCTTTCGTTGCTTATATTATTCATTTTATTTCATTTATGGATACGGAAAATTGTGATTAAAGTACTTTATTTCAGCTCGCAGTTTAGTTTTGGAAGCAATACACATATAACGAAAAAAAAATATATATCGTAATGCAACTTAAAATACGAGTAAAACTTGCAAGCACTTGAAGGATTTACAAAAATAAACATTATGAAAATACAAAAGCATGACACAGATCTAGCAAAAACGAAATATAGAACACCTGCACATTTCAAAAATTTCAAAATTGCACAATTTATGATCGCCACTAAAATCATCTATTTGCTTTTCGATGTTTCCAGTCTAGTAGAAAAAGTTGTAAAATTTTCTAGAACATACAAATGAAGCTAGCTTACGATCGCTTTGCGTAATTTTTTTGTTTGTATCTTTATCTTAAACATTAGAAATAAGATTTCCACGTTTATTATTTTTTCACGTCGTGTTGTAATCATATTCTGTAAAGTTGTTTATGAGTTTACTATTTAGTCTGCGTTTGTGGCCTCAGAAGTACTCACGCGTATATTAATATTATTTTAATACCTATGTGAATTTCTAAGGTAAACCAATTTGATTTGCTACTCAATCAACTGCCTTTTTAGTAAAAGCATAATTGTTAATGTTTTTATTTGCAAAACTCAAAATCTGGGGTCTGGGTTAACTCAGAGCAAGGTAAGCTATACTACCTTTGTAGGTATAGAATTCATAATACGCTTATACTCATTTTGCCAAAAATGCTAGGGTTGACTAAATCTATCCATTCTTAAATAGATGTCTATCATAGTTTACAGTAAATTTTACACACATTGACACCTTCGATGCTTACCATAGCATACTTTCTTATAGAAGACTAATTGTGGAGGCATTTGTAAACATCTATTCAGTTGCTAACACGGCACTTGCCCTTTAGGCGCAATCGTTATTGCTAATAAATAACGCTAATGTGCCAACGTTAATTGAACTAGCAAAACGATATGTTGGCGAATACTGTTAGACTCTTATAGAGTTAGAATTAATGGGAAATGTGTAAATGTGTGGTCGTAGGCGCAAGTAACATCCTTTCACTGCGGCCTGAGGTGATACGCGACAATGGTTACCGGTAATTGAAAATTTATTCATTTATCAGTGTGGCTTTTGATGTTGTTTGCCAAGATTTTGAACATGCTAAAGATATTAGGTGTATTAATTAGAAAAACATAACGTATTGGTTACTTCCAAGTTTCAACCTCACGGGGAAAAGTTTATGATGTGCGGCTTAACGTAAGAATTTCTTTAGCTATAATTCTAGTCCATATTCGTGATTTCTGTGTATTGCTACTTCTGTTTCGATCATGGATTATTATCTGTGATCTCTCAAGTTTTATGACCATAAGCGACTTTAACGTTCATATGCACGACTGTGACTCCAGCAAAAAGTTGTCGTATGCATATGCTTTGCGGTCGCAAATGGAGATCAGCGGTATCCGATCAGTACCGTTGAACAGATACAGTAGTAACCTCATACGTCAGACTACTAATGCTAGAAACTCATGAATATAATCGATCACATAATTGATTTCTCATTGACTTTTTTACCGTTTTACAACATAGTTTTGTTTGGTAGTAGTGGGCGTGCACACGTGTTTAGTGTAGTGAATCATTGCATGTACTACTGCTATTGTTACTACCAACTGTTATTCGACACTCGTCAATACCCATATCATATGATCATTAATCTAAACGAAACTGTCCAAGTGTTTCGCCAATTCGCTAATCTTCCAAATCTAAAGCGTCTCAAATCGCATCAAGGACGTTTTAAATTCGACTTAGTTGTTTATACGGTAGAGTTTGGTTTTAGTTGTCGGGTTGAAAGTGTCAAGAATGTAAATGAGAGTATGGTATCGGCACCTGTGAGTCTGGTGAGCTGGTGACGTCAGAGCGGAGTAATGTAGCTTGACGATTAAGCCTCCAATCAAGGAGTCTATAATACGTTTTTGCGAGTGCCGCAATCAATTTGTTTTGATTATGATTAACTGGCGGCCACTGGTTGTGAGGTCGAGTTTCCATTTGATATCACTTTTATGTAGTCGATTTCAAACAAAAGTGAAACTAAGTAATTCGTTTTGTTGGACAGAGTTTTGTGATTCATGGAGTGGAGAGGTGACAGAGAATTGAATTACCTAGATACTTAAAGAAGTAGAGAGGTTATTGAACGCAAGAGATTACAAAGTCTTAAGTAATACGATAGTAGAAAATACGATTAATATTTAAAGTACTTTTAAAGACTTGTCGGATCTACACGTTCTATGTTTTGGTATATCGAGGTAGGGCTCCAGCACAAAATTTCAAGGAGTGTTTTAATTCACTTGTATCGAAATTGTGAATGAATGCAAAATCTATACGGTAGTTGATTGCGCAATAAGCAGCCTAAGTTATTTGCCATTTCAAGGAATACGAATTCTTGGCTGAGACAGCGAGTCTAGGAGACTCGGTTATATCACGAGACGTTCACCTATTGGTATGTTTGTACGTTTGTGTAGTGATGATATCATTCGGCATTCAGTAGTCCGGTTGCCAAACGTCCTGTCGGTATCCTCTCTGTATTAACTAGCTATTAAGTTATGATTTATGGGTTAAATCCAGTGATCGTTACTTAGATAAACATGTAGTAATTAGGGCTTATGCACCATGAAATATTAGAAGTAAAATATTGTGGAAATCATTCATCATCAAAACAAAACTAAAAAGAAAAAGTTGTTTATTATATTATCTAAAGAATTATTAAAAAAGTAAAATAATTAAGAAAATTATGCCAAAGTTACATATGTAATATTCAGCTGGAAAGTCATCACTTAATTAGAATGTTCCCACGTTTTATGTCCACTGATAGAAGTGGAATATATCTACGATCGATTAAGTCTTTAAACTCAGCACTTATACGAAACGATGAGCAAAAGGCGATGTAGCATTCATTAACAATATTGTAAATAACATATAAAATCAATCTACAAGCTATTAAATTAAAAGAAACATCCTTTAATCACCAGCTCCATGTTTACATGTAAACATCATCCTGTATCCTACATTAACATGAAATTAAAATCACACTTCCTATTAGCTCATTAGGTTTAATTCGTGACTTTGCAAATGCAAAGTGATACAACCATCATATTATATAAATCAAACCTTATGTCTTATTACTTACAATACAAAATTAAATGAAGCAGTTTTGTCAACGGGAAATCGTGCAGACAGAAAATGTTTTCGAATTTGAAGCTTGTATTACTCTTAATTCTATCAGTAGGTAGCTTATATTCATGCTTTTAAAGTAGGCAACTGTTACGTTCGTAAGTGTGAAATTTAATAGGCTCGCTATGCAAAACTAGGTTTTGCTCATGGCTTTAGCCGTGATAACTCAGCCTCTCCGTACTCATATGTAAAATTTTAAAGATGGATTGATTACATAAAGAGTAAAGAAATAATGAACACACTTGATTAAATTTTTTTACAATTAATATGCCGTTTGACCACTAAGCCATCTTGTGGTAAGCGATGATGTGGCTGACTAGGCTGGATCAAGTTAAACTTTGGCAACCTTTTTACTAGATACTTGAAGCCATCCAGATTCCCGGAGCTGCGGATGTCCTAACGGGTTACCGGTGCTCAGACTCGAAGCAGAAGCAGGAACGGGGTTGTGAGTAAGAGTCTGACACTCGCTCACACAACGCAGCAGCAGTCATTGGATGAGTTTTCTCACAGGTGACTTCTTGAAAAAAATAAAAATTAAATTGAGTTTCTGGTAAACAAGATATCCAGAAGTTTAGTCATCTGGAAACACATACTTTAATATTTATGAGGATAGTTGGGATTTGAAGTAACTGTGTTACCTTCTTAAGTGTAAATAGAATAGGTTTGCTATATAAAACGGTTGGCCGAACCCACTCCACACCCGCTAACGATTTCGGCTTATCTTTAACATTGTCACGGAAACAGCACAGACTTTACGTAAATAGACATAAATATCATGTTTTAAACATAAATAATGAAGGTACATTATTTTGTTAAAGGTTGCTAAGTTGAACGTACCTAGGACTTACACGTGATCGCTAAAATTATTGGGTTTATCTTTATATGGTATGTGTGTATGCTCCAGTTACATTAGGGCATTTCGTTAATGTCTTGTCGGTTAATTTAAATACTACTGCAATTCATGTCATGAATTACTTAATTACGTTTTAGGCTCGATCTAGGACGACTTATCCTATTTAATCTAGATAATCCAATCAAATTTAAAAAAATATGTGAAAATTGTCTGGTCTATATTGGTAGCTGTATCTTTTCGATAACGTTGCAACGTTTCCTCACAAAAATAGATCCACAATTTTCACGCTTAATTTACATTGAAATACGATCAGATTTCATTCATCAATTTGTATAAATTATTTATTTACCGTTAATTGCAACGATTGATTTACTGTGATATTCTGATTTATTAAGAGAACGGAAAATTGACAGAAACAATACAAGTTGTATTTGTAAATAAATGCCCGCGGCTCCGATTGTTATTACAAAATTAGATAAAATATTACTTTGATAAAGTGGACATTATGTCATTTGTTTAACGCATATTTTAATTAAAATGGTTTATATTGCTACGATTTTGTCGGACTACTAAAGTATTATCTATCAAAGCATCGTTTGAATTTTATTGACAATTAATAACTTACGACTTTTATTTAAGTATATCACAAACATCCCATTACTGCTAGACTGGCTTCTTCTACGTATGAGGGTTTGCCATAACTTATATATTTCTAGGTATGTGGAGAAGGCCCATAATGTCTAGTAGTGGACTATCATTAGTATCTACATGTAGATGATGATCTAAAATAAATCTTTCTACTTTTAGTTCATTTCTGGTTACCATTTCGAAGTAGAACCAGTGACATGGTATTTGTATGTTATTATTATCACGACCTTCTTTCCCGCAGTTACAGGTAATCCGGTTTAACTGTAACAACTCGGTTATTTTTACATTTTCCCGGATGTTACCGGTCAATAATAGCATTGATGAATGTCAACCGTTCCTTGGGGTTTAAGATGAACCATTGAGCAAACGTGTACTTCTCATTAGTTAACTTTGTTTCAAATGAGATGAGATTTCGTTTAGTAGTTTAGTTAGTATGTCTTGTATTATCCTAATCTTATTATATTGTGTATTACGAAATCTTATTACATTTTTCTTTAGCTAAACGTAACAAATTTTCCTATCTGTTTCAGAACGAAGGTAATGTTTTGTAGAAAACGACATTACTCTTTTTAACTAATTTAGAAAATATAATAGTGTTTGTTTTTTGTGGGCGGAAAATCACCCAATGACTTCTCTCGCCGGGTGAAGAGAGAGTGTCAGACCCTTACTGCCTAAGTATATGAGACATATAATCTAAGGATATCATCTCGTTCCTACTCCTGCTTTTCGAGCTGGAGCACCGACAACCCGCTAGGTAGTCCGTCATAACATAATATATTTTCAACATAATATACGCCATTTCCTAAATTTACATCCTTCTCATTAAATCTGTTTAATAGTGATCATATTTACTATAGTGGTTAAAATGATTATTTGGCCTTATAAATGCCCACCTACGTTATCAGTAAGTTAGGCTTACCCCACAAATACAGCATGACCATTTCTATTAGAATTTATTTATGAGCATGAAATATCACATCCTGTATTGAGGAAATCTTAGTTTTATAATATCGTACGATAGGTACAGTAAGATAGTATAGTAGGAAATATTTAAGAAGAAAATTTTTAAGTGTGGGAGATCCATGTTTCGGCACGAATGGGCCGGCTCGACCGGAGTGATACCACGGCCTCACCGAAAACCGACGTGAAACAACGCTTGCGTTGTGTTTCGTTGTGTGAGTGAACTTCCCAATCCCCGATTCCCCAACAACCCTTAAATTCCTAACCCTCAAAAGGCCGGCAACGCACTTGTAACGGCCCTGGTGTTTCAAGTGTCCATGAGCGGTTGCTTACCATCAGGTGATACGTCTGCTCGTGTACCGGCGTGTTCCATATAAAAAAATTCAAATTCAAATTATTCATATACTTCATATTTTTTTTTATGTTTATGTGTACAAAGCAACTGCTTTAAGTATCTACCCAGTACTAATTAATATAGTATGCAAAGACTGAACTGTAGGTAACTCAGTATTGTAGTAAACGGCCAATAATTCATTTAATATTACATATCGTGATTGTAATCTATTAAATATATCGATGGCAATAAAACTTTAATTATTATTATCAGTGCCAATTGCTATTAGTTATCGTAGGAGCTATTAATATGCGTCTAGTTAATCTTTAAGATGCCTATCCTTCGCACTTTGGATTTCAAATAAACAAGGTACCTAGACATAATTAGGTATATTGAAAATAAGCCAAATTCGGCTAAGAATCAGTACTGAACCCAAAACTAATATGAAAAAGGCTAAAAGATTAAAATATAGATATTTATAAGCCTGAGATTAAATGGGAGGCCCTTTCTAATTCTTGTAAAAAGTAAAAAAAGAACGCCCACCTTGTCTTTTAATACTTATAGTTCATTATAGTTAATCGAATAAAAAACAATGTCATAAGATACATATCTATAACAAACATATTTATAACAAACCTTACTATATTTTATGTATGTGTAACATATGTATATGTAGCTTGCAGACAGATGCAAACATCGCAGGAATGCAAGACTTTGGGTTACAACTTAAATGTTGACTCTTCATGCATCTCGCATTGTTGCTTGTGTGCAGAAATAATTTGTATACGCGAAATTAATATTTGACGTTTAAAGGAACTTGAATTTTTTTTGTTATAGTTAGGTAGTTTAATATTGGTGTTATATATTTTTTGGAATAACAAAGTGTTTAAAGCTTTTCTGTAAAATCATCATTATATCTGTCATTTCTTCGTGTATTAATTTTGACAGGTCTGAAGTAGTAATAGCTTACTCATATTATCAAGCATGTGATTAATAGCAAGCCTACTTCCAGTCATCCTGTCAAGACTTTCGAAATCTAGTATTCAACATCATATTCAGTTCTGAAACTTCATCTATAAATTTTAATCAAATACCTCTTATCTCAGATCTATACTTATTAGCGAAACAATACCTCTTCAGCCCCCTCTCATACTCGTACATTGAATCTTACACACGATGAGCACCACAGATAACATCAAAACTAATCTATCAAAACTATTATTCCTGCCAAATACATCCAACGCGGTATCTAAATAATTGTCTATGCTTACAAAATGTCCTGAGAACGTGAGCGTAACCACAAACATAATCTGTATTAGTCTATGGTAGCTGATATACTCTATGGTACTCGAATCCGAATTTGGAACGTTTGTATAAAGATCAAACGTGTCTTTAGGTGAGGTCAATGACACCATTTGTCATCGATTTTTAGAAGCTCTGTGGTGATTGGTATGATTTTATTAATATTGCTTTTACAGCTGGTAATTTATTGTTTTTTAATAATGATGATGGCATCATTGTTTTTTGATATCAGCTTTTCAGAAGCGTGACTTTGAGTTCGGTAAAAAATTAGCTTAATGGATTTTTCTTGTTGCGTCTGAAACTTGTATCGGTTGATCCTATTTTGGGCGATGAAAATATAAATGATAAGATAATGATTTGGAATGCATTCCAGCGGCTAGGTAGGTACTTAGTAATCTTGGTAGCTGTCTGTGGATCGTGATGCACTTAATGATTACGAACCAGTCTAAAGTGACCGAGTTCTGTTTTAAAAGTATTACTGCAACTTTTTTATTTCAAACGTCCTAAAAGTGTTTGACTGGATAAATATGCATATTGCACATAAGTTATAGATTTCATTGTCTGTTTTCATAATTATTATATTATTATCTCAACTAATTTTTTTTTGGGTCAAAAATACATAAGACCGCGTGTATCGGCAGACAAAGTCCTCACACTTTTTATTATAACAACAAAAAGACGTACCTAAAGACCTTAGTGTTATATTCAAATATCCATTATATAAACATGATCTGTCAGTTCCGATACAATCGACGTGAATCATATTACATCACTGGTGACGTCACCGACCAACCATTTAAATCGACAGCCTAGTCTGAGAATGCAAATACGAAATTTGAATTTGCCCTTCGGAATGGTGAACTTGCGGTCTAGACAATTAATAAGTCTTTGGTCTTATTGGCTCTTAGATATGGTTTACATGATGTGAGATCTTATTGGACATTTTGTACTTTAGTTTTTTTTAACGAGTTCGAGTAACAGCCCGACAATCGCCGCATCGTGTGAAACTAAATGCTGCTCATGAATATGAGCCTCTAGCATGGCTTGAAACTAGTCGAGTTCCTCGTCAAACAGTTACGTCTGTAAGCCGATAATATAATAATTAATTTAGTATGTCTCACGAAAGTCATAATAAACCAAGAGTTTTCAATTATCGTGAGCATTGACAGTCAAGAAAGTTGGCCTCTCCATATCACGTTATAGGTGATCATTATTATCGTTACGAATATACAGAAATAAAATAAATAGGTTAAATTAGAAACTCTTTTAAACTTTTGATTAATCGAAATTACCGTCTAGTCAAAGCAATTATGAAGAATGGTAACTCACACGCCATCTACGAGAAGCTCACCTTTGGTCTATCTTCATTTAACCATTTAAATATTAGTATTTTAGTTGGATACTGCGCAAGTAGGACTAACAAGGTGAGTGAAGCATACAGAAGCTATCACAGTCATCACACCCAATTAGCATTCTCAATTCTGTCGCCTTTGCGTTAAATTAATTAGTAAATTCAATTTGAAGTAAATCTCATCAAATATAAACGTCCCCTTAGTGTATTTCTTAATCGTTGTGTGTGTGATTGTAAATAATATTCGTGTAATAAAGACAGGTTTAATGTTTGTTGTCTGAAATATGGAGCCATTAGTTTTGTACTACAATACGTAATTAGGTATTATGTTAACCATTTTGTATCGAGTAACCTGCTATAACTTTAACTATTTTGATTGAAATTATCAAGTTTGTTATGAAGTTAAATTATTGACTTGATTTATGGTGTGGCCGTAACATAAGTTCTATTGTTGAACATAAGGTCATAAGTTTAATCTTAGATTGAGTACAATGTTAATTGTAATAGAATAAAGCTATAAAAAATACATACATTACCTCACACTCGTCTCGCAGAGGGTAGGCAAAGACAGAATACCACGTGTCATAATTCTTACCTACCACTTTCGTTTCATGAACAGTCATCAGTCTTTTCATGCGTACTTGTCAGTTAAGAGTACTATTCATTTAAAAATATAACATTAAACATTACATAACGATAAAAAAGTTTCTGTGCTCAAAATTATTATTAACATGTAACACCAACTTTTAGTCAATAAAATTCATCATTGTCATGAATATTTAACTTTTTATGATCAATCATTTACTTCACTTCAATTACATTTCAACATAAGTTCACCGGCTAACGAATTCTGCTTAAGACCCCAAGGCGTCATGAAAATTCATAAACTACCGTTCAATAAGGCTTGGTAATTAATAAGAATTGCAAAATACACTTTAACGTCTTCAGTCTTAATAACTTCGATTTATAGACTGTCAAAGGTCGTGAATTTGAGCTTAAGATCTTAGAAACAAGTGGAACGTGGTGATAAAAGATCTATATTATTACCTTTTATAGTTCTAGAATCTGTATACACACATCTTAATACTTCGACGAGCAACCGAGGGATTTTATTAGGTACTAGAACTATCTTAGTATGTGTGTGGTGAGAGCTAGTTTAGTATACAATAGCGAGACCCTTACAGGTGCAGTCAGTGTTTGAAAAAAGAATGAAATGAAAATGTACCAAGTCTCTTTCAGTTTATTTCTCTTAGTTACTCCGCAAGCGCACTGCGGTTTGGGGGCGAGAACCGCAAAGGGTATAAGATCCCGCCCTAAAGCTGATGTCCCCGCCCTAACAATCGGGGGCGACACCGGCATCCTATAGAACCTTCATTCTTTTAAATTTTAAAGTCATAAACGCTCTACGTCAATATGTTAACTTATTTTTCAATGAAACTATGCCTATATAGTAGATTTTTGGTCTGTTTGACACAAACATTACTGTAACAAAGAAAATATATTTTGTACCGACATTTGTAAAGCTTGGTAGTATAAGGTAATGATCTACAGCTTACAACTTCCATTACAGATGTCACAATATCATTTATAGCCAATAAATTGTTAATAAGATCAAATTTGAACGTGCACGTATTATGTTAATGCGCAATATACCTGCTCAGATTAAGGTATTGGCTCATTAATTCTCCCCATGACTGACTCTTGACTTAGGATCAGAATGAAAATGAGTGTGATTGAGACTAAGTCAATTTATGGTTAGATCCTGTTGAAGTTATTAATTTTAATTATTATAAAATGCATTAAACACTAATTAGAAATTACTAAGACGGTCATAACAAAATCAAGAATCTAAATATTGAAAATAAATGGTCGAGAGATTCTTAAAAGGATTTGGCTACACATTCCTTTTAGTTGAGAGAAATATAGACATCATACTGGTAGATAAGCAACGCAACAAAAAAGTTAATTGTTCATATAAATAACACAATATGCTTTACAACAAAATCTTATCAAAATACAAAAAACTATGAATTATTTTTTTCCAAGCAAGGGCGAAATGTGGTATTTTCTTTAAAACAACAATTAATGCGAACGTAATCAAGAATGTCCAGGTTATTCCAAACGTACTTCCATCACAATTCATGGCTATTTTTGTCCATCGACGTACATAGAGAATGTAGTCGTCAATGGCAATGATCGAAGGCTTCAGACAAGTCATGACATCAGTACCGTATTTAAATAGGTCGAGTATGGTAAATATACGAATGACTAAACTGGAATAATGTTAATGTAAACTTTTAACAAAGCTAAAGCTTAGATTAACACTTATAAAGACAACGAGCGTGTTGAAATGAATTAGTGGTCAATACATACAAATGATTATTAGTATTTATGAAGTTGTAAATTTTAATGGATTATTGAAGGCTGACTTTTGTGTCATATTGGCACTCCTGTGTGATTGTAAACCAGTAAACTAGCGTGTGAAGTCTTTACATAGAAAATCTTTGCGATAATGAGTTTTGTTGTGTTATTATCAAATTGGTTTTTAAAGATATTTACAAAAGAACGGCAACGCGCCTGTGGCTCTTCTGGTGTTGCGGGTGTCCATGGGTGGCACTAATCGCTTACCGTCAGGTGACCCGTCTGCTCATTTGACACCTATTCCATAAAAAACAACACCTGGAGTTATTAAAATGGATTCTTCTGTTTATACAAGAGTTTGTTAAAACTTTGCTGATATGTTTAAAAAATATAATTTAATAGAATTTTGTGGTTTGTAGTGAATTGAAATATCTGTAAATACCTACCTATTTAAATTACCTTCAAAGTCACCGAGCTTTTCATTAGGTTGATGACATTAAAGTTACACGAATTCGTATCAAATTCTTATTCCAACACGAATCATATTCAAATTGATAACAGGTAAAATAAGGTGATACTTGGAAGTCCCCAGCCTGGTAAACCACAAGACGAATATTTAAGACAATTCGAAAAACAATTGTTCGAATTGTATAGACATTGTTTCCATGGATTGAATTTAAAATCATTTTTTCGGAGGTGACTAAGTAGCTAGTATATCCTACAACATGTATGAGAAACATTATCGTCATCAACAGCACGTGAGAGTCTGTTGCCAAGCTAGACTAGACATTAAAAATATAAAATTTATTCAAAAGTATTCACTTATCGTCAAGTCTTTCAGTAAGTCCCCTCTTTGAGGAGTGGCTAGAGAGGCGCCATGGCGTCCTCACCTACCGCCTGACGCAGGTGCTTACCGGACATGGGAGTAGGCAGAGAAGCACATTACGGCACATTATGCCATTGTATAGTGTACACTCACTTCAATATTTATTTTATAAGTCCCATGTAATTAGAGGGTGACCAAAAGTGTTAAATATGTAAAAAACACATACTACACTTACATGGGAACGATACAACTCAATTTAAAATAACTGAAGTCCAGTATGTTTTCTAATAACCAGGTATACCTGTTATTTTCTAATACATCTAAAGTTTATACCTGGATTATTACTTAAACCCATCTACTTAAATTGTACACCATGTAGTGACGTCATTTGCGCACATACAGCTTTTAATGTAATTGCAAACAGCATCGGAGGTTAATACAAAGAATTGATTCGGTTCATATTTGGCGCACACTTGTGCAGTATATCATAGTTTAATACTATTCTGAATTGAAATGCTATTCAATGATCGTGACTTACTGCAAGAGACAAATTTAAACGGCTTGTATGTAGTTTGAACACAATATGGTGGCATTTGTCTTTAGTTTGTTAGGGAGTGTACTTTGGTGACACCATTGTTTATCGTGTTAATAACCTCTATCTGTTATAGACTAAAATTATTATGAAAATTGACAATTGTAATATTTATTGTTTAATTGTACCACCTAGAATCATTAAGAAAATCGATAGTAATTATTCGGGATCTTAAAATTGTATAAACACGGAAGTATGGACAAGCTCTATTTAGCGAGGGTGGACACTTTTACTTAATAATATGATTCTTATTTTTAGACGCAGCAAAATTAACTAAAGTGAATATCATAGTAAATCTGAGTTAATCGTATTCTTATTCAAGTTTCTTCAGATGAACGTTTTTCTATAGTAAAAGTTTGCATCACTAATATAAGAAAGGAACGTTAGCAAAAACCACACCCACATGTTCAAAGTTACCTTTAACATACAAACAAAAATTAAATACCAACTATTTGGCAAGGTTGCTGCATATTGTTCTATACTGGCGCAAATGTGAACGAACTGTGTGCACTTTACAGCTATTCGCCTATTCAACAGCTGATAACAATGACTGATTATAAAGGTGACATAATACACTTTATTCCAGACTCTAGACGTACAAATCAAAGGTGTATGTCAGTTATTACCTCGTGTTGATTTGCAAATTAACCAGGTATTGCTCATTATCGCATTCGACGTTTAACCGAGAAAAGTGTATCTTATTTTTACTGAATATTATTTCTTTTTCTTTTCGATATGGTTCTAAATATTATCACTAGAGTCACAAAACGAAAGATAAAAACTTTTAAAGTCAGTAAGAGTCTGGCACTCCCTTTTGCACGCCCAGGTTAAGAAAACTTTGGACGATCTTCCTCCCTTAATATTTGGACGTCATCCCTTTTCAGCTTCTTTAATACTATTACCATCGAAGTCAAATCAAAGTCAAAGATTTATTTCAATTAACCTAAATAAGGCACTTTTGTAACGTCAAATTGAATTGTCCGTCAGTCTGTCTGTCAGTGAAGCAGGCGCTCGTTCCAAAGTGTAGCTTCGAATGGAGAAGAACGAGCAAAAACTCCATCGTTACTCTTTTATAAAAGAAGTTTTTTACAATTTCTTGATACACTATTTATCTATTGTATATATATGTAGGAACAATGTAACTACAATACGTCAAAACTAACGGGACAATAAAACCAATTTGTAAAGAAAATAAAATAGCGGGTTATTTCAAACATAGTGCCCACATATGTACACTTACAATTTTGAAATAATGCTTCTATACAAATAATAATAATCTTTCACATAAAACAATATCTGCTTGATGCCACAGGATCCCTAGACTGCATTGGAATAAATTAATACTTTAAGTTAACGTGTAACTAGTGATCGTATTTGAGCATTGTCTAGTGTGAGCGAGTGCCCAGTGGAGCCGGACCAACATGCTGCCACGCATTTTTATCCTCAATATAATCTGACAGTTTATAATATGCCTGTTTACACAGTTCACGCTTTATACAAGATTTAAATTTTTTCTCGTTCAGATTCAGTATGGTAGTTGGTAGTTTATTATAACATTTAACACAAAAACCCATGAAGGATTTCTGCACTTTGGACAATCGGAATTGCGGTATAGCCAACTTATTTTTACCTCTCGTATTAAAATTGTGTCTGTCGCTTCTTTTTTCAAACAATTGTTGATTTTTTCTTACGTTCATAATATTTTCGTAAATGAATTGAGAAGGCACTGTAAGAATATTTATAGTTTTAAAAAGTTCTCTCAAAGATTCACGACGGGGCAAGTTATATATTGCTCGAATAGCTCGCTTTTGCAAAATAAAAATTGATTCTACATCCGCGGCCCGACCCCACAGCAAAATGCCGTAAGACATTATGCTGTGGAAATAGCTAAAATAAACAAGCCTTGCTGTATTTACATCCGTTAGCTGCCTAATTTGTCTGACTGCATAAGCAGCGGAGCTTAGTCTCCCCGAAAGTGCTTTTATGTGGGGCCCCCATTGTAATCTGTCATCTAGTGTGATACCCAAAAATATAGTCTCCTTAACAAATTCCAACTTTTGTCCGTTCAAAGCAACATAACATTCGTTATTTTGTACGTTTGGCAAGCAAAATTTAATACATTTGGTTTTTTTTTCATTAAGCGCCAAGTTATTAATAGTAAACCAATTATAGACTTGAAGAATTGGAAAAAGTCTTGAAGAACTGGTAAAAGTCAAATTAAAGAAGCTTCTAAAAGCCCCATTTACCTAATAGTATAGCAGTAGTAGCTACCTAATAGTTAGCTAACACAGTAAAATAAATAACAACTTTCTAATAAATCCATCGGAATCAAAAACTATTCCACTTAGTTGTGATCTCCGTTGCGTTGTGCATATCTAAACGTTTTTGTGCAAAGATTGGTATGCGCACACGCTTGTGCTATTCAAACGGTTTCCGTACGTGCGTTATGCAACTAGATTTTCTTCTGGTTAACGTCATCTTGTGAGTTCCATTTAAATATGTTGAAGTATTTTTAGTGATTATCTGTAATTGCTCAATAATGTCAGCAGTAATTAGGTTCAATCTGGTTGTAGCTTTACCTGCTAGTATACCTACATATATACTCGTAGCGCTACAATTTCCAACTTTATACTTTTATATAAGCTATAAGTAATTACTAATGGCATCTCAAAAAGTTAAAATTGATCCTTTTTACTATTCAGTTCTCTATCGTTATTTTGTATTCGGTTATTGAAAGTCTAAATATTACATCTTATTTTATCGAAATGTTAATTATGTATTAGAGTTTGTCAATGTAAAAAAGTTCTTTAATAATCTGCCAAAATTTGTAACAACAATAACCTAAGTAATTATTTGATTTCTTATCACATTATCAGCTATACGACAAACCTTTAACAATATCATACAAACAAACAAACACCCTTGCTCCATTTGCCACTTGGCACACATATCCGCACATAAATCCACAACCACACAATTACAAATTGTACGAGTACTTGTAATTCATTATCAAAACAAAATTGTTCGAAGCAATTAAACAGAACGGGTCGGTGACAATATACCATTAATTGTGTCGAAATGATTTATTCGTAATAAGTATGCAGTGGCCGACACTCGCATAGTTCTGTGCAAACAAGAGATATACGCTGATTGACATTTAGAAACACCTCGCCTCGCCCTTTGAGATATCACACGGGACAATTTATTCTATTTGTGTAAATTATTCTGTAAAGGAACCTTTATAACTGGACGCATATTTTAATGTATAGTTTAAGATTTTATTAATTGGGAGCAGTACTGTATAAAGTACACCCTACCTATACATATATGTAATTTACTTTTGTTTCATAATTGTAAAAAAATAAGCACAAATTCAATTGCACCCTATAGGCAGCTATATCCTAGAAGGGGCTCAGTAGGGCTGATGCTGATGCTCCAGATCAAGATCCGGCGGGTTTACCGGAGCTCCAAAAGCTGAAGTAGGAACGGGGTAGTGTTTAGACAGTAAGAGTCTAGCGCTCCCTCTCGCCTCGCCCAAGGCGGGAGAAGTCATTTAACGACTTCCAACCCTTAAAATACCCTGTAAGTATGTTGACCTAAGCTTTAAAACCAAAGGCTTCGGCAGATGTCTTGATAGCAGATTCACACTTTCATCATAGCCAGACACACAACTAGAGTATTTTCTTTCGACAGCAGTGATATGTAAAATAATTGCCAACAGCAAGTATGAAAGCATCTTTAAATGTAGCCTAAATGTTCTTGCTTTTCCTTGTCGGATAAACTTTGACAGTATTTTGAATACTGAAGTAGAGAATGGATCATTCAATGTAACTTGATTTATACGTACCTACAAACATACATATAGTAAATGATTTTAGTAACGTAGTCAGAGGGCAAAAGTACTTTTTTTATAGTTACAAACAAAAATGTACTTAATTAAAAATGAAATAAAACAATGATTCCAGTGGCACCAGAACTCCAAACTATGAGTAATTTTAAAGTAACAAAGTAAGTAATAACGTGTCTTTCGAATATGTTTGTACAGTAACAATATTTCTCAAGCAGATAGCATCGTGATCCGGAATTATAAGCATACTTCAAGCTGTAGAGGACTTGGGAACATCTCCAGGTTTATGTGTAGGATGTTACTTGGATTCACTTAATGTGGATAAGAATAGAATATTTATTTATTTTCGTTGTTTTTTTTTTTTTTGAGTATAATTCTTTAATTCCCTTGTGTAATTTTTTATTGTATGTTCCATGATTTTTTGTCAGTGATATTGTTGCTTCTGTAACAGACCAACATTTACAAAGGTACTAAGGTATTTAAGTACCTACAAGTACAAGTGTACATACTGATCGACGTGACGTAGGTAAAATATCTTAAGTTTTGAAAGTTATCATGATCATTTTGATTGGAACGAGCAACAATACTTAGGTATAATAAATCTCTTAAAATAAAACGATTAGCACCCTTCTACTCATTTTATCTTGCTGAGAGTTAAAAAAGTATTGAGAGTCGTTTTGCAAATTTGAATCAATACTTGTTACAAATAATGTACAATGCAAATGAGATTAATATTTATTCTTTCTTATCGTAATGCTTGCGTGTAAGCAGACCTTTTATACAAAGTATTAATAAATCAGCTATTACACTAATTAGAAGTTTATTGCTGCGTGATTTATATAACGTTGTAATTATTTTAATTGGTGAGTCAAAATATCTTGTTTATGTGACTCAGTTTTAACAAAAGGATTACATACTGTGTAGGAATGTTGGTAGCGAACTTCTGTAATGCATTTATATCAACCCGCAGAAGTACGATGCCTTTATTCTTAATTATTTGTATAAGTATCATGAGATATAAATAAATTAAGCAAATAATCGTAGATTTATCAAATTGGTATTTGAATTTAGAACAAACAAAACAAAATTACGAAACCTTCCTCTATAATCCATTCTCATCCAGAATCCAACAATCCAAGTCGTCTCTAGCCTTTTGTTTTAAGTTTATGCAAACAAATTAGAATGCAGCTAGTGTCTACGAGCGCAGTGGACGGACATCGCTTCTAATTTCTGTCAGCCTGGTACCTTTTGTAACGGGACGGATTAAGTGCAACCAATGTTTGCCCAACAAAACTCCCAAGCTTTCTTTCAATACTTATACTTTGTTAAAAATGTTAATTGAATTAGTGAATCGAGGTTCCACTAATGCTTACTTAGTTCGTCCCGCCTACTAGTCAATGAGTGGTGTTGAATGTATGCTAAATTGTATTGTTAGCGGAATATTATTGATTTATGTTCCCTTGCAATGAATATTAAAGTATTATGAGTGTCATCGTACTTGGCCTCACATAAATTATATAATTACCCACATAAAACAATCATATTTGATAGGCAATTAAAGGTTTCCGTCTTAAGTTCTTAACTGTGATTATTTATTTGACATTATTGCCTTTAATGTCTGCAAAACTAGTGTGTTTTCAACTCTATATTTTTATTCTTTATTTAATGACTTTATTTATTCTGATAGCGTTTTTTTTTGTCTACTTAAAGCTTAAACCATTCTAGCAAATTCTCAATACGTTCAACGATTTTTATTACAGACAAGTAATGCAAATTAACCAAATATAAATGTTCAGTGACGTCACGATTGCCTATGAAACCCAATAGGTTATTGAAAAACATATCACTTACACTTAAAGCAATATAAATGCGCTAAGATAATATCATTCACCGCCTAAATAAAGAAATAACAAGTAATAACACGCGATCAAGCGATAATAAACTCTTGGTCCAATAAACACAGTGTAGACCACCCGGGCAACATATAGACGAACTACTGCCCTCTCGAACATCGTTTATTTAAAGAAATAAACTAACAATTTCATTACAAAACAAAGATATGGATTTCCTACGAATGAAAGCGCGTGGGCAGCTATCCTACATCGCTGGGTAAAGCGAACTTTTATCCAAACGGAACTCAATCATCGAGGAAATAAAATACATTTTCCTATTTCATTAATATTTTGTTCACTTGCATTGGATATTGAACTTTAAAATGATAGAAGTTACGATTGGTTTTGTTATTATTGGTTGTCTGAAGAAAATTATTAACAATATCCCAGTGAGAACAGGTGGCAACGATTTAGTAGGTTTTGCTCTTGTAATTGCTCACTACTGCGACACTGTCGTGATAATAAACGTACATTAGATGAAACATGAAGCCTTCTGTTTCCTGTCCTTTTTATAGTACAGTCATTCTTGTCTGTTCATTTCGGATAGAATTGTGGACTTTAAGGTAGAAGAGATAGGGTTTCAAATATGTTTGGTTTTGGAGAAAGGTTGTTTGGAACGAAATCATGAATGAACTCGATATGTACCTATGAAGTGAACTTTCTGTTGTAGGGTTAAAAAAGTTAAGGTTAATAAACATTATAAACTAAATAATCCAAATGTACTATTATTAATCTCGAATTTGATCAATAAATTGGGTCTAATACAGATTTTTTTTTGTGAATGTTGACTAATAGGAAACGAGCCTATAACATAATTTAAAATCTAACACAATTACCAACCTTTTGGTAAAAATTGTAGAATTTCAATAATGTTGAATTTCATGTAAAGATTTCCTTTTAGATTCCATATTGCAACCGGAAGGCAGTTTCGACGTGGGTCGTATCCGGCACCCACGGGTTGCGACGTACGGTTTTACAGCAAAACTGAATGGGTCAGATGAATTATGGTAGATATATATGTAGCTTTATTGTAGATATGTACATAGCTTTATGAATTATTATTATGCACTGGACTAGGTCAGTAAAGTCCTCGTGGGTTTTGGACGAATAGTGTTACTTGATCCTTATTTCACGTGCTATGAAGTTGTATACTGATAATTTGTTTGGATTTTTTCAGTGAAATTTTATGGCGGATTTAAAAATACTCCATGCTGATTATTGGCCATAAGTTGACAAGAAGCTCAACAGTTAGATATTTATTCTGGGAAAGCAAGATCCACTGTGAATTGCTGGCCCAATACAGTGTCCATGGGAGCAATGAATATTTCAGTTAATAAATTTACAACAGATTGAATGTTCTATAATTTTCTTTGAGTTACGAATTACTTTTCTACTGTTGTTCTACTACGATCCTACTACTTTTAAAAGAACATAACTTATTTTTAAAATCGGTTTTGCTACGTGACCATTTATGGTAATGGTATTATCAACGACAGTAATCTTATCTTTAAATATAATAGAGTACTGTACACTATATAATATAGTCTAAAAAAGGTATCCTAATATTATTCAATATTTAGTTATGCAGCAAGATAGCGCATTATTAACTCTTGCTAATGGACTACTATCTTGTTAAAAGTAAAACATAAATACTGCACCTAGTTCTTATACACATAAAAAATGACTAATGCAGTATGTTGCACTAAATACCTAATACAAAATAACATACTAAAGAATGTATTCCTTAATTAATTTTAAGAATTAGACTGAATCACTTTAAAGAAGACTTGTTAAGTCATGGGGTGGTTGACATTGAACATTGTGTCTACGTGATAAGTCGAACGTACATATTATGTACCTGCATTTAGCTCAATGGGAATCTTATGCATCCTTTGCCTTGTACTCGATACTTATTATGTTAGGTATTTATACACACATTATTTAGATCAGAGACGTCATGTTTGGAATAACAATTTAAAAAGAAATCTTCCTTGTTTTTGGGAAGTCCTTTAATAAAATCATGTCTTTAAGTCCAACCAAGCAACATTTTAGACTTAATTTAAACGAGTTACTTAGCCACAAGTTAAGTGGTTATTATTCAATAACCACAATGAAAAAGAGTTTTTAGTTAACTAAGAAATATGTAGGGATTTCAATCGATGAATCTTATTAATATTATCAACCGGAATGTGCTTTGTTCAAAGGCCTCTTTTATTCGTACGTGGCCATACTGTCAAAGCGAAGCACTTTAAAGTATATTGTAACAATGTAAAAGAGACCAACAATAATAAAAATTAAACAAAAATACACTCGGTATTCAAATACAAATTGTTTTATTTCATATTTTGTACATCTTGTATTTTCCCATAGCTCTAAAACAAAGGGCTTAAATCAACAATCTCGGGAGCCGTCCCAGCACTATCTTCTCACGTGGATCGGACCCTGACTTTACGACATATCTGAACATTCGTGTTCACCTTTATACCCGTACAGTTTCATTTAAATACTCGGACATGAAATGTTTCGGTATTAAACAAGGAAGACGTGAAATAAAGAAAATTTATTATAAAAACTTCAAGTGACATTGTTATTGCTTTAGAGGCCTATAAATATGATTCGATTACTCACCATTTTGCTACAATATCAACGTTTTAATGCGCAAACGACTTGGCCGACCACCACGGGGTAGAGTATCACAAAGCAACGATTTAAAGTGTAAAATAATAAAGACCCGTAAAGAAATAAAGTTTTACAACGGGTATCGGCATAATGGCGACGCGAGCAAGGATAGACAATGGTGGAGCAAAATGTAATATTATATGAGTTTCGATTTATGATCACCTACGCTTTGGTGAGATCGCGATCGTACTAAAAATGGAAGGTTGGCGTACAAGTACTGAGGATCAACTGGAACCAAGAAAATAAATACATTATGAAGATATCCTTACTATGAATGAATTAAGTATGAAGTCAAATGATATTATTTCTAAGGTGAAACTGTATTTTTTTGAGGTTTCTGAAAGAAGTTTTGAAATAATTCTACTTTAAGAGTTGCATGATATACCTAAAATCAGTAAAAAAGCCGAGCAGATTTTTTTTAAAACTATATATATGTACACAGTGTGGAAAGATCTCCAGAATATGGAGCTTAAAAATAATTCCTTTAGTCTTAGTCTTTCTTAGTCCTCTTAGTCTAATATTCTATTCTAACTTTTGCATGTAGAAAAATGTATAATTATCTCAACAATCTATTGACGTCGACAACACGTGGGTGCTCACTTTCCTAATTAAAGGATATCGTAATTGGATTGACCTCACTTCTGAACTTTCTATTTCAGATGCACCTCTTTGACGTCATTTGTTTTCATTATTTGTGTCTCTGACGTCATTATTTGTATCCATTTAAAAATCTAGGTAAGTGATCTAGTGTAAAACTTGTTGCTTTATTTAGATCTAACATTTTCTTTCTTTATCCATATTAAATATTGTTGAATACATTATTCTATAGAGCAATACAAAATGCATATGAATGATGAATGAGTGTTATTATCGATATGTATATACAAACTGTCTTAAAATTTTTAGCCATTATTACTGTACAATAAGATTAATGTAGTGAAATAGTCATATACAGTATACAGGATAAGCCTTGTCTTGTACAGCAGCTTAGACTGAACTTAATGAAGGTAATTTTTTTATACTACACAGATTAAGGTAATCGTATACTATCATAGACTTATGTTGCTACAGAAAAAAAAAACTATTACAATTTCTTATCACTTGGAACACTAAACCTCAACAGTCCTCTCAACTTTACCTAAAATCCCAACTCAGCGTAAACACAGTCATTGTTACACAAACTAAAGCCTAGGACATGAATGGGGCCTTGAATGAAACCAGTTGAACCATAAGTTACCGGCGACGTATCACCGGAGTGGCCATAAGTCATTGCTTGCGAAATCAACGCCCTAGCAGGGCTTCGAGAATGACTGGACTTCAATTACAAAACAGTAGCATCTCGTTTTATACTAGTTCTAAGTGTAGTGTTTGTGTGAATGTGGAAGCTAATGGTAAAAGGAATTTAAGTGTATCTAGTTTACGAGTTTAAGTGAATATGTATGTATGTGTGAAAGATGGAGTGTGAAATTTGTAATAATCTTAGAGAGATTTTAAATAAGGTGAATAATTTACTTATAAAATTTAAGTCTACGTAATTTCCACCATCAAATCTGACGAGTTAAAGCATTTTTGAAATCATTCAATGACTCACATCTTGGATGAGGCAAAAAAGCTGGAAGCTGGCTTAGAACCGGACCCTCGGTAACCCACAGGAGCTAAGGCTCTAGCATTTGAACTTTTTAAACAGAAGTTAAAAGTAAAACTTAAAGATTTTTATTGAATCAGTTGAAAAAGAGAACATTAGCTAAGCTATTAAATGTAAGGAGGAGACAACGTTAAATGATTTATTGAGTAAGCCTGAACTCAACAAGTACGAAATGCGTAACAATGTTTACTAGTCTCTTACGTAGGTTCATTAACGTCTTGAATTGCGATTCAAATTGACATTCAAGAAAATAAAACAATTTTCAGTACGAACAAAATCACACAGATCCACTAATATAAACCGCCAACATAAAGTGCGTACACCTTTCTAAATAAGTTTCGCAACTATTAAACTCCATACCAATGTATCTTTGCACATAACGGTTTATAGATTTTCGTGGGTGTACGATATTAAAACGTTAATTTTCCACTAAAATATCTATAACCAATAAGTTTTATTCCAATGGGTTTTAGTGTTTATGACTCTTTAAATGATAATAATATTAATGCTGTACAGAAAATCAATTACATTTACAATTACCTATAGGAAATAGGACAAGAATATAAAATTGTAATGAAATATTATATGACCTGGAATGGGTGTTTGCTACACCCACCGTTTGTAGTATTATACGATTATTATTTATTCATATTGATCTCTTCAATGGATACTATGGAGGGGGATGTGATGTTGTTTAATAATTTCAAGCAAGTCGTAAAATGATAATTATATCTAATTAATTAAGCAGATAACCATTACATGAAAATGCTATTCTATCTTATTTAGTCATTAATAAATACAAATTCAATAAATTGATATTCGTTTGTTGCTTGTTGGGGCATAAAGTAATGCATAGCACAGCTGAAATGACAAAAAACTTGGAAAAATCTGACATTTCTTGAGGATCTTGAGAAACTTTACAAAAAAGGCTTCCAAAATGTATTAAAAAAAATGTACTGTGTAAAGCAGGCAGCAGAGTTAGTTCCTTAAATTAAATTTTAGTAACCAAATCACACAGGAAACCTAAGCCTAACCTAACTAATAACCAAAGTAGCAACAATAATTAGTGAAACGTAACCACCCAGCTACAACCATTTAACTACCGTTTAATACATAACATAACAATGTTATTTCCAAACCAATTTGTAACATGATAACCACTACTGCGGATATGTTTATTGAGATGTAAGTAAGGTTTACGATTCAGCTGCGCAGGAGCACTTTCTTTGGACCTCGCATGACAGTTATATTTATTTATAACACCTTGAATATTCCATTCATGACATCAACTGGGTAGGTTACTGGGTATCTGTATTGGGTTTTGTTTGAGACAGTCTCGATAAAGAAATATATCTATGGAAAATGTTAAAGTAATCCAAAAGGCAATAAACAATTGCCTGTACCGAATTTCAAAATCAATAACCTGGTGTTGGTGTTAGCTTATTTAGCCAAAATACATATTTTGGCTACGGGAAAGGTAAACTGCGAGTCCAGAAAATGATCAAGGAGGACGCCTTAGCAAGGGGATACGTTAGTAAGGGGAGATCTTTGTTCAAAAGTGAACGTCTTCCGGCTGATGATGATGAAAATTACAGAAACAAACTTTTCTATATGACGATTTAAGTAACTAAAGTTAAGAGTGAATTCGTTAAAATAGGGATGAAAACTCAATTGGTAAACAATTCACTCATTTTGTCCACAATCAATAAAAATGCTGCACCCTCTACACCCTCGCAGTAGGTAGAAGGTAAGGCGGACTTCTATTGTGACTGCACACTGCAGTGTAAAGGAACGCAGTACATATATTTCACTGTAGCACTGACCATTGAGGCCGTTGAGAACTTAATATTTTAATCTTATCGCCCAGTGCTGCTCCCCGCGACAATGAACTAGTTACAGCGACCATCCTTTATTCAACAATTTTATGCCACTTAATGATTATGCTGTCTATATGTAGAAACTGCAATATAAATGTAAATTGTATTTAATTTACTTCCTTTTTTTTTCGCAAACTATATTTTTAAAGCACAATGCAACTGTCATGTTTCATTTTATAAGACGTAAGCTGTAGAAGAACAGATATTAATCCTGGGCGGTCAGTAACACAAGCAAATAAACAAACAGTTTTACAAACATCGCTAACTTAACTGCCATAAAAGACAAAACCAAGATATAAGGCCTCTGTGTCAGCGAATAAATTAAAAATTGAATTTTGAAAAGAGAACAAAAGGATAGCCGCAGCCGCAGCCCGCAGGTATGACGTCATAATTAAGGGGCCCAACACACGACGAAAAGCCAAAGAACAAAATGAGTCACGTTGTGCCGTGAGAAAACCGAATTTAATAAAAAAGTAAAAGTACTTTCTTTGTACAGAGGCATGCAAAATTGAAGTTCGATTATCGGTGCCTTATTTTGGGACATGATTCATTTTGGTGAGAGGCTTGAAATTTAAGATAACACGTTAAAGAATTTTCGATTAGCGCGAATGATGCAACCGGTGCCAATGTAACGGGATGGGCATGTTAATGTGAACGACCCTTTTACTTTTAATACTTATGTGGTGCATTGTGCACCGTTGATTTTGATTTGTTTATTAATCATTATACACATAATGATTTAACGGTTGCACGACTGTGTGGTCATCAAGATACGCTTTATATTTGTCAGAATGAAATAAAACGTGAAGGCATGTAATCGGTTGACCATAATCCGTGTTAAGAAGAATCAATTCAATCAAAAATATATATAATAAATATTTATTAGCATCCTTATTCATCTATGAAACTTTTTACATATACAGAAAACAGCTGTAACAATTTTCTAGGTATGTGTACTGCATTAGACGTATCTGACTTCGTAGTTCGTCTCACTAAGTTATTTACTCTATCCATTAGACCACTCAAAACAATACAATTTACACAAGTACCTCAATAAAACTTGCGACATTAGAAAATTTCATTTTATTCGTCAACAATAACTCCCACTACCTACGCTTTTTAACAAATCGATTCATTACACATCAAAAAGTACACATCGTAAATTGACTTACTGTACTCGAGTCGAGATGACATCGATGCATCGAGTCAGCGAATCGCCGAATCGGATGCGTCATTTTTTAATTGTCCCGCATAAGGTGCGACCGTTACTGCATTCAAAATATTCAAATAAAGATCGGATAATTAACGGTACAGGTAACGGGTCGGAGGGCAAATGGGATCGAATGAGAGCATATCGATAAAAATTTGGAACTCCTTATTTTTAATGCGAGTTATAAATATTGGCGGAATTAATTGAAATCGTGTTTCGAATGAAGTTAAGACGGTGATTTAGGTACCAATATTGAGAAGGTAAGTTTTGATTCGTGATTCCGTATCTCAGATCGGTAATTCTTTAAGAAAGACAAGTCTCATTAAAATTTAGCTATATATAAACGTATCAGGAATATTCTGATGTCCCATAGAATCACTATTGCTTTTCCAGGTTAGGGTTTTATTTTCGTTTCGAGAAAACTGCAAAATGTACATGCAAAATTTTAAAAATTACATATTTCATTTCGCCAAGAACTAGTAGTCAACACAAATATGTGTATCTCATACCGAATAGGTAACTATTTTATCACTTACTGCTCTTAAATAATTTAAAATACACTCGATCATATTTCCCCTCATCTCAGCCTATAGCAGCATCGCGGAACAGATGGAAATGTGGAACATTATCATTTAGTACGGAACCCTCAGTCGAGTAGCCAATAAAAGGTGACGGCGATGCGTGGGCGGAGCTGCGTTTGTCGCGAATATTATCAAACACATTTAGTTTATATTACGCTGCGGCAGTGGTTCGTGTGAAATGGGCCTTACAATTGGTACTGGTTAGAATTGAATGAATTTTAGTTACGTGAATGTTACTTTGGTGCAATGATTATGGAATTAGAGGAAGTGAAAATGTCATTTGAAAGGCTCTATTTATTAGGAGGCTCTATTATTAGATGTGGACATTGCCCGTCAACTTAAAATATTGCTAGAAGAAACTATACCTAAATTCGAAAGATTTTTTGCATCATTATGAAAATATCGACTTAAATAAATCCATTTTGCAGTTGAATGACTTATTGTTTTTGACAAACAAGAAGTATCAATAAATCAGATATTAATGTTATAATCCAAATTGGCGTGGAGAATATTTTATAGTTTATTGAAATTACAGATTAAAGCTATAAACTTGCTAATCGAATTTAGATTTTACCGTAGATTTCAAAATCTATTGGATAATGTTGCCATTTTTAATATTTAATGATTTAATTTAAGAAAATCTCATACCTGATTGGTAAATGACATAATGGAGATAGTAATATGGGAAGTGAGCTAAGATAAGCAAAAATCCAATCGCCAACCTACCAGCTACCTACTACAATAGGTCCTTATATTATGGGCTTACCATAATTTCTATGCTTGGCAGGTGCGTTGCAGTTTAATCAAGTTTATCAGAGAGCACTATTGTTCTAACTGTGTCGAATGTCTAGTCTCTTAAGGACATATCATATTTTAACAGCACTGCCAGCAATAAACTTGTCATTTAAATTTGAACATTACATCTTATGTCGTATGATATATTTCATAACGTCAATACAAAAAGGCTGTACGCGTGCGGTCCGCTCCCTGGCAGTGAGCTTACAGTATTTTCGTATTGTTTCCAAAGCAAAAAATGGCGTGTCGCAGCCGTGCTGTTTATATGTTGCGATGATACTTAGTCAGCACCCTCAAGAAGAGTAAAGTTGGTAACAAACGTCAAATGAATGTGATCACAAACAGAGAAAGCAATCGTTACTTATAGTTATGCTATAATTAGTGATGTCATGCAACTAAGCCTTAAAAATCACGCAAGAGGAAACGTAAGAACTGCCTCAACTGCCTCAGAGATTACATTCCTAAACCGTTCGACGCTAGTTAGGAGGATTAAGATACAGACACGGCACATAATTAAGTATATTATTAATTAACTTTCACTAGCTACCAGTTTCCAGATGATGTCATTCAAGCTGTATTAGATATGTGATATTAACGCCAATATCGTGTACTGATTTATCTCAAAGGTGTAGCTATGAAGATTTAATTGGTTTTATAGTCAGTCGTAAATGTTCGCTGATTAGTATTTTGTAATAGACGCTAGCGCATTGGTACACATCTTTAATAGAAACAATAATAAAATCGTAGAAAAGTGCTGTCTGTACATTGAAAATAAAAATAAAAAAAATAGCAGGGGTTATTGTTATGTCGATGTCGAACCCAAAAATGTAATTAACTTTTTTTGTCTGTTTGTCTGTTTGTCTGTTTGTCTGTTTGTCTGTTCGTCTGTGCGCGCTAATCTCAGAAACGGCTGATCCGAGTTGGATGCGGTTTTCACGAATATATTGTGGGATGCTTAAATTTACATTTAGTGTTTGTTTCATGTCAATCGGTTCATAAATAAAAAAGTTATGTCAAATTAAAGAATCACGTCGAACATTCTATGCTTATACCATTAATCTCCGCAACTATTTGACGGATTTGGTTGAAATTTGGTACAGATATAGTTTAGAACCTTAGAAAGGACATAGATATATTTTTATTTCAAAAATCAAAAAATAAAATAAAAATAAAATAAAAATAAAAATAAAATAAAAATAAAATAAAAATAAAATAAAAATAAAATAAAAATAAAATAAAAATAAAATAAAAATAAAATAAAAATAAAATAAAAATAAAATAAAAATAAAATAAAAATAAAATAAAAATAAAATAAAAATAAAATAAAAATAAAATAAAAATAAAATAAAAATAAAATAAAAATAAAATAAAAATAAAATAAAAATAAAATAAAAAAAAATAAAAATAAAATAAAAATAAAATAAAAATAAAAATAAAATAAAATAAAAATAAAAATAAAAATAAAATAAATCTATACATATAATAAAATCGTAGAAAAGTGCTGTCTGTACATTGAAAATAAAAATAAAAAAAATTGCAGGGGTTATTGTTATGTCGATGTCGAACCCAAAAATGTAATTAACTTTTTTTTTGTCTGTTTGTCTGTTTGTCTGTTTGTCTGTTTGTCTGTTTGTCTGTTCGTCTGTGCGCGCTAATCTCAGAAACGGCTGATCCGAGTTGGATGCGGTTTTCACGAATATATTGTGGGATGCTTAAATTTACATTTAGTGTTTGTTTCATGTCAATCGGTTCATAAATAAAAAAGTTATGTCAAATTAAAGAATCACGTCGAACATTCTATGCTTATACCATTAATCTCCGCAACTATTTGACGGATTTGGTTGAAATTTGGTACAGATATAGTTTAGAACCTTAGAAAGGACATAGATATATTTTTATTTCAAAAATCAAAAAATAAAATAAAAATAAAATAAAAATAAGATAAAAATAAAATAAAAATAAAATAAAAATAAAATAAAATAAAATAAAATAAAATAAAATAAAATAAAATAAAATAAAATAAAATAAAATAAAATAAAATAAAATAAAATAAAATAAAATAAAATAAAATAAAATAAAATAAAATAAAATAAAATAAAATAAAATAAAATAAAATAAAATAAAATAAAATAAAATAAAATAAAATAAAATAAAATAAAATAAAATAAAATAAAATAAAATAAAATAAAATAAAATAAAATAAAATAAAATAAAATAAAATAAAATAAAATAAAATAAAATAAAATAAAATAAAATAAAATAAAATAAAATAAAATAAAATAAAATAAAATAAAATAAAATAAAATAAAATAAAATAAAATAAAATAAAATAAAATAAAATAAAATAAAATAAAATAAAATAAAATAAAATAAAATAAAATAAAATAAAATAAAATAAAATAAAATAAAATAAAATAAAATAAAATAAAATAAAATAAAATAAAAATAAAATAAAAATAAAATAAAAATAAAATAAAAATAAAATAAAAATAAAATAAAAATAAAATAAAAATAAAATAAAAATAAAATAAAAATAAAATAAAAATAAAATAAAAATAAAATAAAAATAAAATAAAAATAAAATAAAAATAAAATAAAAATAAAATAAAAATAAAATAAAAATAAAATAAAAATAAAATAAAAATAAAATAAAAATAAAATAAAAATAAAATAAAAATAAAATAAAAATAAAATAAAAATAAAATAAAAATAAAATAAAAATAAAATAAAAATAAAATAAAAATAAAATAAAAATAAAATAAAAATAAAATAAAAATAAAATAAAAATAAAATAAAAAATAAATTTATTCCGGACATACAGCGCCATCTATTGTTCAATTTCGTACTTATAGTACTTATAGTACGGAATTGAACAATGTCGGGCTGTTCCTATACTCCGTAGATAGATGGCGTTGATCGCGCAATGGTGTAATTACAATTGTTCAGTTCATGTTATTGTTTTAATTCATTGGAAATTTGTTTTTACAAAATAGTAAAAAGCAATGAAAAAATATAACATAATACAACTTTTAGTACAAAGAAAACGCTCTAACGGAGTATAGATAATTCTATGTCGATCGTTACACGGCTTCGGTTCATGTTATTGTTTTAATTCATCGAAAAAAAGTTAACAAATAGTAAAAAGGTATGAAAAAAATTATATCAATACATATAATTAAACTTTTAGTACAAAGAAAATGCCCGAACGGAGTATAAATAAATAATCCAAGTTGTCTTTATCCTCGATAGATGGCGTTGGGAGCGAAATAGATTGCGCTATGGTTTTGTTACAATTATTTGGTTGGGTATCGGCCGAGCGCTTCGGTACTATTGTAGAAAATGTGTATTATCAGTCGTATGATTATTTGTCTGTAGTGGTCCTGCTGTTTCGTATATTCTAAATTGGTTTCGTTGTATTTGTCAATTAATAAGTTTATTTATATAGTAGTTAGTTTTTTTAATAAAATTGTAAGTCTAATTTATAAATTAATTAGATTAGATTTAAGTCGTTTCTTTTAAATTATTTAGTTTAAGCTTGGTTATTATAGCATAAAGGATAGGTTCTAATATAATTTCTTTTTTAATTGTTATAAATTCGTAATTCGTAGCTTTCTTTAGTTTTAAGTTAGTTTTCATCTTAAGTTCGGAAAGATTATAATATTTCTTTAGTTAAAGTCCGTTTTTAAACTATTTTTTCAATGCCCTAAGTGAGTATACATCTATTAAAATCAAACGCAGAGCTCATTATGTTGATTTTTGAAGAGTTCCCTGGAATATCTTCTACATCTCATTTTTGAAAAGATCCCGCGAGATCGGGAACTAATCATCATCATCATCATCATCAGCCTATAGCTATGGGAACTATGTGGTTAAAACCAAAAAATTGCCGGAAGTCACTATTCCACGCGAACGAAGTCGCGGGCAAAAGCTAGTCTTTAATAGAAACATTAGTACTTATTACAAAATTATAAGGTTGCAAATCTATTAAAGGTGTAACTAATGTATTTATTATTACTGTATTTTTCCCGGTATGATTTTCGAAAAGAGAATAAAAAAAGCAAGATATACTTATATTTAAACCTTAAAATTAAACCAAGAATTAATATTTATATCTTGCACTGGTTCAGGCCATGGTGCGGAGCGAGAGGGACTGGGATGCCGTCTCCTCCTTCTGCGAAGCAGTCATGCTAGCTAAGGAGGAGGCGGGGCGCGTGAGAGAACAAACCTCCTCACGCCCCAGCCGTCGCGAGAGACACTCCGGGCGTAGGGGATCGCGAGACGATCTCCGGCCACCGTAAGTGCGGGCCTGCGGACGGCGAGCAAGGGTAGCTCGCCGCCCGACCAGATCCAGACCCGTGCGTGCGGCGCGTCGCGTTCCGCGCGCGCCTCAAAGAGCCATCAGACCACCACAGATGGGGCCCAGTAGGGCTGATGCCTGATCCGGAGCTGCGGACTACCTAGCGGGTTTACCGGGGCTTCGGGTCGAAAAGCAGGAGAAGGAACGGGGTGGTTTTTAGTCAGTAAGAGTCTGACACTCCCTTTCGCCTTGCCCAAGGCGGGAGAAGTCATTGGATGATTTTCCCCCCTCAAAAAAAAAAAAAAAAGGTAGTTTCTAGGTTATTTGCAGTACATCGTTGTGATAAAAATGAGAACCCAACCTATGTACATATATCTACAGAGTGCTAGAAACAAAATGGGACATGCAACTGTAATTAGAAAGATCTGTAAGATGATCAGGTGTGACTAGGTTGTTTCATTTTCAATTTCTCTCGATCACCTACTTTGAATAAGTAGTAAAAGTTAATTAAGGATCTCCGATCATTGCGTGTAGGTGGCACAACAACCTGTTAGTAATTTGTTGCCCATTTGTGGATTTTATTACTTGTTCCTAAGATTCACTTCACTTTTTCTTAGACTGTGGGAAGTAGTCTGTGATTTTATTAAGACAATTACGTAAGTTATTGGCTGACGTGAAAAATAAAAGGATGAAAGTGGAGCATCTTTCGTGGCATATCATTTGTTTACCATTGGTTCCTTTTTGCAGAGGTTTTCGTGTGTACCTTTTAACTCCAGCTGTGAACTTTATTCAATTTTAAAAGCGGTACATTGTAACATGAAAAATGTACCCTTAACTTCAATTAGCGCTAAATTAAAAGCAACTGTCAATTTAATTATTCCTTGATCCACCTCAAGGGACCCCTTATTAGTCACATACCTCCTAAACTGCCATACCCACACTCTTCCAAGTGTTATTATTCTCAAATTTCATCACTTTTAAACTCTTTAGTAGCTATAAAACCACAAGAGGCAGCGGCTGTATCATCGTGACGATAATAAACGAGCTTCGAACGATCAACCACCGACAATTTCAGAAAACAAGATCGTTTCAACTCATTATACACATTTAGAGCTCCAAAACTTCACCCTACTTATCTTAACATCTTTTAAATACGTATTGCTCATTATCCATATAAGAAAAGGACACAAAGCACGTTTATCAAACGGAAAGCATCCACAGCTAAATCAGCTTTCAACAAAATAAATTTTCGCATTGACATACATCGGCCCAACCATAAATATTAATCTCTTTTTGTTTCCTACAAACATTTTTATGTTGATAAAAAAAATACTTCCCAAATAACTCTGGACGCGTATAAATAAAGTGTGGTAGTAAATGTCAATAATATGCAAAATAATGGATGTTAATCTCGGAGTGGATTTGTGATTTGCGAGCGAGCGCGCTTCAAAGATTAGCCGACGGATTCCATCATGGCGTACGAATACCGTGTTTTTATAGCCAGCGTCAGCGACTGTTCGTCGACTTATGTACGATATGCCGCCTGTCAACGTACCTAATCCATTTACATAAATTGTATGTGCTTAGTGTCTACTTAGCTTCTGGTTGTTTCAGTGTTCATTTGCTATTGTTACAGAGTTTAAGTTTTAAGCCGTCCAATATTCCTACGCACTTATATAAACTTTTAAATAAACTATAACCATTGATCCATATCCATCATAGCAAAGGTGTATAATATAATTTTAACAATGTATGAAATAATTTTTCGAATGTTAACAAAATGAAAAGTTACGCAGAAATGTGAGAAAGGAAAACTCGAAAAGACCTAAGATTAAGTAGACTGAAATAACCTCACCAAAGATTTCTCTTTCGTAGCTATTTTCACAGTTGGATTATTTATTACATTTTCCTATAGAAAAGCGTCGTCCAACTTTTCGAAAGTGGATTTCATTCAATCTCTAACAAAGACTAGGAGCCCGCAATTTCACATTGCGTCTCCGTGAATAGGTCGCCGACGGATAACGAAAGCACCGCCCACTCGCGACCCGATGACATTGTTTATTATTTTTGTTATTGCTCGTTGTGAACTGTGCAAATAGTAATTAATTCCTACACACTTTCTCCACTGAGAGCGATTAGTCCGCTAATTCGGTCATCGACCTGTCTACCTACTTTTGGCTGAAGGACGAGAGTTATGATTCGGTTTTAGATGATCTGTTTCGCCTACGGGGGTAATGCAGTGTGTTCAAAAGTATAATTATTTATACTTAACTTTTTGAAGGCTGGTTCTTAATGTGTGTGCTCATTTTATGGTGCGATTTCGAATGACGTAATTATGTATGGTCGCAATTTTTAAACTCTAATGTGTTATTTCAATCAATCAATATTTTTAATGACTTCACATAGATACATGTCGAATTTATTATGTTTAAATATTACCACGTACCAATTCGTGAGCACGGGTTGGAAAATAATTAAATTTGATGTTTTTCATAAAAGCGGTCATACAACTTCTTTTATTGATGTTTTTCTTAACAAACAAAATATTTATAATTAATTTTTAACCCTAAAATAATTTCACACATTGTAAAGCTCATGTCCAAATGAGTCAGGCATGACCACAAACACTGATGGGGCCTATGACACCCTAATTTAAAATAATCCTGACGTTTTAACACATACAATTATGTGAAACGGTACGGAGTTTACAGCTGTACTAAAATTCATTACCTATAATATTTTTAAAGGTTTATGACACCGTAACACGAGGCTCGCAATGTTGCCAGAAGCCGAACGGTTGTTAATTTTAATGTAAAAAATTGGCAGTTTCTTTTTATTTATTATTAAAATGCATTTTTTTCTTTTTATCCTTACAACTACTTATGAATGCAATATGACAATGCACTGGTTTGTTGTTGTTATCAAAATTAATATCATTCGCAAATATATAACTTCCTACAACAATATAAATATATTTAGTCATATTTTCTTCATTTAGCTGAAGAATGTGTACGTCATAAACGATGACGTGCATCTCTCCCTGTCTGTTCAGAAAATAATGAAAGAGTGGGACTACTATCAGCCGTTACCCTTTCGGAGAAAAACTAAAATATTTATTTATATCACTTTCATTAAGAAAATTTACGAGGCATCACGTCATTCAACATTTTTCTTCATGTTTTTTCTAAGTAAAACTGCAGTTTTTCTAGAAAATATTTTCTTCATTTGTCAATGAAGAAACGCTCGTGTAGTAATTTCTATCTATTAATAAATGAAATGAAAGTTTATTTAATATTTCAATCTGGCAATACTGATCGCCCACGTGCATCCTGCCGACAGGATGTTCAGATGTCGCCTGTAATCGCTCTAATTGCGGCCCTGCTCTAATTTGACTCACACCTTAATGTGTACTCCGTAGGTGTGTTAACGCCCTTATATTTCCATTTTCAATGCAGGTTGATTCTTTTGTTTCAAATGTGGTTTTTTAATTGGGATGCTTTTGAGAATTTTGATCTTCGAGTAACCACTCGCGAGTGTTAGAACTGAACGAGTATTTTGAGTTACATTAGGAAATGTGACTTCAAAAATTTGTTTTAAGGCAAATACTCAGCTAGTGCCAGTCTCTTTTAATAAAAAAGCTCTATAAACCGCAGATGTAACATATTATAATAACTGCCTATAATTATATAGAGTAAAATATTTGTTTAAATCTGATAAACCACAATGAAATATAACTAAAAACAATTTATTTGGTATCACAACGAAATTATTTTTTATTACACCATCACAATTTTAATTAGTTGTATAAAATGTATCGGCATTTTAATATCTACTAATTGGAACAACATAAAAATAAATTCGAAACGGCCCTAATAATTCTATTTGTTAACTTTGAAACATAACTTAGACAGTGAAGCAAGCGAATTCTTTAAATACACGCGGTTTCTTTTATGATGGCACGCATTTTATGAACATTACTACTTGTACACCCATAATTTAAAGGTGCTTAATATAAATATTTTGCGTTCAACTCGAGAATTCTTAATAACGTATAAAAAGCGATCATGTATACAAAATTACCAACATTGAGGACTTTGCCGACATACGAACGCGTAAATGGAGAAATAATTGATTCTAATGATAAATGCGACGTGAAGTGATTTTATTGCACTTGCATTCGCATGAGATTACTGCATGAATAATGACGCGGTGAAAAAATGAGAACACGAGTTAACTCATCTTTGTTTGTGATTGTTCTTACGGTGCATTTTTGTGAAATTCTACTTTTATACTGAACTTGGTTTTGCGCCCCGTGTTTGTTGTGTAAAAATGGTCAAGGGGTTTTTAGCTTTTATAAATTGTATTCTTAATCAATAAATAATTATTTTTCAAATGGTATACCTAAATAGAAACAAACACGGCAGAGTCTTACTAAGGAAACAGAACATAATTATATTTAGTGAATAGGAAAATTAAATTTTAATAAATTTCTTGAATGTTAAGAATAAGCATAATAAAGCAAAACTGTAACATTAAAACAATCAAACAAACAAACAGACATACAAACAATTCCTTTCGATATTTATGTAAGTTTAATCGACGCTGTAGTTACGTTGACAGCAGGCCATGGTGGTCTCAACATTTATCGTTTTGCTGTCAATGGAAAATGAGAAATGTGAACACCGGCCATTATAAATAAACGATCACAACGTTTATATTGTGAGTGATACAGAAAAGAGGGTAAATGACAGGACATTTAGACTTTAAAAGAAAGATGAAATATGTATTTGATGTAGCAACAATTTCATTAAGACTTTGACTGTCAACAAAAATCTGTTGAATGCAACTTAACACTGTAGTCCTTTTGAACCCCATGGCATTTAATTTGTTAACATATTATCTGTCTATCGATCTTTCTATTTTTTATAGGGATCATATTAGACGACCTTTGTGAAACCAACATGAAAAGTCATTTATAGCTAGTACTGAAAATCAGCGCATTGACTGGAGCCGTCGTCGTGCTCGGGCTACGGCATTTAGCTGATAACTGGCCTTTTTGCACCGTGATGCTTATTTATTTACTTTTTGAATTATTTTTTAGTTTTGGCTACAACATTTTATAACGGTGCAAATAAACTGTTTTTATTTTCTTTCTTTCTTTTTTTTATTCATGAAAAATCATAACTTATGGTTTTCTCTAATCACTTCTATTTTTCCATTTTCCTATCCATTCCTTTTAGATGACATCACTAAATCCAGACTGATGACATCATAACCCCAAAAAAAGCCACGAAACTCAAATGAACCCGACGGAACCTTCGCCCATCATGTCTTCACATCAACCGCGCATTCTTCAAACGATAACCAGACGTACTAAATATTATTTAAGTCTGACATATTGTGACCGCACCGCGCCGCGTAGTAGATAGTCATCTGCGGTCGACTTATGAATGGATCCCTTAGATTACTGATAATTTTACTTCAATTTTAGGAAAACCATATGAGGTAAAGATGTTCAAAGGAGTAACGTTAGATACTGAATCAAATTAGTAAGCTGTCAGGTTTGTGAATTAGATTTGAATGATGAATTTGGGAATCTTGTTAATGGAATTGGTTAGGTTAGATTAGGTTTAGTCAGATTCTATAAGGGACTAATTAGAATTGTGGTTTATGGTATCTTGATGATATTGTTTTAATTTTATGTAGTTATGTATGTTTTCCTTGTGTTTTGCGGTGTCGGCATTTCTTTTATCTTAACGCAGAAGTTGTTGTCATATGAAGACTTCGTTTCCAAGAAGTAAATCTAATATTACTTTTCTATTTAGTAACCACAATTGAGTTTTAAATGGATATTACATTGCTTTTTGTGGACTTACCATAACATCACAAAATTCCGAGCCTACTATGTTTAAAAAAAACATTGACACGTGTAGAAACTCTTGTACATAAGGTTATGGTAATAATTATGTTCTACAATATAATCGAATAAGGAAAATTGCTTGTTCTACGAAACTTTTTTTTAGAACACCTAACGTAATATAAACAAATAATTTTTGTTTGTGGCCAGTTCGCGGTTTCCATAATAAGACTCAAGGAGTTTCTAATGAATTACAAATTTTTATTTAATAAAGTTTTTTATCTAAGAATTCCATTAAAGTACGGTTTACTGACAAGGTAATAGTAGGGTTTTTTGAAGTAGTTATTAACAGGGAAATACTAGCGTCTGGTTTATTTTTGGTTATGATAATTATAATTAAACATAGTTGGTGTCGATGACCACTTGTGTTCACGTGTTTGTGTGATCAATGGAAAATATCTTGTAGGTCGGTTTTTATATTGTGTTTATTTAAATATATGAACTAAAGGACATAAGTAGCAACATTAGGTTTGCTACGAGTGTAATGCGTATGTTTTCATAAAAAAATGTGAGAGTTTATTAATGTAAGTCAAAATTACAGATGGAAACCACACAACATTAAACGAAAAGAATATTGTATTACAAAGTTGCTTCTTTATCTTCAATAAAAGATTTAAATTATCAGAAGCCTCGTCCCCTACTTAAATTATACTAAAACGTTTGCATACATTTGCTTCAAACATGAATTTTAATATGTAAACATATACAAAAGTGTCGTGGATGCAATAGCGCATCGCGTCGGAGTCGACGCGTATAAATTAGGTGCGCGAGCGACGGACGCGGCGCGCGCGCAACAAAACTACACGCCAGCGAATATCAGTTCAAACATCTAAATGTGCTTTTATACTTTACGATTGTTTAAGAGCTTTTTGGTCGAATGTGATCGTAAGCCTGTTTAGACAGCTATTTTTGGGTGTGATAAAGCAAGTTTAGTTTGTTTATTTGCAGAAAAAAATATTTGGACAATGTTTTCTGTTTATTTACTTTATTTGTCAATGATAATAATTTTTGAACACGTGGCGATATTTTTTGTTTTCTCTCCTAGTTCAAGTTTAAACAATTAATAATTGAAGAATAAGGTTCTACTTAGACTTCAGCGTTGATTAAAATTAGAATAAAGTTCTACTTCAGCTTTTATTGAAATTAATGTGAACTTCAAAAATTGCTTGAACTTAACAACTTAGTAATAAAGCAAGGGTTTATACCTCTTAACTCTTTTCCCCTAATAGGCGGTTCCTTTCAAAGCTCTAATCTACAATGAATCACCAAATGTTTTACCATAATAATGTTGCTAAAATGTAAAGGGAACTTCTAACCTAATATTTAATTCACAGTCGGGTATCGAATGAGAATCGGGAATCGTTAGCTATAAAACATCTCACATTCACAGACGCCGCCGTCGCACCCACTAGGCGCCGTTCGGTAACCAAGCTGTAGTCTTTTTGGCCCTTCCCATAGTCTTTTTTCAGTCTTTTGGGGGTCCAGACTTCCTTTTTTTAATGAATCGGTGTTAACCTTCGCGTCGAACGAGAACAGGGTGCCGATTGGAGATAAACGATCATTTTCGATGTTGTTCTTTTACGAAAAAACAAAAGTTAAATGGTAGAAATGACAGTATACCTATTCGGCGTTCCCTTTTGTTCGTGATACGAATCTGTTGCCCGTAGAACGGTTTTAAATTAGGATTTAGTTCTTGAATGGAGTTAGATTTTGTTGTTAGATGTCGTTGCTATCGCTTTTAATACCTAAATCTTTTCTAGAACCAGCCTTCGTTAATTATGATCACGTTTCTGAATTATTTAATTCTACTGTGCTTTTGAGGTTAATGACGACATTAAGCGATATGTACAGGATAGGATAATGATAATTTAATATTAATATTTCAAGATTTTAATAATCTACCTACAGGTGTCTAAGCTTGTACCTAATTTAATTGTAGTTCGTGAGTCAATAACTAATGTGCAAAACCGATAGTTAAATATTGAATCTCTAAGTAGATATATTTGACTTGTCTTGACTAAGTATTCTGGTTTATTAGCAAGAAACGTTAATCCAATAGAACATTATAAAATGGGTTAATTATGGTATAGTAGCGCCATCTATTGAGCATTCTAGAAGATGACGAAGTTTTCATTTATTTAATGTATGGAAAATAAGAGTTTTTGACTAAAACTTGTCTTTATTTGTTTGTTTCTGTCAATATTGTGAGAGATTCTTAGTTAACTAGGACGTAATTTACAGATTGAGCTCGAAATATATTGATTTATTGAAGACAATCTCACAGTCTCGCTACTCGGCGCTAGATGGCGTACCTATCGTAGCAATTGATTAAAGTTTGAAGGTAATGTTATAATTTCAAATCAATTATGTTTAAACAATATTTTGTAGGTTCTTAGTCTAAGTTTATATTAATTGTTTTTCTTATTAATGTCTGGGAACTTTGCCGCAGAAAAAATACGAAATATTAATGGAACATGGTTAGAGGTAATAAAATATATTACATTATACAGTACATTAAAAGTAATAAAAAATATTTTTGGTCCAAATACATAGCTACATATCTTTATTTACTATGTATTATATGTAATTACTTGCAAAACTTTACAAAAATAAACTAATAAATAATTTTAGCAATGTTATTTATATTTAAGTACGTTGCATGATTTTAGCAATAAAGCGAATCTCGTTTAAAAAAGCAAAAGATAAACACATTTAAAAATGTTTATCAAAACGATTTACTCTTAATACCAGAAAAAAACCATCGAAATAAAAGCTTTTAAAGTTTTAACACTATAAATCTTACCCCTTACCATCCCACGATTGGATCAGAAGACATCTCTATAAGTGATAAAAAAAGAAAAAAAATGTCCCATTAACCCTTATCTAATCTGAGAACGATAATTACAAATGTTCCAATAATCTTTACATTGAAAACTAACAAATTAGCAGAGTGATAAAACAAGCTACCGATAAGAAGGGTGTGGGCGAGTCCATTCATAAACATTTGGCAAGGCAAATAATTTGCGGCCCAACATAACACTAAAACTTATCTCGGCGGGTGCAGGGACGGACTTGAGGAGATTTTTTGTGGTATTTTTTTGTGTTTGGTTAATAAGTAGGTGCCTACTGTTTTAAAAGTGTTTTTTATAAGTGTTAAACAAGTAATAGAATTAAGAATGTTTATTTATTTATTTGTTTAATTGTTTTACATTTTATGTACATTTATACAATGATTTTTTTAACAATGCATTTTTTAAATGTACACAGTAATTTTTAATAGATATTAAGTAGGTATATTCTTACAAATTTTGCATAGGTAAAGTGAAAATTCTGAAACAAAGAAATTTATATTTAGGATCTTTGAACTCATCATTTGACTAAATAGGTCTGATTTATTTTTTTTAATTTGTTTAAATATTAAAAACTATGAAGTAAACAGTTATTCATCTAATTTTGGTTAGGTCAATAAGTATTCATAAAGTTTGGTTAACAGAGCAAATTATCTGTTACCACAACAAGCCACTAAACAGCTGTGGATTTACGACTTATCCCACCGAATACAGGGATGGACTTAGCTTAAGGTATTGTGTAAACGAAACGGTAAGTAGATGGTATATAACGGTAGTCGATCTATTGATTTTATATTACACTTAGTAATTTTTTGTAAAGATTGGTTAAAGTATTATTAAATAGGAGTAAAAAGTAGAGTTTATAAATACCTACGTCGTAAAATATTTACGAAAAATGTTTCTAATATCTAAGATTAATAGATTTTACATATTATATATATGAAGTAGCCTCTATTTAACACATAACCGATTAAATAAACCAATAAATAATTTGTTGTTAATTAAAATAAGTACCATGCTTAATAGCCTCTTTGAACACAAAGACGACTCAATAAAACAATACCTACTACTAATAATAATAGCCATTTATCAATTTCGTATCACTGTCAAAAAAATCTTAATTTTTCCCTCCTCAATACGAGCCTGTGCAAAGCTCTAAATCGCCGGCGCCTTTTCAAGTCTAACCGCGGGATTATAAACCGTTCGTTAACTTCACATTATTAAATATTCCCAAGCGCCACCGGATGTGGGTGGATTTCTTTATGGATTAAAGCCTTCCGATGCCGCCCTAATTTTCATATTTCAGCAAATATGTATAAAAATGTGTGTATGTGTGTATATGGTGTGAGTTTTAGTCATCAGTATAGCACCTCCCAAGAAGATTAATTTTGAATGATTGGTACATAACAGCGGTATGTATTATATAGGTAAAACTTTATGTAGAGGTTTAGTATGTCTGTATTTTCTATGGTATAAGCTGATCACCAAGCATTCGGATCTCCTGATGGTAAGCAATCGGCTCCGCCTATGGACACCGGAATAGCAGAAGTGTTACAAGTTCGTTGCTGGCGTTTTGGAGCTTAGGAATTTGAGGATTGTTGAGGAATCGGGGATTGGGATTATTGAGGAGGGGCAAAAACGTCGAAGGTATATAGGTATGTAAACTAAGTTTTTCTAAAAACATAGCAATGACTAAAAACTTCCTAATAAAATGAATGAATGAATGACGCACAACGGGTCAAAAATTATAATGCATAACAAATATGGATTCTATTTGCCGTATCTTTGACGTTGTACTGACATTTATTTACTTTGAACAAATACGAGTAATACAGACTACTGTCTTTTTGTCTAGGCAATTGCCAAAAAAGGATTGTTGTGCTGACATATTTTTAAGAGATGGGTGATACGTCATTAATATATTTGTTTTGTCAATAGTCAGATCTTACGTAATGGTAGGGAAATGGCGTAGACGATTCGGAAAGATGAGTGTAATTTGTAGGTGGTATTTTATATAGCATATAAAACATGTATACTTTAAATTGTAGCTCTGAACTAAATACCACGGAATGCATTTGATGTGATTCTATTGATGCGACTAGATAGAATTTAAATTTCACGCAAAACCACAGGGTAAAGAAATTTGCTTGAAAATTTCCCAGTTAGGCAAAATATTATTTATTCTCCAGCAGCTTTCACAATTGTAAATACCCGCGAACATGATTTGGTTCTATTTGTACATAGATCTCAAGTGTCAAATAGGTAGGGTGTCAAATTCGCCTTCCCTTAATTAACCATAGGATGTTACGTAAAAACTTTCAAAGCAATCGAAAAGGATCTGCATTGTCATTAGCTACTCATTCACTCCCCAAACAAAGCCATTCACAGCCACAACATTCGGACATTTAACACAAAATCCAACACGTTAATCTGCAAGATAACACTCGTTTCAACAAATAGGTGCAAAACGCGGCGGTTCAAAGCGACGCTCTCCCAAGATACAAGAGATAAGACGAAACCTCGAAAATCTGTCAGTTTGCAAACCTTACAACATTGTTTTACTGATAAACATCTGTACAAGAACACTCAATGAAGATAACTGTACCTGCTTCCTAACTATTATGCAGTACAATGAAAGTAATCTGTAAAGTAGCCGACAATAGCAAACAAAGTGTTCAGGGACGCTTTGTTGCAAAGGGTTTGTAAGCTGCATTGAATTAAATTACATTATACGGGACTTGCAACGCCTTGACGCTTCTGAAGGTGTTATAAATATGTTCGCTGATGCAAATAAAATTGCTTTCGAAGTTTTATTTCGGTTTTAACGGTAAAGTAAATGGATTTTCCGTTTTATTTCACCCGAATAGGGTTGGACTTAGTGTTTAGTAAATGCAAGTTCGTATTGTGCTGCTATCTTCTTGAACAATGTTAGACAACAATAATAGTAATCTATTGTTTGTCTGTGTGGTTTATTATTATTAGTTAATTGATGTCATTATCTTACTGTTCAGTTCATGTTTTATGTTTCTCCATTGCATATTTTTAATTGTGAGGGTAGCTACTACATGTATATAAAGATATCTGTCGGTATGTCGGTAAGCTCTGTGTAAAATGAATTGCGAACGTTTAATAATTTGGGTATTTTTTCTATATAAGCCACCTTAAGTCGGCCGCCTGAATACCGGTGTCCAGCACAATACAAGTAGGTACAAACATTCCGCACGCAAAGTAACACCATATCCTTGGGAATGTAACGCTCTCCCATCGAAATATTTCAAAACTCGATCACTATCTCGGCGACTATGCATCGAGTTATTGAATGAGACGTGAAAAATGATGAGCGAGGAGCAAAGGCTTCGCCGACGATTGCTCGTCTCTTTTTTGTTGCCCAGAAACTCGACAGGCGAAAAGGGAAGGCGAATTTAGGTGGACAAAGCGGTGTGATGCGACAGTGTTCTCGTGAGGTCTCGGAACAGCAGGGGGCTGCCTTGCCTCGTTTCCATTCGTTTCCCTGTGGGTCTTCTCACAGTTTTGTTGTCACGTAATTAATTTATTGCACTTAGGTAGTGCAATTAAGTGACGATTCGTGAGCAGCTGGACGGTGGGCCTCTAATGGGCGGTGTGTTTGCCCTCAGACGTAGGTCTGTTCTCGAAATTGAGATATTAGCGGTGTCTGCTTTTGGCGAAATTAGAGCGGCGTTCTTTGTGTGTCACGAGGATTTATTGATGGTGTACGTTATGTATTTCATTATGGAGTTTATGTAAAACTTCTATGTATAGATGAGTGAGATGGTAGCTGACACTGAATAGGTAGCTGTTGGGACAATAATAGCAATTGTGCAAAAAGTACAATTGTGTTGTTTGTTATAGAAACTTTGTAGTCATTCATATTTTTAAAGTTATCTAGCTACACTTACTGACTAGCGACTCGTCAATTGAATGCATCTTAGTTTTTGAATGAAGTCGAGTTCGGTTCTCAGTAATAACATAGAGCCTGACTTTTACATAAAACGTATCCGTATGCGACTCTTGGGGGGTTTGCAAGCGTCTATAACTCATGCTAACTGATTTTCATCAGTTGGTTAAGTTAGTTTCTAATTCATTTTATAAAGTTAAGATCGTTTTATAAAGAAATGCTGTATTACGTAGAATCTTATGTTTAATCTTGGGCTATAACGTAATCGAGAAAAATAGGAGATATTTGAACCTAAAACTCGATTACGGGTTCCAAGCCTCAAAAAAGTAGCCCATAAAAGAATGGAAGCAGTAAAAAATTGACTATAAATAGACATAGAATCTACAATCTTAGTTATTAAATCTAAGGTCAGGATGTCTGTGGGAGAGTTGATTATCTGGCGACTGGTCTTGAGGACATTGTCCACAAACTGGTCCAAGATACGTCATTAGGTGGACCAGTATAAGTTGGTACATTAGTATGTGAAAACTCAAAGTAATGCTATTTTAGACTGTTGGTCATTTTATTTGGTTAAGAGGATGCAAGAGTAAATGTCAAGCAAAAGATCTTTGGGTTAATTTTGTATGGCTGAACGTCGAGATTTTTGGTTTTGGTCTGTCGTAAAGTCAGGCAGGATTCGTACCCGGTGTATTTGCCATATAATGGGAGGTAAACCTTAAAATCCCTCTGAAGATCGATATCCCTAGAGATCTTATTGTTTAGCAGTATATGTAATCTACCTGATGATATTGATGGTAAAGCAATAAGCTCTTGATGACATAACTATGTCAAAATGAGTCTTGTATCTAATGTCACGTTTACTTACTCCTACGGGGAATTAAAGGCGTGTTATGTTTCTGGATAATCATTGCTGAAGTATCGCAATGACGTACGAAGATTTCGTAGTGATATACTTTATAGTGTACTGTCAATAACGTGCCTAGATTTTGCATAAGCATATGGAATGCTTACTACGTACTATATAAGTAGCTACTTAATAATATTTACTAAGTTATTGATAGAATATTATCTATCTATGAGTAAGGTTTTGTAAATGTTTACAGATTTGTAAAACGTGACGAGCAAAGTCCACCATGATAAACTTATACTAGCTTCTGAAAGTGTAGCATCGCTCACATACTTGTGGGAAATTATCCCAGAAACCTAATGTCAAGTAAAATGTAGTCTTTCCTGTGTTATTCTTCTCTTTCTTCTGTAATCTGTCCAACATCTATGATTTCGTAACAAATATTCAAACTTCCATATTATTTAGATTTGTACGTAATTTAGAAAAAAAAACAATTTTCAGCAGAATTTCTTACGCTGTGTCATAATTTAACGCATTCTGAATTGCGATTATGTAAGAAAATCATAAATAATGTGCGTATCCTTAAAAATCTTTTGACGCACGCACGAATGTATATTCCGCACAACATACTTTTAACGCACAAAGTGACTAAAAGCTATAAACCGAACGAAATGAACTGAAGCAATAACATACGTTTCCATAAAAACATCACATTTAAACATGTCGGCCGAACACAAAACGCCAGTTAAAACTAAATCTCGAGTTATGTCCTCCGCTGATATGAAACTCCAATGTGAAAGGCTTCCTAATGCACAATTTCATACTTTACTGCCAATAAAACCGGGTGCGGGTGAGATATATGCTCATAAATAAACATGTTCATATAACGATAATAGATCGAATAATTTGGTGCGAACTAAATGATGTGTTCGCCCCGTGTGAAAGGGGCCGCGCGTTCAAGCGCGAGCCGCTGATTGGTTAACGCTTCGGCGGTGAACATTGTACTCGATTTGTTGAGCCAATTGTTGGGCTCACACGTAGGGGTTTTAAAATGAAGGGTGGTAATGTTTATTCAGTACTGATAATTGTATGTTAGTTTAGGTATTTGAAAATAATTATATAAAAATCTAAGGACAATAATTTCGAATGCGTTAAAATATATTTAGCAATACCATAACTTCTGTCAAAAGTAAAAATTTAAAATCAAGTAATAACATCACTTACATGCGATTACAAAGATTAGAAATTCCCGCACAAACAACTTAATTAACCGTATAAATTTGACAGAAGTGGGTGAATAAACCTCTAAAGTATTTCGTCCCGTGTGTACGGTTTAAGCTCTTCGATGATTATCTCGCGTGATAAATGGAGCGTGTCAGAATTTATTGTGGGCTCAAACCCTCACTATTGTCTCAATGAATACTTTTTTATTGTCATAATATTATAGAGTTCGTATGACAAGTGGCGTTTAGGATTATGATGCATTTTTCTCAAATAGCTCCCTCTGTTATGACCGTCGAGAGTTATTTCGTGTCGGATCGTAAATTGATTTTGATGTCTTTTTTATGGTGTATCGGAATCGATTTTTGTATTTTATTGGCGATGCTTTTTCATATGTAAATATATTAAATTATGTGTCTGATTGAGTATTTGGCGAGGGTCGTTGGAATTTTCTAATATACTAGGTTCTAGACCTCGGCTGTAGGAATCTAGCGACACGGCTGTTGGTATGTTTTTTTACCATGATATAAATGTTATCTATCGCATACTTTTTTAATTTATTGAAGGCACAGTTTATGACGTGTTCATACGTGACGTGTGCCTTAAACGAGCGCCCGCCTTTTAATTTTTAACAAAAGAAGTTAAAATGACGACCGTAATCTTTTTATAACTTATATTCTATATGAATACAAATGCGGTGTGCCGATTGTACTATATATTATATTTATTTTATCGGTTTTATGATACTAAATATTTGGACAGGGGTTTTATTGGTGCAGTAACTTGATATTTTGAGAGATGCTCTTTTGTTTTGTGGTTTTATGATTATTAGTCTATGCGCAAAGACTGCTAAAACTGTGTTCGTGGGAAGTGAGAAAGTGTGAGCATAAAATATAAGCTTGACGTGTGATATTGAGACATTCATTTTTATATAAAAAATGGAGCCATGAATTATATTTTTGTATTTCTTTGGTAGTTCGTCATGTTGTCTTGTGTGGTCCTGTGTAAGGGTTTCAAAAATTAGAATGCCGTTAGCTGGATATTATTTAGAAGTTGACTATTAGGAAATAATATATAAAGAATAAACTCCAATAAATATTTCAGGTAAGTAATTATTATTAACATATTATGACAAATGCAAGAAAAAAATATTACTGTACTGAATTTTCATTTTTTTTTTGTAAAGAGCTAGTAGGTACTTACCTAACATGGCCACTGAAAATTACATTCAAGCTACATATATAACTATTACATACATATCAAACCATAAAATCTCACCAATATCTTAAAGGTCGGCTAAATCTCACTTCTAAAGCGGTGTTCACACCTGTCGGACGCATGCGCACGACAGCTGTCCAGTCGCGCGTCGCCAATTGTCCGCGTACAGTGTGCACCCTGCCTAAGCGCACATAATGAGATTAAATCTCTTCATGACATATGGGTATTAAGATTACCAGGTGTTTATGAGAAATTAAACTGATATGTTATAGAGAATGGCTAAATGTGCTGTAGAAGAATTCGGTTTCTAAGCTTCGATAAAATCAGTCTGTAATTTCTTTGAACATTACTATTTCGTAACTTTAACGACGTTGAAAATTTTATTCATTTTATAATTAAAATAAGAAGAAGAAATATATACATAATTTATAAATAGCACAACTATATCAACTGTCCAAAGCATGATTAATTTCAAGTCACTACCCAACATTTTATTTTTATATTCATATGCAGTAAAATAGTACAGAATAAAAATGCTTAAAAAATATTTAGATTTTAAGATAAAAATTTATTACAAAAATATAAAAATTATACATGCTAACATTAACCTTTTCCTAAAATATCATTAGATCAATTTCAGTGAGTGCTACGCGGTCACGCTCGTTGAAGTCTTTTCTACGCACGATGTGACGACCGCTAGCTTTACCGCTACGCTTTAATGAAAAGCGCTTAAGTGTAGTAAAGTACTAGATTATTTGAATACAATCTAATAACAAAAAAAATCATTCATTAAAATGAAAGTGACTATTTTTAATAACACCCATCCATACATACTTGACAAGTATTGTTAACTGAAAATTTTCTCGCATTACCATTACCATCTACTCATAAAAGAACCTTTATACAATAACGGAAATGCCACCAACGCGCCTCGGCACATCGCCATCAAAGCCGCCGCGAATTCCTCCGCATATTGTACGATATCCTGCCAAAGTCATAAATAAAACTGAAATGATCGCCACGTCACCCGCACCGCACAAAAACCGTATTTGACGTCTAAATTATTGCCAGTAAGCAGTTTCAGCAAGCACACCGCCCCCTCAACAAATCGCCCCCGTAGCAGATGAAGCACCACCAACAATAGATACAGCAAATACATCAGATAAAAGAATTTTCAAAACAAACTCAAAATACTAAAGCGTTTGACACGAGCATCCGCTGCTGAGCAAAAAAGCGTGACCAATCGTCCATGTAAATTGGACCTTACGTCAATATTTTGAGAGGTCATTTTGTGATGGCGCCGCACGTGCTTTGATCCCCGATAGATCTCAATAGCGGTGATTAAAGGCGCCTGTGATTTTAGTTGAATGCTTTTTTTGCGGCCTTCATCGGCCATACAAAATAAACGGCACACTACTGTAAAAGAATATACAATTATTGGGCTTTGAATGGTTACAGCGGGGGTGAAGAGACCATAAATTGTTATTTTTTTCTCGTTCGTTTGAATGTTGGAAATCTTTTAAAAATCATAAATGTTAGTGGATTTATTGTCAGGGGAGTTGGTTCGCGTTGATTGTTTGCTGCCCGACTATTCGCTAATTATATGCTTGGATATGCGGAACCAATGTTAAGCTGTTGGGATCTGTGGTTTATTTGTGTTTTACTGTCGCTCCTAAATGGTTAGAGGGTTAACAACCATAAAAATGTGCCTACACACCCAATTAAGACGTCTAAATAAATGTATTGTATCGTATATAATATGACTAATTTTGGATAAGTACTTCTGTTATATTATCTACGGCGAAGAAATTGATGATATAACTTTACATTAGCGTTTATACGGTTTATATATCCTCTTACATAGGAAATTATATAACCGAATTGGCGGCACCAGGTAATAAATTGAACATTAAACGACCTCCGTTAGGATTCGAAATGAACTACTCAATTTTAGCAAGTCTCTTTTATACAATAAAAATACATTACTAATTAAGTACTATAAACAATAACTGCAATACATAACTGCATAGTCATCTTCAAATACAGTCGAAACAATTTGAAGTTAGATAAGTCATTCATACCAACACATAATACATTTGGAACACCTACAACTTAATTCATGCTTCCATTGTAACACGCTATTGTTCTACCTTGAAACTTGTCACCATTTTTTCATCAACGCGATTTCCCTTACATCTTCATTGAACAGCTAAAGGTGTTAATAGCTCTGCTGACGCTCATTATGTGAGTGCGAGGTGATATCGTAAATTTGTTTCTTCAAGGACATACAACAAAAGGACCAAGTGTCGTTCAAGCCCAAAGTCGATTTTACAAGAGGCTGCATGAAACTCGCGTGTGGGCCTTTGAGACGCTAGGAGTAATGTGGACATGATTTTGTGTTTGGATTACAAATTATTTTATGAAAAATATTATAGGTATTGGTGTGTTTTTTTTAAATAACTGTGGTTTAATAGACATTTTTTTATAATTAATTCCGTCTGGGTTTAATCACTAAGACGCCTGTTATATCGCCTTTTTAAAGTTTATTTTTATTAAGTTTACTTTTAAGTGTAGAGAAATAATTTTAAGAGAGAGATCGAGATCATTATTATTGTAGCATTGAAGAAATAATTATGTAGTCAAAATGTCAGTCTTTGACTACTTAATTATTACTTATATAATATAATAATGATTAATTTATCAATCCAAACAGCAAGTTACAATATGAAAATAAATTATTAATCTACTAATCATAGAAGCTATTGTTTCAGATGACAGATGGAAATAATTTATCCATCTTATTGTTCGCGTGAACGTAAACAATAATAATATTTTATAAGCAGTGTTATTTTTGACACTTAAGGATAACACCTTGTTAACTAGACCGAAGCATGTCCACAATAAGCCTGTCGGTCTCGAATCTCAATAGGTCACCACTGTCCTCATGAATGGGTGGTATCGTCGGGGGCTCTTTACAACACACGTTTTGTATGGAATGTTGTAACAAAAAAGCCTTAGATACACACCGTGATATATTTATTTTTACCACCTTTTCCATTTCTGCTAAGGAAATTTCGACTTTATAATCTTAAACATAAAAGTGTACTTTATTTTGGTGGACCGTATGTTTATGTTTGTAAAAAAGAAATAAAATAATCCAACATGCAAGATCGGTCGGAAGGCTGGGAGGAGTTTGTTTTAGACGCTTTATTAATTATGTCCAATTAATTTTGGAACGGTTCGTCTCATGAATCGCCATTTTCGTTACGGTGGTCAGTTTTAGCGGTTTCTTTGTTAGTAAACTTTTTAAGTTATGACTTCGTTAACTTTTATGTGTCGTTTGAGTTGACAGTAAATTAAAAAAGTGTAGAATTTGAATACCTTTCTACTATGACCGCTTATAATCCGTGAATCATATCGATTATACCGCTATGTGTCATAAATATTCAATGCTAATTAGTATAAAACAAAGTAGCCGGCTAATTATTTAAAATAGCTACCATAAATAATCAATGCCCCTATAACAACCGCTGAACGTATATTTTATGCAAATTCAAATGATGTTATTATATAACAATATTTAAGTTGAGCAATAAAACCTTTTACAGCTCAAAAGGATATCACAAATTGCTTTATTAGCCTTTGATATTGGTGTATTCATAACGTCACTACAGGCCACTTATAAAAATCTTTCTAACAAGCGTAAAACGTCCAATCAATATAAAATTAATAGCCGATCAAAAAAAGTGTGCTCCAACGAAAACTTTGAACTTTTTTCGATGATTTTTTTTTATTTGTTGCACCGGTGTCGCCGTGATTTCACACGTCTATAGGTATGTCTTTTATAATATTTTTCGTGGCATTGTGCTAAGCGATCGCCGTAGCGGCGCCGGCGCATCCGATTATGTTATTGTTAAAGGACCGAATTCTTTTATTTGACCTACGCGACATTCCTCAGAAGGCAGTGTTTTGCGGTGCCCACGTATGTTTGGACTCTGAATTCGTTATACATTGATGTTAGATATGATACGATAAGGATACATCGTTTCTTTTTTTGTTATTAAGTGATTAAAGATCGGGTCTTCTAGTTTTGTGGTTATTAGAATTTTTTAAGGGTAGGCGACATTTTTAAAGTTGGACTTATGTGATGATAGAATCTGTTTTGGGAGTATGTTAATTGACGACATTAATTTCTTTATGAAATCATTAATTTGGGGAGAATTTGGACAATGATGAAATTGTGTTTATTTAATAGAAATTCGGGGTTATAAAACAAATATCTAATAGGTACTTGAGAACAGTAGAGCCCATTTTCTGGTCTGTTTGTTGCGTAAGGCGCGCCGCATTCGTAACTCGATACGGATAAACCGATCATTAGGCCGTCTGTTTGTATTTGTACTAACAATAGAACATCATAGTTATAGTATAGGATTACCTTCCGGAATCGTTCACTTGCGGTTTTTAATACAATTTTAGTAATTTGATGTAATTGTACAAAAATAAATGTGGAATAAATGTAATTTAGTTATGAATTATAACAAAAGTGCAAGTATGTGCACCGATACGGATGGGTCGTTTTCTGGGTTACGATTATTTTTAGTACGTAGTGGTTGTTTAGTACCTACTACGTAGCGAGTGGTTGTACGAAAACAAAGGATAAGATGAAGGAACACTTTCAAGTAATTTATAATTGCAATATACTTAAATACTTACTTCAGTAAAGCAATCGATGTCATCAAGAACCTTTAAAGTAGACTATTTTTAAGTAGAAAATAAGTCTAATATTTTTACATTGATTCGGTAGAATGTATGAGACATTAATTAACATAAAACATCCATTGTAACTACATTCTGACAAATATTTTTTTCTTTCTTTCCAGACATTACAAAGTATTTTTTTTATAATTTTACGTTAAAAAAATATTTTCTGTCTAAAAGGCACTTTAGGCGGTCAAAAAATTTAAATATCGATGTCGGTTTACCAGTCCAGTAAAAAACTAGATTCCAATGCAGAACTTTCACAGTATCAAACATTTTTATACAAACCCATCATTAAAATAAAGTAAAATAGTTACAAATCATCGAATAAGGTCAAAAACAACAATACAGTGGCGTTAGTCGGTGGTCTGTTGACTCAAATGTGCCAAACGGAGGTAAATATAAATATTATATAAAAAATTGGAACAAGAATAGCAAACCGCACCCTAACATAACAGATATAAATGCCAAATAAACATGAATTATGTGGTGGGAAGTATGGGAATTTGTAGGAGACTGAATAGTCATTCAGTCTGCCTGCCTCTTTGGTTTAATGGTAACAAGCAGTACTACTGAGCATATAAGAGTTAAATTCGCGTGTCAGGTATTGTTCTTCCGGAGCTGCGGACTACGTAGCGGCTTTACCGGGACTCCGGCTCGAAAAGTAGGAGTAGGAATCGGGGGTGGTTTTTAGTCTGTAAGTCTGACACTTCCTTTCGCCTCGCCCAAGACGGGAGAAGTCATTGGATGATTTTCCCCCTTAAAAAGAGGTATAGTTCTTATTGACTCTTATTCAGATGCTTTTAATAGTAATACGAACTTTAGGATGATAACCTGTGTATATTTGTAAAAAGTAAAAATCTTATCTATTTATAATAATAAACTTTGATTACGTATGTTTCATAACTTTTCTGTGCCCTTAGTAGCTTTACGTTTAAAGTATTCGAAACGAGAGCACGTTCGGCGTTTACTACTTACTTTAAACGTAAAGCTAAGTCGTACTAAGAGTCCTGTTCATTACTATAAATATACTTTATGGTCAAGAGAATTACGTTATGCTTTTGGCATGTAGATAAAATAGTCTTGTAAAATTATATCATGCAAAGCGTGTCACTATTACAAATAGTATTCAAATAACTATAACTCATAACAATAACTAGAGACGTCAATGCTTAGGCATATGTAATGACAAATAGGTGTAGGCGTACACACCTCTGCTCAACTATATAAGGGTATAATTTAGTTAGTCGTGACGTTATTAAACTATTAGACGCAATAACATTGGCTTAAGTCATTAAACCAATAACCAAAAATAAACTATGGGTGCTTACTACGTGGTATTGCAAAACGAGACAACACTACGATACTCACTCATTCAACAAACAAACGTCAATGGGACATACGACTGAGCAACGTATTTGCATAAGCTGAATCACACTACTGTTATTTGTCTGCGGATCCTAGACTTTAGGGCCAGATTACACTGACTGTGAGAACACGTGCAAAATACAGCCCAATATTTAACTTAGATGACTAATATTTTTTTATTTAAAAAAGGAATCTATTGATTTCATTTTAAGACACTTTTTACAAACACGCTGTCGAAATATTCAAATTGCGAAGTTGACGTCAGTAATATATACAGAGAAGCAATCACCCGTTAATTTTATACGTAACTCTGTACATAAGTCCTAAGTCATGTAATCCAATTGTCAATGCGATTTGTAAAGGTACAGGTGAACATCTTGTGTGAGTGTGAGTCATAATGACTGTTGTATGAATCATTATGTTCAGTCTGTGGAACACGGGAAGTTTATGGTGTATGGTGAAAGAATGTGTGTGATCAGCGCTATGGGATGACGAATCGGGACCTTGTAACTTTTTGCACTATTTAGGTTTCGCATAGTTTAGTTCTAGAGAGATAATTATAGTTAGTCAGACCTTCAGCTTTATAACTTTACTTCCTAATGGAAATATAGTCCAGTGAACTGTGAATGCGGTTTACGATTAATATTACTTTCTTTTAAATAGTTTTTGGTAAAAAAGAAATAATTTGAATTATTTCCTTTGCACACAATTGACATTTGACTAACCACTGGCGCCAATCCTAGAAATAAAAGTAACGATTACTAGTAAAAATGACTAATTCAAACGATGAATAAAATAAAAAAATAATTAAAATGATACAAATTGTGGTTTCAATGACTCTACTCGGTTTGACCTAAACCGCAGATATTTTTTTTAATACTTACCTAATACGTCATTAGCAAATTCATCCTTATTTTTGACATCTGCTACTGAAATCCAGGAACAAATCCTGGAATTGTATGAATCAGTTTATAATTGAAGATGAATCGCTCAATGAATGAACACAGAAGACCTCTTCGTATCAGCCAACGTAAAGTTAAAATTACAAAATGTAAAATTGTTGAGGAGTATTCACACTTTTGTCTTGTATTATGAAGTCGTTAATTTAATTCAAATTTTATAACGGTCTACAATTTTTTTATGATGAACACTTCCTTGAATTAGTACGGTATCAGAGGTGCATATTACGACTCGTAATGCTACACAATGCACACCAACTTTTACCATTTGTGTTATAAGTCCCATGTAATAGGGGGTGAGCCTACTGCCATATACTAGACAATGCTAAACTTCGTGCCACTACTGAGAAATTTTCGAAAAACCGAAACTTGGTTTTTATTTTATAACCCAGTAATACTTGGCCCTACCCGGGAATTAAACCCGAAACCCCTTGTCCGGCAGTTGCACTTGCGACCATTCGACCAATGAGGCTGTGTAGATAAAATTAAGTACAAATTACACAAGTAACCAGTTATAAAACAGTGTAGACGAAACAATATTAGACATTACGAATTTTAGTTCTTTTTTCCATGAATGAACTTCTGTACTTAACTTTTGTGTGTCCATGGGTCCAGACCGTGTACATTTTGTTTCTCAAACAGTTGCTGAGAGCGTCTATCTTGTTACTCATCATTTTTGCAGCACGCGTTCCATTTGGTCGCATGATTCACGTTTAAGTGGGCATCATTCATTCAGTAGTGCCCGTAACCTTGGTACATCGGAATCGGAACTAGAATACAATGATAAAAGAAATTTGGGAAACACCGCAAACCAACACGACCTACAATTGTTTTATTACCTTTGTAATTTATATTTTACGTCATTAAAATTGTCCGATCGTAGAGATATGCTACTAATCACTCAGTGTAGGTTTCGGGATTTTTTTATTTTAATGCTTAATGCATTTTAACCACAGATCATTTTGTGTGGTTGCAATTAAGTTGAAGTCACGTTGTGGTGTGAAATTAATAATATTGTAAATAAAAATAAGGAAAATACAGAAAGGTAATGAGTGGAGGAAGTTACGGCCTATTGTTTATTTAATAAACCAACAATCCAGTTCAGAATAGTATGAATTAATTTACAATTATTTGACTTATTTTATTGCCATGGCACTTAAGCAGTGAAGTGTACTAAATACTCGTAGTACGTATTGTATTTTACACTTTTTTAACATTCAATAGAGTCCACTTTGAGATAACCTAAAAAAACCCAATGACAACTTAAGATGATGATTATTTTTTCGTCTTATTATATCGTCAGTGTTTCTGAGATGTATAAGTACATTTGTGTTGTAAGTGGGTTCTTTTTTCTTACTCATCATAATTGTTCTCGTCATATTATAACTACTTGTATTAAGGACTCTTGTTCATGAATTAACACAAAAAATCTGTGACACGTGTTGGATTCTAGTAATACCGTAAAAACAGGTGTAAATAAACCAGTTATATCCAGTTCTGATTCCTTTCCAATATATTCGTAAAATATGTAATGTGAACTTTTCTTTACTTCATGATTCGATAGAGATAATAATATTTGGAATCACAACCGCACAACTGTTGCGATTACCTTTTGTTTTGATCTAATAATAGAAGGTATAGCTTGAAACCTTCAGAATTTCCCCAGCAATTCTAGGCCATGATCACTGACTGATGCTTTAACTTACAATATTACAAAGAGAGCGGTATGCTGTGAGTCACCAGCCATCAGTGCCATATCACGATCGCGTGAGAACTCTTTAGCACAACCTCCAATTATAAGTCCGGTAGTACGGAATCTCTTCGCTTCCGGACGTGTGCCGAAATTAGAGCAACTAATCGATATGATATATACAATAGTACTTATATATAAACATACAACATTACTCATACTGTGATGTTTGCACGATTGTGATCAAGTGGCCCAAAGCCAGTTCAAACCAGACTTTTTGTACTGTATTAATTCAATTGGCTATCGAATATTTTTTATGGGAAAATCTTCTGTGATTATCGTTAAGTGTTTAGTAGTATAGGCCTCTTGGGACATTTTGGCATACTTGTGTTTTTTGACGCTCTAGAGCTACTGAGAATTAATTCGATTTTACTTTTAGTAGGAATTTTTAATTGTTCAGTTTGCGTTTTGTACTTACTTCTTCGTATTGCTAAAGTGATGTATTTTCCATAGCGCACCTGTTTAAGATTTTCCAAGTGAATTTTTCCTTGCACAAGTAAGAACATCATACTATTTTGATATTAATATGTTGTTATAGTAAGTCGATCGATAGGAACTCCGCAGGTTCGAAGGTTCAAAGTCCAGCTACTTGCTTCATACATAGACCGAATAACATAACTTATTTATACTTCACATAGGTATATAATAAAACAGATTGAATCATATCTATCTACAAAAAAAGAAACATCACCTTACTTAAGAAAATGTTGACAAACATCAGAAAAAAAGGAACAGTTTGCATAGCGTTAGAATGATTAACTAAATACCTGAGTACTTATGTTAAGACGAGTTTAAAATAGAAAGTAGTTCGTCTAGGCCAATAGACACATCCCCGGTTGGTAATCAGGATCTTGTTTTAACAACGTTGTGGACATGCAATGTCCCTTATATGACATGCTTGCTCTTTAGCGATTTTTCTTTGATCGTTGACATGGAAAATATACGTATACGTACTTAATAGTATGAGGAACTAAGGAATGCATGAATTTGTATGATATTTAGGTGTAGAAGAATGTGTTTATTGATAAATTTTTTTTTCCTTTTAGTAGGTTTGCCCTTGACATTGTTATGCAATAAGTTGTGTATAATATAACACAATTGTTTCATAATATTATTGCATCTAACTGTATGGGTGCTTATCGTCAATCTATCAGAGAAAATAACCAAAAAAGATATGCCGTACATTTTCCTTGACCTTGAAAAACCTTAAAGAAATTTAATGAAAACCAAACAAAGTTCAGAAAAGGATACTTGATATGGCCATTTAACAATCATATTGTCATCCTGTTAAACAAAATTTACTACCGGAATCTCGACTACCAATTGCATTGCGTAATACCTAAATAAATAAACTGAGAAAAAAGCAATATGAAAAAAAAATCTCGCAATTACGTGGTAAATAAAGTAAGGTGTTGCGGTAATTAAACTCAATAAATGTTGCTATAGCTCTGCATCATAGTCAGGAGTTCGCAACCAGGCGTCAGCTTCACAAGTCTAATGTAGGTACGAGTAATTTGTTTATTTTGTACCACCTAGCATTTATAACAGATCTATGAAACTAAGATTTAGTTTAATTATTCTGGTTTATGTAATTATAATGGTTGATTACATGATTGTGTTTGATTTTATGACGAAATAAAGCTACGTACATACAAGAAATGCTTTTCTACAGTACGGAATAAAATGATTTTTCTCATTTGAGAAAAGCTTAACTTTTTCTGAACAAAACCTGAAAAATTAGTTAAGAAATCATCTCACGAATGCTTTTGCACTTGAACACAATGATTTAATGTAAAAAACACATAAATATTTCACATTCCTCAGATCTATCGGCGTCTAAGACCAGTAAAGAAAATGTATCCAAAGATTGTGAACGCCTGAAGAAAGGCATGCGCCTCGCTTCCTGTCATAGTTTTGAGAGCGTTGTCGCACTTGAGATAATACGACTTAAGTCAATATGGAAATCCATAAACTTATGCCCTTTTGCATCTCAGTGTACACGAGGTCATATCTTTCTTAAAGCGGAACGTGTATGACCTTAGGAGTCGAAAAGATAATTGCTTGCAATCACTTGTCTTCAATCCCGTCTGGGTTTGATACGATTTCGTCTTGCGACAAATTAGAATTTACCAAGAACTGCGTGTCTTAAGTTACAGTTTATGATCTCTTTAATGTCTGACGAGTAAATAAAATTGATAGTTCCGCTACGCTTCGTGGTGATTCAGATGCGAGTCAATCAATTATTCAATGCGATTTTATTAGAGGATGGCTTTTGAATAGTCGAAATAGAAAAACAAACAGGATTTGATGATTAGGAAACTGGTGTTTTGTTCCTAGATCCTCATGATATGGCTCTTGTGGTTCTATATACCGATGTCTTGTCGAAACAGGTGGCTAAAGGGTCCTCAACTTTACTTCTAATTGATGTTTGTTATTAAATAATTATGAGGCAAAATATAGGATTTTATGTACAGCAACACATTCACAATTTATGGTAAAAGGATCCCTGAAGAGCTAGGATTAAAGCAAATTAATTATTTTTTATACTTGGTTACTGGTGATGAAAACATATCATTCAATAAACACTCAAAACTGTGGCTGCAATTAACTCAATACTATCCGAATCTTTAAGTATGCCAGCCCTTGGTCACAGGGCCGGCTCGTGCTCCGCCCCGCTACACTGTCAAGCATGCGCGACAGTTGGTAAGCCGGCCAATCACCGGGCCGGGAGCAGAATCTGCTCCCCTCCTGCCAAAACCAGGGGCAAGGCTAGGCCCTCCGCCACCCCCGTCGTTCCCGCCGCCGCCACTGCAGTAGCAACCGCTTCCCCTACTGCTGCTGTCGCCGCGGCCGCTGCCGGCTGTAATGCCGCCGAGGAGGTCGTGATGGATTGTCAATAGTGACTCCATTACGTCTCCTCCAGGCGAACATCAACCACTGCGCTGCCGCTCAGGACCTACTACTCCAGAGCATGGCGCAGTGGTCGATTAATATCGCCGTGGTCTCCGAGCCCTATTTCGTCCCGCCCAGGGATCACTGGGTGGCGGACTATCGGTGACGTCGGCCGCCGCCGGTACCCCGACTCTTGAGGGTGCTCTAAGAGGCCGGGGTTGTGTCGCAGCACGGTTCGGAGAGATCGCTGTGGTGGGCGTGTATTTCTCTCCGAACCGAACTCTCGCCGAGTTCCACAACTCCCTGAGGGAGTTGGTTGACGTCGTCGTCGGGTTCCGTTCCCTCCCCGTGCTCGTCCTCGGGGACTTCAATGCCAAGAATCTGGCTTGGGGTTCCCGGATCACTGACACGCGGGGTAGGATGGTGGAAGACTGGGCTCTGGAGACAGGCCTAGTCGTCCTGAACCGGGGTTCTGTCCCCACGTGTGTGCGGATGCAGGGTGAATCGGTTGTGGATATTTCGTTCGCGAGCCCCGCTCTGTCACCGCGTGTCGTCGACTGGTGTGTCATGGAGGAGGTGGAGACATATTCCGATCACCGGTACATCCGGTTCGATGTTTCCGCTGAGTCCGCGGACCCACCGGTCAGACAAGCCCCATGTGGCCCGCGTTGGGCGCTGAGGCAACTGGACCGGGAGCTATTCCTGGAAGCCGCCATCGTGCAGGCCTGGGTGATACCACCGGACAGGCCTGCCGACATTAACGAGGAGGCACGGTGGCTCCAGGACGCCATGTACAGGATTTGTGACGTGGCGATGCCCCGGGTCCGCCCAGGACAGCGGAAGCGCCAGATGTACTGGTGGTCGCAAGAGCTGGCTGCTCTGCGCAGTGCGTGTGTTGCTGCGCGACGCCAGTACACTAGGCACCGCAGGCTTCGTATCCGTCCACCGGACGCGGAAGCTAGAGAGGCGGAGTTATATGAGGGGTACAAGGCGGCGAAAGACGCCCTAAAAACGGAAATCCGGCGGGCCAAAAACCAGGCCCGCCAGGAGATGCTGGAGACTCTGGACAGAGACCCGTGGGGACGCCCCTACCTAATGGTGCGTGACAAGCTCCGCACACAGGCTCCCCCGCTGACACAGAGTCTCCGGCCAGAGGTTGTAGAGGAGGTGGTCACCACCTTGTTCCCCCAATCACAGAGGGGCTACATCCCTCCGTGCATGACTCCGCCCCCTGCGGTGCCCGATGCGGGCCACAGCCAGCCAACCATGAAAGTGCATAATTCCTTTATTTTCCTTTGACGTAACACTGTCAAGCCACACAGTTGACATAAGGGCTTGCAAAGTACACAGATACGGTGGACGCCATCATGCGCGTGAGGGACCTTACGACGGGGTGTCAAACGTCGTGGCGGTGTCTTTGGAAGGAGTGTTTGGTCGTCTTTTGTTTTGTGTATGTTTCTCCTACTCGGTCACGGCAGACCTGTGGTTTTACGTAGGTCAAGAACGATTTTTGCGATAGTCTTGTTTCGATTTGCTATGGCCGCGGGAATGCGCCACCTTGGGTTCCAGATCATTTTCCATCGGCGTCGAGGTGACGATGAAGTACCTGGGACTCGTCCTCGACAGTCGGTGGAAATTCGAGGAACATTTCCGACGTTTGGCTCCCAAGTTACGGGGGCTGCCCTAAAGCACCCAACCTTGGGGGACCAAACGCCTCCTGCCGGAGGTTGTACGCGGGGATTGTGCGGTCCATGGCCCTCTTCAAATCTACGGCGACGACCAGCTCGTTGTTTCATCCCAGAGGGTCTGGCCATTCGATCCGTGGATACCGCACGATCTCCGGGGAGGCGGCTAACCTCCTTGCGGGATCACCGCCGTGGGATCTGGAGGCGAAAGTGCTCGCGCACGTATATAGCTTACGTGCGGAGGCGCATCGCCGGGGCGAAAGTCCACTGCCGCGCCAGATTAGTGCGTGGCGGGATGAGCTCCGGCGCGATCTCATGGCGGAATGGAAGCAACGACTATCGCAACCGAGGGCTGGGCTCGCTGTTATAGCAGCGGTAAGTCCCCTCTTTGAGGAGTGGCTAGAGAGGCGTCACGGCGTCCTCACCTACCGCCTGACGCAGGTGCTTACCGGACACGGAAGTTTCGGTAGGTTCCTGTTTCGGATTCGGCGGGAGGAAACGCCCGGGTGTCGGCATTGGATCACCCGGAGGACACGGTGGAGCATACAGTAGCGGTATGGGCTGAGCACCGCCGTGTCCTTAGGGATGTGATCGGCGACGGTGACCTCTCGCGTCCGGCTTTGGTTCAGGCCATGATGCGGAGCGAGAGGGAATGGGACGCCGTCTCCTCCTTCTGCGAAGCAGTCATGCTAGCTAAGGAGGAGGCGGAGCGCGTGAGGGAACGATCCTCCTCACGCCCCAGCCGCCGCAGAAGACACTCCGGGCGTCGGGGATCGCGTGACGATCTCCGGCCACCGTAAGTGCGGGTCTGCGGACGGCGAGCAAGGGTAGCTCGCCGCCCGACCAGAACCAGACCCGTGCGTACGGCGCGTCGCGTTCCGCGCGCGCCTCAAAGAGCCAGACCACCACAGATGGGGCCCAGTAGGGCTGATGCCTGATCCGGAGCTGCGGACAACGTAAAAGGTTACCGGGGCTCCGGCTCAAAGCAGGAGAAGGAACGGGGTGGTTTTTAGTCAGTAAGAGTCTGACACTACCCAAGGCGGGAGAAGTCATTGGAGATTTTCCCCCTCAAAAAAAAAAAAATGCCAGCCCTTATTGCACATACAGCCAGCCAACCATGAAAGTGCATAATTCCTTTATTTTCCTTTGACGTAACACTGTCAAGCCACACAGTTGACATAAGGGCTTGCAAAGTACACAGATAATGTCAAACAAGGAGTGTTTGGTCGTCTTTTGTTTTGTGTATGTTTCTCCTACTCGGTCACGGCAGACCTGTGGTTTTACGTAGGTCAAGAACGATTTTAATCTCGTTTCGATTTGCTATACATTTAGTTTATTCAATTAGGTATTGTAGCTGGCTATTGCAGAGTCGATGAAGTCATGTTTCGAGTGATTTGTGATCTATGATCATTTTGTTTTATGTTACTTACGTAAGTAATTTTGATTTGCGGTAATTATGTTCGCGATTTTCTTGTTCAAACATCCGTGTCGATTTTTGTTTTGGTTTTTTTTATCGATTTTATTATGTTGAATCGTTACAATTATACAGCTATTTACACCATTTACGGTAAATTGAAAAACACAGGTCTAGTAGGTTGATTGATTGATCCATAAAATTATCTAAAATCTCCTTGGTGTCGGAGTTTCATTTATTTGTGGGATCTATTACTTCAGTGTTCGTGAATAACCGCGAAAAAAGTTTGTAAAAAGTAAGTGAAGGAGCGAACTTTTCGCAACTTGTGCGGTACATTCCGAGTACCCTTCACCTCGTAACTACAAAAATACCGCTTGACTTAACGACCGAAAGAACACACAAGAACAAAGAAAACGTATCAATTAAACAAATACAGGAAATGAACATTCGCTTACAGTTAATTATGAAGTAAGTTGGGCGATCAAAAAAGAGATTGTCACGTGCGAAGGAGGTACACATTAACATAGTCCTTGTTTTTTCGTCTCAGATTCGTGACACATCGTGTGTGAGCCCTGTGGTAAATAATAAATCTTTCTAATAAATAAAACAAGGGAACGTGAGCGAGATAAAGCGCGCATGCGCGTTCGGTGCGCCCTAAACGCCATTGTGGACGCCGACGGCTGATCGTTAAACGAAGGTGAAAACATTTTTGTGCCTTTTTTAAAAGATCAACTCGATGTGTTGATGTTTTCATGTTAACTTGTGGTACGAGTAATTGTTTGATGTCTTATGCGCTTACGCAGGGACTGTTTGCTCAGTCTTTCGAGGCGAGCTTTATGTATCTAATGGGATGGATGGTGACATTTTATTATGTAGCTAATTTTTTTTATTGAATGCTTTATGAACACAAAATGTACATAGGCAGACTTATGGCCGTAGAAAGCCTAAATAGGTCAAATGAAATCGATAATTTAATTGCAAAATATTGATAGTTTAGTGCATGATGCATGCTATTTAGCTTTCATCACGCTTTATTCTTGTAAACGTCAGTTCATACCGATATCGGTACAGTATGGGTGCGTCCGATGACTGACGTAGGTACCTAATGTAAACTGAATGCCACTCAACTGTAAAATGATTATTAAAGTTTATCACTACAATACTTCTGAAAGTTACAGGAAAATCATTACTCATGATGACGATGACGTCTTCGAATTCAGTACGTGACCTTTCAGTAGGTACTTTCTGTGCCTTCTGTGCCTTATATGTCTGTACCGTAGTACCTAATCTTTCAGTAGGTACTCACACTTATTTCTATGCCTTATATGCACATAACGGTAAACATTATTTACATCGGTCGAGTGGTCGGAACTACCAATCAAGAAGTTTCGTATTTGATTCCCGGGGGTATGTTATGCTTTATTGGGGAGTTTCGTTCTGTTCGGAAAATAGCTTAGTAAAAGCGCTAAGTTTGTAAAAGTAATAAAAGCTGTATTGAGTTTATTGAAAATGTAAATTGAAATATTCATTTATTAGTTGTCAGCAGACGCAGATGATTTTAAAGTATCACTAGAACATAATTACTTTTTCATAAAAATCCAAACAACTCAAATCCGACCCTGTAACCCGCTACTTACTAACCCTCTCATAATTTCCAACCAATCAAGTTACGTCAAAACATTTTTTAAGGAAAAAAATGGTGACCCAACTCTATCCACAATGTGGTAGGTCATTCTCAATGAGCTTCGGTTGTTAATGTGTAAATATGTGTTTCACATTTACACGGCTGTGACATCCACGAACATTGTGGTCGGAATGTGGAGCCGTGCGGTCGGACCGCAGGTCGAAGTCAGATTGTCGCACGGAGACCAACGGCTATTGATAATGCCGCCTGTCACTTCTTTATTTCCTATCCTGGTGGTAGTATTTAAATAATATTCTAAAATTTTAAAATATTTGATATTATTTATATTAGTATTAGTAGTACAAAAACTCAGTACCTAGCGCTCGTTAAAAACCGCAGCATGATCAATAAACTTCTTTAGGGATAGTTTTAATAAAAGTTGGACAACCTCTAAAAATAATTACAGGATAATATTTAACTTAAAAATACTTGCATAATATGTATCTAACCTAAAAATAACATCAACAAATCTACATATTCCAATGAAAATCGTAAGGCATTAACGTAAAATATTTCACAACAATATTTAAAAAGCGATTGTAAGAAGTATGCGCGAAACCAAAAGCGGTCAATAATTCGTATATCAAAAGTTAAATGTCGATTGGGTCTCTGAATATTTTTTTTCATAGCTTATATTGATTTAGTAATTCAAGACGAACATTTTAGTTTTTAAGTTTAATTAATATTATTATACGTGCCATTACTTTTTAGTTACTGCTACAATTTATACCTTATCTTTCTGCTTCTTTTGTAACAATGTATTGAAAAATAATTGATCTGATTTTTTTTTATTGATTTAGAGATTTGTCAGTATGTTACGTTTTATGTTTTACTCTCCAACCTTTTTTAACGGGATAAGGAGTAAACGAGCAGACATATCTTATGAAGGTAAATGATTAGTACAGCCCATGGAAATCCCTAACAACAGAACCAGAGGAGTTCAATGACGCTTCTTTCAGGGCTTAAAGACATGTTATATCAGTTTTTGAGTTATTTGTGTAAGCGTTAGTACCTATTCGATATCACGATTTGTTCTCATTAATTACCATTCCACTTACCGTTATGTTGTCCACATTTGAGACAGGTACCACCTCGGAACTTTATTTGCTTTCATCATTTAATAATAAGAAGCCAATGCTTTCGTTTCATCCGACAACTCCAAATGTAACACCCGCAGGTTTTTGACGACTTATAGCGTCGTCGTCACAACAGATTAAACAAATATGGCGGGAGTCGTTTGACAGTTCGCTTTGTGATCAGTAGCGGGACGTGTTACACAACACAAATAAACATACACACGCTAACGACTCACCATTCGATTTCAAACCTTATCTGATCGACACATAGTTCAAGAGTGAAATACTGGTAGAAAAGTTAATGTTGTGTGTTGAGTTTTTTATTATTTTTCAGGTCCCATCGCCTTGGTCGTACTAATTTGTCGGAGACCAAGTCACCAATGCAAATATGGCTGGTGTTGTGAATACCTTGTGTAAAGATATGAAATTGTTTCCAGTCTCGACTCATGGGAACATGATCCCTGTTTGTGACTTAGAAATAATATTTTAATGAAATATTTGCTTAAGACCTTTTTATGGAATAATATTATTATGAGACTTTATTAACATAGACTTTGTGGGTGGTAAAGATGGAAAGTTTTATGTAGCTGTTTTATGAATCATTATTGCGCATTCATTGAAAAAATTTCCTCATCCAAATTTGCGATGATCGTATTAAATCTTTGAAAAAAAAACATAGGTAAGAGATTAGTAACAACCGCATATGTGTCCTTTCCTTGTGTTAATCATCAAGCTCATTCAACAACACCTGATGTCATAAAATTTCCAGGACTAAAGTTTTTTGGAGGTAAGTGTATTAAAAAATAAAAATAAAAAACGTGGACATAAATGTAATAATAATTTAATTTCACAAACATAACTAGGTATGTTTGTGCCGCAGTTATAAATAGGTACTATTTGAACTATACAAATATTGATTAAGTTATAAATACACTGGCTCTGTATTTTTACAATAATATAATTAACAGCTCTATTAAAGCTAGTCATATTTCATTGGATTTCAGTAACATATAAATAGTTAACAAATAGTCAAGTAATACTAAGGAAAGTAGGAATATACAATTAAAATTATTCGTCTCAGCCTCGAGCTACCATGTCATAATATAGATAATTAAATATCGACAACAGCAGAATAGAAACTGTTCTGATACACCGTTTGACACATTCATTATTCCGACTCAACAATTTTATCAACAGTCCAAGTGCTGGAATGAAGTCTAATACTAAAATCTAAATTAAATAATACGAATAATAAAGAAATTGAAACTAAAGTGGAGTTAAGCGAGAAATAAATAAGACCTTGACTAGGATAATCGGGAAATTTAGAATGTTAATCAGCAGACAATAAATAATACATTTTAAATTCGTCACTATTTACAAAAAAGGAACTAATTCTTTCTAGACCAAAATGGCAATGTAATGGCAAAGACAGTTTTTCTATACATTAATTCGCTATTCAACAGCCAAAAGATGCAAATAATTCTACTAGAAAGAGTTTTCATGGGTCTGACTAATACTGAAGAGCACTGCTTCGCCACGCGAGCACCAAGATTAAGTAGGCAGCCAAAAGTTACATGGGGTGTGCAGTTTCTCTTCGAGTCACATTGTAAGACTCTTGTTCATAACTGCTGTATTCAAGCAGATTCCGTGTCGTAAACTTTCTGGAACACCTGTGTCAGGTACTCCAAGTAATTCAGGGTGTCCCTGTATAGGAGAGCGCCCATGTTGCTCTGCAAGTCAGGGATTTCAGATTCCAGAAGTTTTTCGATCTTCAGGTTGCGAACGTGCATGATGTCCTGCAAAAAGGAAAAATTGGATAAGTAAAATGTCGTAAAAACATATTTAGTCTGGTTCTCTTACAGTAATGAATTACATAGTTAAGATTTGGCTTGTTCTGTACATTACATGATGTAGATTTAGTGAAGAGATGTACTGATACTTACATTAAAATAGCATAGAACTGCTCGCACATCGTGCATTGACTGAGTTATGTTTGACTTCAGGCTCTCGTCCGTTGATATGTTGGTGTTCGAGAGCTCTTCAGAGAACTTGTTCAGTCCTCCAACAATCATCTTCAGCCCTTTGTACATCCCTGGCAATAACTCATCGAGTTTTGGCTGTGGACAAAACAAAAGAAATTTTGTAAGTAACCAAGTTTTTCAACGTTTGATTGCAAATTACAACCAAAACGGCATCGCATTGCCAAACTTTCTAAAACTGATAAGGACAATCGCAATCATCCTAAATTCGATTACATTTTTGATTGTGTAGCATTGCGAAACCATTGTGTTCTCACGTAAGCGATAGTCGGCCGACAACAATGAGTGCCACCGACGATGTCGATTCTTTGAAATCGATTGAAAAACTCATACGGATGCACGTTTTTGGCATCAGCGAATTCGCCGCCCTTCTGTGATTGTTTTCATTTAGGAAACGTCAATCTGGCAACGTCCGTATTATCAAAAACTGATGGTTTGTATTTTTCAAGATCATAGGACATTTAATGATCTCTATGGGTTGTCGAAAAAAATAGATGCTTACCATCAACTGATTAATATATTCATCAGGCAGCTGGTGGTAAAGGACTTTCTCCTTCGGCAGCCATTCCTTAGGGAGGTACTCGGATGATTCCCACGGGCCGAGAAGTTCTTCAAATTTGGAATAACTATGAAGCACATACGCCTGAAACAAATAAAATAGCATTTCGTTAGTAATAATCGAATCATTTTACACAATTATGCAAAGGCCAGAACATAATTTTAATGTATAAAGATTTACTACAACACAACTTTAATTTTTCTATAGCTAAATACTAGTAAGGGACATCATCAGTGAATCAACGGCTATTGAGAGCACTTGTATTCTATGAAAGATAGAAATAGATCGAGTTAATAGGATAAGTTGATTGACTTTCATGGAAAAGGAAGATTGAGCGGACGATGAGTCCGAGCGGTTTCCTGGGTTGATGGTATAAATGTGATTCGAGTGGAGAGAGCTCTGCAGTGGCCAGTGGATAACTGAGTATTTGGTTGCAATTTTTTTTTTTATAAATTTGGTGATATATTTCAATTGAGGTATGTATTCATTTTCTATTTTTAATAATTTATAAGAGTGAAGAATTATTTTTTTTCGAACAAATCGTCGGCTTCGAGGCATACCAATAACTAGTTCAAAAATTATTCCAACTAATGGAAAGTTTTAGAATAAACAAACAGAAAAATAGAGCAGAAATAAAAATATAAATATCAGCAAATGAAGTCAAAACACCCACGTACGTACACGACGTTACCTAGTCGCAAATTGTTCTTAGAAATGACAAACGTTTACTGCCCTCAGGAGAAACAAACCAAAGCAACAAGATCTATAAAGAACTGAGAATTATTCTATTTAATAGATCAAGTTGTGTTGGAGACTCACCCGTAACTATCATCTATTTATTTTAAGACGCCATCTTTCAATTAGATAATCACAAATAAAGACTTGATGATCTCTATCGATATTAATAGTCAAGCTTTGTTTTTGTGTTGACTAATCATTTATTACTTGCACTAGTTAACATCTAGATTTGATTAGATCAAGTGAGATTCAATTCGATATTAACTGCGCATAAATATTCGATGCAAACGTTCAAGATAATCGATTTTATTGGCAAGCGAAGGTCGTGTGTAAGATGAGATCGAAACCAGAGGTTTGTGGCCGCCGCCGACGACATTTCACGTAACAAAACCGTTTCGACATTAAAATTTGACACTGGCCATATCACACATTATGATAAGGGTATAAACAAAAACTGTCCTTGTACTATTAACCTTAGAGTCGAAATAGCTTTGACAAATCAAACAATCGGGGCTGGACTGGCAGATGTAACGCGTTGTATTTAAGTATCCCTTTATAAAAATACTTTAGACAACAATACGACTAATTAAAACTTTTACAAAACCCTACAAAACCTCAAAAATACAGCTATGCAACTGTTTATCGGTGACGATCAGAGAACGTTGTCCAAATATTAATTTGCTTCATTGAAATTGAGATACCGCTGATATAAAATTTGCTGATAATACGCGCAATGAAATAAATTTACGATTATTTCTTTGGACATAAACCGAGTCGCGGTGTATGAATGGATTCAAAGCGGAGATATTATCCGACGCCGAAGTGGTAAGTAATTGACAGGAAAATTAGAGTTTACAGACCTTTAAAATTTAAAAAATAAATTCTTTGAATGTTAATGTTTTGTCGGCAAATGAATGTAGTGCAGATGATTTCACAAAACAAGAAGTGTAAGAATGTCAAAGTAATGATATCGTACAGAGATGGAATGTGCTATGTAGTCAGTGGCACACTAAATGTAACAGGTGTGCGTCCGGTCTATCGGACCATATCCGAAACATTACCTACTAGCTGTGTGGAGCTTGCGACCAAACTAAGGCGTATCTACATGATAGGATAAGTCAAGAATGCTGTGCATTCCTATCACTTTAATGTAGTAGTTACGATCGTTGATGCAAATTCTGCAATATAAAATTATTTGGCAACATTCATTAATTGAAGAGTTTTAATAAATTGTAGCACAAAATAGAGTTCTAATTTGTGAAGTTCCATTGTAGTTGAATTAATTTAAAGGAACTGCAGACACGAGTTTTCTTAAGATGGAATAAAATAAACCGGTAATAATTTTATGGATTCAGCGCATTGCAGTTACCGTGGGTGGGCACCAACTAAGAAATTCGATGACTTAGCATCCGAATGCCTAGCTCGAAACATCGGAAGCTTATCAAATAAACATGCACCCACACAAGCGCAGACATTGATATATTTACGGCACACGTACGCACCCAACGCCGCAGACAGCCTGTCGCCCGTGTGAACAACGCTATCGTACTATGTACGTACATACATATTGTATGTATGTGCTATGTAATTCAATGTTTATATAGCGTAGCTATTGCAAAGATAAGCGAGCAGATGCACACGAGTTGCGAGTGTTGCGACGTGCGGCATGCCGCGAGTCGATCGCTATCGCCGATCGAGTTACATCGCGAATACACCACTCATTTGTTTATCGTAATTACTTTCAAAAGTTTACGAGCACTTTTTTAAGGAAGCGAGTTGAATTCCAGTGTCGAAAATGTGATGCGATAATATGACACCGGTGTAGTCAAAAGCACGAGTGTTATGACACATTCACACGGTGGCCGGTGGCGAGTCACACAGTACCGGTAGAGTTCGTTGAATTTGTTATTGCGTTCTTAGTACAACGCGGCCAGTTATTATTTATACGGAATGGGCTTGACGACAGATGTAGCAGCCTGATTTATTTAGGATATATTGTCTCTCAGACGTAACTTAGACGTTTATCTGGTTTAATGTGATGACAAATATTAACAGGACGAGATTGAAAATTATGATAAACCAACATTTTTTGTTGAAAACGGGAGCTCAAACAAAGAAAACGTAGACGTCCTTGTGGACTAGCAACAATGGTAGTTCATCGCCACGATTTGCGTGTAAATTGCAATAAATATGATACATTAGTACCGAATGACCGACATTAAGGGGAGAGACAGAAAAAATCGTCGGGCAGGTGTGTCGCGCAATACTAATGCGCAATCAGTATTCGAGGCGTACGCGCACCGTCCTGTACCTCGTTCCGGCTACTGTGAGTCGATAATGTCGTTTTACGAGGAGGCAGCGGACAGGACGTCGCCGTCGTTACGACCGTCGAGCCTATTACAATGCCACCATACCTCATACGCGAACATCACACTCGATAACTGGACACATTCGACATAAAAGCTTCCATTGTTCCGCTACCATTGACTGCCCACCTCTCAATAAATCGATTATATTGACAACAATCGCCGAAATGTATACGAGTTCCCCCTGGGTATCGAGTTGCTAGTGAGTGCTTTAGTAAAGAGTCGTCCATAAATGATTCGAGGCGCGACTTCGACATCGCATTATTTCTCGTTGATCGGCTCACCTTACTTCCGATTCGGAAATTATTATATTCCTAGGATTGAAATGATAGAGCCGTCATATGAATCGTTGTATTAACATGCTAAACGTTTGTTTCTAATAATTCGTGAATGTTTTATGAATTCTTGAATGTAGGTTGAATTGTCTGCGATTCTTGTGCGACAATATTACATCTGATAAGTTTAGGTGTTTTGTTTTTGTATGAACTGGTTTATATACTTGCTGTGTATAATTAAGCTAACTGGTTTGAGCTAAATGTTCAGTTTACAAGTTACAATGAGTAATTTAAGCGCACAGACAAGATTGGTGATCAGGGACTGTGATTTGATCACTAACATTTTATTGTCATTTAACATGACGTGTTCTGTTTACAAAGTATTTTATCGACATGGCGTCACAGAAATGCAGCGCGAAATTATAATTAAAAGGGAGGAAGCGGTCGGCCGGACGTAGAGACGCGAAACGGCGGCGCCCGGCCGATGCAATCTCTCTTCCACGCCTGCGCCCGCGCAGCTCTACGGTGAGAAAATCGCGCCAAAAACGTGCACGCCGTGAATTTTTAATGGGTCAGATTTCAAGTGAAACTTTTGGCAAAATCAATAATGTTATTCTATTTCTTTAGATTTATTTATATCATTCACAGAAGTGGAGTCATTCAACAGAAATAAATGAATGCAATTCAAAATGTTAACAATAAATTGCAGATCGTTTGCATTATATCCCAATAATTTAAAAGAGGAAGTACGAAAAATCGGTACTAGCCATTTGCAGGGTTTACGTGCACGTCAGCTGAATACTATAGCACCTCTTACAGACTCTCATACATAAATCAATAATATCTGCGTAGATACAAACGCTAAAGGCATGCGTCGACGTTAGGCTTAAGTTTTATTGGTATTGGTCGACCGCAAGCTCCGTCCGTTCATTTAGAGCGACGCGGCGGGCATATAGATGCGGACGCGAATACTACGCGATATCGCGATCGCCTCGTGCAAAATCAATGAATGAAAGCGAAGAAAGGCCTTCGGTGCCAGTACTCGCGGTTTTGTACTTTAAAGAAGTTATTCTTCATTGCTTGTAAAGGTCTATAACCTGCTTTACGAGAAGTCCTAATCACATGAAAGACGTCAAATGGTGTTTAATTCAAATGATGGTGTTTTAAAGGTCATTAATTTCCTGGCTCACTGTGATCACATCCTCTCTAGATATCCATAAGCTGACACACTTGGAAATTGTCGTACAGAAGTTAAGAATTTTGCAAGGTCTTTGTAATTGTGTAGGTATTACGAAATTCACTGTTAGAGCAAAAGCAGTATTGTGTACTTACAAATGTATCCTTGTACTTCTCAGTTGATGAGAAAGTGTTTTTTGCTTGACGGACGAGCTTCAACGCGACCTCTTTTGTTGGTGGGTAATGTAGTTTTGACTGCAAAGAAAATTAAAACTTATTTTCTTCATCTTTAAACTTAATATTAAACCAATTAAACAAATATTTGTACTTCTAAACTGTGTTTATTATTATCATCTTTAGACTCTATTGTGTCCAATTTTTCCATGACTATCTATAATCCAGATATTTGATTGATTTTTACATTAACTGCTTTAATCATTGCGGTTTTTTCTGTTTGCCTGTGGTCATTAATCAAATCATGCGGTTGGTAAAGTCAACCGCAAAAATATGGCATGAATACAAAGCGCGGAAGTTTGTTGTTATAATCTGTTGATAGATTTTACCAAATTGTTAACAGTTCAAGTTTATTTTTTGTTGCCACCACCTACACATACAACCTTTATCATTTGTCCAGATATATTTTATTCCATAATTATTCCATCGTTATCATCTAAAGGTCAAACATGCCTAATGTCTCTGATCTCTTTTCAAATATTTGTTAGGTTATGAAAAATAACTTACTTGAGAATCATTATAATCGCAGGGGTTAGCCCACAGTGGGTTCTCCTCATCCGTGTCACGTCTCTGCCGCTCCATGCTGGCCCGGCTTCGATGTGGCGCCGCCGACGACCTCGGTGACAGACCGCACACCAACAGTAGCAGGCACACCGCCGCGCAGACGTTGACGTATCCTAGGAGTAAATATGGATTAGTATGGAATATTATGGACAATTTTGGAAGATTTTGGTAAAAGTTCCTACAAGTAATCCTATAACTTCAAATACTTTACAATAATTGCTCTGAACATTTTTATCTGGGGTTCAACTGTACATAAATGTTTACAAAATGTACGTAAAAAATGCTTGAATTTGGTTCCTAAATAAAACTGCAACGTAATCAGGACGTGTTTTTGTTTGCTCAAGTCGAATCTTACAAAGCATTGCGGTCATTCATATTCATTTGTGAATGAAAGCTCTCGTATTTTTTTCAATGCATCTCATTTAATGAAAACGCTCAAGAGTCACTTGTTCCGTATGCGGCACGCGCGATGGTATCGATTATGGTAATCGATGAACATCCGATGAATAAATACATCGCGGCCCAGAGGTGGACAGCCTTTGCTAATTGTCCAGTGAACCTGTGTGAATCACTAATGCGGCACTATTTAACGGTGGCGCAGTAATCGGACTCACATTCTTCAGATAGGTTACTTCATCCAACTGATATTTAATCGATTTTTAATAACAAATTGTTTAATCGAATCTACTCGAGCTAGCTCAAAGTTTTCTATTGCAATAGTAATTGCATTTATAAATAGGGGACGACAAATATATTCCACTTAATTGTATATTATGTCACTTGGATATGTAAATAAGAGCTATTTTCAATATTACAGATAAAGAAATATTAATTGAAACTAACAACTGTCACCAGCAGAAGGTGTCCATCGTGGACGCAGAAGTATTTATCGACTTGACATTCGTTTTACTCGTTAAGATGGAATAATATTATCCACGTTAAAGGAAATAATTTGATGTGTGATTGACATAATTTTTTATTTGAATGTAAAGTTAACTTGGTGCACCTGTATGTTATACCCAAAAAACTGTTCATTTGCAAGTAATTTGAATAATTGGATATTGTTAGGATGATTTCAAATGCAATAAATTTATAATAACGTTTATGTTAGCAGAGAAGCGATATGAATTATGAACTGTCAGCCGGCGGAAATGTCACTGGACGGATCCAAGTTCTGAAACCCATTTAGGTACATAGCAACATAGGTATGAAAAACTTTAACATTTACTTCATTTCGTGGTATAAATGTAAAGTAGGATAGGCCATGATAATTCTATCTTACAATGACGATCATTATTTCCCATTCTGGTGGTAGATAAGGACCAATTACATATACTGATAAATTATTACGTATGTAAAAAATACTGTAATGTCACATTATCAGGAGCTACGTATTCCCCCGACATTTGACGTAGATAAAACAATTAGTCCATTATTAAAGATAATGAGCTGCATTTGCTTGACAATTGAAATAAATGAAATTAATCAGGTCTCCCATTGTTTATCTTTGTGAATAAATCACACTGTGATCTTTAACATTGTGCTTGACGTCAAGAAGATATTATTTGATTAACGCCTTAAGGAAAATGAAAGTGATATTAATGCAATTATTTATAATATTTTTGTATTTCTTTTTATTTTCATAAATTAATCTGTTTACTAACAGAATAAGATACATATTTGGTAAATTGGAAAACAAAAACATAATTGAAATTAATTTTAGACCGAATCGTTTTGTGTTTTTATTTAGCTAATTGAATTGGTAGGTGACTATCTCGATTGACGTCGTTTATACATCCGAAATGTCACTGACCATAATTATGTTAGAACTAATAAATGGGCGCGATATCAAAGTTACACCGAGTCACTCGCGTAGAATGTTATTTGTTTTTTCAGTGTTTTGACTCAAGGTGTGAATCATGAATATTATGTCTGGTGGTTAGTGACTAACGTAGGTAAAGATCTCACTGTTAGGTATTTGTGATGGTATTATAATATACCAGAAATGTAAGATCTTCTTTTTTAATATGCAAGTCTCGTACTTTTTGTTATTTGGCGATTAGCCATGATCTGGTCAATGTTTTGTAAACAAAATGCTTGAGTTACTCATCATGTTGAATGTGCTATGCCAGCACTTCAGAAATCTCATTCATCATTACATTCACATAAATTAGTAGAAATGTGTGCGTGTGAATTTTTCATCATCTCGTTAGCGCTCGCGGTTTCGCTGCGAGGGCTGCAGGCACCGCGGACAAATAAAAGAATATTATAGTTATAGGGCGCTCAGCCGCTTATTATTTAACTAGACCCTGTGAACTGATACCGATTACCCTTGTAAAAATAAACGTAGACACTCCCCGCACGAAATATATAACGAACAATTTGCATAAACAAATCCCACTCATTAAGTATGCAATCCGTATAACTAGCCGTGATTTAGTTGTAGGTTATATTGCCCTCTAATTGACACCATAATAATGTTGTACCAATTGGGTTACAAAAGACGACCGCAAAGGTGGAGTCGGGCAATAACGATCATGTCAAAAGGAAGGTCCGACACACAGAACACGCGTTAAACACACGATCATAACATTTTATTAGTGCTCCGGTCAAAAGCAACCGCGGGACCGCCGTCAAAAGTTCACGAACAAAAAAACAACAGGTCAGCTCGTAAAAGACGTAGAGTCACTGTGAGACAAATATTTTCACTGAGTAACCATGAGATGAAGATAAAAATATAGGGAAATTAAATCTTTACGGTAAACGACAAGAAAGCTCTTTAGTTAGAATATTGAATTGAAAAATGAGGTACAATTTATGGGGATAAAACTTTTTGTGAAACGTCAGTAGCGGCGTTGATTTTGAGGTATCGTATTTAACAATAATTAAAACAAATGAATGTTTTTTTTTTCTAAAAGGACGGCAAGTAATTGATATCCTCTTTATATCCCCAACCACCTATACGTGGAGATATTTGAGATGAACAATGAGACTCGATCGAATTCCTTAGCCCATTGAAGAACTGACCGAGCGACCATAAAAACCGTAGATACCTACACGTAGGTAATACACAGGTTATAAGGGGGCATAAAAAAGTAGGGACCGCGTCGGAGGTCGGACCGACTACCCGAGAAACAAAGACTTCGTTTATTTTTTAACAGCTCGCCCGTTCACAAAAGAAGGCTTCGCGGCACGAAAAACGACCCAAACGAGATCATCTTGTTAACCTTTTTAAAAAGAAATCGCGCGCCCGCTAACTAGAATTTCGACTCGAAAACCGAGAAAAGTTCGCCGCGGCGTTGTGCGCACCGGACGTCGCAGGCGCCTGCGCAATCATTATGTAAATTCTGATTATTATTGTTATAAATGCGGTAAAAAAATTGGGATGAGAGTCGCGGCCATCAGCGGCTCGTTACAAAATGCCCGTCAGTATAATTTGACGGGTTATCTTTTTCGAATATCAGTGTTGTTTACTTGGAGAGTGCAGCGCAGGCGCGATAGGGTTGCAGCGCTAGATCATTAACGGGATTACTGATACCCGTCCTCGTGACATTAAATAGAAAAAAGCGTTATGTTTTAGCTATAATAGAGGTTTAATTTGAGTCTGTTCATCATTTTGTTAGTAGCCGGCTAACAACCGATGTGCTCGTAAAATTTGACTGCACTTAATAAGGGCGATTATCGCTCAGAGACGCAAGTGGCGGCGCGTATCACAAGATACGCGGTGATACCACTCTTCATTACCTGAAAATCGCTCTAAATGGTAATAGCGTCGCGAAGAAGATCGTTGATCGACCTCGTCCGATCGAAATTAACGAAACAAGCGCAAATTTTTCTTGAATTAATTTTAATAAGGTAACAACTGACATTATGCATTTTGAGTAACTGTTTTTTATCGGTCGAACCTAAATGGAATATCTTGAAAGGTATTTACAGTGGTGTAATTTCAGTCCTTATTGGCGGAGTGGAAAGGCCTACGTAGATATTTTTTTATATGTATTGTGCTGTAAAAAGAGTTAATTAGGCACGTCTAAGCTAGGATCGACATCTCTCACTAAATGAGTGACAGCTAAACACTGCAATTATGAGGTTCCCGTCTCACTGAAATAACTGTTTATAATTGACGCGGCTGCCTTACTCTGCGTAAATGAACAACGTTTTATGTGAAAATGTTGCTAATGAGTGAGTGGATCGCGGCCCTAATGACGCGGACATAGTTCATGAAATCGAGCTTAGTGCGTGTACTTTGCTTTAATTATTATGACATAGCTTTCTTATGGATAAACGCTACGACAATATGACAAACATTGCGGTGCATTGTGGCTACTCTGTTACATTGTATACACGGACATAGGCGGACTGTTATTGTTAGCTGTCTTTGTTATTACTTACAGCTACTTTGTGAATGAACTTTTATTCATGAATTAGTATTTATTGAAAAATAAGCTTTAAGTGTATTACCGTCTTAATTTTATTTCGGATCATTAAATGCAAAAGTAAATGTCATATTTTAACATAAGTTTCCAAGACAATCAGGACAAGTAATTAGGTGCCCCATGCTGTTTTTGTTTTATTTTCCGTCAACGTCCCGACAATAATTGTTATTTAATCATTCGGATAGCTCTGCAGTTACCGGCAGTAAGACGATTTACTCTATATTGTATCATTAAGGGATTGTTCACCTTAGTTGTTAGGTTTTTTCCTCTATAGGGCTGGGGGCAAAATGTAGTTTGTTTTTTTGAAATAATATCTACCGACTTGTATGTATAATCGGATCATTAGACTTTAAGAGCTACAAAAATAGATTTTTTTATTTAGTTGACTTTAGAATGTCCCATTTTAATTTACATCATAAACCGTAATAAGCATTCTAATACAAACTTAGGCAGATCAACTTTTTTCTTAAGAACTTTTTGCACATTTTTTTCAGGATCATTGTTATAAAAACACAAAATCGAATGACTTCATCAATCTATTAGTAAAATTGCTATTACAGCATAGTTTACATCAATTAGATCAGATACCTACAGGTTGTATGCATAACGTCAATGTTCCGACCCAGGATACACTTTTTTTGATAAACTCATTAAGCGTAATTTTGACAGTCGTCATTACGATGACGAAATTCAAGAATTCACATCATAGCGATAAACCGATTAAAGTTGTGATGCATGCATACTATTAACAATCGATACCTATCTGTTCTAACTTTAATTAAATTGCATTTTCCTTATTAACGCATGAGATTAAAACACGTCATAGATTCTATTATTAGAGTCCACGGTAACATGGTACAATGTTAAGAATGTCTTCTTTTAGTAGCCGAAATACAATTTAAATATTCATGAGTATTGCAAAACTAACTTACTAAATGAGGCAATAAAATTAAAAATAGATGAAAGAAAAACCACCAATATAAATAAATAACAATCTAAAGATTAAAGATCAAATGTATCGAAGGCCTCATGCATGAAAACCTCTACGCACTCGTGCATAAAAATCTAGTTCCGGACGGATTTACCCAGTTCTAGTAAATGCACCGAGAATTATTAGAAGTCATCAACATTATACAAATAGAAACAACACGTATGTTGGTACTATGTTAAGAACCTTTCCTGTGCTGTCAATTAACTGACGCTTAATGAATGCTCTTTGTATTTACTTTTGATTTGAGTAATGAAGCTTATACACAAGAACAGTTATTAGAACCTTTTTCATCTCGTTACGTGGTCGCGATATGCATACAAAAGCAACCGGAGAACACAATCCTATCACAAAAAGAGCAGATAATGCTCCCTGCAAGTAATCAAATAGGCATACGTTTTTTATTGCACGACACTTAAATCATTTCTTAGCCCTATATAGAGAGCAACCAAGCGATAGTACTAATTACGAAATAACCCTCCGCGCGCCGCTTGGACGTAACTGTCCGGCTCTTAAAGGATAGAAACATTTAGTCAGATATGTCATTCCGGTAACAGTACGTTACTTTAATTACAGTTTAAGCCTAGTTAGTTAGCTCTGATCTTCGTGTTTAACATTGTAAAGGGAGACTGAGCCAAGTTTTTGCGCGTAATGAAATTGTAATCTCGATTACCGCGGTGGACCGAGCCTGAACCGACAATGTGACGAGGATACGAATAGGCGTGTGTTCGTACACACCGGATACTTAGTTTATAAATAAATAATGCTTACTCTATTCTATGGCTAGCTTTTATTATGATAAGGACTATTTATCGTCGCAGGGACTCCTACCGGTGCTATTGTTACTGCGCTCTCAGAGCTTTCATTGTCTTTTAAACTCCATGTCATAACAACTACTAAACACTGGTTTCATTAATGATGAACAGTAACTTACTTGTATTTATAATATCTGTTAGTAGAGACCACAGCTTAATTTTTATTATTCGAATTTGACACCAAAATACCAATTAGATCAATTACTTAAAATAATTTGCTTAGAAGTCGAATTAAAATTGAAATGTTTCAGTAAATTTTACAAGCATTCTTTGAAAATTTAAGCAAATAATTCTCTTCGAGTAAATACAAGAACTGAAACTTTCAAGAAGTTTTTATAAAAGCTCTAGTATTATGAAGGAATTATTTATTACCACTTACAATATCAATTAAACTACATCCGAATAAAATTTAGATTTGTTATTAGTAAAAAGGTGTCAAAATGGAAATAAAGATTAATTAAAAATTCAAATAATAACTGCAAAAATTAATTGTTAACAAATATAAAAATATAGCTTACTACTCCTGGCGGCACTTGATCTGTATGGGCGAGATTTTTCCACAACATCACTATCACAGTCACTATATCGACTAATTAATCTAGTCCTAGAACATTGTTCACAGCCGGATGGTCTATGCACCAGGTCCGGACACCCTGACTTCGGGCACTCCTCAGGTTTGCAGCAACAGGTGGTCACTTCCATCTTCAGTCTTACTATAACTGTGCCAGTATTCCTATATTGCGCGCACGTTGGTATGCTACTGTGATCCATAACAGAAGATCGCAATTGACATCCCCAAAATGCTACGATGTCGCACGCGTGGTGTCGTGTGAGAGACTAAATGAATTTGTGAGAACGCGCGAAGATAAAGGCTAGTGTACACCAAACCACGTGTTGAGCGGGCAGAAGCAGTGGGGCAAGCCTGAACGCGCAGTGGGTTTCTCCCATGTCGGCTCGGCTGGGCCAATAGTGGCCGACGACGAAGGGAGGCGGGTCTCAGGTCCCACCCAGTTGCACTACTATGTATGCCGAGGGATCCGTTTAGACCGCGTCCCGGTAGATAAGGGTTGACTTTTATCGTGTTTAAATTTATTTATAACTAGTGATGATTATTTAGTTCAAAATTAAGGTAGGTGAAATAAAAATATTTTTAGGTAAAAAAAAATATATTTATTAGTCATCGTGACATTTTTCTGAGAGGCATACTCCTGAAGGACGGAGCGGTGCCAGTTATGAAATGTATTATTGGCGCCATTCGTTTCTGAGAAAGTATGTAATTAGTTTCATTCATTCTATTGGTATTTATATTTTTAGCATTAGTTATTAATAAAGTGACACCGGTTTGTGATATTGATCGCTCTATTTATGACTCAACGATACGATACTTGTACAAACCCCAAAATGTTTTAATCGTTTTGTGGAACCGAGCTGTTTTTGAAAACCACTTGACGTCATAACGCTTGCGTAGTAAAATAATCACGAGATAATAACTAGGTATACAAATTTATTTATTCGTGAAAACCAACAATAGTAGATAAGAATAGTAGTGAGTGTATGTCGAGCATTTTACCTCATCCATCATAATATTAGATAACCTAATTGTTATTATACATTAACCTATTGACTAATTGTCATGTCCGGATTTTTATTACGATAGATATAAAATTAAACATACATTATCTATTCATTCTTTTAATAAATAAGTTCTCGGGTTTTCAAGAGGGAATTCTTATTTATGTTGACATAAAAATATAACTATATTTTTTATAATGCACGATTTGTGTCGCTCCTAGATACGGCCTTAAGGCTCGATAACTATGTTAATATAATCATATTGTGAGATCATAGAACGATTAAATTGCAATAATAATATAATTAATAGTACAAGATTATTATGTATTGTTATGCAATTGTAAAGTCATTGAACTTGGGCATTCCCATGCAGGAATTTTCACAATAAAATTATGTGTAGTCAGTTGTGTGCCAAGTTCACGAATTTGTATACAGTTTTCGACTAAACTCAATGATCAAAATATTTACTAGTTACTCGTCCCACTTTTCAATTAAAAAATCATCAACAATCAAAATAGGTACAAGGTTGAATTTTCTTTGGCATGCAATGAAACTTTTCTCCAGAGTCTTTCAGTTTGACTCACGCGCACTCTCGTAGTTAGTCATTGAATTTCAGTTGAGTCAGATATTAATGAATAAAGCAAATATCTATATAATGTGCATGTTAATTTTCAAACCTTTCCTGCAAAGGAAAAATTACTTATAGTAGTGAATATTTCTGTCTTAGTAATTACTTGTAAAATGAGTCATTGGCACATTACTTATATGTAGTTGGATCTATGTGTGTATAATATCGATGTGAGTAGATAGTTCAGGTGTTTACAAACACATGAAAGAACATTTTTAACTTTAATATCAAGCGCATCATCTTATGTACAAAAGTAATTTTTAAGTGTAAGTTTAATACATAATAACAAATTGTATTTTTGACATTAATTAGCTAATTAGGTAATTGATATTACATATTTCACCTGTTTTACAATTGTACAACACAAGCTAACCGCAATTAATTAACGCTAAATAATTAAGCAAACAATATAATTGCTAAATTCAATCGATAACGACATTTTTGACAAGGTCTTGTATGCACTGTAATTTCTAACAGCGTGAGTACATACTAAATCAATTATTATTGTTAAAAAGCAAATTCTATAGCTTCCAAAGTACAGTTAAAATGACGAGGTCCCATTACTAAACGAAGTAATTTTCCAAAACGAAGTATATTTCCACGGCATGGAGGTCTAAGCTAGATGTGTAATAGAACTTAGGAAAAGTACTATGACCTTAGAATTCAGAATGACGCTGAGCATCCATTGCAACTAATTAAGAGACTCCGTAAAACCCATGCCCGTTGGACATTGACGCTGTGACTCATAACTCTATCCAGAATCGAATACGGTTCACTCAAGTAAAACACAATCATTTTATGGGATGGGATGAGTAAACGAGCAGATGAATGACCTAATCGTAGGAAATCAGTGCTGTCCCAAGACAAGACATAGATAAGGATGTTGCTGGACATCAGAGAAGTTACAAGTGCACTGCTAGATTTTAGGAAAGGGCATGAGTTGGACCAACGAAACTTAATTCACACGTTAAAACACATAGAAAGTGTTGTGTCACGCCTATTTACTATGAGATCGTGGTGTCACTCCGGCTTATTAATCTTGAAACATGGTTTTCCCACAGTGCATTTAACGAGTCTAATTTTCGGTTATGTACATTACAGGACATGACGTAACTGTTCCGTGTAAAGAGAAACACCTGTGCTATATCAGCATCACCGCGGAGTTTCCTGTTGATATCAGAGGCATCTATTTTGTACCAGTTCAGCAATTAACGATGATAAGAGATGGAGTCGTGCAGTCTGGCATGTTGGCTTCTCGTTATTTAATTATCGAATTTCGCGAATTGATATCGTGAATAACAAAGTTTGTGATATATTTCTTGACAGAGGTAATAGATATGGAATCTTTGACATAAGTATGCATCATGAATTAAATTTGTAAGGCTTATTTTCAGATATGATATTGCAGTTTATCTGTAATCTGACTGAAACAATATCTATTTTGGGACTACACCTAACTAAATCATAATAGATATTACGATATCCCAGCACATATTTTTCGAAAAACTTCTGAGAAACGTAGGTATCATCTAAATCGCTTTCGTGAAATCTATGTTTTCTTTTCGCTAACTAAAAACCCATTTACGTAAGATAAGTAGTAAGAAACAATGGTTGTGTAAATAAGGACGAATCTAACTAGTAAATGTGATAAGATTTTCTTCATAAAACATAAGTCTGTTCTTAGAAAGACTCACTAAACCATTATACACAAACGTCATCTATTTGTGTTGAAAATAGTTCGGAAATACGCACTCTGATTGCAAACTGGATTGATTCAGAGTTGAGTTAACGAATTGAATCACAAAATACCTGTAATTGGTCTTTCCTTTCCCTATTATTTTTGCTTGTACCTAAAATAGTTTTTATATATTAAATTATCCTTTAGTGACTGACTCGATGAAGTAATCATTTTTAGCTTTCTCTTATGCCTTCTTTAATTCTATCCTTATAAAGTCCTTATGTATCCTTGAGAAAATAATATTGTCATTTTGACTCAATATGGATGAGTAAAAATAATTCCTAGAAATAAATGACAACAAAAAAAAAACATCAGTCGATCGATAAAACGCAGCGCATGTTGTATAAAACAAACAATTACGTATCATCATCACATTTCTATAAATTACTTTTAATTTAATAAAATGGTCATATACAAATAAGGTCCAATTTCATAAATGCATACGTGAGAATGCACACATTCGTCACAAATCATAGAAATACTCACTAACATAAAACATGGTCGTACGATCAATTGCGTAAAACAATAATGTCATCCTATATAAGTTACCGCTAAAGCTATTTTAAGTACGACTATAAGAATTAATACATATTACGGAAAACTGAATTAAGTAGGTAAATACCTATATCATACTATATTGACGCATTACTATACGTTGCGTTACGTGGTTCAGTTATAAGAATCTGATATCAGTATTGTTTGCACAATACTGATAACTATGGTACTGTAACATCCTGTATTATAGAGGTTGGTATCCCCCGTTGATTAACAAAACAAATTCCCTTACATCCTATTCACTAGACTTCAGTAGAATTTTTCTTGCACATGTAGGCTTTTTGGACTTTCCGAATTTCTCAGTAGCGTAGCCTTAGCTCTGTTTTAAAGGTTCGCTCCCTACTCCAGGATGAAATGTGACTAAGGAAAAAAAAATGCCTACGGCATTATGTACGCATGTACGCATTTATGAGCATAAAATAAAATTATAGAAAGTAACTTAACACATTGGCTGCCATGGGGGAACAAAATGACCAGAAAGATATGTAACTTATGTTTTGACAAAGCGAATGTCATAATATTGTGTAAATTTTTTTATTTCTTTTCTTGGATGATGCATAATTTTGTCATCTATTTCCATTGAGATGTTTAACAATCATAGATTTTTACGATTTGACAATGAGTCATCTGAATTATGTATTATGTGTATGTTAATTAATGTTAGGTATTTTATCTTGCCGTTATGAAAAAAAAAACTTATTTTTTCCACAGGATTTCTAGGAGCAAAAGGTAACTGATGCTGTTTTAATTCTCTCTTTTACTACGATAAAGTGGTAGTTTGTTACTACTAATTTTATGAACTTAGTTACCGCATAAAAAACAGTTAGATTTGCATTTATCTTATTATTCAAAGGAACATATTTATCTCTCTACTTTTTGTTTTGCAAGGATCCTGTTATAGATAAGTTTAGTGTTTTTATTTTTCAAGGTCAAGTTCGTTATCATTTCTTTGACAAATTGTATAAAAATCATTTCAGTGTTGTAAACATAAAATATCTACATTAATCATTTCTAATAACTTGAACCACAAAATCCATTAGATATGTAAGTACCTAACTACATAAATAAGTAAATAAAATTTCGCATAAAATAATGTTATTTTTACGGTTACATAAAGTATTCATAAGTCATTATACATACGTCTTTGATGACTCAATATGTACAAGCAATACATAGTAAGAAAAAATGTTGAGTATCATAGAACAATGCACAAGTATCCGAAAAGGTGAGGAATACCTGCTGTGAGAACATTTCATTTAAGCCTACTTATAATAGACGTCTTATTTAAAGGGACCCCACCCAGATAATATAATTGCTTGTCATGTCTTTAGTACTTTTAAGAAGCTTATTTGGTGTTTTATTGTCCTACTATACCGAAACAAAACAACTAATGAACCGTTATTTGACAAAGTGATTTAGGTCTTAATCGGTAATAATTTATATTGATTGAATAAATATAAAACATTTGTTGCAACTTATTATCTTTGGCCACCAACAAATGCGTACCGGTTATAAATAAACCCCAATTTGAATTTAATACATATTAAGATGCAAAAGATAAAGTATCCACAACGTGTATCAAATAGACATTTGAAATATACGTCTGGAAAAATAACTTATTACGAGGACGGTCCGTGAAATTTAAAACGCATTCCATAAATATAAGCCCCATAAAATGGCCATTAAAATTTCGCAAACTGTTTATTGGCTTGTAAAATAGCCGACTTCTGTACAAGGACGAAGCCTTTGTCCCGTTGCCGAATCGTATTGTTTTACCGTTAACGAACCTATACAGACAATAAACCCCTGCAACTTTCACTACGTTATATATGACGCAATAAATTTGTTGCATTGTCAAGTTAGACCCATTTAAAGGTGCCAACTAAAAGTTTTGTTTTCGTCTTAACGGTAGTAGATTTCGGACCGCTCAGAGGAGGTCCTAAAGTAACAAAAACTAGCGTGCGACTGCCTTAAAATATTACAATTGTGACATTGTTAGGCGCGCACGGCGGCTCTATAAAGGCTCGTGCACAATGAGCACAGTCCGTAAGCAACACAATTAAACTTGCAATAGAGGAGAGCCGTGAAATTTCGTTTTGTAACGGCGTGAATAGATGTATCATGGGATGTTTGTGTTTGATAAATAGTGCGTCAACAATACGCCCCCTTTCCGGTGCTAGAGGCTGAGGAAAAAATTTTACGCGAGTTAAGATGTCAAACTTGTTAAGACATGTGGCGATGGATGTCATGGTTAAGGTTGAGTGGCGATTTCAAGGCTGTCGGGCACGCCTTACATCGGTTGCAAAAAGTTGCGCCTTTACATCAGTCGAGTTGCGGCAATCGGAGAAATTATAGTGACTCTTCATATTGCAAAATCACTTTTCTGACAAAATGATTTTTTCTTTAGGTATATTGCATGACGTGGTGTAACTTTGTAAGTGATAATGAACTTGTGAAATAAAAGTATCGCGGATTAAGGAACTGAGTAAATTGGGACGGACGTCACGATTATGCAAGCTTCATTCACCTCGGTCACTTGCACGCTCGTAGTACGCACGTTATTCGACTATTTATACATCGATTACACAAACCGGATTAGTGTTGTGTTTTCCATTGGCATTGTATCATAATTAGTTACTAGGTACGCTCGAATTTGTAAATACACGTGAATGTAATGCTACTTTATTTGTATGTTTGAATTAAAACTTATGGCTTGAGACGACTCAAGAAATGTCTCGAGAAATTCTATTGGTTTTAAATCATTATGTAAAAATATATTCAATCTCAGCTTAAATAAAAAATAGAACATCAAACATACTAAAAAGTAACTTACAAAATCTACTTTATAGTTTAAAAGGGCTATTACATTTTCATGAAGTACAAAAAAAATCAAATGCACAATCAGTTGCAATAACTAAAACTTCGAGGTGAAAATAAATAAATAAATAACGATATGAGGTCAAGTAAATGACTCAGCGACCGGAATCCGCATCTCAATGAACTATTATAACATAACCTGCTACTACGCCCGGCATGTCACGTCGCAGTGCAATCCATCGACCGTATCGACAGCCTTCCAATACATTGCGCGATAGAACCACTCGTAACAACAACACGTACACTTAAGAGAAGCAGTGTACAGTAAAAAGAACGATTAAAATCATACTTACTGTGTCTATATTGACTTTATTGCTAATAGTGACGTCAAGTGGAGGCTGGGTATTGCTCAATTTAGAGGTCGCGTGTTTAAAACTTTTCAAGCAATGCGTTATATTAGTCATCTTTTATGATAATGCAGGATATGAACCGGTGTTTCCCTACTTCGCCAATCTTAAGAAACGTCACGGTCATGGCTATGAGGTAATTACTATTACGTTATATTTATATGGAACTACTCAATAATCACTCTCTCACCTAAGTTAACAGTAACTTCTTGAGATCATGGTACGACGAAGAATTCGAGTACCTATGAGTATTTTCCTAAGTACTTTTTTATTGGTAGCTCATTAGTGATTCGTCTTCGACGTCTTAATAGTATTACATACAGGTTAATTGTGATACTTGTTTGAGGAAAATCCGGAACAAATGTAATTTGAATGATACATAATTAGATGAGTTTATTATGAAATCGAATATTATATAATATTTTTTGCCGTATATGAAGTAACTGTAGGTCATCTTTACAAACGGTATTCTGTATTGATATTAATAGTAAAGTTGTAAATCGTATCACTGAGTAAAGTATTATTATTATGCAAATGTAAACTGGTATGTCCGTCTTTGCACATTCGTCTACAAACATTGCGAAGATGATCACATTTCATACCTGATTCCATTAACTATTCATACGCAAAAATGTGCACGTACGCCTACTTTGACAAAAAGTGCTGTAGCTCTAAATTAATCACGCCATCAGTTTTACTGATAATTACTTGCGTATACCTTACATTAGTCACATTTGCAACAAGAGTCATTGAACTCTACGGTTTGAGATCTATAATTTGGGCCATGCCATGAATGAGTCAAGATCATTTTGGAGAACCTTCTAAACGGCACGTACCTACTCTCATGGGCGACCTTGAAGTGATATTCACCTAATGACATAGTTTGCACAGATGCGGCATGTATATAAGATGAAACTTTAGAAGTTATGTGATGATTGGATGATTTAATATAAGGAAATTGTAGTTGTAAAATATTTTAGATTTTAAATGGCATCCAAAAATGAAAACAAAAATAGGGTTAAGGATAAGTTTAAGGACAAATTCCTATGTGGGAAACTCAACAGTTATTTAAAGTACCGTTTTGATGAAACAAAAATGAAAATTATTGCAGTAGCAGAGGAAATATTCTTAAAGAATCCATTAAAGGAGAAATCTCACTTGGGGGTATCCACGTAGGCATGTACGACACAAACATAAGCGTACCGCTATTAAACAAGATATAACAGCATAATTTCGTTTGATTTGACATGCCGAAACAATTTAATCATTATCTCTGTCGGAAAATTAGCTGAAAAATGCCCAAAGGATTTTGTGTTTAAAATCTGGAGGAATAAAGTGTTAATTCAAAAAGGGTCTGCGGCGATTATAAGCCTTGTGGGCTAGGGAGAGGAATGGCGGAGGAATTGGCGGTATTCGCCAACGACCGCAGTGGAGCGATGTTGCGAGCCGGTACCGACGACCGACTGGGTGGGCACGCCGCCGCGGTTGGCCCTTCTCCACTCTTTTTGCCATCCATTTTCGAATTTAACATTTTCAACTGTGCGAAAACAATGCCCTCTCGGGAACCTTTGTTGCTAAGATGCACGCGATCAACACAGATAAGCGCCATACTGCCAACGTCACGCCATTCCTTTACTCTCAAAATGATTTATTTGCAGTCATGGTATCTCACTGCAATTTCACTAACTGTATAAGCTCAGATGATATAATAATTAAATCCTAATTGGCAAGAAAATATAAAGAGAAGGTTGTACAATTAAAACATTACTTTACCATCGTCAAATTATGTCGTAATTAACTGGACAATTAAAATCGAAGGTCATTATGGTAGTAAAAACTGGAGTGGGAAGTGATCCTCTTTTTACTGTCTCTACAGATTAGTTAAAATACAGAGAGTGCTCTAACCACTTTTATTAGCGAACTATCTGAACTAAATGTTTTTAAACAAGCTTGATTGTAATGAACACAATCAAAATAATTTCGGTTAAGAACTTAAAGATACAAACAGGAAACTGTTAACAAATGTACTGACGTTTCATCCTCTCAACGGAATACATGATGCAAATCACCTAATTTTTAAGCCTAAGCAAACAAATCGAGTTCCGTTTGTAACCAGCATTCGAGGAAATGTGCACTTAGTATTAATATTCATAGGAGCAGAATAGTCAATAAGTGTTCGCTGCTGTATTGACTATTGTTAGACGTAGATTCGGGATAGTAATGAATTTATTTATTAATTTATTTTATAGAAGTGCTATTAATGAAGGCATTTTTGGTTGTTAAATTCTTAAAATGTCCCTAATATATGTTGATGTCGCATTTAAAATTTTGTACCTATTACAAGCTTGTTTTATCACGAAAATCATACCATATAGGTACGTCTTGTATCATCAATCGTTATCCACGAACAAAATAACGTTACTGAAGTTATCGGCTTTTCTTTTTCATACCTAACTCAACGAAACTACTTCTTAGGATTTGTGAAAAGAAAGCGCTACTTCGAACAAGTATACCTCTACCTACGCGTTGATAGACTAATTTATTAAGATTTAACGGCTAAACTTAATAACCTCTATTAATATATTTTTTTTAAAGGAAACGTCCCACACTCGTGTTTTCTCTTATGCGTACGATGCGGGCCTGTGGACGCGTACCTTACATGAAATTACGTAATTTTTGACAGAAACTCCATATAACTAATGTCAAAAATCGACCTTTAAAGTATGTTCTCTCCTAAAATTATATTGTTGTGCCCGACAGGATCCACATTGTGTCCTAGTTAGATTTACCACCTAAGTCTTATATGTGGAAAGAAAACTTTACCTTAATTCACAAGTATTGTAGGTTATTTATTCATTGTCCGTTAATGAAGGGACGGAAGGTTGTACCTTAAATTTTTTGTAGCCTCTCTTTTGAAACTAATCTGTGTCATTGGACGGTAGAGCTGTGTGAAAATACCCATCGGTTGCCGTCTCTTGTCGACATGTGTGGTGTCATTAGTGTAACGGTACGGGTCCGGGAAAATAACCGGACCGGCTGAAGAACTGAATCGTCATCTTATTAATTAATACTCAATTAAATGACTTTGGGAAATTGTGCCGTCATAATGTTTTGTGACCTATTTTAATTCCGTTTAATACAATGAAATGGACATGTATTTCTTTGGAATAAGATGAAGCATGTATGAGTTTGTTTTTTGTTCTAGAAATTTTATATTAGGTTTTTCTAGAATATTCTTAGTTGTTTTTTACAGTAACTAAGTACTGAATAACTTAAACTTAATTATCTATTTTGTTGTTATTTGATAAACTCTCCAACGCTTTCAATATAAGCATACTTACAATACATTGATTGTAAGTCTTACTTGACTGTTTGATGGAACTCGACTATTTTCAAGCCAAACTTGGGTCCCGTAAATAATTGAATGTGTTTCTCGATAACTACAATACATGTTTACTACAAACAAAATTATCCTTCGTGAAAACACTTTCAAAATGAAAAAAAATCCCAAAAAACATTTCATGTTAAATGTTGCCAAGACGAGACCATTAGCTCGCACTGTCAAAAAGTAATCAGATCCCGTGTAGAGCCAAGTTTCAACCCTATTGCCCAGACCTAAATCGATAAGCCCTAATTTCAACTCAAGTTACGGGGAAATTCACAGCCATAGCTCGTACTGCGTAGTTCGTAGCGCGTAGCAGAGTTTTTACGCTATAATCTCGTAGGCGTGCAAACCTTGGACGTAACTGGCGAGTTGGCCGCTCTACACGGGATTTGATTACTTTTTGAAGTGCGAGCTATAAATCTCGTCTTGGCAACATTTAACATGAAATGTTTTTGTGGGATTTCATTTCTTTTTGTAGGTCTAAGTAACGAAATACCTATACCCTAGCTTAACCTAGTAACAAAGCTATGTAATGCCAAACTGTACTAAACCTCTCAATTAAATCTTAAAGTAAATTATACCTACCTATGGACAAGTGTCAATGAAATGAGCGGTATAGGTACCTGTAATAAGCCTATTAAACCTAGTTCTAAAATACCTACACAAAATTATTTTTAACACTAGATTAACAACTATCAATATCGTAATTTTCTACCTACTAACAATATTCAAACCGTACGTAATCCTAAACTACTTAAGTTAATATTATGAAAATAAACAATGACCTAAGTATCAAATTATTCTCACTAAGTCGTAATAAACAACTATAAAATATTATACCTAGAACCTATACTACTTAATTGAAATATTTATTCAATCTTTGAATTTCTTAATTAAATTTGTGAGAAAATTGCAAACGTAATGCTAATACTTTTTATCAATGAACATTAAAACACTAGTACCTAACTAAACCTTCACCTACTAAACTACTAAATTTATAAGAAAATTGCAAACGTAATCCTAATACTTTTTATCAATGAAAATTAAAACACTAGTATCTAAACCTTTACCTCTAAACTAACAATTAAATGGCAAATGGTTTTTTTCTCTGCGATAGCAAACTTTTAAATCACCGAAATATTCCGAAAATTTTTCATTCAACGAGACAACCGTCAACGACGTCTGCCCTCGCGCGTCTGCACGCGTTCGGGTGCCGCGCTCGTTGACGGGCCGATTATTTTTAGCAACTGCGCGGGGACGAACAGGCGGCGGGCGTTGGCGCATACTATACTTACGATGCTTATGTTCAAAAGTATAGGTTGATTAATAAACACTTACCGAAGTGAAGTGTAGTAAATTATTCATTCTAAGTACTTACGGGTAGGAAATGTTTTGATTTGATGAAAAGTTTGTGTTCTATGTACTTGTGTATAATTTTCAGATCTCAAGCAGGAAATAGGGATTAAGTTTCCCTATTTCAGATTTTTACCCTTAGTGTAACGGGGCCGCAAGACCTCTAGCGTCAAAAGTTGCGGAAGTCTCGAAATTTCACAGTTTAAGGGGTTGGGGGTAAAAGTGTTTTAGGATTTTTTTGTTGTTTGGGTAAATACTAGCAATACCAAATTTCAGTTTTCTAGGACTTCAGGAAGTACCTTAAGTTTTGTTGATCATCAGTGATGAGTGATTGGTGACGAAATCGGGGTATTTTAGATATCAATAAAATCTAAAGTATAAGAGCTGCACTTGAAAACTTTAGAGGTTTATTAAGTCTACCACTGACATTATACCTGAAAATTTTGTTTATCTGGTATAACCCAAATCAAGTTATGAAGGTTCAAAAATACGACGAAGCGCTTCGAGAAAAGGTAGGTAGTGCCCTTGCGCTTGCGCTTCGCTTGGCTCGTTCTTGGCGGGGGCACTACCGTGCCCCCAGATCACCTGTCTATTGATAAAACGCCGTGCCATTTATCTATAGAAATCTAACGTATACTACTACATTACGATACATTAAAATATTAAACGACATTTTTATATTCAGATGGGTAGTGATACTAATTAGATGTAATTTATCACTACTACTAAATATTGTGAAGAATATGTAAAAATACTAAGAAAAATTGGAACTATAAAAATAATGAAGAAATACCTGAAAATTCTCTATGTAAACTTCTTTTATTCTTCGCTGAAACCATTCGTTCAACATGATGACAACACAACGATCCTCTCGGTGCACCTAACCAAAGATCCGATGTCCACTTGTTCCAATAACAATTTATAACACATGATATTTTACCATGACCTCACATAAATAAATAATTTCTTCAAAAATAGATTCACGAAAAATATTAAAAAATTCAAATATGAAATTTCACATTTACATAAAGTGATGTGAACGCAATTAAAGTCAGCGTGTTCTGTCAAATAGATTGGTGCCCATAGACAATCTAGATGGTCGCTTTACCGGTTATATTTAAAAATAAATAAATTCCCAAAAAAGGTTGCACGCTTTTAAAAATATTTCGTGGGTATGAAAACTTTTTGCGCAGTTGTTCAAGAATAAGAAAAGTTGAATGAGAGTTGCCGATTGCAAACATGATAACACCTAACTTATCAGTATTAGGTCAGAAACTAGTCATTGGGTTGATTTCAAATGATCTTATAAGTACGAAATTAAGAAAGAACTTAAAGTCTTTAGAATATAGTATCACGCTTTGGAGTCCCAGACAAAAACAAAAAAAAAAGTATAAAGAAAAAATCTTCTTACCTTTAGATTAAGGCGCCTTAGAAGCGGTTTCCAACCTGAAACAAGAACAAAAATATTAACAAAATACTCATGACTACAAAAGACAGTGCCGCATTTAAAATCTAAAGTCAATTTTATATTTTAAATAATTTTTTGCATCCTCAACTAATGATTAGTCTGCATTTGACGATAATTTAGTATTTAGGTCCGATGTTTAGGCCTGGGGGCTGCAAGCAATGGTTTTCGTGACCTAGATCTTTTTGAACATACAACCATCATACTAAGATCTCTGACCAAATTGCTCTCATCATAGGAATTTTGGGATATTGTGCCTTATGGGTATATGCAACAAGGTTGTATGTATTTCATCAATTATGCACGCTGGGGTTCTTGTAGTATTAGCCAGTAATATCGAAATTACAACCTGTCATATTGCAGACACGATCATGAGGAACAAGAGAAGGTCATAACAAATAATTGTTACTACGAGCCATTAAAGAAATAAGTAAAAATAATCTCAGTATTTTCGGCAAAGTAAACTTTATACCTACATAGGAGATATATAAAAAATCATACTACAGTAACATACAAACACTTAATTATATATCTGTAACTTATTTTTTTAAACTCGTATAAAATATTTTAATTAGACAGTTTAGAACGAGTCATACATGAGACGTGGACACTGTGAAATTCTTAAAAAAAAATGTAAGTGCATAAATTACTTTGTACCTATATGTATAATGTATAGGTATTTTTAACCCGCGCTGGAACACAAACTACTAGATACAGGATACATTTTCTAATGATGTAGATAAAATCTTGTGGTCTTTAATATAAAAAACTTTACCTAGTAAACATATTGTTCCCATTTTTTCAACACGTAGTACAACACACACACGTAATAAATTAATTACATTTTTTAATATAAATATAGAGGACACGTGTTGTTATGCAAAACAACGATATCAGTGTTCTGTTTTTGATTCCAGATGTGTGCTTAAATTATTGTCCCGACATGGTACGGATTTTATCTAAATACGTCACCGTTTGTTTTACAAAATATTTGATACCTGGTATTGTTATTGAAAATATCTATTTCATTCTATTTTTAGACTTGAGCTAGCTATCTGGCTAGCTGTTGCCCGCAGTTTTGCTGGTGAGAAAGAAAAATAAATTGCTTGCTCCCAAATTTTTAACTTCTTCAGATGTGTCTGAAGATTATAATATTACACAAGTGAGCTTCTAAGTTTTGATATGACTTGAAATTGTAACTCCTTTTTGCATAAGAAAGGAAAACTGGTGACATAATATACGTTTCTACGTATCGTACGATTCACCCCCTATTACATGGGACTTATAATACAAATGGTGAAAAGTGGGTGTACATTGTATAGCGGCATTACGTGCCGTAATGTAACTACCCTTTCGGGGATAAAACGCAAAACGTTACATAGATATAATATAAGTTAAGTTATGGAAAATAACAGCCACAGTTGTACAAGTTACGTTACCGAAAAATTGGCAAAATCTCAAAAACATTCGGCGCCATTTACTCATTAATCGTATTTGCAACGCATCTCAAGCAAACAGCCAGTCAACAAAAACTTCTAATAAAACTAATTTAACTAGTGCTATTACTTATTTTGTTAGGTGACGTAAGGAATATAGATCGATAAGTAAATCAGGTTGCAAAAACACGGCCAGAGGCGCAGCTAATTATAAATTGAAATATCACAAAAACGTTCTGACCGACTGTCCAAGTTCATGCAAACGGAACTAGAGAGGCTATGGATATTATATTGTTATATTTTATGTGTTTTTGTTGTCAGTTATTGGTTTATTTAGAGTTTGGTCTAGGATGTTGTTTGTTTAGAATTTCTTGTTGAGAGAGAAAATTAGATTATTTGTAACTTTTAAGGTGTTATTGTGGCTAATAATAAAGCTTGTTTATACTATTTATGAAAATAGTTGTTGTTAATTTCACTAGGTACTTATGTAGGTCCTAAAAGTCCTATGAGGATAGCGTATCCATGGAGGTTATAATTGCTAACTTACAATAAATTTTAAATTCCCTTAGTAGGCGCGTTACGGAAATTAAAACAGACAAGGCATCCTGCAATACATTTCAAATCAATGCAAATAAGTAACTCAGAAACAATCGATCATTAGGCATTGTCGTTAGACCCGATCAGTTCCCGAACGTGATGAACTGTATGAACCAGGATTTCCGATGACTTAAAACTCTTTAAGCAATCAGAGCACAATGTGCTTTATGCGTAAAGCCGTTTTTTTGGACTTCTCATTGTTCTTATTCAATTAACGAATTAATCAACAAAAAGTGAGTCCAGTGGCAAGAACCTGCTTACGGATCTTGTCTGGGGACTCAGTCTGCACGCCCATTTTGCCGTTGTCGCTTCCTATTCCGGCTATTGTTGAGCGTCCTGTCACCAACAGGCATGCGTACACGCACACCGCGACGCGACGCTAGAAATTAATATAGGAATTGACGCACGCACACGCAGCGTCGATGTATCTATCGCACACACGCGCACAATTGCGTGTTCGCGACGTAGCACGTACGTTGCACGGTGTGCGTACAACACTCACACAAACGTACTCGTAAATCATCAATGAACTTGACGTATCGCTCAATGAATGAGGACCTTGAGTGAGGTTGTTATCGAGGCGCTAACGTTCGATATCGAGCATTGAACTTCACAATGAGAATAGATATTTGATTTGGTAATGGGGGAAAATATTCCGCTTATGTTTATGGTTTGATTTAATTTTGTTACGTATTAATTATACATACATCATGTCACATTACGTTACTTAACTTATAACCGCAAAGTCCTTGCAAATTTATTTACTTGTTAATTTACACAGCCGCCTATCATAATGTAAATATTTGAAAAAATATGGCGAGATCGAAATCCTATTGATTCATGAGTTCGGAATCGTTGGTCTGTAAATATGGCAAAAATGCGCACGAGTGACTCATTTTTGCACATATGTACAACAGATAATAAAATGAAAAGAGATTTCGGCACGCGCCGGGCATATTGTCATCGCGTGAACTAACAAATATAATTTAATTTTCAGATAAACAAACTGGTGACTGTGTGCTCTCTTAGTTGGCACACGTTGGCCCTGTCTATCCACAGTTTGTATCCGGAAACAATAATTTGGTCCACGTGGATGAATAAGAATGTTTTCATGTTTGTTACACAGCTGCTGCTCACAAAATTGAGAAAACTATGAATTATAGCGAGTGTCCCAACTTTTTATCACACATTTCCAGTAAATATTTTTGTTTTTATCATTGAATAAGACATAAAAATTGTTTTTATTAAGAATTTCGTTCCGTTCATAACAGCATTCCATGTGAGTGAATCAAGGCGCCATCGGCAATGCCAATTCGTAATTTAAAAAGTATGAACCCACCTCACTAACTTCTATGAATGTAAAATACATACCGATAGTCGTATCTATGGAATAATACATCACTAAATAAGGCCGCGTACGCAAGAGGATCGGATATGACGTAAATACGTACCAATGGTTCCGTGAGTCGAATCCGCTGTACTTTCGCTGTTTGCACACATACATACATGAAGTGCGAACAGTTATCTAACTAAGTTATCGCCTTATATAGTATTGTAAACAGAAAAACGTCTGGCACACGGCTCTGTTTACTAACACACCTTTAGATTTCTGACGTCAATTTAACATTTTGACTATAACTTAGATTGTGTCATCTGCAATTTCTGTGTAAAAAATACTAATGTGTTTTTGTCGGACTTCTTTCAAAGCCACCGATAATTTATAAACTGGTCTTCAAGTAGGACTAAATAATGCATATATTACCTATACAAAAGCTTTTTCCTTTATAATTTCTTCCTTTTGTATAAATTATGGTAGGTACTATACATATCAAACGTGATATACAAATATTAACCAAATCTTGAAATTTCTTGTGAAATAATAAGATACATTTCTATATCTAGAATTAGGCCTTACTGACAAAATAAAATATGTCAAAGAATTTTTTACCGAATGATTATAGATATACATATTATACATATACTAACTGTCTCCCATGGGTGTAGGCAGAGATAATGAAATATTGCTACGAATCTTACATACCTCTTTCACATAATTATATAAATTATAGATATGTCATCTATAATGTGTCATGTTACCTTTACATATTACTTGACTATCCTAGTTTTGCAATTTATTGTTGTTGTTTTTTACATTATTTCATTGTCCATAAGCTGGTCATACAGAGCATAAGAAGGTTTCAACGTCATGACAATCTCCAATCACTACATCAATTGATTTTTTCGAGATTGCAATTACTAAACGAACTAGAACGTTATAGAAGCAAAAAGATACCGATTCATCGTAATAAATTAATTTACATGCGCTTATTACAATGTATTAAAGAAAACATATTTGTTTATATTAGGTCGGTAAAGTTTAAAAAAAATATTGAGCGTTTCTAGGTCTAATTCAGGAGAAGTAAATGGTTATTTTAAGTTGTTATTTATTTTTTATTCTAAAATCAATATTTTTGAAAAATGATAGTAATATTCATCAATTTTGTTAAAGCACTAATAAGGCCTGATGCCACTCAAACTTCATTATATGATGAACTAAGTATAAACGAAAATAACTTAATGTCATTACATTTTCATAGCAGAAAATATATTTTAAGTGCAATTAACAACACGTGTCATTCTTAAAGGGCAACAAACACAAATAGACGCGGACTGTAACAATAGATCAGTAATTATTTTATAGCAATAAAGATATTCCTATTTTCCAACAAATCATGACGTAGATAATAACATCGTCTATGTTCACGCGTTCATTAATTTATCAGAACTGATCACAAAATAAGATTTTCCAACGGATGTAAATATAAAAATAAACACTGGGAATTTGTAGCATAAGGTACAAAAAATTAACCGCATTATAATATCCGTTACTAATAACAATGACGTGGCTATCAATGCAATCGGTAATAAAGCCGCTCTATATACACGTACGGTGACGTCACTCACGAACTCACGAATTGGGACACCCTGAACTTAAAAACCAATGACGCAAAATTAACAAAAACTTTCATTCACGAAGCTATGTTATTCAGTTCCGTTCCAGTGAAACTTAAACGATATCTATCTGAAATTCCCAGTCAACAATAAAAGGTTAAAAAAAGTGATCGAATTTTTTGAATGGACGTCATCAAATTTGGGCTATATGACGCATCGGCCGCGAGATACAAACATGGTGTTCCCATTGTTGGACTAGGATGTGCTTATATGGGTAAACTCATCCTAAAGTTCTTCGAAAAAAGAATTTATCATCAGCAACAGTAGATACAGAGATAAAATCTACATAACGTGTTTCCCCAGGAGATGCACCTATGAAAAATGGATGCATGCACTTAGTACTCAATACATATAAGTCATTTTATTAGTATTTTGACCAAAATGTTTTGTTTATTACTAGTTTGTTGTCATCCATTAATAGAGCGTTCATGGAGAAAATGGCAATTGACGGATTTTGATTTACCGACCTAAGAGTCGAACCTGCAAGTCGTGCTCATGCTACACATAAGATAGAACAAGAATAATATGAAAATACTACGTATTTTCGCAATCACATTGATACATATTTTTAAAGTTCAAGATAGAATATTGATTGTTAAGAAATATTTTGTAGGTTGTGTTTTTTTTTTTACATTTAATGTGACGTTTGGCCGCTATCTCAATAATTTTCATAGTTCATAAGTATTCAACATTATACCCAATAATTTTCATAGTTCAAAGTCGACAAAATTATTTATTTCAAATAACTAGACCAGGAAGGCACTTTTGAACGTAAAAGCAAATATTACAATATAAAGAAAACAAAATGTCTGTCTGTCAGTCAGTCCTCTAGTGAATTTATTTGCACGTTCCAAAGTGTAGATTGCTATGGAGAGTTTTATTGAAATATGGAGACCATTTGTATAATAATAATATAAGAGCTTAATTATTTCCAAAAACTTAAGTGTCATAAGAACCCGGATTACTATTTTCCTTAGCAATGGGAAAATATAAAAAAAGAAAGGCTAACTGAAACTACAATTTATATACGTCGATGACGTAGTGTTCCTACTACCTAATTAGTACATTTTACGATAGTCAAGTAATCTCCTAATTTGTTGAAGATAAGATTACGCCAGTGACACAATAATGAAGTAATGTTTCCGGTAAATAAAAGAGCATTAACCTTTTTGGCTCCACTATGATTGGCATCTCGACAATCGACAACATTTTCATAACATGTTGTTGTGGCTATTTGCCAATATTATGAAGTTTAACGCAAAAACATTGTTTACATACAAATTGTATCAAGCCAAACAGATTCTTAAGAAAGTTTTTTAGAAAATTTGTTGCGATTTTTCTTGTTTATCAGAAAATAATACTCTAAATTTCTCCAGAATTGAATATTCTTAATTTACATTTTTCGCATTAACATATTTTTTTTATTACTTCTACTAAAACATATTTATTGAGCTATATCAGTTGCGTGTCCAATAAGTAATTTAGTAACAGTATTTAATAAGTGGGTTCTTCTGGAATTACCTATATTTAAACATTCGATGCGATCTATAATAAAACAAAGAAAAACACACTGCATTCACTAACAATCCCTGTATAAGTTGTCACACTCCCGCAGGAAGCCGTGGGCGGCTCTATTCTAAGTATCTAAGCAACTTATTACTGTTACACTTTCTTCGTAAAATCATGATATAAAAACACACTTTCAGACGGAGGTGTAGGTACCTTTCAAATTATTTATTCAACCAGAATAAGACCATCGCCCTCGTATTATTTACTCCTACGTTCGATCTAAAACTGTACCTGACATGTGTACATGTGCAGAAAAATCATTTTATCACTACATTAAAAGGAGATAGAATAATCTAGGAATGCAGCCTACAATCTACAAAGGCAATGGATGTGTTTATTTAATTCATATCATCGTAAATGTTTCTCTAATGATATCATTGTAAAGCCAAGCCAACGCGTGCTATGGAACCGTATTCAGATCAGATCAAATCTGAGTCACGCGTGGCACTGTAATAATTATTTGTTTTAGTCTGTTTGTTTGGCCGGTGAATGTGAAGGTCACTTTCCCCTAGTGATTCATTGATGTTATGTTACGAGAAATGTTATGAAATTACGTATAGATAGAGGCCACGCGAATGCCACGTGGTATCTTGCACGAATGTCATCGAGTCTCAAAACTTGTTTGGCACTTAAATTGCTAACCTTCTGACACATGCATGAAATATGTAACGGTTGTTTCTTCCTTAGTCTTGCACAAGCACTTAATTAATCTAACAAGGAAAACTATTTCCACATTCTATGGCACTTAGGTACATGAGATTTTTCTTACGTTTTGTTTGTACTACAAGATAATCATAAGTTTGTATAGTAAGTGTACTGACTTATTTACTGATATAATTAAACATAGTTTGTTTTACACAGAGGTTCAACAGAGATCAAAATAAGGAAGATGAATGGAATCAGAATGACAATGTTTTGTGCTCAAAGAGTATACAAGACCCTGAATTTCAAAGTAGGCTAAGTGATAAGTCCTGTACTACGAGTGCAAATTGACACTACACCAAGGTTAGCAGTACAGACGCTTTAGAAAATCCCACAGCCTGTAGACAATCTATTTCTGAATATAAACCAAGTTAATGGTGACAATTTAATTGTAATTACACTTAACAATGTTGTTCCATATTTCTCAACTTTCCAAGTTCAACGATTAAGTGTTTTTTGAAGGACATAACCATAAAAGGGTACAAGGAAAACCCGAAGAAAAGGTAACTAATTATGAAGGAATGTCAAACCTGTACTTTCATTTCCGTGCAGAAATTATTCCGAAACATGAACTTACTGGAAAAATTGTGTAAGTGCAAATAATGTTAGTCAAAGATTGTTCGTGTCTTAGTGTCTAATAAAAGAGGTCATCGTGAGTTGTTCTCAAAATATGAACGATGGAATTCCCTCTGACTAATTTTGGACATTCTTTACCCTTAGATGGAGACCTGTGATCTGTGGTCGAAAGTCCACATTGACGCAGCCTCCGATGAATCAGGGAAGGTGAAATGTCTGCTTTTACTTATTGCATGTTTAACTAATGACACTTGTTAGAAAGCTTTGCCGCAAGTCTTCCTGTCCACTTCATCAGATCGGCTGTAGATGTCATAATCAGATCATGTGCTGATTAATGCTATAGTCACATAGGTAAAATAGGTAGGTAATATTTAAATCAAGCATTTGTAAGAATGTATGCACACAAAATCATGAGAGCAAGCACGTGCTCATGGGAGACATATTGTTGTATTAAAAATGCGCCAATCCTTTTTTTCTGTAAATCTGATTTAAACTGTAAATAAAAGCATTTACAGGCTTCATAAAAGTATGTGGTTTTCGGTATAGTTTATGTTATTACTATCACACTAATATATATTATAAATGTGAGAGTTTGTTTGTTTATTGTATCTTGTGATATTTGGATCTTGATCCATCAATCACGTCAATCAAATTATAATCACTGTTGCTACTCTATCAGTGTAATTATTATATGAATTTAATTAACATTAAAATTATTTGTTATTTTCCCTATTCTCACGCTTTAAGGAAGGACTGAATTTGTATTAATTTTCCTTTTATTAATTAAATTTATACGATTCATATTTCTTATTATTTAACTAAGATTTTTTGAGAAATACTGTTCAAAGGGCAATATCTACATAAACCTATGACGTATATACAAAAGATCAAAGTCCATATTCAGATTAAAAATGAGCACATCTTGGTACAGACCCTATTCTTGCTTCGTCATATTGGAAGCTGTGCTATGACGTCCATTCTCCGTCATTGTTCCATTTAATACCTAAAGGTGATCGTAACAGGATATATAATTCCCTGTGGTTAAAATATCACGACAAAAATAGGAATTTATTTCTGGTATCGTTTAGTCATTTAGTTCTTGCTAATTTTAAAATACTATGATTTATTTCCCTAGCGATTGTGATAAGGAATCTTAGAGTTATTAATGTTATAGATTATTAGCAAAAATTAAATTCATATAGTATTTTATTGGAATCACATCCACAGCAATGCTGTCCAAAAGCCTCTTTTTAGATGGATAAGGTTTGAGCATCAATGCGGGTTGGCGATTTCTAACCTATAATTAGAAATTATAAGTCCTGGCTACCTCACGATGTTTTCCTTCACAGTTAGTCTATGGTATCTAAATGTATAGAAAGTACTCTGAAAAAGTGACATTGGTACTTTGCCATTGGTATGATTCGGACCCTCATGCATGAGAAGCTATTTTAAATTTTATTGGAATAAAACAAAACTATTATGCATTTTAGGCAGTTGTCCCACCGGCAACGATGAACGAGTAACGAGTAGAGCTAGAACTAGAAACGAGTGAAAACGAGTGAAAACAAAAACAAACAAGTGAAGCGAGCAGTCGCCGGCAGTGTGAACAGTCAGCGATCAACTATTTGTATATGCATCTCTTTTGTTTACACGGAAAGTATATCTATTGTACGTTTCTTGAGCGAGAAAATAGCCGATAGTTAGTCGTTCACTCGCCGTTGGTGGGAAAACTGCCTTATGTTAGAAATAATTATGGTAAGTAGCTACCGGAAAGTGTGGAGACTAAATTTATTATTAATAAAGACGTTATGTCGTTATTTCTTTTGTAGAGGAGCCATTTTCTTATGTATAGGAGGCTCTTGTCCAGCCGTGGACTGCCTGACTATATACAAGGTACAAAAATACCAAATTGTCATGCTGTTGTTTCCAAATAAGTGTGACTAGACTATTTGCGTCAAACACATTCACAAAGTTCCTAGTTTAAACCAAAAGTTTAGTGTAAATATGGCCAGGTATTTTGGAAAATACAATGAGGGGTTTTTTTCTCATACATGACATGACATAAAAAGTTCCAAGTAAAAGAATTCGCGAAGGAATTGCAACTACAAATAAGTATTTCAAGCGAAGACGTAATACTTTTATGCAGTTACTTTGTGTGTAGTTTCAGCGAGCCCCTTGTTGGCACAATTAGTCACAAATTACATAAATATTTGTCACCTATATGAGTTCTGACTTCATCGCTATGATTCGCCTGCCGTACGTCAACTGACCTGCCTTGGAACTAATTTACAGTTTACACACACACTTACGCTCTTATGGCGTTTATTAGCCCCTTTGGTTACAAAGTAAGAAATAGATACGAATATATACAAAATAGAACGAAATAACTTTGGCACAACTGGTGATGTTTTTCATTCATTTATAATTTTTTATCATCTTCATCATCAACATCAGCTGAGAGACGTCCACTGCTGAACAACGGCCTCCCCTTTAGGCAGGCCACGTTACTCGAAGGACTGATGGGCGCTGGGCCAGGGAGGTGAGCGAGTGGCGAATTTTTAAACAAATTAAATTAGACCCTTAAATTAAGTCTATTACAATAAAGATGTGCTAGGTGCTGCTATGAAGATGTAATAGCTAAGCTGTAAAACTATGTGACCGTTTCCACCGATATGTGACGTGCGAGCAAGATGCGCATTTCGGGTATGCGATTTATTAATAGTAGGGAAGTATCTATAGTATACATCCATAGCATGCATAGTTGAGTCCGTTTCTACCAGTAGCTATGCGTATTAGAGGGTCCCTACCTATGTCCAGGCACAATTTCAAAAACTTCTTACTAGGATAATTATAAATGCTCGTACGTTTTCTTACACCGAACTACGTGCATTATAGCCCGTAGTCTACATTCATATCTAACACGGTCATTAAACTTAAATCATTACATTAATCATCATTATCTTTATCTAATATTATAAAGTCGAATGTCGTACTAGTTTATGTGTTGTGCGTATGTTTGTTACTCAATCACGTCAAAATGGCTAAAGGCATCGGGATGAAATTTGGAACAGGGGTAGGTTATGGTCTTTTTTTTGAGAGGGGAAAATCATCCAATTACTTCTCTCGTCTTGGGCGAGGCGAGAGGGAGTGTCAAACTCTTACTGACTAAAAACCACCCCGTTCCTACTCCTGCTTTTCGAACCGGAGCCCCGGTAAACCCGCTAGGTAGTCCGCAGCTCCGGATAGGTTATGGTTTGGATTAACACATAAGACACTTTTCATACCACGGGATCGCGGGCGAAACCGCTGGCAGAAGCTAGTTTTGTGGGTTACATTACATGACAAATTACAAAGTCATAAACCTATAAATGGAATACCGTTACATATTATGTCTTATTTTCCCTAAACAATGGTTATTGCACTTGTGAAAGTATACGGAAAATGTTTACTAAAATGATGTAGTAAGTTAATCGCATCGCGTTGTATTCATTACTCACATAGCACATTCTGTAGTAAACCTATAAGGACATAATTTATTAGAGGTTAACGACATAATATTATTATAATTACCTAAGGCTTTTTGTTACTTGGTACTAAATTTCCTCTATACAATATACATCTTTTAAAAGTTGTCTTGTAAATGACGACCAAGGCGTTAAGTCCACTGTTTTACTATTTTGGTAAATAAATAAAATAAGAAAGTGTAAACTGCAGTATAAGTACATAGCCACAATACAAATATCTCCCATTTATCATTAATCTGCATCCAACACCGGAAGATACAGAATGCCAGGCCCAAAATTATCATCTGCAAACTTCAAAATAAGTCTCCCAAAATAAAATACGCATAACTTCCTTTTCCCAACGACTCTTTATATTACAACCGCACCTTGAAATACTATATTTAATTTAAATATCCTAAAACGTAATTTATTATCTAAATATCGGCAAATATTTCGTTTCAGTAGTACCGCCAAAAAGTATCGTGTTACATTGGGGCTCTACGTTTTCATTCAGAACGAGAAATGAACGAATGAGTCACAACCGTCATAGATCCGATTAATCGGTCACGCATTATCATAGATTTAAGATTTTTATGGGTTAGGAAGCCAACGAGTTGACGGATCACCTGACGATATAAGTGATCAGCGCTGTCCATGGACACCCACATCAGATCACCATCTTTAACAGACTATAAGTGGCCATTACTGTCCAAAGGCCTCTTCTACCACGGAGAAGGTTTGAGTATTAATAACCACACTTGCTCAATGCTGGCGATTTCAAACTTATAATTAGAAATTATATGCCCAGGTTTCCTCACGATGCTTTCCTTCACCGTTTGTCAGTGGTGTCTAAATAATAATCTTAGAAAGTACATATAACTCGGAAAAAGTCACATTGGTACTTGCCGTTAGTAGGTTACGAACCCGCACCCTCATGCATGAGTAGCGGGCGTCTTAAACACCCACATTACCAAAAGACATTTGAAAGATTCGATTCATTGACCTGGGATTTTTGATCTGATATTTTTTAAATGTGATAGTGGGAAACGACTGTCTGTTTCTCGGGACTGTGAAGATTAATCAAAATTCAAGACTAGTTAAAATAAACATTGCGCCTGAAAAACATATGTTCAATCGAAAGACTAACTGGTTTTTACTCATAGCTATACAATACACTCCTTTGTAAATATTTCCTTACCACGACCATTCAAATCCGTTATCGTAAGTAACATAACAATTCTTATATTCTGACGCATATTTCCGAAAACTGCTGTAAATATCGATTGTAAAGCATCATTGATTCGTAATAGTAACAGATTTGTTGTATGGGAAACCCTAACTCTCATATGGTACGTGCCTAAACCATTACATTGAATGGAGCCGTCACGGCTGTTTAAACAATTATACAATGTGTAGGTGACTGACTAAGCAGCTACTTTATTGATTTCAAGTGATTTCACTGGGTTTTCAAGATGAAATCATTGATTGTTCGATATTGGATTTTTTTGCCCTTTATCAGACTTTTCCTTGAGGAAACGTCAAGCCTTTTATATAACTGTATTCATTAGCAAATAAATCCTTTGACTTTGACTTTGACTTAAAATGGTTGATTTTATTTTCATAAGTATGAAAAATATTTTATTATGAAACTATATAAGTATATTAAGTACTTATTATTATTATTCTGTATAATTCTTGCGATCACAATGACATGATACTTTTAATTTTTGCTGTACGAGTACGACCGTTGAGCGTCCTGTAAGCTTTCTCATAGATTCAACGAAACACAACACAAGCATTGTTTCAGGCCGATTTACTGTTAGTATTCTTAGGGTAGGTTCAGATGACAAGCGCTCAGCGCGCGTTGAACGCGCGTTGAATTTTTGTATTGTGTTCACATGGTGCGCGTTTGTCAGGCGTTAAACGCGCGTTGCGGCCAGTTTGTGTTCTACATTTGTCGAAGATGGACGTAGAAAGCGCGCGCTCAACTAAACGGAAACATAGAAAACCAATGATCTCAAAGCGGCGTTGACGCGCGCTGACAACAGTCGAGCGCTAGCGCAGCGTTGAACGCGCGCGTTACTAAAACGCGCGTTAGCATGTGTACGGCCTGAATAAAATGTATGTAGTTGTAAACGCGCGTTATCAAAACGCGCGTTGAGCGCTTGTCATCTGAACCTACCCTTACACACGAGCAGCATGTTGTCAACGGCAGAGGTAACTGCAGCCGTCAAAGCGAGTCGGCGCCATCCGTTGACTAGTCGAGCGCAGCATTGCCAAAATGCCGCTTGTGTGTCTTACTGCCGCACTCAGAGACATTTAATGATTACTTAAACTAGTCCTTAGTAACGATTTTGTATCGAAAGCAATTGCTAAGGACTGGGTTAAGTAACCATTAAATGACTCTGAGTGTGGCAGTTAGAGCAGAGCTCTTAGCTGTAGTATAACATCGGTCAATTTTGACTTAAATAGTCTATATTAAAGAGCAAGGCACACCCACGTTTATACGTTTACGGTATTTTACGTTAAATATATGACCCATTTAAAAACGTATGACTTCATCTACGCTACGTACAATTTGACTCCAGAAAACGTCACCCGCAGTCATGTGTATGTGACGATGACAATAAATTAATTTCGCGTTAAACTATGACTTTTGTTCTTCGTATTTAATGATGCTCTAGCTATTTTTATAGCAAAATACGTGTCTACTAGGTACCACGTTGTGTACCCTATAGCTACAGAGACATGACTACATACAAAAACTGTTATTCAAAAGTGCTTTGTATAAATGAACTAACCGCCGTACTCAGAGTCATTTAATGTTTACTTAACCCAATCCTTAGCAATTGTTTTCGGAACAAAATCGTTACATATTTAATGTCTCTGTGTATAGCAGTTAATCTATTTTATCATACATCATATTAAATCCCATGATATATAAGTTTCAAAATGAAAACAATTATTAATAAACTTAACTTGAAAATCGAATCAAAATTTTCGCTCATCAATCGCATTTATAACTGTTATAACTTTGTCACATTAATTGAAATAAATGAATGAAAATTCTTTGAATAGTGAAAATGACTCAACCGTTATGAATTTATTAGTATGTACAATTTGTAGTCTCCATACAAATGAATTACGGTTACAATTTTCCTTATAGCGTAAGGTTTATTGTATAAAATGTTCCATTTATACAATAATCACAAGTTATGTAATTATATATGCAGTTATTACACATACACCCACATAATATGATATGAAAATACGCTTACGATTTGAAAGTAATCTTTCTGATATGATACAAATGTTGTCATCATAAGCAATACGATTATAACTCTAAACTTTGACCTATAGGTCCTACTCTCTCTCTCTCATACAATGACCTCTCTCTTCAGAGAGAGTTAATTCTTATAATCCCTTAGCTTTTCAGGCAGAATCTTTGATCCCAGGGATATACTATCTGGAGCTGCGGACTACCTAGCGGGTTTACCGGGGCTCCGGCTCGAAAAGCAGGAGTAGAAATGGGCTGATTTTTAGTCAGTAAGAGTTTGATACTCCCTCTCGCCTCGCCCAAGAAGTCATGGGATGATTTTCACCCGTCAAAAAAAGGTATATATAAAACCTAATGAGTTAAACGTATACGTTTAACTATAATAATATAGGCTTTGTAGAAGTTTCTTGGAGAAAAATATATTTTCTCCAAGAAACTTCCTCTACAAATGCGAGATCATTATTACAAGAATTTCAATAATCACCATTAAGTAAATTTTATTAATTACACATAGGTATTGCCTTGGCCTATTTATCATTTAGCAACACTAAACAAGGTAAATACGAGAAAACGTAAAATAATGACTAACGGGATATAATAATTTATCAATTTTCAGAATCCTACTCATTCATGAGTTTATGAATGGTGTCACGTAAACACATACATAATCATTGATTAAATGAAACCTTTGACCAATTCAATGGAATAAAATAAATATTCCATTTATTTGTAAGTTGTAAATGAAAGATCCTTATGACTAATTTCATTAGATACCTAATTATTAATGTTTTCCACTAATGGAAAATATTTTTGAAAAGCGGTAGTATGTATGGGATTCCCTTTCTTAATCACTATATTACCTAATGGCTTACTCAATGACTAACTAAATTAATAATACTTAATAGGTGCTAGGTTCACATTATCATACAAACTTCATCAGTTTCTTTATCAAACATTTTTATTTATTCATTAACAGCTTTTAAGTGGCCACTGCTGACCAAAGGACTCTTCTTTTGAGAATTTTTCAACAAACTGAAAAAGCCCAATAATACTTTGCCCAACCCGGAAAACGAATCCAAGACCCCTTGTCCGGCAGTCGCACTTGGTCGCAAAGGCGATTATTCAGCCAACGAGGCAATCACTTCTACTAATATTAGTAGGTAGAGCTTACCTCATGATCAACAAAAGTATTATCAATGAAATTTTAAGTAAAATCAACAATTAACTGATATGGGGTAAGATTTTGGCCAAATGGTAATCCATCATTATTATTTGAAGAGGAAAGGAAAGTGCATCCAATAGTTACATTCACTCACACTGCTACACGAAACACAAGCAAGAAAAACTCAGTTAGGTTACCTTTGTATTTGGTTCATGGTACCGACAATCACGGAACTATATCAAAATAAAAAATCTAGAGGGTAAAGAAAGTATATAGGGGCTGATCTAATTGAGGAAAAACAAATATAAGCATCGGACTTCCCGTTAATAAAAAAATGAATTGGTACAAATAACCCGTCATTAGACTTTCGACTATACTACAAATAGATAACGCTGAAAATCGAATAAATAAAACTGAGGAAAGAGATTACATAAATTTTCCCTATACGGTATATTTTAGGCGATAGGTAACTATGTCAATCAGTAACCTTAAAGGTCGTTCAGCATTTAGAAGGCATCTAAGGAATTTTATGACTAATTGTAAAAAAGGAAGTCGGGTGTATTTATTAGTCACAAAAATTCAGTTAGAAATCAGCTGTACCTACAGTGATAGACGGAAAATGTGTAGAATTGCATCTATTAGGATCGTTAGCTTAGGTATCTGCCGATGACATGATGACGAACATATTTAAATATGACGTAAACAGAAGACTGTGTAAAGCAAAAATAAAAAATAACATAAAAGAAACAAAAATGTACATAAAATATTTTTTATATATATTTTGTTTATATAAACTCATAGACATAAATAAACACGGTAAATATTTCGTCTCAAGTTGTAATGATTAAAATACTATTTTTTTTACAACAATAAAAATTCTAATATCATGAAAGTAAAATCGAAAATTAGTCAAGTTCCTCGTCAAACAGTTACGTGAGTAAACCGATAACATAATAACGTAAAATGCATAATTTCTCAACAATTTTTTTAGCACTTTTATTATTTATATTAGTTTTCCACTATTTATGACTCAATTTAATAGTAAAACTCCATTTCATATTTCCTTGTAAATAATACTTTCAGTTAGAAAATAACGATTATTTGCATATTTTCATCCCTTTACGTTTATAGATAGTTTACTATTTTTAAAAAAAGGTGCCTATATTGGTAGAAATTCCCCAAACAGGATTAGGTAAGTAAAGGTAATTTCGTAGTCGAAAATAGAGAACAAGGCTTGTTTACAGATAACTTGAATTATTAATCGCTCAATTAATAATATGTAGTTATTATATAACAATAGTTGCATAGCACTAATCAGATTAATTATCGACTACAAAACATGACACATTATCTACAGGGGTTTTATTACATTCCCACACCTCATGGAAACGTATCCATTCTTAGTACGGATATGACAATTATAAAAGTTCCTTCATCCTGTATCCGTATTTTTTTCATCAATACGTATTGGTCACTCAAAAACACCCCATTACTAATATTACACAAGAAAGGATTCCATAAAGGTATGGGAAACCCGGTTAACGTAAGATTCCATAGTTCATTCATTTTTACTCACGATGCATAGTGATTGCATATTATTATGGTAAACCAAAGTACACGTGAGTCACGGTCATTTCCATAACACAAATTAATGCACCTTTTAGGACGAAATTATCAAAAAGCCACCATCTTTTAATCTTTGTTAAAACTGTATCCCATTTAGGGACCAGTCTATTATTTGATTTTTTACTATCTGGTATAAATTGGTACTTCCGAGAAAAACCAAAAAAAAGCCCAGTAATACTTTGCCCGACCCGAGAATCATAAGTATGATTACCCCTTGTCCGGCAATGGCACTTGCGACCACTCAATCAACGAGGCAGTCACTTGAGATTTTCATTCAAAATATCCTAAAAAATCTTTGAACACAACAATGTGTAACATTTCTACATTTTCCCAATTAAATATATTCTTAGTAAGAAGTAATAAAAATATGGAGCCGGTGATTTTTTGTACCCTCACAGTTTCTGAGTAATTTCGACTTAATTCTGATTAAAATTAATGGAATGCAAGTCACTGCATTGCGTTGGTTATGATATTTCCCGTTTATAGAATTCCTAAAATCGTTCTTATTATTATACATATAGGTAAACCGCATAGTCAACAGTGGTTAAATGACTTGTAGCTGAGCAAACTGTTTCAGGTTTCGTTTCTGTTTAGGGAAAACAGAATGCTAATTAGATTTTCTAATAGGGTATATGACTCATTTTTATTTCGACGTACTTCTTATAGATTATCTTAAAAAAATATTAGACATGTATTTTTTAATTTTCTTACGAAACAAATACTTTTGTCGATATATTGATTTGAAAGTACGTCACTTGTAGATACGACGTATTTTCTCCCATTCCTAAACTTTGAACCAAATAAAAAATACGTGTCTAATATTTTTTCATTACCTAACTGACGGATTAAATAGATATTTAATTTTCATACCCCGTCATCATCCCTATTGCAACTTTTCTTACCATACATTATAATATAAACCATGTTATTATTTCTCATTATCGATCTTTCCAATTTCCTTAACCTTCATATTATTACATTTACTATAGTGAATCATAGTTATGTCACCAAAAGGAAGGAAGGAAAGAAAGAAATAATGATGTCAGTTTATTTTTATACGATTCACACGGTTATCCTTGTTTATATCAGAGTACATTGACCTTTAAGCTATTTATAAATCATTGATCGCTTTGATATTAAACGAGTTCACTGCGACACGTAATTAATAGCTTGTCATTAATTTTACATTTAAGAACTAATGAGATTTTAAATGCATAAGGATAAAAAAAAACATATTCAGAATTCTTTGTCAAAAAAGTAAAAAAACACGAGCCAAAAATAATATTAGCGAAAAATCGAACACAATTCTAAAATAAAAACAAATAAATTCAAATATGGAACTCGAACAGACGAGTTTATAAATAAAATAAAAGTTATGTAACGTCGACCTTGGTCAAGCACTATGGCGTCACGACACGTCATGCATGTAGGTACATGTGTTTTGTAGGCGTCATTTTCCGCGGAATAAAACGTCACTCGCCTACACAAGCGCCGCTTGCGGGGTTTTACGGTATTAAATTCAACATAATCTTGATTACGACGTCGTTTCGTCACAATATACTGAGAAACTATAGGATACCATTGATTGTTTGATGGAATGTTTTTTAAATTGACTCATGTATGGGATCTTTTTGATTCCCAAACGTATGACTTTACACATTAGGAACGACTTTATGTACATTTTTCTAATAATTAAAACTTACCTACTATTTGATATAAGTTTTGCTATTTGAACCAGTCTAAAGATTTTGCAGTAAAAATTACGACCATTGATTATGAAATAAAATAAAAAATACATAATAATTACTTTAAAACTTATCAATGATTCTCTAACATTAATTTCTCAAGTGATGTATGTTGCTGAAATTTTGTACTACTAGCGACATCTAGTAATACCTTAGAGAAAATAAAAATATTTGCTCTCCTAGCGACATCTATTATCTAATAGAAAGTAAGATTAAAATAAAAAAATATTTAAGTAATTAATTTATTCGAATAAACATTACTTATACACAATCATTATAAAAATATTTTATCTTTCTAAATATCTCTATTTAAAAACATTTTTATTTTGCGTTACACAAACAGCAACCGATTATTAGCGACATCTGTTGGCGAGTAGCAGAACTAAAAGCGTTAAACTTCTGCTACAATTTGGTGAACGTTACGAACTTGCAATAATGCGATTCATTTCGCTATACACCTGTAGAGTACACTAGTGGAGCGCTTAAAAAAACAACGTTTTCAGTTAATCGGATCCTGATTACATTACAGATAACCTTGTTTAATTGATAGAAATAATTATGTAATTGCTAAATAAGGCAATTGTATATCATAATAAAAACGTAGGCACAGTTTTGAGAAGATGACACTTTATAAAATAAATTTTGTTTAATGTCATAATTTTTACTTGCAGAAAGCTTTACACGGAGAGAAATGAAAGGGTGAAGGCCTTTGCCCTTCTCTAGATCAAGACTGATTTTAACATTTCATCTGAAAAAATATAATCAAATAAATAATAAATCCCAGATTCTCCGATAACATCTATGGTGTAGTATATACGTATATCATAAAGGAACATGAAAATATCCTTAAAGGTAGAAAGGTAGCAGGACTGAACAGTACACTAAAGTATGGTTTATTTTATTTTCTTTGAGTGGGGATAATGATCCAATGACTTCTCCCGCCAAGGCGAGGGGAAGTGTCACACTGTGTATGTTAGGAAAAATCTAAACTTGTTTGACAAAGTGTCTGACAGACACAATTATGAAACTAGACATAAGGATAGATTGAGCCAGCCATTCTTTAGATTGTCAAAAATAAGTAAGTCGTTCATGGGATTCGGTGTTAAATGTTATAACAAAATTCCAGAGGAAATAAAACACCTAAATGAAAGACAATTTAAATTATGTATTAAAAAAACGATGTGTAGATTAGCATACTACAAATTGAATGATTATATAGAGGATAAAAATGCTTGGAGGCAGGCTGGTCCAGCTCCACAGGGTAACGAAAAAATAAAGTAATTCCAATAATGTAATAATAAAACCATGTTATTTCAATTTGTTCTGTTAAATTAGATATAATCATTGTAAATGTGAGAGCCCTGTAATTAGCTAAAACTGTATTAGACTAGTAGAATGCACTTGTGTCAGCTTGGAGTTGTCATGCTCACTCAAAGGTCTCATTGGCGGTGGCACGGGCATTGGATCGCTCGATTCCCTGCAACATGGTTGAGTTGGGCGGTGCTGGTGTACGTGTCATGTTCGTGAACGGGCGCTGTCAACTGGGACTGGTCAGCTCCAGACTGCATTAAGATTGTTGTCCTCAGGGTTATTTTCTTTTTCTATCACTTTGACTAAATATTAGTTTTACATTGTTCTCACATAGTTGAAGCAATCGAAACAATGTAACCATGAATTGTATTGTGAATCTGATTGGAAAAGAGTAACCTATGGAGTTTCTTGCTCGTTCTTCTCCATAGGAATCTACACTTTGGAACGAGCAAATAGCTTCACTAGAGGACTGACCGACAGACTGACGTTATTAATATTATTATATTTGCTTTGACGTTCAAAAGTGCCTTCCTGGTCTAATTGAAATAAATAATTTTGACTTTGACTTTGACTTTGACTTTGTCTTACTGACTAAAAACCACTTCGCTCCTACTTCTGCTCTTCAAGCCAGAGCCCCGACACTTAAGTATGGATAAGATATGAGTACCTATTTGCTGGTGAAGGTGAATCGATACTTGAGTTATGTCTACAAGTTTGTCAATAAGTACATACTTAAATTATATAATTTATTATCACAGGTGTTACACATGGTTTGTATAAAAACAAGTTTTATTTGTCCATGTATAATTCGAGCCAAGCATGTTTGATACTTATCTACTAAAACAAAATGTTAAAAGGCAAAAAATAATTTAGCACATATCTTGTTAAATGTTAATGGGTCCCGACAAACGTTGATGATAAAAAATACTAACGTCATTCAGATTAAGATATCAAGAAATTGTTTTAATAGTTATTATCGAGTTGAAGTTGCATAACCTGGTGCGATGCCGCAATTAGTGTATAGATGCCATTGATCATGATGAATATCTATTTAACTAATAATTATGTAAAGCTGAAGAGTTTGTTTCTTTGTTTGAACGTGCTAATCTCCGACACCACTAGTTCGATTTAAATAATTCTTTTTGTGTTATAGATAATGCATTTATCGATGAAGTATAGAGTTAATGAAGTGATGATATTGCCCAGTATAGAATGAATACCATACATATATTTATGTTTCCTTAGATCCGGATGAATAATAAGATTTTTTGTTAAATTTTACTAGGTGCTTCATTGTGATTATTTACCAAATCACATTGCACTTTACGAATAGTCGACACATAAAGCTAAATAAAAGTAAATAGGTACCAATCTTCTCAATCCCCGATTCCCCAACAACCCTTAAATCTCTAACCCCCAAAAGTCCGGCACTTGTAACGCCTCTAGTGTTTCGGGTGTCCATGGACGGCGATAATTGTTTACCATCAGGTGATTCGTCTGCTCGTTTACCTTGTTACACCATAAAAAAATAATATTACTAAGTGCTTAATTGTGATTATCTACGAAATCACATTGCACTTTAGTCGACACATAAAGCTAAATAAATGTTAATAGTACATAAATATTACAAAAAATGTCTGTCAGTCTAACTAGACTGGTCGTTAAAACTGGTATCATACATAATCATTACGTCTCCCAATTTTTATGTAAATTCGTACACTTATAGACTTGAGTCACTTTACTGACACATTGTATCTAATTTATGTAGCGTTACATCAAATATTTGTAATCCGGTACTCAAACGGCTCAAACATTTGAGTATTATTCCGGTCTTTAAAAGGTGTTGGTAATGATATTAAAATTAGGTTTATTTGTCACGAACATATTCTTTGTTTTATAAATATTTAGATATACTTATATAATCTATATATATAGTAAAGTCGTGCTAGTTACGCTATTTAGATATAACTCAAGAACGGCTTAATCGATTTATATGAAACTTGGTGGAGAGGTAGCTTAGAACCAGGAGAAGGACGTAAGATACTTTTTATCCAAGAATTTCCCTACGGGAACGGGAAAATCGAGATTGCGCGTACGAAATCGTAAGCAGAAGTTAGTATATTATTTATTACTAGCAAACCCGGCGAACTCCGTTTCACCACCAATGATTTTCTCTGATTTCCTGCCTTTCTCTTAAAAACAATCCCGAATTTTCTTAGCTATAAACCTCACGGAGCTCGAGACTTTCTAACGAATGCAAAACCGTGGAAATCGGTTCGTGCGTTCTGGAGTTATAGCGTCAGGAAGGAAAACCCGATTTATTTTTATATAATAGCTAATAGGTTCGATGACTAATATTTTAATGCCCGTCTTGTAGATTATTTTAAAACATTACACACCCAGTTTTTATTTTCTTACGGAAACTAATACTTTCGGAGATCCTTACCTATATTGATTAGAAATATCGCGTGATGTCACTTGTTTTATACGTAGAAATGACGTATTTGCTCCCCACTCCTAAACTTTGATTCGTTTTATCCAAGTATAGTTCTCTTTCTTCTATCCTTTAAGACAAAATAAAAAATACGTATCTTATACGCATGAAAATTCGTACAGCAGTTTTTGAGTTTTGTACATTCAGACAGATTCTACATTCTAATTAACATGACATAAAATATGTTAACATCTCATTATTGTAGGAACATTATAAAACTAACATATTTTATGTATGCTATCATTAAATACAGCATAAATAAATTAAACAATGATTTACAGTTTTCTCTTTTATTTGTTTACATTTACGTATATAATTGCTATTTTATAACCCCTAGCGTTAATAAAACTCTTTTAAGTCACTGACTCCACGTGTAAGAGAATTTCTACTAACGTTTACTACAAATCCTTGAGATTTACGTTAAAACAAACAAACAGACAGATTCTGGCAGTGCATGAGAGTGTATATATCTTTCATGCACGTGCTTCAGTTTAAAGACGTCCGTGATTTATATTTAGACAGTTTTAGAATGATTCGCTCAGGGTTGTCTACTTTTTTTAATAGACTACATTCCGTTATGTGTGTTCGATAGATTTTCAGAGAAGTATTAGTGTTTTTATGAACGTATTTGTATTGAACTATTGATTTTATATAAAATTAATACGCCTGGAGAATTATAGATAGAATATTGGTACAGTAGAGTACTTATATTTAAAATATCATTAGAACTTAAAACGGGATATTTATCATGTTTATTCGTTTTTATGAGCAGCATTACGTGCTGTAATGTGCAACTCTGCCTACCTCTTAGGGGACAAAAGTCGTGACGTTGCAAAAAAAAATATTCTTAAACCAATAAATCGATTACATCAAAATTATAAACTACAGTATATATTATATACTGTAGTTTAAAACCTGTACATGCTGTTTATCTTTTACCAATGGAAAAATATTATCGTGAAGGACAAAGTGCCGATAGTTAAACAAGCGGTATTTAAACAGTTAATCATTAAAGTAATCGTGAAGATGTAGATAAGGACAGTACCTTTAGTATGAGTTTGCTTTACGTTTAGAGTTCGTCGATCGTTGAGAGCGCGTTCTACACTCTGATTGGCCGGCTCGACTAAACTGACCAATCGGAGCGCCGACCGCGCTCTCGTTTCGGTTACTCCGCTTAGTTGTAACGAGTTAAACGTAAAGCAAACTTATACTACGGTACTAAACAACTTTGTGCCCATTGTATACCTATTTGTATCTTATATAAAGGCTACTTTGAACACGTATTACATTGAGGAATATTAATGTCATTGACTCCGGATTTAAGGTTTTTATTAAGATGTTTCTTGAATCGGAAATAAGCTTGTAACTATCTGTAATTGTTAGAACACATAGGTTTGACTAGGTATATTGTTTTTAGTACTAGTAAAAAACCGGGGCTCCGGGTCAAAGTGCAGGAGTAGGAACGGGGTGGTTTTTAGTCAGTAAGAGACTCTCCTTCTCACTTCACCCTAAGAGCTATAAACGAAACGCTTCCAAAAACCGCAAACAGCTAGGAGCTGGTAAACAATGAGTTTAATTTACAAAAAAAATAAAAAATTAAATGTTTATTTTATGTAATAAATAATAATAGTTGTAATCAACGGCTTTAGGCTGATGTAGGTACCATTATTAATTACTAAGACATTTGTGTCATGTGTGTGAATACAATGCTTGTTACGGCACAGCCCTAACGTCTTCAATTAGTTACAAAAATGATTCATAGGTACATGGTTCATGTTAAAACTACTTATCAATATGTTTTCCTATATGCTAAGGTTACATAAAGACATTACATAATACTTTTATCAGCATAGTATATACGATAAAATGAAGATACTTATTATCAATTTATTTGCACTTTTTGTCTGCATATCATGTACTTAATCGCAAAATTTTCTTTATATATTTATTGTTTTATACTTAGATAAAAAAGATAAAGAATGTTTAATATCAGTGATGATATCTTAAGACATTTATTTTGATAAGAAACCTGACAAGGATTTGCACGTAAGACCTTATTATCTCAGTAAGTAATTACCTAAACAAGTATTAAGTACTTAAATAAAAGGTGTGGTTGCACAAGTGCATTAGTCCAGACATTTTGTAAGTATGAAACATTGAAAGATTTTCAATAAAATTTTCGAGAGGAGTTTAAAAATTGGAGGTATAGGTACCTACCTATTTTCTGAATTTCAACTTTGCTACTTAGAATCTTGAAAAATATAAAGATCGCCTAGTTAAATCCGAAGACCGTTGGGGTAAACGTGTTCTAGAGTGGAGACCGTCTCTAGGCAAGCGTAGTGTAGGGCGCCCTCCGTCTAGGTGGAATGATGATTTCCACAAGGTGGCTGGTAGTGGTTGGATGCCTAGAGCTAAAAATCGAGCTCAGTTGAGAACCATTGGAGAGGCCAATGTCCAGCAGTGGACGAGAACAGGATGATAATGAATCAAATCTTGAAGAAAGATCGGCTAATCAACGTAACAAATAAACTTAATTACTATATAATTTTAAAACTACAGAAAAAGGTATACAATAAAACTGTTATTGCTTTGGGTTCGGTGAAAGGGAGTATCAGACTCTTACTGACTAAAAACCGTCCCGTTCCTACTCTTGCTTTTTGAGCCGGAGCCGGAGCTCTGGGGAAAAGTGTTATGCTGCACTGTATAATATAATGTAATTTCCGTATACACAGATCCGACAATAACGTACCTGTCTACTTATTATTTGTCTTGTCACTAGTTGTGACCTCTTCCGCACTACTTTCGAATGGCATTGGAAGCTTAAATTTCATGTATTATATTTGCAGATTTTGACACGCTTATATTAATTACGTCGAGCTGTATCAAACTACGTAATTAAATTTAAGAATGTGAATAAAACGCACTTTGAAATGGACTGCATGGTTGACGCGGTGTCTGGGCAACTGACAGCCATGCAATGGGTACCGTCTTCGATTTCGTAGCGCAGCGGCAGCGGCAACGTTTGTTTAAAATAATAAAAGTATTGTATAAAGGTAATGATGGAACTTAGTTGGCATTTATACATAATATGTTGGTATGTAACTGAAATGATGATGAAATTAGAAAGTGGTTGATTTTGATAGAACCTTAGGCTACCTAAAATAACATTAGGATTTTCTCCTGTGTCGTGGGTGCGTTTACAAACATACAAGTTCACATACACATGACACCCAGAACCAGAACAACAATCTGTGGATCTCACAGTCTTGTTCCGTGCGGGAATCGAACCCGCGACATGTTGCACGTAGCCAGTTGCCCAGCCACAGTGCCAACTGTGTAGTCAAATTGACTAGGTAGTGCTATTTATCCTGATGATTATGTGATTGTCAGATCTGGATATCCTATAGCTAATATGTAAAAATGACGATGTTATATGTGGTTGATGGTTACGTCTACGCAACCAATGACGCAAATGAGAGATTACGTTAATCTTAGATTGTGTTAGATCAAATACAAAGGTATCTAATGAAATATGCCCAGGTGTTATCACGACTATGTATTTCTATGTTTTTATACAAAATTACAGTATATATTTATACAAGATTATCACAATTACCGTGTTCTCCTACTACTATTTAACACATCGATCAATAAATTTTTCCATAGGCCTGTTTGTAGTATTTGAAACGAACTTAGTAGTTAATTAGCACTATTAGTATGAATTACAACGGATTCATTGACACACCTTAGGTACTAGCCACACACACATTTAGGTAGATATAATATAGAATAATTAGATATCATTATGACTACCAACTTCATAAATAGGATACATTAGGAAAATGATTGAGGAAGAAGATGATAAAAGTCATGACTTCTAATAACTTCGGTAGGTACACATCAAGTTATACGTTACCAGTATAAATTGATCGTTGAATGTACAGGCACATCGTACAAAGCGAGCCCATAATAAACTGGTTAATAATAGGTAGCTTGATGTCAAGCCGTCTAGTTCAATTTATTTACTGTTCCAAAAAAACATTGTGTTCACAGAAATTACCTAATTCAAACCGATTTGACCTTGGCTTCTTTTATTAGTAGCACTCTGTGGTCAGTGATCTTTGAAAATTGCATACACGTGCCAAGATTTTTGTCAATAGTCCATAGTTCGAATGTCTTCCGATTTCTAGTTTTAATTTTAAAGTGTAAGAAACACAGAAACACGTGTTTAGTAGCCTTGGAATTTCTTTTTTTAATTCTAGAATAATCTTGATCTTAATCTAATAATAATCTTGTTTCATTAAAATTCAGGACATTCAGGTCACTTTTTAAAAAGTTACAAGGTTTCTGGACCTAGTCTTGGAACTGAAGTAATTGTAAAGACAATAGCTTTTTTTAATGTAGCTAACTGACTTTTTTTCTCGAAAGAATAAAATTAAAGGAATATTTAGAAGAAAAATTATTAAGGATTTCAAAAACTTACCGTGTTCTGATTCTTAAGTCTTTGACTGCCAATAGAAAACTGTTGAAGGCAAATAATCCGCTAACTTCAGTCACCGGTGACCACCACGGCGTTCAATATGTTAAAGAAAGAATTAGGCACCTACCTACTCATTTTATTTAGAAGTTCCTTCAAAAAATGTAGAAATATACAAACAAAATATCCATAAGTATAGAAAACTAAAACCATCCAATAAAATATGGACTATGTATGGCAACATAATCACGGCAAAACACGGTACCTACCGAATCAATCTGATTTAGACCACAGCAGACGATAAAGCAAAAAATAGACATGAAGAAGCCAAATATAGTTTCCTTAAATTAGCACGTTGGGAAATACCCATAACAGACCACATTGGTCCACGACCTCCAATGATCTCGATAAGTAACCGAAACGATAAACAACTTGAGAACAATGTCTTGTTGCTATGTAGATAAAGGTATGTATCTTTAAGAGGAAAACATAACGCACTCTTGCAGACGAACGTACATAAATTTGATAGTTTATCGGTTCTTTTTAGAAATAGACTATGATGAAGTGAATACAGTATATTATACTAAATCCATTGATCGATGATATAAAGTAAGTACTCGTAAATCAACTAATAATACTTAAATTATATTTTTAAACCGACTTTCCAAAGACTTTCCGTTTTTTTTGGTGATTTTTATTTTGATTTGCGTAATTCTTTTTTCGTAGATAAAAGTAATTTATAAAACTATTAATTTAATATTTATGTTTACTTACTTATTATTTTCATTGAATAAGATTTTATTTAATATTATTTCTGATAACAAGTTAATAAAAAAAAACAACAGTGTGCATCTGTGAACGTCCACAATTAAATGAAAATCACCCTTCCGTAAATGGAATAAGGTTTATAATTTAAAGTTTATTTCTTAACTACATCAATTAAAGAGAATATCGGACTTGCCACAGGGTCAAGCAGTTCAAAGGAGGGGCACGTTTCGTGGAAGTAATTTTGTAGGACAATGGTATCATATTATACTAGTCACATAGTACCTAAAAGAACAAACATAATATATTATTTGTGTACAAATGAGCAAAAATACAAATACGTTTCACACATTATCCCGGTGTCTTTATCCTATATATCAAAAATTACCGTAAAAACATCTTGGATTTTATCTAACTCTAAAAGAAAAACATATCCTTAAAAAAACTCTCGCTTAGTTTGTACATAATAAAAAAAAACTGTAAACTAGAAAACACTAAAGTTTAATAAAAGAAGTCTTCTAAGAAACATAAATACAAAAAGTATTACAAAACAATCAATAGATGATCATTCAAGTATATGCAAACTACAACAATAGCATAATTAATGTCTCTCAGCATTTGCAAACCAAGCAACAAAATATAAAAAGATTTTCCTTATCTTCACTAAAACGGAAATGTGCTACATACCTTAGAGTCAATGAAGATTGACGTTTGCTAGGAGCGACCACAATTAAACAATTATCACAGACAAGATGTCTTCAAATACTCCCAACTTTAGGAACGTCAGATTTTATAGTGACCAGCAACCACTGGTTGGACGGTTCTTAGAATTTTTACCGAGAGCTATTCTGGGAAACTACTCCTACGACCGATCGATTTATTGTGTTCATATCTTCGATGCGTGTACACAAAGTAATATTTCCGTACAGAAAATCGCGAGGGCTTGGCCAATATCGATTATTTTTTGTTGGTTCCGATAAGATTAAGTAATATTATTTACCTAATACAATAATCATAAGAAAAAAATTACGAACAACGTGTTTAAATCGTTTCAATAATTAGTTAACTGGAACATTTTCCCTATAACTGCATTTAACCTCATACTGGCTTACTGCAACTGCAATTTAGCATGCTGTATTTTTGCCGGAACAGGGCGAAGCCGGAAAGTTAACTCATTATAATTTGAACTATGTATTACTAACATTGTGTTAGAAGGAAATTACCTATTACGGTTATTGGATTCGTAGAAGATGATGTAACTGTGTACATAAACATCAATTCATACAGAGAAAATACATGTTTACAAAACATCTCATTTTTCAGAATAAGGCAGTATGTCATGCTTAGCTCTTTTACCTGCATGCACCATTTTATATGTTATGGTCTACATTTTGCTCCAATCGGATAATAATTAAACACGCATTACTTTAGGAGTTCCGCAGGGTTCCATTCTTAGACCACTGTATTTATCGTCATTTAAATTCTTGAGTTTATAATGTAGATTACATGACTTGAATGCATTTAAAATGATTCGCCATACAGGCGCTTGCCAGTTTTTTTAGGAGAACCTAGACAGACTAACTATGTATTGTTCGGACCATAATTTGCATCCCTAGTACCACTTCATTGAGAATAACATCGTCCCAAATTTCAATTACAATCTTATTTGTGTCCCCGTCAAGAATAATAAAATCATTACAATAATGAAAGACAAACAAGGAACATTTTATTGTTCTTGAAAATTAATGAATTTATATACATTAATTTATCTTTATCTATGTAAGACGTTCAACTTAAAATACTTTATTATTATAAATTTGACACAACCTACGTCTAATTACTGCCCTCCTTCCTCCTCAATGACCTAGCTGAGCCAAAGTTCAACCCCACTGGTGGTACCATCAGCGATGTGGTCATATTGCTTGTAAAAAGTATTTTATTACCCTGACCTTAATTTCAAGGTTAGGTACTGCAGGAATTAGTCAGGTCAAGTACACAACTAGTTTAACGACAAGTGGCTATATGAGACCTCCTCCATTGATTAACACGACTATAGAATAGAAAAAGAATATATTCAGGAGGTCCAATCCTCAAATTACCTTATCCCCAAATCCCTACAAGGACGGCGTCGCGCTTGTAACTTTCCTGATGTTACAAGTGTCAATGGGCGTTGCCGTCCTATGTCGTTTTAAAAATAGACTTGAAAAGATTCTTTGCAAGTATTTATAAGACTTAAATTACAAATTCAAATGCTTTATTGTTTTCCTTAACCTATTCGTGGTATGGCGTATTCGATAATTTATGTATTTTGATTTTCGAAGTTACTGCATCATTTAAGAACAAATAAAAAATTTTTTTATTAATATCTCCGTCAGTCGTTTTTCCTGTGGTAAATTGTGTCTGATGTATGAAAATATGTATGTTACGTTCGCCCCCGTCTACTTGGGACTCATACAGCAAATAATGAAATGTGGGTGTTAATGATACACAAAATAATGTACCTACAATTTGTACAAATACCTAGTCGTGATTTTAATTTACGTAATTGTTCGTAAAATTCCCAATCTGTTGTCAACTTGATATCAGAATTGGCGTAAGCCTTATCAATACTGGGATAATTATATTAAATTACTCATTTGAACAGATAACTGCATAGCGGGGAAATTGATAGTGTGCGACAATTTTAAAGACTGCTTTGCGTGATTTCGAAATAATCAATACGAAATAATTACTTCTATGTATATTATGTTAGTGGGTAACATTGAAATGTGCGACAATTTTAAAGGCTGCTTTGCGTGATTTCGAAATAATCAATACAAAATAATTACTTCTATGTTAATGTTCGTGTTTATTTTGTTCCAGTGACTTTATAAAAAAACCCACAGCAATCGCATAATTAGTTTTCTGAGATAAATGTCTATCTGTATAATGAATAAAATATGTTTTATTGTAAATTACAATTTCATTGGCATCATCAACTGAGATTCTACTAAGAACAGAATCCACACTCGGAATGCCTAGCGGGTTTACCAGAGCTCCGGCTTGAAAAGCAGGAATAGGAACGGGGTGGTTTTAGTCAGTAAGAGTCTGACCCTCCCTCTTGCCTCACCCAAAGCGGGAGAAGTCATTGGATGATATTCCCTCCTTAAATAACCATCTTAGATTCGTCGTCATAATCCCAATTTTAATTAGAGTATTATTAGTATTGAATAATATTACTGTTAGATCACCGACATGTTTGATTGATGATTCTGATGTCTGTCTGATTCATGATATATGCATATACGGTAAGGTACAAACAAAAACATGAGTTTAAAATGATAAAAATATAAGTAAAAGAACGTTCCATGTTCAGTAAATTAAAATCCCATCAAAAACATCCTGTAAAAAACCCAAGTCTCGCAGCTCAGTCTTTCTACCGTCAAAAGTTGTGAGATCCATGTAATACCAAGTCGGTTAATCTATTTAGTGTCTACTTGAAGGACCTTCTGTCTTAAGTTATTACATAAGTTATTATCATGCCAATATTAAAAATATTTAACGTTTTAAACAAATAGATCGACTTGGACATCGCATGAAAACAAAATGAATATTACAATATTATATTAGATTCTTTAGTCTCTCGCGCCTCACGCGATTGAAACTCTCGTTCCTGTTGGTCGCTGGCCCATCGTGCTGTGTAGTGTGATACATACTAATAATCAAATCAAGCGATGTCCAAGTCGATCTATTTGTTTAAAACGTTAAATATTTTTAATATTGGCATGATAATAACTTATGTAATAACTTAAGACAGAAGGTCCTTCAAGTAGACACTAAATAGATTAACCGACTTGGTATTACATGGATCTCACAACTTTTGACGGTAGAAAGACTGAGCTGCGAGACTTGGGTTTTTTACAGGATGTTTTTGATGGGATCTCACTTCTTTTTGTAGTTAGTTCATATGGTAGGTACCTATCTACACCTATTAAATTTATAACCACCACCAACCACCAACTGCATAAATAACTTTGTAATCCCATATATTTATATGGGATTACAAAGTTATTGATGCAGTTGGTGTATTTGGAAAACTGGACCGAAATTACAAAATATTTAAGTTTTCCCATGATTAAGACACTAAACTCTATATGTATTCCAAATATGAAGCTTCTAAGTCTGCTAGAAGTGCCTTGGACTTTTGATGATCGGTGAGTCAGTGAGTGACAAAATTTAGAAACTTTAACAAGTTGTCATTCTTAAACTACTGGTTCAAATTGACTGAAATTTTAAATATTCCGTGTTTATACAATGCCGGATTAGTTACTGAAGATTCAGGTTTCTTGCTTTATCCACAACCGAATTATAGGGGGTCGAAAAAGGCCCGAATTGCTTCGAGAAAAGGATGGTACGGCCGTGCCGCTTTTTTTGCTCGACTTGGCGGGGGCACTGCCGTGCCCCCAGATTATATACTACACTTACTTTATAGTAATGTCAGATGTCAATGTCAAAGTCAAAGCATTTATTTCAATTAATCATAAATTAGACACTTTTGAAACGTCAAATTGAATTGTCCATAGTGAAGCTAGGCGTGATTCATAAAATGTGATAGATGCTAAAGCAAATAATTTTCTTTCCACGAATTAATCTACACAAAGTTACTATAAAGAAATTATTTGCATACCTTATTCGTTTGACCCATATACTTATGTATGTAAGTAGGTACAAAACATAAACTAACTCAGACGGTATTCAACAGCTGTTACAGATAAGGAAACTAGACACTTCAATTTATGTAACATTGTAGTACAAAACAAGAGGAAATATCACTAAGGTATTCATATTATGCTAATAACAAACTTAAACAATAACTAACACATAACAAACAAGAATCTTACCGTTAAAGATCGATCACCGATGTTTTCAATGCAAAAGGTTCACTTTCAAATTACACGCACAATTAAAAACTATTTAACTGGCTTATTGAACTAACATAACAGGGCGTAGCGTGTTCCTTCCTTTATGTTTTATTCATGTATCGGATTAGCGATATCGATTTCAAACCACTTAGTATATAAGGTAAACAGTACGTGTGTTATGACTTACGAACGAACTGTCACTAATCCTTATCACACTCTCTGAGACACTGATAAGAGTTTCATTCACCGTATCAGACTCCAGTCTTCGAAGACACGATAAAAATGTACCTCTTCTTGATTGCACGCACAACACTATTTTATAACAACTGTCAAATTTGAATACGAAATCGCGAAACGTCAAATTGAATATTTATGTTCAACACTTCGCGCGCTTTTTGCAGTATTCAAGAAACGAATTTTCGAAACACGTCGTCCGCCTTTTGTTATCGCAGTTGAACTAACATAGCCGCATTAAATTTACACTCACACGTCCGTAATCTTAATGACCGGCCACAATAGTAACGAAAATAGGTTCTTAAACCGGTCTTATTGTCAGTGTCGTGGTTCGTAGGTTTGTTTAGCAGATTGTTGCGTAATGCAAATGAGTAGCAGCGTGGGCTTTCGCTCCGATACTACCGGTAGGGCACTACTCTATACTTTATTTTCGACTGACCGACTACAGTCAACCTATAGGTACCTACTACCTATAGTGAATGAAATATACGACGCATAGCGCGACCTAACCATTTTGATACACGGACGCGACTAGTACAGGAGCCAAATGGCTTATAAATAATTATTATTTATTTTATTTACCGGTTTCGTGTTATACTCTGACGATGAGCGTTTAATAAAACGGTTTTTCCATTTTCCACTTTTCTCAGTTTGTTATTTTAAAAAACCACTCAAGCCATTTATTTTATAACTGACAGCTAGATTTGGTGTGAAAAATTATCAATATTAGATTAAAAGATATTAACACCTACTTATTTGTATTGGAATATTTATTTTTAATAATTTATAAATAAATATTAAATGTAAATGATTGTGATTAAGTACATACTTTAAATCCGGTTGTTATTTTTACGACTTACATAATACATACCTAAGTAATTTATTTATATTATACAAATAGGTACTTATGTATTATTCGAATAGACAAGGAGGATATATACAGGTTTTCTATTATATTTAAAGAAATAACAGGCATAGCAACAGTCGGCCTATAATAGAAAAAAAAATCATTATGCAAAATCGTTTTAATTACAGAACAGTCAAATGCTTGCTTAAACGTAATGTGTTTATAGAAACGGTAATTGAAATCTTAATTTCGTTTGAAATATTTATAACGTTTTGATAGCACACGTCGCTTTATAACTCATCCAGAAATATATTGGCGTGAGCGTTGAACTCATACAGTATAATTATAAAAATTATCCGGCTCGACCGGAGTGATACCACCGAGGCCAAGGCCTCACCGAAAACCGACGTGAAACAACTCTTGCGTTGTGTTTCGTTATGTGAGTGAGTTTACCGGAGGCCCAATTCCCCCCTTCCCAATCCTCCCAATCTCCGATTCCCCAACAAACCTTCAACCTAACCCCTAAAAGTGTCCATGGGCGGCGGCGATTGCTTACCATCAGGTAATACGTATGCTCGTTTACCGGCGTGTTCCATAAAAAAAGAATTACATAACACAACAGCAACAGTCGTTTGATGTAGATTCGGAGAATTTTAACAATGTCAAGAACATTCAACCTGAACGATCGAACGAAAAGATCAAGGTAATATAACCACAAAAACGGTGTCTAATTAGTGGTCAAAAAGTCAATAATCATACAGATTTTTTGTATTCACAAGCAAATATTCAAACACCTTAAAAACATTATTGACAATTTTAGCTTCTAATTGTGAATAAATAAAGAATATATTTAATTGCATTGTCCACAACAAATAAAGTATGCCTAATGGGTACATATTGACAAAAAATACTGCCATTTTGGAGGTTTAAAATTCAAAAGAATTATAAATAGACTTAATATGTGCGCCATACTTATGATTTAAAAAAATCCATTACAAAGCACGTCAAGTATCAAGATGTTGTAGTCGGTACAGAGGTGATAATAAGACAAAGCAGAGGCCTTACAAGGCTGAATGCAAGGTTGTCGCAAATACAATTCTAATAAAAAAAAAACACGGGGAATTTGCATCTGTAACAATAAGAATCAAATGTAATCGATTTGATTGGCATTCCTTATTTGAATATCTGTTTAGTTTTGTTATTTAAATTTCGAAACCGGCCAGACCGTTGGTATTTTTCCTGTCTGCTTGAACGCTTGATATTACTTATTTTTTTTATATCTATAAATAAATTAATACGTAGATACTTTTAAATCTGTTTTTATATGATAGGGTAGATGACTAATTTTTATTTTACTGTCCATCTTGTAGATTAATATAAAATATTAGATGCATCTTTTTTATTTTCCTACGGAAACTTACGACTCCCGCATGACCGCATTCTAGACACGTTTTATACGTAGAAATGACGTATTTGCTCCCACTCCTAAACTTTGATTAGTTTTATTTAAGTATTGTCATCTTTAATATATGACAAAATAAAAAATACGTGTTTAATATTTTTTCATTACATATTATGCAGTCTATCTTAAGTTCTTGAATGGCCTTATTCTTTTTCAATTTTCCCTCTCGTGTTGTACAAAATATTATTATTTGGCAGCCATTTCTTATTATATTAAAAATTTGTCTGTGAGCATATCGCAACGTGTTCACGAACAGCTCGCGAGCGGGACGAACCGCACGCGGCATATTCGCCGGGTGTTTATACACCATAATTATTATTAATTTTAACCCTTGAATCGCCCAGTTAAATATCAATTATCAAGCCCATAGCGCGCGGCCACAAATAGAAAAGAAATATCTACACTAAATAAAGGAGCAATCGTGTAAATAGAATGAAAAATCATGTATTTTCTCTGCCGCAGCAATACGACATGAGCGACATTGGCACGGAAATATGTATGTGTAGGTGGTTAAATGGTTAATAACTTGGAATTAAAATAATATTTATATATTTCTTATAACACACAAAAATATACTTACAGAAAAAAAATAACGCCTACAAATATTTGATTGGATTCGGAAGCCTATTCTGGCCACATAAGTTTTTTCACAACCATTGACTCATTCAAACCGCAACCGTATAAGGTTCTCGGTTGCAATGATGTAACCGTCAATTAGAAGCGTTTCCTTGTTTATTCAGTTTTTGTAATGGGATGAAGGGAAACCACAAAACCTATGTAAACCTATGACAATATAATAATGATTATCTCACCTTATAGAAGTACATTCTTGTCGTAATTCGCATATTTTCCTTGAACTATGTTGCTGAACATTATTCGTACATATCATAACTTCATGCCTGTCTCCTATGGGGATAGGCAGGGACTATGGAACGCCAATTGCTACGAATCTTACATACTTCTTTCGCTTCATCAACAGCCATCAGACACTTTTTCAATAAAAATATTATAATAATACGAATAATAAGATTTTGAACTTTTATGTCTAAAAATAAAAATCGATGAGCATTCGCCATTTCCTATATTTTCCTTATTTCGTTTTTTTTTGGGTAGCATCAGTTGAAACCCGTTATTCAAGTGTTTCTTATTTGATATTCTCTCGAATAGATTTAATAATTTTATTTTGCTATATTTTATATTAGAATATCGTTCTTATATTAGGGACTATTATTTAAAAAGTAAGCCGGTAACAAGCATTTAATAGCAATTTTAACGCGCGAAACACCAAAAACGTTACAAAGCTGCTACAAACCTCTTGGGGTTTAAGAGATTTGAGGGTTATTCAGGGAGAGATTGAAGATGGGTAATTGAGAGGAGTGTTTAGTTCTGGGAGGCCGTGCTAAAGCTTGACTTAAGTCAGGCACACTTAAACTTGAAATCCAAACAATCCTTGAGATAGGAAAATTTCTTAGTAGGTAAATATCACTGAATATTCACGCTCATACTTAACAGTAGTGTTTGCGTCTACTGTAAAAAGCAGTCAAAATCTAGTAAACCTACCTACCACTTTGCCATAATAATAGTATATTGCTAACTTTTACAACCGTTCCGTATTACCTATTCATAAAAAGGCACGCGAATTGACCCCAGGTCATGTAAAGAGGTCAGTTTACATGTAGGTTAGATTCTAATCGTTCCACGAAAAACCTTTACTGCCTACTCATTTCCACAAACTGGTCAAGTGTGAGTCGGGAACGTGTGACGTCATACTGTTGTATGACTGATGAACTGATTCATTTTGGACGTCATATTTCGTTACGATAGAAAATTAGGTCATTAATTTATTTTTGGAACAGATCATCTATGATTTTTTTTTATGCTAACGATTCGTCCTTGCGGTTTCGTGTTTATCTCAGGAAATATTGTCAATATGAGCCTTCTCCTGATAATTACAAACAGATATATAATTAACACAAAAACAATGATCGAAATCTGCCCATCCGTTCTTGAGTTATGCACTTAACAATACATTTAATTTTAATGATTTATTCGGAAAAATATTTTTCGGAAAGTATGAGCTAAATGTGATAAGAATTTTTAAATAAATTAGAATAAAATAAGACTATAGAACAATAATAAGACAATAATGTTTTTTATTAATAATTATTAGCGTGAAATAAAAATGTTCAGACACGCTTGGGCGATATCGTTACAATTGGGTGTTTCCGTTATCTGTCATAAATGCCAATTACTATTGAACTATAGTAATAGTCTTGATAGGTAGGTAATAATATACTCAATTATTGGTACTCATGATGTGTAGCCTAATTGTTAAAGATCTGCATTATCTATACAGTATAGATCTACAAAGTATGTTTAAAATCAATTACTGTTAGTCTAGCTAAAATTTGAAAACAGCTGGACCGATTTAGCAAAGTTTGTTCACGATTTATTTGTGGAAGTCCAGAAAGGTTTGAAGGTTTACGTAGTTTACCAGGTCAGTAAGTATTATATAAAAATGAGTCACTTAATGTGCTGGTAAGCGCAAATCTCGAAAACAGCTGAACTAATTGTTGTACTAATTCTTGCTTTTTGTTTAGTTTGTTATTATTAGGAGAAGATTTTTATGTAAAAATAATAAATATGCACGGAAAATTTTCCAGTGTGAAATACAAGAATTTGCAAATTATAATTATACACAATCATGTAGGTAATATGTTTGAAAGAAAAAAAAAACTCGTTAAAATAGAACTGAAACAAAATTAATTTGGATTGCTCGTAAATTAGATATTAATTATTGTTAAGTGAATGCGAACTTACACCACTACTAATTAACATTAGCCTTTTTAATTCGCAATTTATGATGATTACTTAGTTCATAACTAAAACCGGTATATAAATCATAGTAAGTAGATAAGCAAGTACCTAAGTAAATGTTTGACAAACGCAATCGATATGATACCTATGCATTTATTTATTTAGGGATGAATATCATCCAATATCGCAGTACTTCCTCTCGCGAGTGTCAGAGTCAAAGTCAAAGTCACAATAAAATTAGACTAGGAAGGCATTTTTGAACGTCAACTGACCAGTCCTCTAGTGAACCTATTTGCTCGTTCCGAAAGAAGTGTAATTATTATTTGCGATGGAGAAGAACGAGTAAGAAACACCATACTCTGTTTACGACTACTGTTTTTCAATCTTTTTAATTGCCCATTATTAATTTAAAGACATTTTCCACATACAAAAGCAATCTCATATTTTAATATCTTTTAATTGATGGACACACCTATAACGAGAAATATGACACTCATTTTTTCAAATAAATATATTATCTTATCTTAGGTACAAAATAAAAGGCAACCTCTGTAATTATGTAATTATACTAGTAATGTACTTAAATACAATTTATCATTATTTGCATTGTAAATATTTAAAACGCAAATAATTAATGAACATGCAATAAAATTATACAAGTTATTTGCCTGATTAATGAAAAATAAATCAAACTCTGATTTCAATGATTACCGGTACTAAATATGTATGCAGTTTTACAACAATAATTTATTTATACAATTATATTATTATTTAGTATTGTATTTAATAGTTTAATTACCGGACTTATGTCCGGCTGATTAGTTAAAAAATTATACAAAAAATGTCGGATTTATTGCGGATTATTTTTTAAGTAGGTACGGTACTTGACTAAATTTATACACATCTGTCTTTGTTCAATTATTTCATACCATAATTATTAATTTCACAAAAAGTTACGTATAGAGAAATATTTACGAGTTCTCTAAAACTGGGCTTGTTTCGGATTTTCGAAATTTTCTCAGGTAATAGGAGAACCCCCACATGGGAATTATAACATAAATGGTAAAAACTAGCTGTACTTTGTTCAGAGGCGTTACGTACCGTAATGCGTGTCTAGTTCTGCCTACCCCTTCGGGGATAAAAGCCGTGATTACGTCATCAGCGTTTTAATTTTATTCATACGGTCAACGAGCACTTTATTAATAGATATTCAATCATAATATATAAATTAATTATACATTCCAGCAAGCTTCTAGAAGAGTGTGGGTGCAGTATTAGTAGCAATATTTTTTTTTAAATATAATTATGGCAAAGGCGTTCGAGTCGGCCGTTGGTCTAACAAAAAATGGATTGAATAATATTTGTTTTATGATATAGGCCCGGAAACTAGCATAAGGATCACCTGGTAAGCAATCGCCACTGCTCATGGACACCCGAAACACCAGAGGCGTTACAAGTGCGTTACTAGCCCTTAAATTTAAGGGTTGTTGGGGAATCGGAGGTTGAGAAGATTGGGAAGTGGAGTAATTGGGTCTGCGGTAACCTCTCTAACACAACGCAAACGTTGTTTCACGTCGGTTTTCGGTGAGGCCGTGGTATCACTCCAATCGAGCCAGCCCATTCGTGCCGATGCGTGGCTCTCCCACACTTAATATCAACAACTCAAACACTCAAATTACATGTTTATGTATGTAACTATTAAACGTAATTAAGGTTGGAATCGCGAAAGAAACAATCGGAGATTCACATTTATACATAATGTACTTAATATCAATTGGCTTCCATTCTAATTATGTAATTAAGGTGTGTACTTTCGATTTACTAATTTTATTGTACAAAACTGTAAATTAAACTGTCATTCGTGTGTTGTTCTTCTGAATTATCTTATACTGTTATATACTTAAGTTTGTTTGTTTAAACGCGCTAATCTCCCGAATTATCGGTCCGATGTGAAAGAATCTATTATAAAAACATCGAGTCCATTTATTGTTTAAACGTATTACGCTACGATCAGAGATTAGAGATTGGAAAATATAGTTTTGTTGGTCCATTTATGGAGAAGAATATAATTTTACTAAAAATAATTAATCTACTTGATACTTTTTCTAATAATAAATACAGTTCTTAGGTTACATGAAAACAATTAATGAGAAATTACCAAAAATTCGTGATCAATAAAAAACGCCTGATCCAACGCATTTGCTACAGAAGTTTTGATTAATCAAACAACATCTCTTAACACGTGACGCAACAGCCACGGAATAGGTAACCCAAAAACGAAAACAACTAAATTAAGAAAAGTAAACATTAAACAATTTTAAACACCACTTATATAGAGTATCGATCGTAATTAAATTAACAATAGGATTGATTACAAAGCAGTAGCAGTAAAAAACGGTTCGCAGCGTTCATGATGATAGTAAAGTAATTTCTGAGAAACGGACCTCACTTTCGATTGTTGGCGTCGACCTGTCTACCGAACTTTGTAACAATGGCACACTGAACTATAATTTACTCAGTGAAAGTCGATATTATGTGAACTGTGGTAAGGTGACTGGCTTAATAGGTTGCTGTTACTTTTTTAACAACATAAATAAAAAGGACCTGCCTCGTTGGCCGAACGGTTGTAAGTGCGATTGCTGGGCAAGGGGATTTCGGGTGCGATTCCCTGGTCGGTGAAGCGTTACTTGGCCTTTTTTTTTCGAAAATTACTCAGTAGTATCATGAAGAGTGGAAATGTGCCCGGTATATCGTAATAGGCTCACTACCTATTACATGGGACTTACAACATAAATTGTGAAAAGTGGGTGTACATTGTTCAGTGGCATTACGTGCCGTAATGTGCACCTCTGCCTACCCCTTCGGGGATTAAAGGCGTAACGATGACGACGACGATAAAAAAGGAGAGGGATGGCTTACATATTAGGTACTGGAAACGAATGCTTGGAGTTTCTTGGACTGCATTTTAGACCAATATCCTCATAGTATACAAAAAGTGTCGTGGTGGTGATATCAGGAGGAAACTTAGGCTTATAATTTCTAATTATAACCTGAAATCGCTATTGAGCAAGCGTGGTGATTAATGCTCAAATCTTCTCTGTGCGAGAAGAGTCATTTAGTCAACAGTAGCCACTACATATAATACAATTACAACTACATAGAAATATTAAAGCATATTACTATATATTTTAAATGAAGCAACATATTTCCGTTTCTCTCTGTGGGAATGCAGATATGGCTTTTTTAATATGTTTCGAATGTCGCTGATAAAAGAAAATAAATGTAGGTAGACTAGAAACTATATATGCGTGAGTTCTCATAACATTATAATCTATCGATTGAGTTCAGACGTTTTAAAATCTCAAAATAGCACTTCATAATTCATAAAAGATTACACTTGAAATCTAAAATAAATCATTTTCAGTCTAGCTTTTCTTGGCAATTGACCAGAAGCTAAAAGTTTTTTTCTAATAAATTCCTTCTTGCCTGCGATAATATTCAAAATATACAGCGCGTCCAGGCGCACTCTATATCAAAATGAAACAATTTATTGCTTCTTTTCTTCTGCCTAGGAAGCAACCATTATAATTGGCCTTTACTACCATAACCCTGCAGATATTTAAAGGTCACGTCCAATTTCAACAGAAGTGATTAATTACCAGTTACCCAGTTTAATCAGACCCGCGGCGAAATTCAGAACTAAATGTTAATATATCGAATTTGACGTTAGACTGACAGATTTACTATACCAGTAGCGTCACTATTAGGGATCAAGTTATGCTGGACTTTAAAATCTGAGTTAATGAATGCTATGTCATAGTTGAGTCGGGTGATTTTGTTAGACACTTATTGATCTTTTTTATTGCTAGATACATTGTTGTTTTTATTGAGTGTGGCGTTCAATTAATTACATGTTTTATTTTATTGACGTTGTCTACATTAATATTGTTACAATGTGCAAAATGTGACAGTAAATGTGTTCAATATAAAATTTACGGAAAATTTTCATTTATAAACTTTACTGTAAAGCTCTAACAGTTTCGCAGAAAAATCAGCATGATTTTATGTAACGAGCTAGTTTACGGGATCATAACAGCATTGACTCACTCGCGAAGCAAGTCCCAATCAAGACACCAAGTAAATAACAGACAAAGCTACATCTAATGAGAGACATGTAAAAATTACCGCCAGCATTCCTAACACTGCGTGACCCCACCCAATTACCCGATATAATAACTCACAGTAATTTACAAAATGACATTCCGAACGATACATATCATTTGTGGACGAAATTACGAGGCAATTTGCCTGAGGCTCTGATGAGGACTAGTTGGTGCAGCTAATGAGGCAAGAAATACTTTTGAACGTAAGGATATTGTCTTCGAAGCGTGAGATAAGAGCGCAAACTTCGGTTGTTACGATGACGACGAAATTTTTGAGATAAATGAATAAGCTATTTGAAATTAAAAGTACCTTTAACTGACGAGCATGCATGACAAGACTGATGACTGTTGATGAAGCGAAAGAGGTATGTAAGATTCGTTACAATTGGCGTTCCATTGTCTCCTACCGCTATGGCAGATATGCTTATATGTATGCTATTATAAAATAATAAAATATTATAACTGTTCAGTAAATTAATGTGCCGTCTGTGCACGATCCAAATGAAGACTAAAAAAAAATATGAATTAATTATCAACAGTCTATCTGAATCCTTGAAGATCAATGAGTATTTGCTAAACAAAACTAGCCGGATCGGTTCAGCCGTTCTCGAGTTTGGCGCTTAGCAACAAATTTTGCGATCCGTCTTTATTTACGGAGGTATTGAGATGTTGTAGACACTTTGAATAACAATGCAATGTCTAACAGACAAACATAAGAATCACACTAGTTGCCTTGAACAAAGTTCGATAAGCTTTTTATACTGTTTATGTAGCAAATACAAATAAAGTGCTGTCTCATCTTTTTTTATTCTGCTGTTGTTAGGTAGAACCAAAGTTTACAGCGAAACTGATTATTAGTGATCACTGTAGATTTAATCATATTACTATTTACTTCTTTAACTATATTAATACTATAGAAGTGTTAATTCTGTACATTGAAAATATCAAAAAAAAATTAGTAGGAAATATTACTAGACAGACACTGAACCCGAAAATGTGATAAAAAATTCGATTCGACTCCGATTTTAATACATCTTAGAGAAGACAATTGGTGTGTAAAAATCCCAAAGCCCACGCAGACGAAGTCACGTGCAAAAGTTAGTTTTAATATATAAATTGTTTCAATCTTCGGAACAACTGATTCAATTTCAAAAATTCTTTTTGGTCGGATAGTCGCTTTGTCGAGAGAGGTTTTAGACGTTGCAGATCAGGAAATTTTGATTGCGCCATCTTACCTGGGGATGAAGACTCTTCAAAAATTATAGCGCAATTTCTTTCAAAACACACAAAGAATATAAAATAGTCGACCTTATTAAATAGATGCTTCTCCGGGAAAAATCTATAAGTACCCAGTTTATGAATCAAGAAGGTTTATTTATAGAACTACCGCGATCAAAATAGATGCGCCTACCTACTAATGAATGCCAAGAGTTTGGCTCAGAAACGCAATGCCAATTTCAAATTCCAATCAAAATATTTATTAGACATGTAAAATATATTTACAGCTGCAGGTACTGTTACACATGCTAATTTCAATGACGAAAGCATGCTTCGATTGAGCACTTGTCACCTAGTAATATTTCGAATGTTTCTCAAAAGTCGATCCGCAAGCATGCCCGAAATGAACATGACATGTTATCAATTCGAGCATGCTAGTAGATCGACTGACGTTAGATTTTTGAATATGCTCAATGAAACACCTTTTTGCATGCTATATTAGAGCATGTGTAGCATTACGTCAAATGTGATATTTATTGAGTTGTAAAACACATTGTAATAAATAAATATATGAGTGAACAAAATAATGTCAACATGCTCACAATAAAAAGTGACTTATAATTAACAATTTTGTTCCAAAAACAGTTTCTAAAGACTGCGTTAAGTAACGAATCACGAATCTGAGTACCGTAGTTAAAGAAAGATAGAAAGAAAAATCATTATATCGAAAAGACATTTTAATTACTTAATAAAATATACAACAATAGGTACTCTTTAACAGTTGGGTAAGAAAATACATTTTTTAGACTGACAACAATTACCAGAGCTCAGGTACTTACACAGAAACGCGCGCACCTATTTGTATTGGTACAGAGCCTGCCTAAAGATTTAAATCAAATAAATTATTACTTTTACACAACCCAGACAATAAGTTGTATTTTTTTTGTAATTATACAGTCAGTAAGCATAACATGCTACTGACTATCCAAAAATAATTTAGGTATAACTATCTCCTGTTCACCCTTATTGGTCACTGTAAAGTATCGTAGCACGGTCGCCGAGGTATATCTGACGAGGTAACGAAACCATAGCTAGTTTTAAGCCGATCTGTAACGCCATCTATCGAGCTAGTGGTAAACTTTAAATCAGCGCCGCACTGTAGTAAATTGAAGAACTAGTTTTCTTAATTTTGCATTTTTAAAAAGTGAACAGTAGAATTAAATTACCTTTTATATTTAAAAACGTATAAAATAGGTAACAAATTTTTGTCTTGAAGGGAAAAACGGTTGCATGGTAGTTATAGCTCTTATGAGTTTTGTTATGCCAAATAATAAAAAAATCCAGTATTAAAATTATCATATTACTATGTAGGCCAATTAAAATTATTTTGAAACCTGTTAGGCTATTTTGTAACTTTCAATCCAGTTCGCCTTGTTATTGGTTACGAGAATAATCTTGACCAATGACGGGCGAGAATGTGATTGAGCTCACTTCGAAAATTTGAATTGACAGTTACAAAATAGCTGAGAAAAAAAGAACAAAATCGAAGCAAATGAATGAATACACATCATGAGTGTGGCGCTATGAAACACTTGGGTAATTAAAGGCTTGTAATGTTACAGTACAGCCATGAAAGCGTCCATGAGTATAATATGTGTGTGTAATGACCACATTGTGCTTATATATTTTTTAGTGATTCATAATAAATAGATATCAACCATTGTAAGTACCTACTCTATATACTTTCCAATAGGGATGATGACGGGATATGAAAATCAAAAATCTATTTAGTCCGTCAGTTAGTTAATGAAAATATATTAGACACGCATTTTCTATAAGACTTTTTCATACAGGTAAGATAACAATACTTAGATAAAACGAATCAAAATTTAGGAATGGGAGCAAATACGTCATTTCTACATATAAAATGTACCTAGAAGTGACGTCACACGATATTTCAAATTGATACATTATCTTCGAAAGTATTTATTTCCGTAAGAAAATAAAAAATACGTGTCTAATCATTTTAAAATAATCTACAAGACGGTCATTAAAATAGAAATTAGTCATCAACCTTATTTCATCTCTTAGGCAAGACCAGGTAAATATGAAACTATTACTTCCTAACTAACCTAAATACACTACTACACAACTATTTCACCATCACAGTTATACATAAGAGAGGTATAATTTAGCGAGCGGTCTTTTTGCTCAAAGGGGTAATTTTGCATGTCATTATGTACAGAAATCGTCGTATGCGCATTGGTTGACGTTGGGAGGCGGCGCCGGCGCAACTATGGCTGCCGACATAATTGACACTTTGATGTGGTATATTTATTTAAATTGGTGCCTTTTGGTGGCATTTTGATGGCGGAGTAGGGTAAAGTTGTGGAATAAAATAAATTAATTTAATTGTTACCAGTAATTATTGTGTAAAAGTCCTAGGTGTAGTTCTAGCTAGTACCTATTTCTTATTGCAATTAGTTGTAGTTTTGTAGTTTATTTTATCATTTTACAGACTATATAATTGGTATTCTTTCTTTTTCATCCACTGCTGGACGTACCAAGGTATTTAATCACAACTTCACTCAGCTGAAGCTCACGTAAGTACCCGCGAGGTAGTTGCACTGTAGAACTATACAGGTAAACAATAAAACAATTTACTAAACTCTTTTTTTATTTATTTTTTTTAAACTCTTTTTTTCACAAAGGACTCAATTAAAATATTATCAACTTTATTTCTAAAATGTTTGCATGTTAGGCAACGTTTGACTCTGGTTTCAGGTTTCAAAGTTTTTGATGCTTTTTACATGTAGCTTATCATCAAAATATACGTACCTAGCTACTACGTAAAACCCACAATGAAAAAGTTCTTTCAGATACAATAGTGTTATTAAAATTTCTATCAAACTTAAACATTGTGTGAAAGCGACATCTAGCGGGGAGTAGCGATTACTTCTTCAGAATCGGGTTTTTCAAATCTTACGGGAGAAGTTAAATGAAAGTTGTACAATAACAATCTATATTTATGTACTTACCCAAAAAACCCTCATAAGTTTTACATATTTCCATGCCATCTAGGTATTTTTCTTATATCTTCGAAACAAACTCACGATGCGAAACATTAACGATAGTATGACTATTAACCAACAGGTGGCAGGAGTATACCGTTGCTTTGGTAATTAGTAAGGTTGGTAATAGATGGCGCTAATATAAAGATACATCTTAAATGATAAGATCATAAAAAATGGAAGATTCTTCGGTAACACTCGAGTAGTAAGACACATTTTTTTAATTTAGTTGTTAATTGTAAAGTTGAAATACCAAAAAGTTTGTTGTAGTAATAATTCACACTACTATGACAGGCTGTTGAGCTTATCACAGACCTCATTTTCATCTCAATACAGTAGGCTGTATGCTAGACTTGGACTTTTTATTAGGATAAAAAGTGTTTACCCGTCGAAGATCCTTCTGACTTGAATATTATCAGTTTTAGGACTTTCAGAAGAGTTGCCAGAGCTTGTGCACGTTTCAGTATACCTATAGTATTTAATCGAAATGTTTGAAATAAAGTCATAAATAGGTAAATAGTCGCTTAAAAGTAGCACCCTATTTTAGATTTTTTTATGTTATAAGTTGGTAAATGCGCAACGAGCAGACGGATCGCCTGATGGTAAGCCATCGACGCCGCCCATGGACACCCGAAACACCAGAGGCGTTACAATTGCGTTGCCAGCCTCTTTGGGTTTAGGAATTTAAGAATTGTTGGGGAATCGGGGATTGGGTTATTGAGTCTATTAAACAGTTTCGTTTCCATTATTAAAAAAAAAAGTAAGAACTCAGATTCCTGTTATCTACACTATCTACATCTACACTAATATTATAAAGAGGAAAACTTTGTTTGTTTGTTTGGTTGTAATGAATAGGCTCAAAAACTACTGGACCGATTTTAAAAATTCTTTCACCATTCGAAAGCTACATTATCCACGAGTAACATAGGCTATATTTTATTTTGGAAAAAAATAGGGTTCCGTAAGATATTTGGATTTTTCGGACACAAACTGAAAAAAAACAACCAAAGAAGTTACTTATTTTGCGTACGCTGCCTAAACTACAAAAGATAGAACCATAAAATGTTATAATTAATTGTAGATCTTATAAATATCTACAAAAAAGTCCGCGATACACTATACCTATCTATGTCGAGTAAGGCACAACAACCACATTTTTATTTAAAAATCTTGAAAAATTTTTAGACTACATTTAAACGCGTTTATTTTACTCATGCTATTAATCCTTATCAAAATAATTTTTTTCATCAATAAGTACAGTTTATGTTGATAATATTTGGTCTTTGAATGATTAAAATTGGACGTTTGGTTTTGAAGTTGTGGTGAAATTAAAATATTACGATTTCTGCTGCACGGCCCGTTGCGAAGTGGACGTCGCCAAGGCCAGGGGTGCGCGTGCGGGAGAGGGGTGTTTAGAATTTTAGATCTATGAGTAAGGTACCCGCGCGGCTCATAATTAATATTATAAATGCGAAAGTAATTCTGTCTGTCTGTCTGTTACGCTTACGCCGTTACGCCTAAACCAGTAAACCGAACATTTTGATGAAATTTGGTACAGAGATAGAATAGACCCTGAAGAACAACATAGACTACTTTTTGTTGCAAAAAATAGGTTTGAATGGGTACAAATAAGGTATGAATGTTCATATGGGGATTTCGTCATTTTTAAAGCTGTAACAGTGAAACTTTGTATTTAGACACTTACTCCCGCACTCGGAGTCATTTAATGGTTACTTAACCCACTCCTTAACAATTGTTTTAGGAACAAAATCGCTGCTAAGGAATTATTAAATGACTCTGAGTACGGCAGTTAATGGGGAACGAAAGAACATAAGCTACTATTCATTGTAAAAATATTGGGGGAGAGTGGGTAAAAATAGGGAATGAATGGTCATATGGAAATTCGCCATTTTTAAAGCTGTAACAGTGAAACTTTGTATTTAGACACTTAATGGGGAACGAAAGAACATAAGCTACTTTTTATAGCGAATAAAAAGGGTAGAAGGCGTTTTAATTTTGACCACCAACCACGCGGACGAAGTCGCGGGCAAAAGCTAGTGTAATATATAGGATCAAACACTGTTTTCATACACCGTTTTCCTTGTAGATTAACCCCAGAGATTAGATTTTCCTACTACCAATCTACTTATTAGAGATCAAATAGAAAGATTAGCTTTTCCCAATATTCTTTTCTTACAGTTTCACACGTACCTAGCAACGAGAACACTTGATAACAAGACCGACACTATTCCTGGAGGACCCACAAATATATTGATTGTATTGGAAGACAAAACAATGAAACTTTCAGTCCCCAAAGGTGGACTTCGCGGTGAAATTGATTATTTTTCTTTTATTTTCACTCCATGTATTTATTGTACTAGGTAATAATATTTTGTTTCTAGATTTCAATATTCTCGAAGGTTGGGTGTCTGCAAGGCAAGTTAATAGGTTGCTTATAGGCGTGGCTCATCGCAAGCGCATAATTTTTTACCATCAGACGATATGATATCCGGGGCTCCGGTTTAAAGCAGGATTAGTAATGAGGTGGTTTTTAGTCAGTAAGAGTCTGACGCTCCTTCTCGCCTTACCTAGGCGGGAGAAATTATTGGATAATGGTAATTGTAACCTTGTAACATAATAGCGAAAAAAGATTATTATGGTTTATAACATTATTTTTTGATTTCGACAAAATTATTGAAACTAGTTATTCAAAAAGTTTTGTAAATAATTATAATAATGTCGTTCTCTTATTGCTACCCACCCCAACCTAACCAATACATTCCATATGTATAATATAATCATTTAATAAACATTTTTAAAAATAGCCAAATTAAAATCATACTACACAAGCTGTACCAAAAAAGCTAATTAATCACTCAAACATACAAATGGAACACGACAGAGAACATTGTAGAACAAACAGTGGAATATCAAACGAAGCTAACCGCGTTAAATACTAGACCTGTCCTTTGTACTAAAGAGAACTCTAGACGTGGTTATCATGCCTTTGAATGCATAAGTACGGGCCGCTCACCCACAGTTTAGTCCGTAATCCCTGTGGGCCACATTCAAATCCTTTTGTCAGGCTATCTGTGTGAAGAGTCTGTGCATTCGGCGATAAGGATTAAGTCCGAAATGTTCGTCAAATTCTTTTTGTTTTCCCTAGTTTAATGCACGCGAATTTTTAGTTTTTTGGGCTAATCGGTAGCTTCATTAGCAAGTTCTGGATATTTTTTGTGGGGAAATCAAAAAGAGGATTTGGGTTTTACGTTCTACATTTTACGCCCTTAATAGGTAATCTTATGTGTAATTTATCTAGCATACATACATATCCTCACGCTTGTTTTCTATTGGGGTAGGCAGAGACAATGGAATGCCAATTGCTACGATTCTTACACACCTTTTTCGCTTCATCAACAGTCATTGTAGACACAGTGATCAAAACATTGTTTATTTAGCCAACAATGTAAATTAAAGACACAAAATTATATCTAATTTAAAAAGATATAAAATCGGTTTACCATTTTTTACATTTTAAACCCTTCAAAATAACCAATGGCCTAATTTCCCACGGCCCTAAAATCGGGTCCTAAAAATGAGATATTTAATTACAAAGCTAATAACAAACTTTAAAACACGATAGACAAACAAAAGTATTGCTCAAAAAACGAAGTTACAGCGAATGGTGGAATACTGCTTTATTTATGTTATAGGCGCTTTAATTAACTAACTTTAATTAATCTCTTCTGGGAACTCGGAAATTTCAAACTACAGGGTACGGTATTTACTTAAAATCAGTTACCTGTATAAAATTAAGAGCTTGTTGGAGATGGTCCATCATAGTACTTCATTGAAGCATGATGCTTTGAGGTAATGATTTCGTTGAATGGTGTGTTTACCTTCAATAGACTAACGAGGTTTCTGAATAAGATAGGATGAGTTGACGTTCAGCACCCTTTTATTTATTGTCAAATTATTAATCGTACAGTACGTTAGTCCTATAAGTACGTTATTAGTTTAGTAGTATAGTTAACCGAGTCTTTATTTTTTTTCGGACGAAAATCGTTGCAGAGACATAGATTCTTTTTTCTGTTTTTAAAAACGTTGCCCCACACTAGGATTATCTCTTGTATCGTGGGTCACAAACACTAGTGAAATGATACACATAACACCATGACTCGTAACAACATTCTATGGATCACACAAAGAGTTGTCTCGTGTGGGATTCGCTGCTCGATAGCCAGTTGCCCAGTCACAGCGCCAACTGTGCAGTCCTAATTGCAGATTAAGCAATTTTTTAATGTCTCTGAGTATCTATAGCAGTTAGCCATATTTTTTTCTAGTGGTGGAATATTTAGTTCTTTTACTTCTTGTAGGAAATAATTGTGTTCTTTCGCTATTACAAGAAGACGAAGGTGAAAAATATTTCGGAAAATGGGACCAAGATTTAGATACTTTAACAGCCAACTAGTGGCGATATCCAATAAGTACCTACACTTTATTGCAAACGTATTTTCATTCAGGAAAATTCTCGGTTCGTTTACTTGATATTAGATTTCGTGCTACGTAAATACTCGTATGAATTATTCATGAGTTACATTCAACCTTTTCTTTGTCATGGAATATAATAAAATAGTGGTAAAGTCACACGTGAATGCATATTTTTGTATGAAGATGCCACGCAAGCGAATTTAAACTTTATTATTATGACTGGCTTGCACGTAAAGCGCGTCGTGAAACTATTTCGCTGGGATGGCGTCTCGTCGCTTCGTCGGCGTCGCCGTAGTTGTGACTTCAATTAAGGAGTTGTACCAAGTTTTATTGCTATTTTCATTTCGTATTCTTAGTTTTGGTGTCTGATTCAGAATTTGTGTCAGATATGTTGTAATAGGAAGAAATTATTTACATCATTTTCCTTGACTAGCTCTCCTATAGAGAATAGCTTTGTTATAAAAAGAATAACATTAACGCCTGTCAGTTGGTGGCTTTGCCCACAGTGACTGTGATCAAATAAAGAAATAGGTGTGCTACCAATAAGCTATATGTTTAGAGAATTTAGATTATGTAATTAAAAGGTTTTTGCGAAATCATCTCATATTTTCTTATACTTCTTATCATACGTATTTTACACACTAACTTTCATACATTAATACATATGAATTATATCACGTATGTACCTACATAGTTAGTTACACTAGCTCGCAACGGATCCCTTTTGTGATGCTAAAAGTTGGTTGTAAAGAAAACTCCGCTAGTTTGTGAAGAGTTCAGGGGTTTGTGTAACGCGATCCTCGACATTTTCAGTCTGCTATTTGTTGAAAGCTACGTAAACATTCGTAGATCTTTCAGAATAAGACCTCTGGGAAGAAATACAGAGTGTGGGTTTGTTATTTTTTTCTGTAAGTTGTAAAAAGTATTTGTTGTTAGTGAGACTGTTGCGCAAGAGGTCTAAACAGTTTTCAACTTTACTACATTTTAAAATTTAAACACATAAATCGGTATAATGAAACATTTTTAGGAAACGACTGCAGGTTTCCACATTTGTGCGGGTTTGCGGACAGCGAGCAAGCAAAGAGCCATTAGACCACCACAGATGGGGCCCAGTAAGGCTGATGCCTGATCTGGAGCTGCAGACTACCTAGCGGGTTTACCGGGGCTACCGGTTCGAAGGACAGGAGTAGGAATGGGGTGTTTTAGTCAGTAAGAGGCTGATACTCCCTCTCGCCTCGCCCAACGCGGGAGAAGACATTGGATGATTTATCCCCTTAAAAAAAGTTGCCACATATTATTTTTATGACTGAAACCTACTATACTTTTTGTTATGATGTTAACATTATATTAAGCTAACGTCAATCTTTCGCTGAACCATTCACGAACGAGAAAATAAAATGCATCTGTTCTCGTCTCAAGGGATTATGGAGACGTATAAGGTTTCAGACTTATCAAATATTAAGTTAACATGAGTAGCATTTTCTTTATTTCACTCAAAAATTCTATTCTAAAGACTTTTCTAGCTGTCACATTGCGTATTATATGTGATAGCAATGTGATATTTTTTATGTTATTAAATAATTGAATCGTCGTAAAAGAGTTTCGAAAGCATTTTATTTTCTTTTTTTATTTTTCTATTTATTTTCAAAGTCATAAATAATTGAAAATAGAAAAGTCTTTTATAAAGGCATGTCATGTAAGTACCTAAGTCAAAAATCGTATTAGTTTTATATTCGTGTCTTATTTAGATAAATAATACTTTTTTACAAGGCTCGGATACCGGTTAAATTTTCAAACCGTTATTATGTACTTGTACGCAAAACCTTTACATTGGGTTTCGTTCGCGAAACCGGTATTTTTAAACCGGTATTTGGAACAGTATTTTCATAAAGGTTTATTCGGATTAACCGGTTTAGAGCAATAAAAACCGGTTAATACGACGCACATCAAAGAAACGCCGCGCGCTGTTCAGCTTATTTCAATAATAATATTTCAACGCGTGTACCGACATGCCCCTCGTCGAATAAACCGGTTAATTTAGGTTAAAATAAAGTTCTTTAATGTTCACGTTCTTAAGACAAACTCATAAAACCGATTTTAGAACCGGTAAACCGGTATTAAACTGAGCGCTGCTTGTTTGGATGTTTGTCTGTCAATAACGATGAAACTGTTGATCGGATTTTCGGATCCCAAGAAAACACGAGCGAATCTGCTGGCAGAATCTACATATAGTTCTCTATAAATAAACATCGCAACTCAAAAATTTTAGCCATTTATTCAGACACGTGTCACAAAACATTGCTTCACAAAGGATATTAGATTTTATATCAACCTGCACAAAGTTCCTTATTGTTATTTTTGTGTTAAAATTAAAATCGATGTTGCTGTTTATCAAAAGGAACTTCGGCAAACTTCAGTTCATAAATCAGCATCATCGGTTATTAAATTTGGAAACTTTGTGGAAAAATTTTTGAACAACCAATGGTTGCAAACCTGGCAGGCTCGCTTGGCAGGGGACCCAATCGCGTGATAAGAACATTGTGTTAAAATTTACATTTAAAAAATCACAGAAATACTACTCTTAGCATGCAATCACACTCGTATTATAAACTAGCTACTTCCGCGCGGTTTCACCCGCTCTGCTTGGCTCCCATTGGTCATAGCGTGGTATTTTATAACCTTCCTTGGTAAATGGACTATCCAACACAAAAAAAATATTTTTTCGATTCGGACCAGGAGTTCCGGACATTAGCGCGTTCAAGCAAACAAACAATCAAACAAACTCTTCAGCTTTATAATATTAGTATAGATGTGAAAGTTCATTTGTTCGTCAAACACGCTGAAACTACTGAACTGATTTTAATGAAATTTGATGAACAGACAGGGCATGAACTGACTTGGGTGATAATACTTTTTATCACACAGAAACGCGGGTGAAGGTGCTGGCAGAAGCTAGTTTTATTCATAATATCAATCCCCTCCCCATCCTTTCAGGCCTGGTAATGATTCGTTACATAATTACGTATATTATTTTAAGAGGTATGGAATAAAAACTCAACAGTAAAATAATTAAATGCTAAAGCAAGCAAACAGCTATCTTACAACATTTACTCAAAGACTGAATGCATGTTTAAATTTAGACGAACATTGAATGTTATAACTAAACACATTTCAAATTTCACTTCGCTTCTAACATATTTGGAGAGCAATTTAAGTTCATTCAGCTCTTGGTTGCACCGTAGCAAGTGTCCAAATGTTCACAGTGTGTGCTTGTACTTTAAAGTTAGAGTACCTATCCTTTAAAATCAGAGTGTACGTACTTTAATGTCAGTGTTCTGATACTGAAGAGTACATTAGCTTCTAATATGAGTTCTATTATAATAATAAATAATGCATTTCAGTAACCAGGTACAATGTCCAACTCCGTGCAATTGAATGCTTAAATAAAATACATTACGTTATTATAATGATTATTTTTGAGTGCGTACGTACTCGATGCTTAAATTGATAGAAAGTATTCGAATTATTTTTATTAAATGTGCAGAATTTAACCATCAATTTATTTTACACACAAAGCTATCAGTCAGTCTGTCAGAGCGATTTATCTTTTTCATTTAAAAAACGAAAATAAAAGTTTTTTTTGGGGCTCAGAAAAAGAAACGATATTCAATTACATTAAACATATTTCTTATGTCCAAAGCATCCAATATGAAATTGACATGCGTCTTTTATTTTATAAATCTAAAAAGATTCAAAACAGTAATTACATGTTTAATAGGACAAGGGAATATGTACTTTAGTACATAAATAACATAATTCATAATTGAACAACACTAAGACTTGTCAGTTTCAGGAAATAGCACCCGAGGGGTTCTCTAGTGGAATTATTTGTGCCAAGACTCCTGTAATAGCTTGGCGGATGACGTTTTATGCAATTAGCGCTATGGGATTTGGTTAAATTGAATACGTTGGTAGACTATTTTGTCGATATGAAGAGATTTTGTAATTACACTGCAGTTTTTCTTTGCTGCTATGTTTTTGATTATGTCCTTTGACAAAAACTTACTGCCAGTATTAAAAAAAAACATTAATGATGACTTAAACTATTCCTTAGTTCTGTTACGAAAACAATTACTAGGGATGAATGGCTCCGAATACGGCAGTTAGAAGTAAATTTAAATAGTAAAATTACACAATCCAAATGATTTTATTCAATCAATAAAATACTTTATACTTACACTTAGGTACAGGACACACAAGAACACACATTAGCCTCAATTTAAAAAAAAAACTAAAAAGATACGCCATCCCCGATCCGCCATTTTCAATTCCCACTGAACCAAAACGAAAGAGGTACGGTAGCTCAAAAACATGCAACCTACTTCACTCTTCTACCAAAAAACACACGCAAACAAAATAAAAGAAAATACAGATGTTTTGCGGAACAAAAATGTCGTATTTTCGTACCGAGAAAGATAAATGTAGGCGTATAAAAGATTTTGGGGATCATTGTAGCATTTGTCGCGTCATATGGCAGATAGCGACGAAGCGCGAAAAATGTATGAACTTATGAAAAGCGGAGAAATTCAAGTTGGCCACGATTTTCAATGTTAGATGTGTTATTTTAGATTTAGAGAATTGTTTGAGAATTTGAAGATATTTTGTGGTAATACTGACTGAAAGTTGCAAGCTGAGTTTTGTAGTGAATTTCTGAAATAAAACAAGAATTCATACTTGATTCTTGACTTCCTTCAACAACAAACAATCGTACACGAGTACAAACCGAGTTTGATAACTGGCTAAAACCGGTACGAACTGGATCGATTAAGCCGATCTCGTAATGGATAAGTTCAGTTAGTTGGGGATTGTTCTAGAACTTTATCTGGTACCTTCTGATGCTCGGCAAGTATTCACGGCATTGTGACTTGTAACAATGCTTGATAAACATCCAACTGTAAGACTGGGATTCTAGGTATGTTCTATTACTTGTAGAAGTTTGAATCTTAACTCTGTTACTATGGAACTATTTGTATATTAGATGGACGCCAATGTCAGGTATATTTGCTACCTGGATTTTTTTGTAGCGTGAAAGTATTTGTCTAATCGATCTTTTTCTATTCTAATATAGTTTCTGATACCATTATATCAATGTCCAAATTAGTCCTGATTAGTCAAAGTCAAAGTATTTATTTCAATCAATCCTAAATTAGGCACTTTTGAAACGTCCAATTGAATCGTCCGTCAGTATGTCTGTCAGTGAAGCTAGGTTTCGATCAGAAAACTTCGTAGTTATTGGTCAACATTGAGTCTATAATACATGGTGATCCAAAATATTTAGTATCACAAGAGGGTCTAACATTTTCTAAAAACTGACCTCGATAAATACAATTTACTTATTCAAAAAACACCTGACTCTCTTTGCTAGCACCATGTGTTATCAATCAGATTGTAATTACCAAAATTTCGAAAGCAACTTATACGAAGTAATTGCTAACGAGAAAAGTACAAATGCCGATAAAATTAGTTAAGTTACGCATTCAAGTTAGAACGTTTTCAAGTTTGGGCTGAATAAATATTCACCTTCGCCTCTTTTCTTAGAGGTAAATAATACCTATTTCTGTTCACAATTCTAAATTTAAATTAATGGAATGAATCTGTTTCTTTATTTATTTTTTAAATGGTTCATTTAAGAATAGAATAGGTTTCAATTACATTTATTGACTTTTTTATTTGTTCGTTTAAAAGGTGTTTTTAATATGGTGATTTAAATTATCTTGAATGGAACAATATCGTAATGATAGAAAACACACTTTAACGTAGGTAAGTTTATGGAAAATTCAAAAGTCAACAACAATGTTACGTGAGGTTATTAAAAAGATAAAATTGAATGATATCCCGGTGGACTTGTCTTAGCTATAAATTGTGGGAATCGACCGGAGAATGGACCACGTAGGCTATAAGGCAGACTGACGCCAACAATATCTTCTATTCTAGTATAATCTTACGTTAAGTTATTTCGGAACGTGACTCTCTGGGACCGGTCTCCTTGATACGTCAAGTTACGGAGACCTTTCCTACAATAAGATATTTGGTACCGATCTTAATTTACATATTAGGAAGGAAGTTTGAACACTAAAACACTCAAACATATCACAATATTTTATATTAGTTAGAACATGTCAGTTATTCTTAAGATATGTAACTATAATAGGAGTGCACTTCGTTATGCCAACTTTTTGCTGGTTATTTATGAAACCGATGTAATTAATTAACCAGGCCCAGTTACCCAAATTCCCAATCTTTCCAATCCCCGATTCCTCAACAACCCCTTAAATTCCTAACCCCCCAAAAGGCCGGCAACGCACTTGTTTCGGGTGTCCATAGGCAGCGGAGATTGCTTACCATTAGGTGATCCGACTGCTCGTTTACCGGCTTATACCATAAAAATATGTTAAAGATGTGATGTAGAGTATACAAACACGAGAAGTTTCATTATTAAGTCCAAGAGAACCTATCCTATACTACTTATACATAAAAAGTTACAATGAACAAAACAATTCTAAAATATGATGTTATCTAGAGTTGTTTTTACTTGAGTATGTGTTTAACGAGCTCATTATTCCCTGCATAATAAAATTACCAACCAAAGAACACTGCATTTTTGCAGCGAACTTAACAAAAATATATGCTGGGAACAAATGCGTTGAGGAGCCTTGTCCTATGACAAAGCGACGAGATAAGAACGGTGCGGGCCACGACGTATATAAATGCAAGTAGTTAGAGCTACGTCTGAGCGCCCTAAGGCAAAACCACTACTATAAGAACTTATTTGTGTGAAAGAGTTCTTCGATCTTCTCCTTCTATCAAATCTTCTTCTATCGAAAAGTTTTGAATTATGAACATATAATGAACATAAGATTTGTCAGTAGTTTGGCATTTATTTGAAAAGATCTGTCAGTAGTTAGGCATTTATTTTGCTGAGAGCAAAGCTGTGTTTTACGCTGTATAAATACTTAAGTATAAGGTAAGTGACAAACCAATGAAAAATATGATAATGTACATATTATTAAGTAAACAATACCATTACGGTGACTGATGTACACAAATATACATTCAATATCTTCCAATAAAAATCAGACGTATCAACCTTTTATTTAAATACCTATTATTTCTTTCTTTTTCTATTACATCTGGTACTTCACATAATTCTTAAAACTTTTCTATATAAATCAGTTTTAATTAGTTTAATTCTATTTTCCACAAATTAAATATTCAATTAAGGAAACATATAGTAGGGGCAGTGTTTGCATAACAATCGCTGTTGTCAAACAAACGAGGATCTGAAATAAGGATCTTCAATTTTCGTCCTTTCATCGAAATTCTTCAATTATCTTCATTGGTTTCCATACCGATTCCATTAAGGACTTTATTAATTAGTTATCTTAATTTGGTTATTATATTTTTGGTTATTTTACATTCTTTTTTTTAGTACAAACTTAAGCTTTTAGACTAATCACGAATGAAATTGGCTCCACACTTCATCTAGGTTTTCTATTTGAACTGCGGATTGCCTAGCGGGTTACTGGGACTCGAAAAGTAGGAGTAGGAACGGGGTGGTTTTTAGTCAGTAAGAGTCTGACACTCCCTTTTGCCTCACCCATGGCGAAAGAAGTCATTGGAGTATTTTCCCCTTCAAAAAGTAAAGGTTTTAGTTAAGTTAGTTCACAATCAAAAACAACTGTAAGAAAAGTCGAAACATGATATTTTTATAACATAATATTTGGACACGATTCGAAAATGAATTTATCTTTCATTTTATCATCAAATTTCATTTGATTATATTAAATAATCAACAAGAACACCATAATTCATTAAAATTGCACCAATACTGTTAACGACACCCTGTTTAATATAAATAGCGTAATGTTTTCATTACCAGCGTAACGGCGGATTAATTGAATATAAATTGACGTAAGCATGTTTGATCATTTACTGGGATGTGGATAATTTGTGCTGTTCCTTTTTGCTCTTTGAATATACACCCTATATTATGTCTTTTATGGGTACCTAATTTCATTTTAATAATATCATCAGCCCTTGACAATTCTCTGGACTATGGTAAACTTACAATACCTATCAGTTGACTTTGATAATATGGAACAGGCCTGTGTAACAAGAAAAAATCACAGGCTTCTAATAAATCTAGACTTCTTAATTACAAATCTAGCTAAAACGACAATTATGTCTTATTCAATTGTGTATTCGGTTTCATTGTCATTCAATAACCAGAACGTAAACTGGGTATTGGTAAAACTTGAGAAAAAATATTGTAACTTGTAGATCTAATTCTCAATTTTCAACCTTGTGAAACGAAACAATATGACCAATTTTACAATAAAACAACAGCAGCATATTTTAATGTATAAAACTTTTACCGTTGGCACAAAGTAAGTACATATCGGAGCATACTCATCACCTGAATGGCTTAATTAATATTAACTCCGCTGTCACAGTGTACCTTAATAACGTTTTTAAACCTTTTGTGGACTCTGGTACGCGATTTAATAAAGTGATCCAGTACAAAATTTAAAGCAAGGTTGAAGACAAAAGACGATGTTTTCATTATTTTCTTCGTGTAACGTGACCTCAAAACTGTTGCATTGTAAATGATGCAGTTGGGTGGTATATGGACGCTGTCATAAAGGTTCTGGTTCACTTGATAGTAAAAGTAATATTAGTTTACTATTGTAAAATGCTTGTTTTAAGTTTGTTAAAAGCAAGGACTGGACTTAAGCTAGTAGTTAGCTAACAAAAACGGGGTTGTTATTGAAAAGTGGATTTGTTTCTATAATTTCTTATAGTTAAATTTATCTTACTGACTCCTTGTCCGAGTGGTCACAAGTGCGATTGCCGGACAAGGGGACTCGGGTTTGATACCCGGGTCGGGCCAAGCATTATTGGACTTTTTCCGATTTCCGAAAATTTCTCAGTAGTAGCACTGAGTCTGGAATTTTGCCTAGTATATGAAAAGTGGGTGTACATTGTATAGCAGCATTACGCGCCGTAATGTGCACCTCTGCCTACCCTTTCGGGAATAAAACATTAATCTTAATTTGAAAATCAAAGAGACATTTTGTTTAGCTAATTAATAAACAAAAACAAATAATCATATTTTGATTAAGCTAATTATAAACATTAATCCAATAACAAAACCCAAAATAAGAATAATACAACCACACACGACCATCGTAATGGTTTGCCCGAGTCCTTAATTCGATATTGAATATTTAACGCTACGGCACGAGGTCTTGCTTACATCTCACTTAAGGGATCGTTAAGTGTTTTCGAAAGTCGCCATTACTGTGAAATATGAATTAATGGCGTTGGAGCGACGCTGCGGCGTCATCGGTATACGGCGTCAAGAGGTGTCTGACGACTAGAGAATGGGATGGAGTGTCCTTTCAACAATTTTTGGTGGTCCTTGTGAATTGATTACGTTGAGTAGGTTGCTTTTGGTGGCGTGCAATGAGGTGTAGCGTTGTTGAAGTTTTGGAGATCGTTTGTTATTGAAGTTGTTATTAGTTTTTCCATCATTATTAGTTAATTCTATCGCAATATTATGTTTCTATTATTTTCGTGAGACATACTAAATTCATTATTATGATATCGGCTTACTCACGTAACTGTTTGACGAGGAACTCAACTACTTTCAAGCCATGCTAGAGGCTCATATTCATGAGCAGCATTCCGCGACACACGACGTGGCGACTGTCGCGCTGTTACTGGTACTAATTACTGGTAATAATTAATATTATATTTATTTTTCATATTGATTCGGACATGCATATAAACGTGTCCATTGCAATATGAAAATTTTCAGTTAACAATATTATAAGACATGAAATTCGAGTGTAACTATTATTTTCGTGCTTATTCACTATCAATTAATCTATTATAATCACAATTCTGACACCCAAAAACTACTCTAATAAAGCTAATAATATATCAAAACAAAGAAAAAAAACAAAAGAACACAACTCCACCCCACTTTATTGACAAACGGGCATAACCAAGTAAGCTGAGACGGTCGGGTTTATGATTGATTATTACCTATTCCGTAGCCAGAGCTTTCACAAGGCTCATTCGCTGCGGTCGACGCAAGGGCTCTCAACCATTTCTATATTTGGGAACAAAAGCGTAACTATGAACAAAGAACATGGATTTCGGGTTTACAATCCCAATCCTGTTAACAAAGAGACTCGTAAGAGGGAAATGTTTCAGAGGATTGATGAGAAAGATGGTATTAAAGGTGAGAGTTTATCTATAGTCCGGGATAGGAGTAATCTTGAGATATTGCCGTTTGAAGTGTACCTGCCAGGTTTTGTTACCCTTGGTTACAATGGTCTGTAGTGTGTTCTTGGTTGCAAACCGTTTTTGTATCTAGTCCAGTTTATTTGTGATGAGGTCATTATTGTGATTAACGAAAGTGTGATGATATAGTTTCGAGCTTCATTTTCGAAAAGTGTTTCTGGATACCATTTGTCTGTGCAACAATGCTAGTTGGCGATATATTTCCGGGTATCAGATTCTGTAACAATAAAAAAAAATATTATAACTTTCGTGAGACATACTAAATTAATTATTATATTATCGGCTTACTAACGTAATTGTTTGACAAGGAACTCGACTAGTTTCAAGCCATGCTAGAGGCTCATATTCATGGACAGCAGCTAAGTAGCAGCCCGACAATCGCATCAACATTCACAGTCGGTTAAAGCATACACCCATAATTACGAATCTACACCACAACTGTAACAAAGAATAATATAATAAATCAAATTCTTTGAAAAAAAAGGAAGTGTTTTCTCGTAATTTTTCACAACCGAGATAAGTGATTACATCATCTTAATCATTGTAATGAATCTTTTATTTTTTTCTTAATATTTCTTTTTAGAGTACGATGCGAAGGATCTTTATGGGCCGGAGATAACGGACAAGGATGGAGCCCTTTTGGATGCCCATGACAGTTTCTACATCACGACCAAGAGTTTGCTTGTACTATTCCAGATTATGGGAGTCATGCCGATTATGAGAGTGCCTAAACGTAATTTATTTTGTGTATTTTTTCTCATTAGTGTTTTCTCGTGCATTGGTGTTAGATTAGGTAGCTCAAAAGATGGTCCAAGCTCTAGAAAGAGGTGTACTTGAATAAAATTGAGAGAGCGGACAAAGACCAATTAAATTGGAAGACACTTGGAGCAACGAATAGAAATCAGTACTAGGATAGCAGCTGCTTTTAAAATCAATTTTCGATCAAGGAATTCTACTAGTTCGAAATCTAAATTCAATCCAGTGAAATATTTTGATAAATAAAACCGTAGATTGTTTTGATTGATTAAACTGTTAACCAACTCCTCGGGGCCAGTTTTGAGCAAGAAATAAATGACAGGCACAAAATAAAACAATAGATTTGAAAAAGTTTAAAAATATTCTCGGTTTAAATTTTCAAAATGTCGGCATTCATCTTCATCAGATGGAATACGGTCGTAAAACTTTGTTTTAACTTTAGCACATATAAGTTTAAAAGATTTCAGAAAGAAAATGTGTTGAGATTTTTCAGAATCCAATAACTTTAAAACAATGTTTGGATCGTTGGAGTGCACCCTTGTATTGTTGAGCCATAAAGCCTTCAAATATAATAATAAACTTTATACAATGGAAACCTCAAAATGTATTTTTATATTACTTTATCGTTTAAGTTGATAAATATACTCTAACTGCCGCACTCAGAGACATTTAACCATTTCTTAGTAACGATTTTGTTAGGAAAACAATTGCTAAGGCTAATTAACCATTAAATGACTCTGAATGCGGTTAGCCTTTGTAATAAAATGTTTATGAAAACATTTAAATGACTTTAACAGATGCACAAACAACGAAGCGGACAACTTTCAACTGGATATCAAAGGCAACGCTATGGGCGTATCTAGTATGGGGCTTGGAATGCATCATTGTAGTTAAAGGTATGAAATTCCTATAGAAGTTAGTAGAAGAAGAACCCTTTGTAGTAATTTACTAGTAGTTTTAAATCAGTATCTGGAATACAGAACAGTTTAAAATATTATAAATACTTTATTTTACATAGAATCCACTCCCTCTTTCTGTCGGATAAATCCTTCATGTTCGAGGATCGTGGTCAGCCTCAGTCTTGCAACTGGAGTGGACGATCTGCTTATATCAGCTTGTAATAATATTAACGCATATTTCCAAATGATTGCTAATACTGCTGTGAAAAATAAGACACTTAAATACAATTTTACTTTCATTATGGTACTTTTCCTTTTGTTTATCAAAGGGAATGAAAAGTCCTTCTAACATTAAGTATGTACCTAATCTAAAGGACCCAAGCGGCGTGAATTTCGCAATCACTTTTAATTGCTCGTAATTTCGACTGGAACTTTTTGAACCTTTTGAAAAGTCAGGAAACAATTTTCTATAACCGAAGTCTCCTTTCAGTCGGCAGAGAGCGCTTGGCGAATTTTCAAAACAGTTCCAATAAGCGATTTGACGAAGTCATCTATAATATTATATTTTTGAGCATTTTGATACCGCATTTTCTTCTGCCGATTGCCTCGTGGCGACATGGGCCTCAAGTCGCTATTTTCAAGAATATGTGGACGCATTACCAGGTAAGTTTTGATCAAGTACTAATCCCTCTTAAGGAAATAATTGTGCTATTTAAAAGTATTTGAGATTTAGGGATAGCATTAGCAGTTGTTGTATTATATTTTAAGGAACCTCATGTTTTCTTTAAAACATAGTTGTATCTTTACGCAATTTTACGACTATAGAATTAGTTTCATATAAAATATTTTCTAGTTTTATATAGGCAACAACCGAATGCAGTTTATAGGTTCAAATTGCTTACAGGCCTGTGAAGCTCTGAATACTGGTCGATTTTCGACACTCTGTCATAGAGTGAGCTGTGTTTGTTGTTTTGTTTTAGAATGATTCAAGTGTCAAAGGCTGTGTAGGATAGTTATCAACTGCTTTTAAAGTCATATGTACCCTAGGATAGTTATCAATGCTTTTGATTTTTTTGAAAGGGAAGCCAGTTATATCAATTAAAGGAGATTTGGCTGAACCGATTTCGATGCAGATTTCAGCATAGTATTTTTCAGACTTAGGAAAAGGTTTAAGGTTCAAACTTTAATTTTGAAGGCTTTTTTAGAGCTCTTTAAAAAAAAGTTTTATGAAAATTCAATACTTTCATGTCATGTATTAAAGACGTAAATATTGGAAACTGTTACTTATGTAACAAAATATCCTCTTTTCAAACTAGTTCTTACGAATTAGGTCAAGATTAGTCATTCTATTGTTAGACCAATGGTTCAGACGTCACATATCTTCTCTATTCAACAAGTAAATAAAGGGTTCCTTTATATTGAGAGCTAGACCTTTCCAGGTATTGGGTTTCAGTGCTTCCATTAGTGCTCGTTTAATGGACCTATGTAACAATGTTTCTTTGTTAGTACCTCTGTGATACTTAGTAATTGAAGTGTGTTAAGGAAAGTTCTTAGGAGTTCTTCTATTTTGATTCAGGCAGGAGGATAGTACTCTTATCATTAATTTATGAGTTGGCTTTTGATACTGTAGGTTTGTTTATAGACTATGTTTTGCCCAGGTGGTCTAAACCATATAAATCATGAGTATAGGCCCTACGCAGGAATCGTGCTATCTAGTAGTTTTTCAGTTTATCAAGTTCATACGAACAGCCCGGTGCGACAAGGGGACTTCTTTTTATAATTTCTAAGAATTTTAGTGGATGTACTTATACATATATTTATCTTGTCTATTATTATCAAGAGCCATTGTCGAGTATGCTGTTAGATCGCCAAAGTATGTTACTATCCAAATTATGGGTGCTTTTTTTTTTTTTTTTTTTTCAGGGGGAAAATCATCCAATGACTTCTCCCACCTTGGGCGAGGCGAGAGGGAGTGTCAGACTCTTACTGACTAAAAACCACCCCGTTCCTTCTCCTGCTTTTCGAGCCGGAGCCCCGGTAAACCCGCTAGGTAGTCCGCAGCTCCGGATCAGGCATCAGCCCTACTGGGCCCCATCTGTGGTGGTCTGATGGCTCTTTGAGGCGCGCGCGGAACGCTACGCGCCGTACGCACGGGTCTGGTTCTGTTCGGGCGGTGAGCTACCCTTACTCGCCGCCCGCAGGCCCGCACTTACGGTGGCCGGAGATCGTCCCGCGATCCCCGACGCCCGGAGTGTCTCTCGCGACGGCTGGGGCGTGAGGAGGTTTGTTCTCTCACGCGCCCCGCCTCCTCCTTAGCTAGCATGACTGCTTCGCAGAAAGAGGAGACGGCATCCCAGTCCCTCTCGCTCCGCACCATGGCCTGAACCAGTGCCGGGCGCGAGAGGTCGCCGTCGCCGACCACATCCCTGAGGACTTGGCGGTGCTCAGCCCACGCAGGGCACACCGCCACCGTATGTTCTACCGTGTCCTCCGGGCGGTCCTCGCAGTGATGACACCCGGGCGTTTCCTCCCGCCCAATAAGGAACAGGAACCTACCGAAACTCCCATGTCCGGTAAGCACCTGCGTCAGGCGGTAGGTGAGGACGCCGTGGCGCCTCTCTAGCCACTCCTCAAAGAGGGGACTTACCGCTGCGATGACAGCGAGCCCAGCCCTCGGTTGCGACAGTCGTTGCTGCCATTCCGCCATGAGATCGCGCCGGAGCTCGTCCCGCCACGCACTGATCTGGCGCGGCAGTGGAGTTTCGCCCCGGCGGCACGCGTCGGCGCGCAAACTGAACACGTGCGCGAGCACCTTCGCCTCCAAATCCCACGGCGGTAATCCGGCAAGGAGGTTCGCCGCCTCCCCGGAGATCGTGCGATATCCACGGATCACCCGGATGGCCATGACCCTCTGAGATGTGAGCAGCGCCCGAGCTGGCCGCCGCATCAGGTTCGGCGCCCACACAGGGGCGCCGTAGAGGGCCATGGATCGCACGATCCCCGCGTACAACCTCCGGCAGGAGGCATTTGGCCCCCGAGGTTTGGCAGGAGCCGCTTAAGCGCAGCCCCCGTCCGTTCCAACTTAGGAGCCAAACGTCGAAAGTGTTCCACGAAGTTCCATCGACTGTCGAGGACGAGTCCTAGGTACTTCATCGTCGTCTCGACGCCGATGGAAACTCCTCCCGCCGTTATTTGGGACCCACCCGGAGGTGGCGCGTTCCCGCGGCCATGAAAGCACATGGCCTCGGACTTGTGGAGCGCCACCTCGAGTCCCAATTGCCGGATCCTTTCAACTACTGTCGCAACCGCTCTCGCCATTAAGTTGGCCGCCGCCTGGTGCGACCTCCCGTGCGCTAGCACTAGCGTATCGTCGGCGTAGCAAATTACGTCGACGCCGTTCGGGAGGTCGGTGCGCAGCACCCAGTCGTAACCGATATTCCACAGGAGCGGTCCCAAAACCGAACCCTGTGGAACACCGCGCGACATCTCTCGCCGTTTCCATTCGCCCTGGTGACCGGGGTATATAACATACCTGTCTGTCAGGTAAGCCTCGATTATACGACGGAGGTAGGTAGGCACCCGGTGATACCGGAGTGCCTCCAGTATGCAGCTCCAGGGTAGGGAGTTGAAGGCGTTGGCGATGTCCAGAGACACCGCCACTACGACCTTACCCCTGGACACTGCAGTCCCCGTCGTGAGGTCCCTTACGCGCATGATGGCGTCCACCGTGGAGCGCCCTCTGCGGAAGCCGAACTGGCCATCCGCGAGGTCCGGCCCAATTCCGGACAAGTGCGCGACGAGGCGGTTCGAAATTATCCTTTCGAAGACTTTTCCCACCTCGTCGAGCAGCACAATGGGCCGGTACGCGGACGGAGAGTCCGCAGGGCGCCCCGGCTTCTTCACGAGGACCAGTTTTCCCGTCTTCCACTGAAGTGGGAACTGGCCCCTCTCCATGCATGCGCTGTAGAGACCGATTAATCGAGGCCTGAGAGCCTCTGAGGCCAGGACCCACGCCTTGCCATGCAGGCCATCGGGTCCTGGGGCGGTGTTCTTGGCGCCCATCCGGCGCACCGCCGCTCTCAATTCTGCCTCGGTCACCTCCGGAACGATGTCGTCGTCGTCGTCACTGTGACCCGCATTGGGAACCGCAGGGGGCGGAGTCATAGATGGAGGGGTAAAACCCCTCCGTAGTCGGGGGAACAAGGTGCCGACTACTTCCTCTACGACCTCTGGCCGGAGACTCTGAGTCAGTGGGGGAGCCCACGTGCGGAGCTTATCACGCACCATCCGATAGGGGCGCCCCCATGGATCTCTGTTCAGAGTCTCCAGCATCTGCCGGCGGGCTTCCTCCTTAGCCCGCCAAATCTCCGCTTTGAGGGCGGCCTTCGCCACCTTGTACCCTTCGTACAACTCCGTCTCTCTAATCTCCGCATCTGGAGGGCGGATACGGAGCCTGCGGTGCCTGGTGTACTGGCGTCGCGCAGCTACGCACGCACTGCGCATAGCAGCCAACTCCTGCGACCACCAGTACACCTGGCGCTTGCGCTGACCTGGCCGGATCCGGGGCATCGCCACGTCACATATTCTGGACATGGCGTCCTGGAGCCTTCTTGCCTCCTCATTGATGTCGGCAGGCCTGTCCGGTGGTATCACCCAGGCCTGCACGATTGCGGCTTCCAGGAAAAGCTCCCGGTCCAGCCGTCTTAGCGCCCAACGCGGGCCACATGGGGCCTGTCTGACTGGCGGGTCCGCGGACTCGGCGGAGACGTTGAACCGGATGTACCGGTGGTCAGAAAACGTCTCCACCTCCTCCATAACGCGCCAGTCAACAACACGCGGTGACAGAGCGGGGCTGGCGAACGAGATATCCACCACCGACTCACCCTGCATCCGCACACACGTGGGGACAGAACCCCGGTTCAGGACGACTAGGCCTGTCTCCAGAGCCCAGTCTTCCACCATCCTACCCCGAACATCAGTCAACCGGGAACCCCAAGCCAAGTTCTTGGCATTGAAGTCCCCGAGGACAAGCACGGGGAGGGAACGGAACCCGACGACGACGGCGACCAACTCCCTAAGGGAGTTGTGGAACTCGGCGAGAGTTCGGTTCGGAGAGAAATACACGCCCACCACAGCGATCTCTCCGAACCGTGCTGCGACACAACCCCGGCCTCTCCGAGCGCTCTCGAGAGTCGGGGTACCGGCGGCGGCCGACGAGATGATGGTCACCGAGCCGTCCAAGTCCGCCACCCAGTGATCCCTGGGCGGGACGAAATACGGCTCGGAGACTACGGCGACATTGATCGACCACTGCGCCATGCTCTGGAGCAGGAGATCCTGAGCAGCGGCGCAGTGGTTGATGTTCGCCTGGAGGAGGCGGAATGGATGCATTAATGGCAATCCATTACAACCTCCTCCCTGGCGGCATTAAAGCCGGCGCTTACCGCGGCGGCGGTGGCAGTGGCAACTGCTACGGTGGCGGCGGTGGAAACGACGGGGGCGGCGGAGGGCCTGCCCTTGCCCCTGGGTTTGGTAGGCGGGGAGCAGGCCTTGCTCCCGGCCCGGTGGTTGGCCGGCTTGCCAGCCGCCGCACATGCGTCGCAGTGCAGCGGGGCGGTGCACGTACCGGCCTTGTGACCGGGCTGACCGCAGCGGAAGCAGCGGTCGCTGCGGTCAACCTCCGAGGTGCATTTAACGCTCACGTGGTGGCCCACGTGGCAGCGGAAGCACCTCAGAGGCCGGACCTCGAGCAGCTTGACCTGCGCCGAGACCCAACCCACCAGGAGCCTTTTGCCCTCCTTAATTTTGTTGGCCGCTGTGACGGGGCAACTCACGACTACCGTTCGCAGACCCGAGTTGTCCGGACGGATGGTGCCTGCTTTGACCTGGTCAACAGGGCACCCTCCCGTCCTGGCGACAGCGGCCACCACCTCATGCTCCGTCACGGAGTCGTCCAGGCCCATTATTCGCAGATCCAAGCACTTAGTGGGCCTGGACACGCGAACCTCGTCCGCACCCAAATTATGGGTGCTTGCTATGGTGTTCTGGTAGACCAAGCATGGTAAATCACAAGTGTGATTAAGAACACTTCTACCTCCCCTTTTGGGGGTATAATGATCTTATGTTTTGTGTATGTTTTTTTCCTCTAACACAAATAGAAAATGACAGCCTCGTTGGTCGAGTGGTCGCAAATGCGACTACCGGACAAGGGGTCTCGGGTTCGAATATTAATATAAGTATTCCTGATTTTTTTTGTTTTTCTATAATTTCTCAGTGGTAGCACGAAGTCTGGAATTGTGCCCAGTATATGGCAATAGGCTCACCCCCTATTACATGGGACTTATACCACAAATAGTGAAAAGTGGGTGTACATTGTATAGCGGCATTAGCCGTAATGTGCACCTCTGCCTACTCCTATGGGGATAAAAGGCGTGACGTTGCTGCTGATACAAATAGAAAAAAATATTCTGCTGCATATCGACCATGCTTGTATAATTTAGTACTGTAGGTTGATTACTCTGTAAATACAAACCTACAAATTATTGCATCGATCAAGTTCACTCATAATGGCTGTATTCGAAATGAATTGAAGTATTAAATATTAGTAGAGTCGCGTGTGCCTAACCAAATCATTAAATATGACCTAGAACCTAACTAGTGCGGAAACACAGATGAATAATAAATCATAACTGATGAATGTGAGGTTGGATTGTGGTTAACCATAGTATTACACCTATTTTTATGCAGTTGGGTTTGCAGAGAGATATTATGACATGTGAACCAGAGCTGTGACTACCTAGCGGGTTACCAGGGCTCCGGCTCAAAGAGCAGGAGTAGGAACGGGGTGGTTTTTAGTCAGTAAGAGTCTGACACTCTCTTTCGCCTCATCTCAGGCGGAAGAAAGCATTGCATGATTTAAAAAATGCCATGATAAATTCTTTATTGACCAGTCATTTTCCGTCAGATTCTTGTAATTATAATTTTGTTTTTATAGTCCTGTATTTTATTAGTTAACAGCGGTAGAGTTCGTACTGTATTTTGTACAACACTTATTGCGAAAAGAATTTCATAAGGTCCATTTCTTGTGAACTTTGATTTACATGAGAATATTAATTAATTTATTTAACGCCTCCAACTAACTATGAATCACTATAATTCTATGATACTCAATTTTAAAGAACAATCCAAAAGACAAAACGTTGCCAATTTAAACCAGATGGGTAAGTTTTACAAATATCACGTTACGCGTATCTTGCCAAATGTTGTATAGTTTACATATTCGTGTCACGTAATCTATGCCAGCGTTGCAACGTGAAGCCGAGAGTGTCAACAATGTAAACAAATTGGCACGCCCCGCGCCCCTAGCGTATCCGATTCATTTATTTTGGAGGAACCTTTCCCTCCTCTTGAGTCCTCTACGATGGAGTCGACTGTATGAATATAATTATCTACATTTGTATCAGGATCTGTGAGAAATGTTTATACCTAAACAAAGTATGGAGGAAGAACTAAATCTGCACTTTTCTGCGCTTTTTTTAAGGGGGTTAAATCATCCAATGACTTCTCCGCTCTTGGGTGAAGCTAGAGGCAGTGTGAGATTCTTTCTGACTAAAAACCACAGGGCCTAAGTTTAGTTGACAAACAGGCCATGATATTCACTCTTGCATGGAGAAGAGTATTACATGTGGGTCGGTCAGGTTCTATTTGATATATGTAGTTCCAAAAGCATCAGAAAACATTTACAGTAGTCCTGTTGTCGATTTCTCTACAATTACGTCACGAATTGAGTTAGTTTGAGATGTGTATTTGTATTTGCTCACGTATTTATGACTCCTGTACACAAGGAGATAAGAATCGTTTTAAAATTCGTTGGGTATCGGTTTTGGAGGCCTTGTATAATACTTGTAAGGCATACTAATTATATGAATTATAGGCTTTTTTTTTGAGAGAGGAAATCATCCTTTGACTTCTCCCGCCTTTAGCGAAGCGAGAGGGAGTGTCAGACTCTTACTGACTAAAAACCACCTAGGTAAACCCGCTAGGTAGTCCGCAGCTCCAGATGAATTTGAAAGTTAAAAATTAAAATTAAGAAAGTTTGCATATGATTATAATTTTATTATTATGTCTAATTGGTTGTATTTTAATTTTCAGCTAAAATATTTAAAGATCACAGGCACGCCTATTGTGTTCCCCAACCTATATTCTCTTACCTGGGGTCTATGTGTTTTCTCCTGGGGTCTCAGTTTTGCTGTGATCTTGTCCCAACATTATCTGCAAGACGACTTCGAGTTATGGCATTCATTCGCTTACTATCACATAATCGCCATGTTAGATGGATTTTGTTCGTTGTGGTGAGTATTATTTATAAGTCATATGTTTTAAAATCACTCATTTAAATTATGAGCGAAAGATTAGGACGTCTAAAAGATTATTTATTTTGAAATATTTCATTTTAGCAAGTGGTCCCAATGCACATCAATTCGTATTTTGTTTAAACAATAAATATCTTGACTAAACTTCAGTCTAATTACTAGGAATTAAACTATTCCTATAACCACAGAACAGAGAGTGCATACAACGCAATAATACTTTGCACATTTTGATTCGAAGCCTAAAGCTGCACAGGCACTGTGCAAGAAGCTTCGGTAACAACATAGACATATTATATGCACTTGAAAATAATCGAGCTCATAATTTGAATGCCAATAACATAGCTCAAATTCAGCATAAAAATATTGATTTATATAACAAGTCATAAATTCTTTATCCTAACAAAATCAGGTACATAAATTGCAACGCTTTCGGCACGGCGTCTCGCGGCTTGGCAATGAACCTCCATAAAGCCTTGGGAGCTGAACATCCGGCGCTGAAAGTGGCACAATACCGACATCTGTGGGTCGATCTCTCTCACATGATGCAACAGTTGGGTACGTGGTTTATGTCACAGTAGAGCTGGACATTGTTGGAAATTGATATCTGTGGGTAATATTTATAAAGCTGAGATTGCTTCTTTTGTTTGTTTGAATTTTACTGTTTATTTTTTAATTAATGTAATTGTAAGAAGGAGTATTAATTACGTGATTACATAGACGGTCGCCTAAGATGGGCGATTCATTAGGTTTGGAATTTAAGAGCGTTTTACGCTATTATGGAAAATATACGAAACATAGAAATTAACTATAGGCTCAGCTCATAATACGCAATAATAATACGAGTATAATTATATTTTATTATAATTTTGTTGATATAACAAACCCAACTTATCTTTAGTATTGTAGAATTGTACAAAAATATATTTTTGACAACAGCCTGAACAAAGCTAAATAAAATAGCTGATACCGAAAAATAAACGTTTCGTTCGCAAACAATGTAAAAACAAAAAGCTTTAAAACAATCAGTTATTGCTACGTGATGTTCGCATCAGTAGCTGCAATAAAATAATTGTGAAGCGCTTTGTACAACGCGGAATAGGGTTCCGTAGTACAAGTTCTTTTGTCACATTTGTACCAAGAGTTAAAAGACAATTTGCAAAGTAACTTTACAAAGTAATTTAAAGTTATAATAATCCACTATCGTTTGTTATTACTTAATAAGCGGATTAGCAAGTGCAGTGCAACAGGCTTCTGATTAAATCAGATTTATAGTTTACTTTTAATATTTGCTAAGTTAAGAACTCGTTCCCGATATTACCAAAGTATTATCTCTATCTTTTTGCCCTCTTGCTTTCTTTAAAATTTACAACAAAAATACCTAACATAAAATAAATAAATGACATGTGTAGCTACCTAATTGGTTGAGAGATAGTTGTTGAGTTGGAGAGATGATGCGTATTGCTCATCTCAAATAATACTATGTTTATATACGTAAGTCAGTTTGTTTGTTTGTTCGTTACCTCTTTATGCTTTATCTACACAACCAATCATCGTGGAATTCAGTTCACACATAGTTGGGAGTACGAAAAAAGTCATAAAGTACATTTTTGACTTAATTATTATGTTTTGACGAGGAACTCGACTAGTTTCAAGCCATGCTAGAGGCTCATATTCATGAGCATCATTCCGCGACACACGACGATGCAGCGATGGTCGCGCTGCTGCTACAGTAGGATAATAATTATTTTGTATGTCTCACGTAAATAACTTCTACGGAACCCAACAAAGAATACAGAAATCTCATCTAAATAACTTCTACGGAACCCAACAAAGAATCCAGAAATCGTTCACAAGTTTAGCAAATGTTGTGTACTTATTGTTACATGACTGTTGGTGCGAATTGCTCTCTTTGTTCCAACGACCATACTTACTGGGTTGTTTGTTTTCATGGACGATTCCATACATTTTGTACAAAGTGATGTCTATTACATTCAATGTTCCGTGTTAAGATAGGACGAATCTTCGTATTTAAAGTACGAATTAATGTTTTTTAGACTTTTCAGGTACATCGTATGAGGTCAGGTATGCGTAAGATAATTTCCTTTGCTAGCACGGGGTGAAGGTACAGATAGAAGGCCACCAGTCTAATGTTGATTCGGTAATAATAATATAATAAAACTTAATTTTTCACTTTATATTTATTACTATTAAGGCATATCAACATTCCATTGTTACGTTCCACAGACACTGAAAGCATGGAATACAGAAACTAGATTGAAAGTAATTAAATTGACAGAGATACAGACTAGTGTTTACATCAATTAAGGATATTATAAGATTACCAGAAGCTTGGAATAATATCGTTGAGCTAGATAATCTAGAATTCCATAGTGAAATGCGAACAAAAGCATAAAAAGTAAGGATCAAGAAAACTGTCAATAATTCCATTAATTAATGAAAATTTCCCGCAGCTTTAATATTAAGGCGACGTTGTTTCGGGGATTAAGAAGAGTTATAACTTTTTGAAGACTGTTTTCACGCCAAAACAATTAAGTACAAGGCTGTCTCCCCAAATGCTTATTAAAATCAATTTTGTGTTTAGACATTGACGGCTCAAGAAAGACAAACTTTATTTTATTTTTGAGATAACGTTATTTATAGAGCAATATTTTTGTATAAATTATAACTTTAGAGAGATATACTATATTAAATGTTTTTCGGCTAACTCACGTAAATATTGATAGTAGCATCGCGGCAGTCGCCGCGTCATGTGTCGCGGAATGCTGCTCATGAATATGCGCATCTAGCATAGCTTGAAACTAGTCGAGTTCCTCGTTAAATAGTTACGCGAGTACGCCCAGTTGTCCAGTAGGATGTTTATAGGTTTTTTTTAATATTTTAGATACATACAGAACATGACAGTTGATTTTTAGTAAATAGGCAAACCCAGTTTTAGATAGTCAGAAAGAACGATAACTCTATACTTTACCTACCCTTTGACTAGAAGTAGCTTCAAATGGTCAATTTACCTACCGTTTTAGACTGTTTATAATTATAATTCATATGTGTGTAAATTCGCCCACGATACACGAAAGATTGTAATGATCGACAATGTATAACAAAGGCGTATTTATTTTATTCGATTCTTCCACAGGTCGTGCCTACTCGAACATGTACGGTATCTACTGCATGGTGATCTTCTTCACAACTACTATTTCTCTCTACGGGGCACTATCAGAGATCTTGGAGCACGGTCTGAGTTACAAAGAGATGGGACTGTTTGTCATTGTGGGATACTGCATGACTCTTCTTTATATCATCTGCAATGAGGCCTATCATGCGTCTCGAAAAGTAAGTAGCAGAAAAGAATAGAGTTGAATAGTATTGAAAATCTGAATTATGATATTAGCCGGTAAATGAGCAGATTAATCACCTGATGGTAAGATATTTATCGCGTACTGGATACAAATTCGGAGTCCCGATAACACTAAAAACGCGATTAATCAATCGATATTTCTTTCAAGGCCTAGTAAACCGGTCGAGCCGACCCATTCATTCCGAAGCATGGCTTTCCCAGACTTTAAATAGATAGAAAAAGTGATACAATATTAGGGATACGTATCGTCAAATTGTATTTATCGCGTAGTAAGTGGTAGACACCTACAAATTTGGAGTCATAAATTAAAATACGAATAATATTTTGTTCAACCTTAAACTAAAACTCATGACTTAAGACTAGAAGTATTAGACAAAGAATACTTTTGAACAGATCTCAATACTTAAGCTCAAATTATTTACTTTTCTTCAGGTGGGACTAGAATTTCAAGTTCGTCTTCTGAATGTGAACCTCGGAGCAATAGACAGGAGCACACAGCGAGAAGTAGAGATGTTCCTAGTGGCTATCTCGAAGAACCCGCCCATCATGAACTTGGATGGCTTTACTAATATAAACAGGGAATTGTTTACAGCTGTAAGTATAAAATTATTGTTCAAAGGCACGCGTATAGGTACTAACAATTACGTAATTGACACACCTATAATAAATACGAAGTGTTTTTGTTTGCTTTTCTCTTACGTTGCAACGAGGCGTTTTTATTGTATGGTTTGTCTGTCTAGAAATAGTTAAGAGGTTAGAGAGTGATAGAAGATACTTTTTTCTTTTTTATATAGTGAGAGAAAGATACTCGTATTTATATGGAAAGCGCAAGCAAAAAAAAAGTTACAAAGGAAAAACCGGCCTCTCTTTTTTCTTGAGCTTTCCAAAGCCGTCAAAAGATATATAAATTATGTATATCATAGAGTTTTGAGATAACCTGTATATGACTAACATGAGTGCACAATATGCAATATTTTTTTAAGAAAATCGAACATTGTTTTTAAAGCCTTAATTTACGTATGACCACTGAAACAATATGAACTTAGGGTAAAACTTTCCTCCCCCTCAATCTACACACTTTGTTGGCAGACAACCACAGTTCTAGCCAGGATTTGACTAACCAGACGTTCTGGTCTAGTTTATTTGTATGTCAACATGGTTTACTACATGAGTTGAGTGAGTTTACCATTTGATTGGTTAGCTATGTTTGGTTAATGTAAAATCTAAATATTCTTCGTTCTATTTCTTTATTAATAGAATCCATTTTTAAGAGAGGACAATCATCCTATTACTTTTCCCGCCTAGAGCGAGGCGAGAGGGAGTGTCAGACCCTTACTGACTAAAAACCACTCCGTGCAGGAACTTCGGTAACCCGTTAGACAGTGCGTAGCTCTGGGTCGATAAGAGGATGCTAATAATGGCATTTCCACATTGAACATCAGTCGGTTAACTGTCGGTCATAGTAGTCATCTGATCTGAACGGGTACAGAATCATTCTCTAATTAATACACGTTATTAGGTAAATCATTTTCTAAAACCAAATGTACTGAAAAAACAAAACAACAAAGATTTTAGATATAAGAACCTCGTAATTTATCTCAAATACAATATCACATAAACTGAATCTCAATCACAAATGACCCGCAGATTCACTAATAAAACTAGATCAGTTCTATTTATAGAAACATTAAGTTCTATCGTCGATAGTAGACATTACATACGCAACGCATCAAGTTAAGCAACCAGTATAAATAGACCGTTGAATGTACGGAAAGATTATACAAAGCGAGATCAACATAAATTGGTTTTGTATAGCTCGATTTGCAGTGGACAAGTAAAAGGATAATATTCTCCATAAAAGTCGTCGACCCGGAACTAATGTTCCGTCTATTAAATATAAGAGTCATTCATTATTCGCCAATCAGAGCTCGCTGGAGCTCTACTGGTTATTTTTCTTGTTTGCGAACGAATCAACTTGGAAAATATTAATAGCCAGTTATTAGTTCTTTCTAGCTAATAAATGAGGTGAAGCAATATAGATTTTGTAAAATTGTTATTATATTTTAGTAATAAATGTCGATTCTTTCTGTAGTTACTTATTGCAAATACGTAAAATTTAGGACACGATCACATGTGCGTGCGTCTTTTCCAAGATACCATGCTGTGTCATGCATTTTCAAAAGCTATAACGAAGATATAACAGTGCCGTTAATAAATAGTCTTTAAAATGTAATTTTGAGCGGGTATTTTTTTAATATGTGGATCCTATCAAACTGTTTTGTATACAATTAACTATAATTTTTAAAATAACTATCGTGCGACATACTAAATGAATCAAATATCAGGGTTTACTCAAGTCAGTAGGCTGTACGACGTCTACGCACACAGCTCATGATAAAAAGTCCCTCTGTGACTCGAAACTAGTAGAGCTTTTCTTCATTAATGTACGTGAGTAAACCGTGATGTTTAGTTAATGAACTATAATTTTCCAGAACGTCTCCTTCATGTCAACCTACCTGATCGTGCTCATGCAGTTCAAGCTCACTCTCCTTCGACAAAGTGCCAGGAAGACACTGAAGTCTATAGTGAAGGCAGTCTTCAATACTTCTACCACCATGCTAGATGATGATTTCGACGAGGAAGGTGAAGAATAAAGAACAATATAAGAAGATAGTGATAGCTTATTCTAAAATGTACTTTAATCTTTTGTAGTTTTAGTTCATTTTTAACCGACTTCCCAAAAAGGAGGAGGTTCTCAATTCGGCCGATATGTTTTTATTTCTATGTATATGTATTAACACCGAGGTTTATTAGATGTCGAAATCATGAGTTTACTAATTATTTTTCTATTGCTTCCTTAGTAAAATTGTAATATACCAAGATTAATGTGAAGGCAATTAATTATTGAATATTAGAGTTCGTAGTATTTTTAATAAAGTAAATGTATTACATGGTAGAGATAATGTATTTAAAAAGTAGTTGAAGGCTATTATTAAAGAGTATTTATAACACAAATCATATTTTTTATTACTTTGTAATAAAATTGCCTACTTTTTCCTCAAATCCTAGTTTTAGATCGTACTTGATCCATCAACACAGTATTATTAATACAACATAAAATAGAGGACATTAATTAATTCACACCAATGAATGGAATATGACGTCATACGCAATTTGTTAATTACACATTGTTTAATTAAATAAAAGCACGTTTACGAGTCACTGGGGTATTCTGCAAATAATAGATATAAAAAATACTGAAACAGGAAAAAGCTAGGCAGCGAAAATATTTTTGTTTGATGAATGTTTTGAAATAAGTATACAATATATACCTACTCGTATCATGTCGTCTCGTTCATTGAACTTGGTGCCACGTGCCTTGAAATTGGTTCAAGGTTTTGATCTTTGGTTTTGATGTTTCCGTATCTCGTCTTTGAGGTCCCACAGTAGATAGTAAACCTATTGTGAAAATTCAGTGGAATCTTCCAAAGGAAGTCATTACCTAACTGGGCTAACTATTACTAAACTTGTAAGTACACAATCTATCCGTTTATGGATTAATGAACATTTTGATATTGTGCGTATCGTCACGCCTTTTATCCCCGAAGGGGTAGGCAGAGGTGTATTTTATGGCCCGTATTGCTACTGTACAATATACACCCACTTTTCCAGATTACGTGCTACTACAGAGAAATTTCTGAAAATCGAATCCGGGAATCGAACCCGAGACCTCATGCCCAACAGTTGCACTTGCGATCATTCGGCCAACAAGGCAATCACATTTTTATATCTTCGAACATAATAGTTCACAGCTGGACATAAGCCTCTTCAAAAGACCTCTACATGCTATGCAACGTAGCACAAGATTCTTCATCTTCCTAAGCCTCTATTAAATTCAAGTCAGGTCACAAATCTCATTCATAAACTACACAAGTTTTATTCAATGAAAACATAATCGAAAAATCTTTAAATAGAATAAACGAAAGCTACTAAATAAAACATTAAAAAGAAAATTATTCTGCAAAGTGAAAGTAGAACCTAAAATAACATTGTAAGAAGAAATGTAACAAAATGTATGAGGATAATTAAAACAAAACATTGAACTGACTACCAGTATATCTTGATCTCTCTGAAGTTGTCTATTTCACTGAGAAAGCGAGATAAACATAGGCGCTTATGCTAATGAGTGACAAAGATGTCGATATAATTATGGCGTACTTCAGATCGGTCAAGGTATTGGTTCTGAGAATTCAGTTAATATGAACACTGATTTTGGAAGCAATGAGTTCGAGATTGTTCTTTTCTAGACTAGATTTATAATTTCAAAATAAAAACAAGTATTCTAATTATGTTATTCTGATGATATTCTTTATTATACTTGTGATTCAAAAAAGATTGGGTAGAACTTGAAATAGAAGTTAGTAAAGTCGCAAATAAGCATAAAATCTTCGTGTCTCTCTTAAGGAAGATTAAACAAATGTAATTTAAGCCATAATACTTAACATTAGACACATAAAAAGATGTCGTATATGTATGTATATTCCCATTTAATGCCTGTCAGCAAACATGGAGTATCCATCTTCATTGTAGGAACCCAAATACATTTCCGAGAAGTAACTTGCTTTATAATTCAAGTAAGGCTTTGTTCACACTTGGCGTACTACTGCTCGAATTGATGATGTTTCTTGGAACTGCCAGATTGTGGTTGGTGCAGACCACATGTATGTTATAGTAGTGAAGCTAAGAACACTAACCTGGAACATAGTAACAATATTTGTATAAATATAGTAATTAATAATAAATAAATATCGTCACGACTTTTATCCCCGAAGGCGTAGGTAGAGGCACGTAATACCACTGTACAAGGTACAAGCACTTTTCACAATTTATGTTATGATTTCAACTAGGAACATTTCTAGACTCCCTGCGGTTAGAAAATTTCAAAAAATCCCAGCAATTATTTGCCGACGAGGGAATCGAACCCGAAATCTCTTGCCCAGCGACTGCGACTGTATTTGCGACTTGACCATTCGGCCAACGGGACAGACAATGATCAATTTTAGTGTACATAGTTTCCACCAGTAATTAAAGGAATCAAAATGAGTAACACACTTTCTAATTAGCTTAATAAGAAGGTGCCTTCATTAACTAGTAGACAAATATGTGTACTTTCAAAGGATGATATAATTTAAACTATCTACTTTACATAATTATCTAATTATGCAAAAAAGAACGCTTTACTTTTTTAAAAGCTACAAGAAGACCGTTTATTCTTACGACGGCCTTAGGATGTTTCTTACAAACAACGTAATTTGAAACTATGAATCTTTTTTCTGACTTAAAGTGAAGGCAACCATTTATATCAAGCGTCTTAATAAATGGTTTTGACTTTCACCTTACCTCTAGGATTCTAAAGAGATAGTACAAACTGTAGGTGAATTTTTTAACAAACAAATTGGTCTTTTGTTTAGATAAACCATACAAATGTTTTCTTTCTTTTTTTCTTTTTAGGTATTCTCATTTCTATTGTTCCATGATATTTTATCATGATAGTCATTTTAACAATCCGTCTTCGTATCATACTCTGTATTATTAAAACTGAAGTATGTAATACTGACGAAAAAAAAACGTGATGATAAACTTTAAGGAAACACTCAACTTTCTTGAACGTATCTCAATCAGAAAAGATCAAAAAATTTATCAGTGACAGCAGTAAAAACGCATTAAATATTATTAGAATCCAGAATATCAAGATGAAATTTTGATCATAGTGTTTTAGAATTACTAGTACTCAACATGTAACTTTCTTTTTTCTTCTATTGACCTTGACCAACGATTGCATAAAATAAAAAAAAAATGATCCCACAAAAAAGAGACAAACGATTTCATCGTAGAAATAAATTATACTACGAACGACTACGGCGTAGCAGTCGATGACGTCACCGCTACGCCAGTATAGTTCATTGAACTTCAAGTGACAAGGCTAGCAGAATGACATTGAAGTAATTAATTAAACTATGTTTCATTTGAATACAGTCATAGAGAATCCATTATTCATAATTTAAAATGTACTTTTTAAAAGTATCGTGGAATTTATAACGAGTTTCACTTTTTTTTTAATTGGTTTGATTGTGATACTTTTTCTCTGAAGGTTAAGTGTGAAAATTTATTGATTAATATTTTTTATTATTATTTATTATATCTTACGCAATTACATTTTTATTTACATTACAATGTAGCTACACAACGAAAACTCCAAGGCGTAATTTTATAAGTAAATAATAATATGTTCTTATATTAGGAAACGTTTACATCTGTACCTATAGCTTTTCGATATTTTTTTTATTTTCTATTGAACAGATAAGGTGTACTTGGAGACGAGCATAGCATGCTGTAAAGAGCGTGCTCGAAAAATTCTGTTGCAGTTTATGAAGTTAAGAATATTTTTTAGACTCTAAATCTGTTTAAAAACAGACAAAGCTACGTTTAAAAACTAAATTACTATAAATCATATTATATATTACTTAACCATTTAACACAAATCAGTTTACGACAGCAATACTTGACATTATCATTACTTTACAGCCTCCAAAACATAATTGTGTCATCACAAAAATATCTCAACAAAAGATAATTTGTTCAGGTTTCAGCTGAAAAGGAGCGAAACACGCAGACTTTGACGATTAATCAAATGTCCCATTTGATCAATGTTACAAACGAGGGTAGATAAAAAATTACTTGTTCTCAAACCGTTATTGAATCATGCTGTATACGAGTATGCGATAAATACGTTCACTTTTATTTTCAGGAGTGGTGACAGGTTTATTTTACAATTTGAATGTCTGTATCGATTGTGGTATGAAATAAAAAAGTAATACAATTATTGTATATCTTTTTTATGGTTTAAGCCGGTAAACGAGCAGACGGACTACCTGATGGTAAGCAATCGCCGCCACCCATAAACACCCGAAACACCAGAGGCATTACAAGTGCGTTGCCGGTAACCTCACACATACAACGCAAGTGTTGTTCCACGTATGTTTTCTGTGAGGCCGTGGTATCACTCCGGTCCAGCCGGCCCATTCGTGCCGAAGCATGGCTCTACTTTAGATAAAAAGTTATATAACAAGCTTTACTTCTTTGATCACAGGTAAAACACAAAATTCAATAATGAGAGTAAAATTATTGAATGAAAACATTTCAATGGCACTCTTTAATTCAGTACTCAGAAATACCCAGAATCTCAATTGCAAATACGTATTACGTAATTTTTTATACCTAATTGAAGAATCAAATTAATGTGTAAAAATCTCTCTGCGGCTTGATTCCACCAACCGAAATTAGGCTCACCATTCAATATTTCAAACTTTGATTCAATGAAAAATCCAACTGAGTGTCGGAGTTCGTAAAATATTCGGCTGAAACCGAATTAATTGACTTTCATTTAAAAAACGGGAACCATTCAATGAGGGTGCCTGCCATACCGACTTCCATTCATCTCTTTTCCACCTTTGTTTCATTTAAACTTTATTCGTTAGTAGTTTTATAATATTTTCCCACAACCCAAACTACATATAAAATGGATTCCGATATTCAGCTAAACAGAACCTACCACTATAATTATTTTTTGCATTATAGCACATATTAAAAAAATCACTGGACCGTTCGAGACATAACTTCTTCTAAAAGTTCGAATCACTTTGTTTCTATCAAACTGACAACTCTTAGACCTTCATTTTGTATTCAAAGTTTCACCTCGTAAAGGGGTGTGTCCACTTACCTTATACGTTTATAGCCGCACTGCGGTGTATCCGCATCGCTCAAGTCCAACGGATTTTGTGAATGCCACTCAATATTCTATTGATGGTCCGTTCACTTAGTACACTGCAGCTCTTTTGCCTACCAATATATTTTTGCTTTGGTTACGTAAATCTAATGCCTACATACATGCAGTAGCGGAGGAAACTTTTCTGTGCCTAGTAGTATTGTGTACATATTGAAATGTGATTGCTGCATTAATATCGTTGGCGACTGCACTTGATTGCTGAGCAAATTGTCACAGGTTCAATTACCGTGCCGACTAAAAGTGATAATGGCATTTCCTGAGTAAAATTATCATTACTAGCCCAGAGCCAGGTAGTTCGGCGGTGTTTTACTACCGTGCGAGAAGCATGCTATAATATCTCCTGCCTACTTGGCTAGTCTAGTTAGAGAGACTGGACACCATGATTGAAATCCATCGGAAGATTATCGTTATATTTAAGTTTTAATGTTCGATATTTGAACATGCATCCTTGATAACAAATTAAATCAATCCAAAAATAGTTTTAATAAAGGAACATCATTGTTTTGTTTCGATTGCAATATTAATCTCAATTATTATTCAACTTTAACGATAATGATGTTAAATTGACATTACTAGTGTTAAAACATAAAAATATATGGCATGTATCAAGTAACCTCTCGTATTACGATCTAGGCAATAACTCAGGCTTAGCTTGGCTTGAAACTGGCTGGGAGGGTAGTCAACGGTGAGAGAACCACTTGTTGCTATGGTTACGCCAGTAACATTAACCAAAAAACTTATTTCAAACCTTAGGTGTTACAAAAATAAGTTTGTTTTTCTTCAGCAAGATACTATTGTGGCTGTATTTGCGGGAGTCGTGTGATCTGGTGTTATGTGGAGTATTACCACAAGTACCTACACAGTGTATGTTATAGTATTATTACATGTCTTTCAGAAATAGTTATGACAGGCGCATGCGACACCAATTCTCTTCGATATTTGTATTTAAATTACTTTTATACTTATATCAGTATTATCTCTTATCATGAGAAGCGTTAATATATAACTGTTACTTCAATTATTTTCTATTAGGTCACCTATTTTCATGTGTGGATATAGAACTTAGGTGCATACTTATAAGTTATAAATACTATATTCCGATAAATAACTAAACTATTACTAATATATAAAAACACCTATACCATGTTTGTGAAACTTAAACATATTCAGAATTCAAATACATATTTTGTATATTTTAAGCAATAAATACAAACTCACACCTCCACGTAGTGATAAAATACTATCTCATGGCAAAAATCTGACATCACTATTCATGGTATCTCACTATGGTACAAAATATTCCCATAAAACAGTTTAAACTTTCCATCATAGTTCAATGTTCAATGTTGCACTGAACGCATAACTTTTAACAACCCTATAATAGCAACAGGGAATTTATACCTTATATGTATGTAGGTAGGTACTATAATGTTCTAGGACATAGAAGTAATAAAGTTTACACGCGTGTAAACTGTGATAAGACAACAAGTTTACTTAGACGCGACGCTGGGGCGTAGAATGGAACGGATACAGACCATCGCTTTTCATCAGATTACTTTTTTTCAATTTCTTTTTTTCAACTTAGTTTTTTTGGTGTTTAGAAACGGGAAGCATGAAAATCGGTGTTGAATGCATTGATGTTGTGGGTAGTTCTTCAGAGACAAAATTTTCGATGTCTTTGAGAATATTTTTGAAACCAACTAACAAAAAGGCATGTAATATTTTTTTAGTATAGTTTAGCTATATCAGTTACTAGGACAAATAATATTTTTTAAATAATTCCAGTCTAGGTACAAAATATATTTTTTTAAAGCTTGTTCTTCTGATTCATATGGCGTGTCCGTTTGCCATTTTCCGGAACAAAGTAGTCGATTTCGCATTTTCCCTTTGATACTTCAATATAAATTATAATTATATCGAAAGGAGATGAGTTGTCCTCTTCAAAAAAAAATATGCATTCGTTATAACTATGTTAGTATGATTATAAATAAATAAATAAGAAGTGTCCGGCGTATAATACTGATTAATATGGCGTAAGCTGCGAATGACCATACTTGGTCGGGTATTAATAATGAGAGTCTGGCTTCCTGTGCGGAGGGAAGCCAGGCGTGCAAGGGACAAGCTAGGAGGCGGACGTGCGGCTGGTTGGCTTAGATCCAGGTGTTACTAAGGTAAATATCTGATTCATCTGTGTTTGGTTTACATGGCATCCTGATTACAATGCCTATTTTATAAAATTTACTTTACAGTTTTAAAACTTTAATCTATGTTTCGTGTGAAGCTTTTTGGTTATACATTCGTGTAGAAAAATGACAAGAATGAAGTCTGTATATACGATGAGTTATGCATGATTGTAAGCAAAATCCTGATTCATCTGTGCCTGATTCGTATGGTCAAAACCGCATATGAATCATAAAAGTTGCGTTGTCCATTTTTTTACTAGTCTTATTTTTAAATTAACTTAGCTATAAAGGTTATAGCTATAATTTAAAAACTTTTTTTGAGGAATGTAATTAATATGAGTCTGAAATTGCTAATCCGCCCTGAACAAGCGTGATGATGAATGCTCGTGATTTCTCTGTGCGAAAGTACTTGAAAATGGTATTCTAAAAAGAAATTAAAAGAATGTGAAATTAAAATAAATACAGAGCTCATTTACATACAATTTTCAATTGTTCAACAGATTCATCTGTAACAATTTCTGATTCATCTGGGCAGAAAATATTCGAACGTCGATATCTCGAAAACTATTTTTTAAAAACGAGTCCCTCATTCGAATATACGTTATTCGGTATATCTATTTTCATATGAACACGTGTTACATATCTTAAAGTGGAATAAAATTTTGGCCATATGAATCAGTCGAAGAATCAAATTTCGAAGAACTACCCTTGTATTCCTGAATGAATATAGGTAATAATTTTTAGAAATGTGTACTTGTGTCTTATATTAATTAGCAGTGAGACAGAGCCCATAACACATGAAATTGAATAATACAGACAATTGTAGACCCTCCTTGTACGCCCTTTCTCTCTCCTACGAATTTTATATTTTGCTGTACCCGACAGGGTCCATAATTGTAATTAAATACTTTATTTTCTGTGTGCATTATGGATGCAATAAATACTTGAATAATAAAAAAAAACCACCAACATTATTTTCTTCTTGAATCTAGTTCTGTCATTTACAACAGAACTACTCAAATATGTTTTAGGAAACTCTTTACAGAAAACGATAAAATTAAAACCCTCTCTTATGTGCACTTTGTACCCCAAAAAAACACAAAAGGAAGGGATCTTTCTTGTTGATTCTTCGATTTTTCTCAACCCTTACAAAGTCGGTGGTCTGCCCATACATTGTAGGTTCAGAGTTTAACCGGAGCACGCTTAATTACGGTATCAGCCCCAACGGCGACGGGAACTGGATTAAAGTCACCAAGTCTTCGGTTATGTGACTTTATTGTTGATACAGAGTGTCCCTAATTAGTACCGACTGTGGGTTACTGTTCTTAATTCTTTTATGAACTAAGTTTGTTGAAAGTAATCAAAGATCCATTCGATACTAATGAGATGGGGTTTTCTTAATTGTAGTTTTGTTTAATTTGCTTTTACATAATTATCTGTTGGAATAGTTCAGTGATTTAAGAAATTATTCTATTACTATTGCACTTTGCCGGAGTCTGTGTTTCCTGATGGGTATAACCTGGGTGTCTTCAAGGCCCGAGTGAATAGGTTGCTTATGGGCAGACGTGCTCCACCGTAGGCCGCATCATCACTTACCATCAGGCGAGATAGCGGCCAAATGTCGACCCATTAAATGTAAAAAAAAAAGTTTAAAAGATTACAAAAATACATCCATGATGTAGCTTAAAAAAAATATTACTTACTACATCATTTAATAAGGTAAAATGTAATAAGGAATAAGGAATGTAATATTTATTCACCGATTTTCAAAAGGCACCTATGTACCTATAATGTGAATTAAAATATTTCACTCGATCATTTTGGACATATTGTGTATTTTTTGATTTTCCTTGAATGAAACCTTCAGTATCAATTTAATACATTATTACTATTATCAATTTCTCTTAAACCATTAATATACTATTAAGCATTCGTAACAAGAATCAATGGAGGCCATTGAGACTACGAGGATGGATTAGGCGCGTAATTACTCGATGTATGTCTCATTAGAGAGATTAAACGGTAGTGGTTCCACTGCGGCGACGCAAGGATTAGCTGCTCCATTGAAAACCCTTACTGATGCTTTTTGATCTGAATGCTATAGGACCAACATAAGTGCTTTACTATTGATTTAGGTTATTTAGTAGAAATGGAATTCTTGCTACATAATATGTCCTTGAAGACAGGAACAATGTTATGTAGGTGTAATGGAACCTGTCAAGTAAAGCAAATCACAAGGTTTTATTATAATACAATTTTTCAAAGTCAAAGTCTAAATTACTTTTGAACGTCTAAGCAAACATAATAAAATAAAAACTGTCTGTCTGTCTGTCGATCATTCATCTAGTTAAGGTATTTGCTCGTTCTAAAGTGTAAATTCTTATGAAGAAAAACGATTGGTAAATTAAATAAATTAGTCCAAATTGAAAACCTCTTTCGCTTTGTGCATTCAATAATTTATCATTTAGGATTTTTTCCGTCCATTTATTTTAAACAGTTTATTTCTTTTTCCATTTTCAATTTTAATTAACACGACTAATCCTTCTTTGACTACGCTAGTGTTGTGAGTGAGCCGGTTAAACTCACGTCGTTGGCAGAGTCCCAGCAGTTTACCTAATCTGCATTGTAATTATCCCCTGTAGCCGCCGTGCAATTTGTCCACAGGACGGACTTAGCTTGATAAGTGAACTCTGTTGTTCTATTAATTTTAATGCTGGATTTGTGGTCGGATAATTATTTTCTGGATTTTTCGTGAACAGGTTTTGTTTTATGAATTGCTAGTTTAGTACTAGGGTTAGGTTAGGTTAGGTTTAGGTTAGGGTTAGGTTTCTTTTTTATTTTGTCTGTGCTGAAACTGAAAATGATTAAAATTTTACTAAGTTATTAAAACTGGGTCCTAGGTCACATTTCATTCCGGAGCTGCGGACAACGTAAAAGCTTACCGGGACTCCGGCTCAAAGCAGGAGAAGGAACGGGGTGGTTTTTAACTAGTAAGAGTCTGACACTCCCTCTCGCCTCGCCCAAAGCGGGAGAACTAATTGTATAATTTTCCCTCATAAAAAATAAATACATGGCAAAGGTTTAAATCACGTATAAATTCATATTCATTATAAGTCTGTTCTACGTTCTAATTTCTTCGTTAGTAGCCTGTTTTAATTAACCCGGCGTCATGGGGGTTGGGTCTGTGCGACCCACCACATTTTATTTCGCTTGTAGTTCGGTTACTATGCGTGTGACGTTGCTGCTCTTCTCAATAGCTGGAGCTGTTGAGTTGTCCTACGCGTCGCAAGCTACACGTTAGTCGTGCCACGGCCGCAGTGGGAGATACAGGAGCACAAAGTTAAAAAAGGTACGTGAGACCCATCCCCGCAGTCGGTGTAACAATTTTGCGCCATTTTGTATACATAGTCTTTAACTTATTATCTGTGTTTTTATCATTTTTATCTTTGATTTTTTATTTTTATTTACAATTGTAGCTGGTTATGTATAGTTCAATGTATTTTATTTGTATTTTTTGTAGGTACTTAGTAAAAATGGACCGTGAAGAGGCTGAACGACAGCGTATTCTGGCAATTTTACAAGAGTCTGACTCACGAAGTGTGTGACGAAGAAGATCACTAGAGTGAGCGTAGTATTTCAATTGACACAGAACAGGATATCTCAGAGTCTGATAATGATGATATTCCACTGTCTATTCGATTGCATAAAAATCGTTCGCGAGAAGAGCAATTTACATCCGAATTGTTTAGTTCTTCAAACATAAACCGTGATAATTCTTCGGACTTTTATCATGGCAAAGACGGAACAAAGTGGAATAAGAGGCCTTTTTGACAAAATGTCAGAACCAGACCATTTAAGTAGAAGAGAAAATGTTTGTTAATAATTTTAGTTCTTTTTTTAAAATTTTATTATATATAATTAAAACATACATAACATAATATTTGTGTTTTATTTAATCACAAAAATACCCAAAAATATAAACACGCATAAAAATAGTCTTTGTTATTTATAAATTTATACAAATAATTTGGACAATATGAAAGGGTCGGTAAGACCCACCCCAACGTCCGTGTAACACTTTTCTACCCCCATGACGCCGGGTTAAATCAAGCAAGCAATCAAGTTTTCTACTCTAAACCTCGCAACACCAGTTAATATGTTTGACAAAAAAATACTAATAAAAAAAACTAACGTTTCAAAAAGTTGGAGTATACACAAAATTTTTGCTACTTATAAGACAGTATATTCATTTTTCAAATCTCCAACCTAATAATAGAACATGTACTTAAAGTCTGAAGGAAAAAATAATTGATTTCCCAAAGGCTGTGTTTTTCGTTTATATAGCAGACATTTGGTAAAAAAATGACGTGACTCAGATACAGAAGTTTCTGAATAAGCCCACATTTGTGGTGTACTTACTAGGGAAAGTTTTAACAAGTTTTGTTTAGGTATAGCGCATACATTCGGTTGAGATGGCAACTAAATACGGCGACAGACATAAAACTGGTGTTTAAAAACCTATTTTATATGAAATTGGATTAAGTCCATTTTTCTTAGAAACAAATTAGGGCTCAACGCCTAATTTTCATCTTTTCACATAATAACGTAAAAAAGATTCCCACGAATTGAACTAGTAACCTGAACACGTAATCATTAAAACGTGAAGGAAAACATTAAATATGATTCATCGGAGTCTTAACGAGTATCTAGACTCTTCTATTACTGCTTCAAAAACTTTATCTAAGTTGTCAAATAAAATGTATCTATCAGAAACAGCCTAAACACATGAAAAATGTGTGGGCGTACAGGTCCTAAAAGTAAGATATATGCGAGACCTTACCTGCCTTCACAGGCGTCCTACAAAGGCCGTTTGAGACGTAAACAAATAAATCCCGAATTGTTTTCAACAAACAGTTACCTTCTCAACTTTATGTTGGCCATTATTACAGACCTTTTCGATTTGAGGAATCATTTTATGACTTTTCACGTGCCATTCACAATTTTCTCCTGTATTTTGGTGTAACTTTATTTGTCTCATTATCCGTGTGTCGTAAAATATCAACTGTAAGGTATAAAATATAAAGGTCCACGTGTATTTACGATCAATTATAATTTAATGTCTATTTTATTGCCCGAAGGCACTTTGGATACCTTTTCTAGAGATCGAGCAATCGAGCATGTTTGTTTTACTTTGTACTTGAATATCGAATAAAGTTGTAATAAATAGTACAAAGTTGTGAAGCGAAATACGTCTCCAAGACGCCCATTTTGGTAGATACAGACGATATGATTATCGTCTCTTTATAGAGACTATATAACTATAGAGACTATAATAGAACAACAAAAGATTAAGTAACGATCCAATGATATTATATTGAAAGTTTTGTAATCAAAATTCTTAGTAAGAAAATTGTTGATTGGGTATTATGCCTGCCTCCAATATCCAGAAATCAATTCGCAAAAACGTAATTAAAAACTCTCCCTAATCCAATTCCTCGACGCCTGTCTTCAAACTGCCATCTGCGTTCAGCCAATTTATGTATTTCTTCCAATATTTTTGTAATAATTCCCTGTCTATCCAGGTGACATAGTCTCAGAGCCTAATTTGATCGTAGGAGGCCACCAATTTGTCCCCCAAAGTAAACACTCGGTGGCCACGACTCATCCCCTCGCCAAGAAATTCAATTAAAGCTGGTAACTCTGTTGCATGTCCTTGCTTCGTTACCTACACAGTGTATATGTATCATGTACGGCAGGTAGGTGAAATAGTGTGGAATATATGAAGTAAATTGGTGTTGGTTCAACAAATTAAGCTGCAAACGTGTTGTGTTCTTTTCTCGGAGATATTGCGCTGACTGACTGTGGAAAATTATTTCGCTGTTTGTTCTTTTTGCACTATGGTATTGGTCACGTCTTTGCATTTAGAGAAAATTCGTTTATAAAATGACTAGGGTTAAAAAAACATATTTAATGTTGAAGTCATTTCATTTGGCAGTGTTTATGTATATGTTTATGTAGGTATTGCCATCAGCACTCTGAACCAATTCAGTAACTTGCGTCAAAACCCAATAATACCTATCTTCTAGAAAAAATATAACCTTCTGTTATTGTAATATCGTTTCTGTCATCCTAATTTTGCGAGACAAGTCGAGACGAATACGATAATTTGTTTATTTTTTTCTAGTAAACTCGTTACAATTTAGTATAATTTTGATTTCTGTAAACAAGGTCCTATTTACTCTGTCTTTCTTAAGAACAAATATTTGTACATGAGAGAAATATATGTACCTACGTACCTGCTCAATCACTGAAAATTCTAGTCACGTATAATAAGACCCACTCCAAAAAAGTAGGAGCAAAAGTAAAATAGCATTAAAAGGATCAAACGACCTTTTGGTAGTCATCCGAGCTAGGCATCTAGATTCTAGATATCTAGGCATTCAAATCGAGTAGAATTTTTATCGATAACAGAAAAAACGTGAATTTCTATTGGAATTGGCTGACTTTGACAATAGAACACATCTGTTGTAGATACTGACAGCCATTCAAATGGACAACGCTGAGAATAAAAAGTTAGTACCAAAATCGTTTCATTCTATTGTTACAATCCAAATTGAAGTTTACAACGCGTAGACTGTTTGATGTCTGACAGTTTTGTTTACTATGTATTTTTCATTCGACTTTGTTAAACTAAGAGTCGATGAAGAAGTTCAATTTGAGAAATTGATAGATTATAAACAAGAATAGATCTCTTGATTACTTACTTGAAACACTGTTACGTCATTGTCGTAGCAAGATAATTTGAAATTGTGTTTACGCATTTAGTATAAAGCTTGTTGTATTGTAATTCTTTTCATCATCCTATAGGAACGCCTGCTCGCCTCGCCTAAGGCAGGAGAAGTATAAACCTTGAAATTTATATTAGAAAGTCTTATTTATTTTCTACTCACACTTATGACCCATAATTACCTATTAACATTCTTCTAAACTGAATAAAATTTTCCCTAACACAAACTGCTCTTATCATTACATGCGATAATCGCCATTATCAAAAAAAACTTCGTGTCAAATTTTCCCTTAAAAGACTTTTCAACAAAATGTCCTACCAGATATTTAGGTCAAGTGGTACATATTTTTGCATAGCCAAACAAGAAGATGTGAGCTAAAAGGGAAGGCAGCCCAATCGATTGGTGATCAATCAAAATCTCATTTAAACACGTCATTTAGGCGGAATCTTCTATCCATCTTGCGTAATTTTGACCTTACACTGTGTTCGTAGGTCTGGAACGAGATATCGACCATGTTTCTTGATTTTTTGTAATGACTTCATTTTGTGTCTTGGCTTGATGAATGGTTAAGGAATGTTGTAGTTTGATTTTTGCATCAGTGCTTGTGGAAACAACGATACCTACCTACGGATTTACGATATTATTATAGGATGTTGAAGCATTTCTTTACGTATTTCTTTTTTGAAAACTATAATTGTGGTATTTATAGGTTTACAGAAAGTATATGAAGAAATGAGGTATTTAACATTTAGAGGTGTTTTCTTGATAAATATGTATAACAGTTGTCTCTGGTTGACATATAATAACTTCAACATTGTATACCTGTAATTAGGTATACACAGAAAACCTACAAATACTGTCTTGGTCTAAAATGACCTACACAGTTCACAAAACTCACTTAATAAACTGGAACCACCAACAAACATTAACACATTGCTCCTTAATTGAAACCAAGGAAGTTTTCACCTTCGTTCAGTCTTTTCCTCTCAATAATTTTCAATTTCTCGAATTCCATTTCCATGTCGTCTCTTGAGTCTATTTCCCGTCACTCAACATACTTTATTCAGTACCAAACTTTGCCAATAGTACTTTAAAACTCTGTGAAGGTTCGAGAGAGATCGTGTGTGATCGAAATTGCACTGCTCACCTAGATTGAATGGAACGGTTATTTAAAAGAGACGGAATACTTTGAAAAATTGTATTGTATTCAGTTTAAGAATACGTGTATTTTTGTTTAATTACATAAATAAAAATATTGAATATCGATCTACTCGGAACCAGAATTGGTTGTTGTATAAATATCTTCGAATTATAAGCGTTATACTTTCAAGCGATTGTGTTTGAGTAAATATATAAATTCTGAATCAATTAGCCCTATGAATGAAAGGGTAGGGTGAAGTGGACTTACGGCACGTAATAGATACCACAGTACAATGTACACCCACTATTCATAATTTGTGGTATAAATTCAATGTAATAGGGGGTGAGCCTATTGCCATATACTGGTCATAAAACCAGGCTCCGTACTAGTACTGAGAAATGTCTGAAAGATCGGAAAAGGTCCAACAATTCTTTGTATTCTTTGTATCAGTTACGAATAGTATTAATAAATATAACACACACCTTTGCCTATCGCAAAAAATCAAGCTAAATAACAATAATAATTCGTACCAAAACACCGAAAAGCACTCACAAGAAACTATTCTTTCCTATTCCGATAGCGTTCGGTAAGCAGATTAGTATTTCAATTACGTACAAGTTGGCTGGTTGCCATTTCACACAAGTTATAAGTGCTGGTTAGGAACGTTGGGTATTATGGCACTTGTAGACGATACGGTACAATGGCCAACTTGTCTCAGGCTCAAACCATTTATTGTATAGTCCTACTCCTAAGAGGTTTTCGTACAGGGTACAGCCTTGAGCTAATAACTCTTTGTTATGATATCATCATTCTTTGTAATGTATGAGATTGTCTAGTGACAAAGGGTAGTTGATTTGGAGTTTTATTTGTAGTGCGATTACTTGTAGCTGGTAGAAATTGTTGGAATGAAATTTGTAGTCTTAGTACGAATTTGTTTTACGTTTAAGGTAATCGGAACGATAGCGCGTTCGGCATGGTTAGTTCATTTGAACTGGCCAATCACAGCGCATAACAAATTCGTAAAGCAAGCTTGTACTAAGGGTACTCGTGAAGAACCGCGAAAAATTAGGAAATAAAACGAACTAAATTGATATTGATACTACTAAAAGTATATAATGTTAAAACAGACTAAACTTAACATAGAATTTTCTACCTAAACGTAAAAGTAATAAGTAACATTATCCCATGAATTAGTTTACCCATCTTAATAAACTACAGCAGTGAAAAAAAAAACGAACGGCCAACACCTCTCGACTACTTATCGACGAAGATGGATGGAACTGGCCTGTCACTCAGTACTCCTCCTTCCCTCACTTACAAAATAAAGAACACGACTGGAATGAATTCGATAAATGAGAAACGCATGTTAATATAAGAGACTAGGCACCAGCGTACTGTGATGAACCTAATCCTATAAAACTGTGATCACACGCTTGAAAAGCGTGGAGAGAATTGAGGAGATAGTTCAGCACTGGATTCTCACGAGTTGATGATAATGCGTGTTGATTCTCTGGCCTGGAGAATTAAAGTCTGTTGTTCAATTGAGGATTTATTTACTTTATTTTATTTTACACTTTATGTACATTAGTTATACAACACCTTTGTATATTTACAGACTTAATGCCAGTTTGGCATTCTCTACCAGTCAAGTCAAGATTTATTAGTGCCTAACCATTGGATAGTCAATCTTTGATAACTACAATGATTGGGCAATTCGCTTGTGCATTAATATGATAAAGTTTACTAACTTGTTTGATATTGTCAATATAGTAGTAGTTCATATGATATGATAGAGTTTACATGTTATTTAATATTATCAATAGTTTCATGTTTATCCGCTATTCGATGAGACTAATAATGCGAATTCCATTGTTGAAACTTTGTTAGTCGGTACAATGGTATTTGTTACAAATTATATTTTTACTAGCCTCTGCCAGTGGCACTGCCCGCGTTCCCGTGAAATAAAAAAAGCCCCAAAAGGCTGAAATTTCGGAAAAATCTAAAATATCCCAGTTCAATATACAAAGCAACACTACAAATTAAATATATGTAACAAATTGATTTGAATTTTGAACTCTGGTCTCCGAGTCTCGCTGTGTCGTTCATAGCTTGAAAACAAGACGATCGATTGAGCCCCAAATTCATGGGATACGTCCGATGTATTCCTGGTAACCTTTTCAAACTTGTTTAATGTGTGTTTTTTTTCTGACTAATTTACAGATTATTAGATATTTTAAAACTAAATAGATGTTTATTAGTAGTTATCATTTACAGATTTTTATTGTTAGTTAAAATAGCACAAAGAATTTGTTTTTTTGTCATTGTTTCAGTCTTATTGAAATGTATGATAACTATGTATGTACTACAATGCGTATCAAAAGATCCTTTTTATTGCATTTTGTTTATGTTCATGCACAGTTTGATTTTCTTACTAACCCCCAACAACAAAGTTTCTCAGATCCAAACCACAACGAACGATACTCGTTTGTTTATCATTGATATTATGAGTCAACAGAGTTTTCTTTTATGTGTACACATATTACAGCTTAACGAACATTTTCTACATAAAAAGCAGAAATATCTCAACATATAAACTTGACTTTTTATGTAAGGAAGGCTGGATAAAAATAAAGTACGTACTTCCTTCAACTTATAATTGAAAATAACGTAAGCTGAATCAATTTCATTCATACAAGTAAATTGCTTGACTTCCGTGCGTTCACATTATCATTTTCATACATTCCCTCACGTAATGTCTTCGTGATATTCACCCAAACGGCCATTTTCATCGATTCCAATAACATTTCAATCACACACAAATAGCATATCAAAAGCATTTTATCAGGAAATTGCTGAAGAGCTATTACGCAGACAGTAGCAGTTATACGTAAAACTAGGTTGCGCGCCACTCGTCTAGGGCGGCGGCCGCAGGGGGGTAGCGATGGGTGTCGTATCGTAGCAACGAGCAGCATCCCTCTCAGTGTGCTCCCGACGATCGTACGGAACGCCCGCGCGCCCCTCCCTGACATACCGCTTCGCTCAACTTGAACGAACCTCACCGAACGTTCCATTCAAATTCAGTGCAGTGACAACCAAAATGTTCATACTGTTCATATTACTGACTGTGTACCTCATAACTCTATGCCACGGTTAATGTGCTAATTGCAATGGATTTGATATTATCGGCGTAAGATAAGCCTGCCACGGAGTTGACAGAACGTTGTGGATCTTTTCAACTGCTTCGACAGTTGGTGAGTTTTGTGATTGGATTTTTATCTCTAACATCGTTTTCGTTCCTTAGTTCTAATACTCTTTTGTGTTTACTTAGCGCGTACTTTGGCTGTATACAAAGTCACCATAATACTTTTACTACACGCAATTACCTAAGTACGCGTGTTTAATGTCGTCATTTGTTACGCCCCGTGGAATTAAAATTAATTGCTAAACATAATTTCGTTGGGTTCCAATATATCTGTTTCAATTTAAATTATGTTACATAGGTCGTTTTAATTATGTCTCTGCTAACGTTCTTGTTTTGTAATTAGTTTCGGAGCTTGAATTTCGATATCTTGGCGCGTTGACGATGGAACCTTTTTCCAAAAATTCGTCGAAGAAAAGAGGGTACAATTTACCTGTTCTCGACCGTGGAGTGTGTAGCTACGTAGCTACATATATGTATGTGTTTTTGCGTCGTACGGACACAATTGAGACGAAATATGATGTATGGACCGATTAGTCATATTGTTTTGTACGTCACGAGCTGTTTACAGCGTTACAGGCATATTCCTACAATGTCTTTGGCATGAAATACTATATACATTTTATACTGAAGACGGTATCGAGAAACATTCATAACAAAATTGTTGTTTATGCAACAATGTTATGTAACATGTATTTTATATGGCAATAAGATGAAATCAGTTTTGACTTTGTTATTTACGGGACCAAAATAAATATTTTATTGCAATGACTATCAAAACCAATAATATAAATAAGCACCAATCTACAAATAATAATTAAAACAATGAATCAATCGGGAGATAAACAAATAACTCGAACTAACAAAGGGATGGTATAATTACAATTTGAGTCTTGTATTTATTTGACTAACCACCATCGTAGAGTTAGTAGATAGAGATTACATATACCTACCTACAACTATGTAGCTATATATAAACCGACAACTTATAAATTTTTTGTTACTAAACGAACTACTGCTTGATTGGTCAAAGGGTTATACCTAATGGACTAACTGAGCATGAAATATCTAAAAGATGTCCTACTGAGCTTGAAAAATTCCAGATGTTTTCTTCATTCGAATGCCCATTTTCAGTTTTTAGTATTAGGTTATCAGAGAGTATATAATAAGTATAGGGGAAGTTAGTATTTAATATTAAGTACCTAGCATGATGTTTGAATTTGTGTTTCACATTTAAAAATTTAATCGCTCTCAATGTAGGATTAGTATGGTAAAAAAGATTAAGTTTACCTTTGACTGGAGCATCAGACAAAAAACTACCATAATGTTATATTATGAAGGAGCATATTTGCGTTGCGCATTTATCATAACCATTCTCTTTTAGGGATATTACGCAGAGCTAATTCTTAAAAACAATTTTTGTTGCAAGTACATTTTGCCGTTGTTATGTTTTCCCTGAAATGTTTGTCTGTCCCCCGGGGCATGATTCAATGGCGGCATTGCGTTTTCCGTGTTTCGTAAATTTACGCGACCTTCAGCAGGTCGTCGATCCACAATATACGAGGATACTCTTTATGTTTTTTAAAACGTAATCACCATTTTGGGATTTTTTATTCACATTAAATGATATTTTTTTACGGTGTCGCAATCATTAAATAGTAATGTTTGTTGATCAGGACTATCCTGTCAAGTTATCTCTACGCAGCTTTTACATGCATGCTTGAAAGCCTTCGTCTTACCGAAATAAATAATGTTCCTGTTCCAAACTATATCTTTTGATACCAACGTCCCGCCTTTTTATCCTTGAAGAGTTAGGCAGAGTTAAACATTACGGCACGTAAGTCCCATGTAATAGGGGGTGAGCCTTTTGCCATATACTAGGCTATATCTTTTGATGTGTTTGAATTAATGACTAACAATAATTATTATTATTCCTTTGAACAGAAATATGATTTCGAATGATCTTTTCTATTTTTTACTTTGTGTAATACAGAAACTGAATATCTTACAGTCAATTCAGTGCCAATACACAAGTTGCGGTATAAAAACTGCAAGTTTAAAACTTTATAGGGCCTTATTAATGACAAACACGTACCTACTTCTATTTATATACCTTCATAGTTTAGATAGAGGACTGTGTTTGCGGTCACAGACCCTTGTCCAGGGTGACATAGGTCATTATCAAGTGCGGTATACATCTATTGTTAGACTACAAAATGTAAATAATTATTTTAATCTGTTATAAGTAGTGTCAACTTATACTTTAATCCAAAAATTATTAATTATACTTGTGGTATTATTTCATCTTCCTTAACTAAAAAAATCACGATTTACTCACACGCAGCCTAGTCACGCTGCTCATGATGAAGAGTTCCTCTGTGACTCAAAACTAATAGAGCCTTTTTTCATTAATATTCGTGAGTTAACCGGGATTTTTTAGTTAATTTAGTATGTCACACAACAGTTATTATAAAAATTCGTTAGAATGCTATTTTCAGCAAAATCCGATAAACATATAAAGAGGCCATATTTTTGAAATTCCTATATAACTTAGATGCCATCTTTCATTCAAATAATAACGTAGGTACTTATTCTCTAAACTTTAAAATACATTAATTCAATGTCATGTTAACGCAGACTTAAAACAATATGCTTTTTTAAAGAATATGTTCGGTTCAGCTCACAAACTTGTGATTTTATCCAATAGAGAAAAGGATTTATTTTTCTTTTCATCCGTACTTATGAACTTTCCGCTCTCGAATGTAATGGAAATGTTCTGACAACTTTCCAATTGTAAGTTGAATATTGTTAAAAGATTTCGCGATCATAATTTCATTGTAGTTATTTTTTAAACGTATTTAATAGTAACGATAGGTATTCGCGAATTAAAATTAAGCCATAGCTCTAAGTTTGTAATCGCCAATTTGGCTTAAGCAAAGGTGATGATAAAGAGTGCTTTTCCACTAGAGATGTGCCATGTAGCTGTGCGATGAAGATGCGCAGCTCGTGTATGCGATTTATTGATAGTGGGGAAGTCATATACAGCCCACATCTTTCCATATAAAAAACATAACTTGAGTGTATCCGTTTCTACTAGTGCTATGCTATGTGTACCAATAAATAGCGCATTTCTGGTAAAAAAGCACCCTAATGCCCTCTTCTTATGTGAGAAGAGGCCTTTATTCTTAAATAGGATAATCAAGTTCAGGCTGATGATGATCATGATCATATAAGCTTATGTAATCAAAAGCAGATGATAACATAATAATGATTATGTTATATCATAATGATAATAATGAATTAGAAATGGTTCGTTGGTTTAGAAGATAAACTGTTAATCTAATTTAAAATGTGATTTCTATAACGAGTTTCGTCTTACGTCAATTTTAAAATAACAAATAGTATTATGGTTTTATAAAAGTAAACAAGTTGACTAAAGAAAATTTTATGTTGTTTTACTTTTTTACTTACTGCTAATGAACTTCAAAGTTAAACAAAAGCAAAGCATTAAGACTCTTCCTTAAAAATATTCACCCTGAAGGCACCAAATTGATTACTCTACTCCCTAGGGAAATAAGCTTAATGATAATTTTAAAATTGACGAGAGCACATCCAGGTTTATGCATTCACACTCGATTGAATATCTCAGCTCGATCCTCGGGAGAACGGACTTGGAAATAATGATAATCATAATAAAAACGCTTGGCTGTGCACTTTTGTGTTCAGAATTCTTGGGTAATTTCTCATTTTGGGGATATATTTTTGAAATGGTTTCACTATATTTCCAGAAAAATCTACGATTTACTAACATGACAAATAAGCTTTTTGGAGAAGTGTGTTTTTTTGTTGTTTATAATATGTATATGTGTGTGTAATTTTTTTAAGGGGTGAAATCCTACAATGACGTCTTCCGCCTTGGGCGAGGAGAGAGGGAGAGTCAGACTCTTACTGACTAAAAACCACCCCTTTCCTACTCCTGCTTTTCGAGCCGGAGCCTCAGTAAACCCGTAAGGTAGTCCACAGCTATGTATGTGTAGTTAGTGTGGAGGTATGTAATAGATGTTCAAAGAAATCAAAGACCGATTTTTTTTTGTAACTAATAAAAAATAAATAGACATGATGATTTAATAGACACACTTTTCGTTTGTTTTTTTTTTCGGGTGTTAACGGAATTCTAAATAGGTGTAGGTGTTAATGTCTCGGCCCACAGCTAGCCAAAGGTTATTAATATTGCCACCCACATTGCTTTGATAGTAGTAGGTACAGAAAACACCACGTCAACCTACATATTTTTGTTACATTTGTTGGATTTTCAACTTTTATTATTTTGTTATAAAGTCGAAAATCTAGCAAAAAATGTTTGGCTATTTTTATTTTAATGTCAAAACGTCATCGCTCTGTTTATGTTGTTAAATGTTATATTGGCAGACATATAACTTGGTTGGTTCGTTATTTTTCTATTTAAAATAAATTGAGCTTTAAAGAGGACCTGGCCCATTATTAGGCTACAATATTTATGTAAAATTATGATTTTATTTTAATCCCAATTTATTTTAATTGCTATTTAATCCAGGTTCTCGTGTAGATAAACTCATTGGCATAATTCTATTAATAGATCTGTCAATGCATTACAGAATTAATTAAAATTATAGATTAATATTAAAATGTTTTACTCGAATTTTAGTTTAATTATACTTTCATTAAGTGTATTAAAAACTAGCTTCAACCACAAAACACAAAACTTTTTAATGTTTTACATTTAGTCACTTTTAATAACAGACTTGCATTGTTAGTAACTTAATTTTATTAAAACTTTTGAATTAAAAGTAGCTTAATTTAAATGACTACGAGTTTTAACTAGCATAGTTTTTTCGTAGTTTCTTTTTGTTAGCAATATAAGTATTAAATGAATGAAATTGAGTAAAGTGATATTACTAGATTTTTTATTTATACATAACTCGCTGCCGTAGACGCTCTGATTGGTTGGTTTATTCGAGCCGGCCAATCATACCGTCGAACGCGCTCACGTTTCGGTTACTTTAAACGTAAAGCAAGCTTGTATTAAGGGTCAGTAGCAGAAATTATGATAATTATAGTGGCGTGAATTATGTATTGTATAATTTTCGATAATAGGACAATTAAAAGTAAAAAATTACACGTAGTCATTAAATCAATATAATATTTTTTGTTAATAGCGACTAAATGGAACAACACTACCCAAAATCGACGAACCAAATAACATTTAAAAAGCAAACAAAACAAACCACTAAACTACAACACAACAAAAGTTAAATAAACACACGATATAATGAAAAATGTCCACCATTTTATTCAGAGATGAAAAAATAAACAAATCCATTATCGTAAAAACAGTGTTACCAGGTCCTTGCGTCATCTAATATTTATTATATTCGGTTCGTATCTCAATTGATACGTAACAGTGGTAATGCGTACTCACAAACGGAATATTAATGATCTTAGGCATACTGCGCAGCTTACAGACTATAATAGATCAGCCGACTGCTTCCATTAATTATTTAGATCACTACAATCTCAATTTACATCAAGATATCTTGGAGAAATTGACAGGGAGTCATTGTTCATCTGTGAAACGGTATTACTTAGTAGACGTTTGCTTGATTTAGTGTTTACAGTATTCTATGGTTAGGTACTTTATTTTTGTAACTTTGACTTTTATAGACCAAGAATACAAACTGTGATCAATACTCTTATACTCTACTCTCGTTTTTTGTATCTTTCAATGTGTTTGTTTTGTTATTTCAAATATTCTTTGAAAAGTTTCAGTTGATAGTACCTACAGTTTATATTTGTATGCTACTAACGGCTAGACGTAGGGAACTATAAATATAACACTGACTATGTACACCTTTTTATGCCTATGATCTACAAATAAACATTTTGATTTGATTTGATAATTAATAAAAAAGCGTAAAATTTTTGAAAAATCAACTTCACACCCTTCCCAATTATACCTCTTCTAATTCTATGGACAGCTCCGTTGATCGCTTACAATTAAGCAATTAGTCTGCTCGTTTGCCCCCTATCCCATAAAACTGTTTTATTTTTCTGTAATTTTATTAAATTTAATCTTCCATCACCAAATTAAGCAAGCAAATATTCTTAAAATTCAATCAGTATTTCTATTTTTATGTCTATTTTTTGACCATTCCAAACCAGGATATACATAAAAGGTGACATTTTCATTTACTGCCCGTCTGTGACCCTCGAGGTGACCTCATTTAATATCCATCTCGTATCGAGGATACAAAAATAGTACCAACAAGGACTCCGATAGCTTGTACCGAAACTTTGAAGGCCACAGTTATTTACAAAATGTGTCTATGATAGATTACTTCAATACTAGACAACTATTATTATAAAAGATATTTTATGTTCGTTTTTGAGGAAAATGTGTATTGTATACCTAAAATGTAATATTTCTAGCCGATATCTAAAATGAATTAACATTACTGTGTGTTGATAATCTCAGTAATTAATATGATCTGATATGATCTGATCAAAAAGTAAATATGTAACGAAAATATAATAAAAAAAATCAGTAACTTTTCACTCAACAGTTTTCACGAAAATATAATAAAAAAAATCAGTAACTTTTCACTCAACAGTTTTCTGAATATTGTATGCAAATGATTTTCCAATGAAAAACAATCATGAGCTTTTAATAAACTGAACTGAATTCTATCAATTATACCATTTATAAAATCAAAACAAATCAGTGCTAAAAATCCAGTTGTTCAAACTAACCATTACAAAAAAAAAATGTCTAACAAAAAACATTAGACTTTTCAACTTTACTCATGATATGACATTTCATTTGCCACAAACAACAAAAAAATATTTGTAAGAAAAACATAACTGGTAATTTCCCAGCACTAAAAGGTCACACTGACATTTCATACCTTATTTGCAATGTCAGCCTACGCACAGACACGGGGCGTATTTTATTTCACATCTCTAGTCTAGTAACACCTGACCATACATCATTCTGTTTGTAGAAAGTCTGAATCTGTAATAAAAAAAAGTCTTAAAGAAAGTACTAGGTATTCAATTATACTTGACATTTCGTTTTTAGCAATTTAAGAAGTCTATTTTACTATTTTTTGAGTTACAGTGCCAAATCCGCGTGAAGATTAGTAAACTACTTAAAAAGTCGAAGTAAAAATAACTTAGTAAAAGTGTCCTTAAGGATAAATCTCAGGTGGTCTACTTTATTTTAGAAGTATGTATCTCATTATATTTTATGTAGCCGTACGAATAGGTTTTGCCCATGTTTATGACTAACTAGCTACTACACCGCAAATTTTAAATCGAACCTGGAGATCCTGTGGTCAGCAAGTTCAAACAATTTCTCTTCAGCTTTATATATCAAGTATGTACATAAACTAATTGGCATTATTTCCGTTCCCAAAGTGTCATAGAAAAAGAACCCAATACATTTTAGTAACAGTCATTGATACCTATACCTTTTCCCATATACCTACATAGATAGGTACAATACGATTTACCCGAAAAAGGCTTTGTGTGAAAATTTTCCACAGTTACGTTTATAACACATGTCTCGGTGAAAGCATAATATTCAAGATCACTCAAAAGGCGACGACCTTTGAAGTTCCCTATTGTACCGAAGTTCTTTACAGGCTTTGCTTCAAGTAAAACCTTATCTTTCTTTACCTGCTAGCGTAGATTTACCGATATAAAGACGCCGCAAGTAAAATAATGGAGTTGTAATCAATCATAGTTTGGTAAACAGAAATTTATAAAAAAACGTATGCTTTCCTTCGTATACACGTTAAAGTAGTCCATAGGTTTATATAAGTTTTTAAACTGACATGGTCACTAACACTAGAACTTAGTAAACATAGTAAATATCCCTTTTTAAGTTTCAATTCTAGTTCATAGGTTTATATTCCACCAGCTGACTGTCTCGGGCTATTGATTATAATAATGTCTCTTTATTGCACACATACATTAAACACATCTAAATCGTAATAGTAATTTGAGTACAATGGGCAAAAACACATATCTCATGATAATTACAATACAAAAAGAAAATGTAAAACACGTCGACACTACCTATCCAAAGAGAACATAAAGCCATAAAATTTCAGAGAGCCTAGTACCAATACTAGGCAGATGGTATTACCAACACGTGTGGAGTATACCGAGTCGTAAACTGTGATAGCAAAAGTTGCGAGACGTTCATTAAACTTTCGTTATTGATACTAAGTAATATTCGATAGGGATCGATACGTGGTATTCGAAGAATAGGGCTTCACAGTTTAGTTGGTAGCTGTATTGAATGGCATTGAATGGATCGTTGGATCAAATTTTGAACTTGAATTGTTTGTTAGGATAGTGATCGATGCGTGCACGTGTCGTTACACGTATCGTTGTGTTGAAATATGACTCGTGATATTGTTAGCATAGATGTAAGTTTTGTTTTGTTTTTTATGGAGATAGCCGGTAAACGAGCGTACGGTACACATGATGGTAAGAAATTGCCGCCGCCCATGTACACTTGAAACACCAGTGGCGTTACAAGTGCGTTGTCGGCCTTTTGGAAGTTAGGAATTTAAGGATAGTTGGGAATTTGAATGATATAACTTTATTATTATTGAGTATTTAGAATAAACCACTACTTTAAAATTGATTAATTAAATTATCTTAATTTGAATAAAATCAAATATGAATAAGTCGTAGAGTTCCTACTATACCTACTACTCATTTATATTTGTTTTGTGTATATGTGTGTATCATATATACATGAACACACTTACCAATTCATGGAAAAATATTTAGACTAGACGACAATAAAGTTCAATTTGATTCCGAAAACGTGACTCATATTTTGTCTCATTTTAAACGTAGGTATACAAATTTCCATTCGCCGGAATATGACTACATTATTCCGATACCTAACGAAAGCATTAATGTCAAAGACTGATACGAGTATGCCTAAAACGTTTTTATAAATTCGAAACACAAAAAAGGTTTTATGAAAAGTAATAAATGTATCCGAACTCATTACTTTTCCTTTCTCGCAGGGAACTAATAAGGAATTATGTGCGAAATATCATAGCCGCATTTTTCGTATAATAATATAATATAGTTATGTGAATAACAATATACGTATAATCACATCCGCTGACAGAAACTCTATTAAGATCCGTTCAAGTTATATCTTATATTGTATTTTGTTTATACATATTTATAATGTATACAATGTCGCAACGTACGATGTAACAAATTAATTCTTGCTTTGTTCCTTGTGACATTTTCATTACAATGTTATACTACTGTGATCTCGTATGAAAACACAAGTACTTGTGTAAACCAAACACAGGCAAATGTTTAATGTACGCTACACACTTTGGGTTTTAACTCTGCAGTTTTAACTATACACTTCGACAACTACCTGTGTTTGGAACAAAAACAGTGTCTTACAGAGGCTACACAGTAGCCTCTGTAAGACATTTTTGTTCAACAGTGGCGCTTATTACTTACCATCTGGTGATCCATCTGGTCGTTTGCCACTGTATGTCTTAAAAAATATGAAAAATTAGATGAAAAGGAGTTTGTGAAATTAAAATTATCGCAAATTCATATCATGCCTATGTATTTCCAAACATCTTACGTTTCACTTAAGAGAGTCCACAATAAGCAAAATGTTTTTGTTTTACGGAAAACTGAGTTAAATATATTATAAACTTGACACATGTCTTACCCAGATCGTGTATACGAACCCTTATCCTATCGATTTCTTCTTTAAGAGGGTGTTCGACGAATGTCAGAAAATTGATATCGGGTATTTTAACAATCGCTTCCTGCCCTTCGTTCGCGCTTGTGAACATAGCTTTAGAGCTACGTACGTACTCGTATGTTTTAAAGTAATTCAATTTTGAAATAAGATGGAAAATACTAATTTCATGACAACTTAAGAGTAAAAAGTGAACTGAATTGAATATAATTTATTGTAATACATGTAAAAACTATCGATTTTTTGGGGCCATTATTTTATAAGTATACTAGCTTCAGTCAGCGGCTTCCCTCGCCTTCCCATGGAAGAAAAAGTATCCTATCTCCTAAGTCAAATCCGTTCAGTAGTTTCAGTGTGATTGACGGACAAACATCCAAATAAACAAACTTTCAAATTTATAACATTAGTGTGATATAAGTAGAACTAAGGCTTACGAACGAGTAGATTTTGTGTCAAATATTCATTTATAAAACTACGTATTAAGTAATTACCAAGTTTAGTACATAATGTTGTTAGGTTAAATAGAACACGTGTTAATAAAAAAAAAAATACTGGCAAATAGGTTCTATTGCAGTCCTTAGCTAATTTATTTTATTTTTGAAACAATAACAAAATGTCATTGTAAATGTGTTTTTACTGGGTAAGCTTTAAAACCCTTTTTGCTGATTGTATATTTAATGTATTAAAGGCTTTATACAACAAAACAATTCAAAATAAGCATTACCAACGAATTTCACAAAATCCTTTCAAGATTTTCATTTAATTTGTTTTGCGGTTGTTACATTGCATCCAAAATTAACGTTGAGTCTTAAACGTTTCAGTCATTTGAAACTGAAATTTGTCTAATTCACTTAAAAAGCTTAAAAATTTTGTTTTACGGTTTAAGCCAAGGTATTATCCTCATACTAGTTAATGGTATTATCCTCATAAAAGTAACATAATAATTACATATTATTATTGAAAGTGTTATTTTAAATTTAACGTTTTTTATTTTAGTTTTTAGTCTATTTACATTATATCCTAAATGCTAACGCTACATAAACAACGTTTCTTCATTCGCTCTTCAAACGAAACATTGCCCTCTACTTTGCTACGATTTTGCTACGCGATGCAATTACATGCTACGACCATGTGCTACGACTTTTGTAGCCGTAGCTCGTAGTAGCACTCGTAGCTTTTACATTTCATTCTGTCCTTTATTATTATAAATAATAGTATGAAGCTACTATTTAGCAGGGAATAATGTAACTAATATTGAAGATTTTTATCTTTTCTGTTTTGTTGATCAAGTGGTCAAGTGACCGGATCGATTAAGGGCAGAGAATAGTACACATTATAGGAATTTTCAAAAATTCTTCGTAATAGTCTGGCGTATGACATAATGAGAATAGATTGGACCCATATTATAATATGGTATTTGTAATATCAATAGTGAAAAGGATTTTTTCATTATACTTACGCACCTCTGCTTTATCTTTCTATGTAGGTATTTAAGCTTTAAAGCCGTCACACACCTAGATATAATATTTATTATAGAAAGGCATATTATCACATATTTTCAATACAAATCTTTGAGTGATACACCTAGCTATAATATACAGAAATGTATATTTCTGTGACATCACCAAAATATATTCACGAAATATAATTGTTTGAAAAAAAAAGACAGAAAACAAAGGCTGAATTTCTTCTGAAATAGAATTGGCACGATACTCGCGCTCAGTAATTTTATGAGGAATTTAATTATAATGCGCGCACAGATCTAGGAATGCAAGCAACGCTCGAGCTCTCATTATCATATTAATGAGAGATTTCTGTTTATTTACATGTGTGTATTTTCTCCATATGTGGTTGTATTTGTTTCCTCGCATTAATATTAACTCCAGCTGCTTGAATTCAATTTATGTAATAATTTAATATTACGGAAGATGTGAGTAACGGTTCCGGTGCACGCACATTATCAGTTCTAAAATATTGAATGCACGGTTGGCGCGGTGGCTGGGCAACTGGCTGCTGCGTAACGTGTTGCGGGATTAATTTCCGCACGTACAGCAGTTTTTTGTGTGATAAACAAATTGTTGTTTCGGGTCTGGATATGTGAACTTGTATGTTTGTAAACGTACCCACGATAGGAGAACAAAGTGTGGAGCAATGTTTAAAAAAAATGTTGAAGCACTTTAATATTAAAATTTTATATAGTTTTATAATCGTCATTTAAATGTAAATGCCAAAAAAGTTTAAGACGCTTTCTTCATTAATAATTCATGATATTCGAACCGCTAGTATTCAATTAAAATGTAAAAAAGACAATATTCAAACACACAGCAAATTGTTATTACCGAACAATTCGGAATTTGCCCTAACACGCGTCGGTGAACGGTACACTTTCGCAATTTGCATATCATTCTCATTTTGGATAGTCATTTGAATAATTGTTTAATACCAAACCGAGGTAGGCATGCATTCATTCAGCTTTATACTGATTTATTTGCACCGAAGCGATAAACGAATTTTAAGCATTTTTTATTATAATTTATGACTTTTCATACTTTTATCGTATTGTGGCAGAAATGTTTGTAAGCCTGAACCAAAATAAAACACATACATTACTACACAATTCTCTCAATCCGTTCATGCAAATAAGATCTTGATCAACATCAGGTCAACCTCAAGACATTTACTACTCCAAAGACCAATAACTAAATTTTTTTTCAGTTTGTCAATTCATAGTGACAGACAGCGTAGGTGGACAGTCCTTAACGTAAACGTCACATGGAAATAGTAAAATACACAAATATCGTAATGTATTCATGTCAATCATACAACTTCAGACTATGCATTACTTCCCACTATAAAAACTTTTCCTAATTATATATTTTCTGCTTAGAATTAAAATTAAAATTGTGAACAGCCATCGCACTTACCTACTGCCACCCAACCAACAATTCAGCCAAAACAGAAACTGGAACACAACAACGAAACATTTGTTAATCCCAGGCCTAATTCGCAATTTATGACAACCCTAGGAAGCAGCGGTGTTCTATTAATAGCCGAGAGCAATCTGTTTAGAATATTACTAACGAATGTTACTTGATTGGGTTTCTGGGTCAGTCAATATCCTAGGTCAGTAACCAGTCAGTACTGATGCCATTGCAATATGTACAATTGACAACAGCAAAATTTACAAATTGGAGTAGATAGGTAAATTTTTTCATTGCATTTTCTATTTAATATCAAAACAATTAAGTTGTTTTTTCTTCGTATAATAACAATAGTAAGATAGGTACTAAATTATTCGCATGAATAAGAGTAGCGTTGTAACTTTATACTAATTGAGTTGTTCTTGAAACTGTTGAGTTACTTCACGTAAGTAAGAATTTTCAATTAATATTAAAGTTAAAAAACTAATAAAGAAATGTGATTCGAATTAGAGTATGTCACTAACCTGCTTGTCGATTGTACCTTGTCACAATACCATGTTGCAGTAGTTGCAAAAGTTTTTAATCAAATTTAGGTTTACTTTGTAGTTGGAGGTCGATGTATTTACAATATGGGTATAGAGTTGTTTTTCTGTGCTCCGGTAAATTGGTTACGACATCACGCGCACACACACACACACAAGTTGTTTTTCAGACTTGTGACAGACTGTCTGCTGGTTGTTTGATATTAGTTATAACGTATCTACATAATTAGTCCATTGAAATGTTACATGAGCTTTACATTTTTTAGAGGACGCAATTTTATTTTTTGATCATGTAGGGGTCAATAGAAGCTTAACTTGAAGTTTGTGGGGTCGCCGCCCTTGTCCCTCGGCCGCCATCTTGGAAAAAGGGATGGAAACACTTTTTTTAACTATATCTCGGAAACTATGCATCGTAATAAAATTTTCAAAATCATAATTTGTAGAAAATTATTTTGCCTACAAATATGTTTATATACCTTTTTGCCCTAAATTAACAATTAAAGAAGTTATAAGTAAAAAAGTGATAAATTTTTAATAAAATTTTCTTTTTTGCTCTATAACTTTTTTTTTACATTTTATAAATAAATGACTACAGACCAATCTTGTAGAATATTTTTCGAGACAAATTTTCACCTACAACTGTTTTCAATTTCATTCATTAGAAACTCAGTTACAGCGCTCCGAAGTTAACCGGGTTCGTCAAATTAGTCCAGTCAAATAAGCTTAAATTAGGTAAGAATCTCGGAATGCGAGATACCTAGCTGTAAGTTTGTATATACTTATATATTGACCCCCTAAAGCTTGTCTCAAAACCATGGTATATATGGTAGGGTGTAAGCAACTCTTAAAATTCAGGGTCAAAGGTCCCAAAAATCGTTTTTTTGCGGTTTTTTGGAAATATCTCATTTCCTTTGGGTTTTTGGTATTTGTATTCATTATTAATATTGTAGAATACAAAATTCTCTACAAATTTGACTAAGTTTTTTTTATACGGTGAAGCGTTTTCGAGATAGAGGACGGAGAACGCGCGGTCACTGCATCACATCAGACATTTTTTTTTTCAGCTAACCTATCCGTGATGGTTGGTTATTGATAGGACATTAAAAAATACGTTATAGTTTCTAAAACCATTTTTCGTCAAAATCAATTGTTTGAAAGATAGACGCTTCCAAAGTGGAAAATTGACCGTGCGTTCTCCGCCCTCTAACTCGACAACGGTTCACCATATAAAAAATAAATTTAGACAAAAGTTTTAGAGAATTTTGTGTACTACAATATTGATAATGAATACAAATACCAAAAACCCATAGGAAATGAGTTATTTCCAAAAAACCGCAAAAAAACGATTTTTGGGACCTTTGACCCTGAATTTTAAGAGTTGCTTACACCCTACCATATATACCATGGTTTTGAGACAAGTTTTAGGGGGTCAATATACAAGTATATACAAACTTACAGCTGGGTATCTCGCATTCCGAGATTCTTACCTAATTTAAGCTTATTTGACTGGACTAATTTGACGAACCCGGTTAACTTCGGAGCGCTGTAACTGAGTTTCTAATGAATGAAATTGAAAACAGTTGTAGGTGAAAATTTGTCTCGAAAAATATTCTACAAGATTGGTCTGAAGTCATTTATTTATAAAATGTAAAAAAAAAGTTATAGAGCAAAAAAGAAAATTTTATTAAAAATTTTTCACTTTTTTACTTATAACTTCTTTAATTGTTAATTTAGGGCAAAAAGTTATATAAACATATTTGTAGGCAAAATAATTTTCTACAAATTATGATTTTGAAAATTTTATTACGATGCATAGTTTCCGAGATATAGCAAAAAAAGTGTTTCCATCCCTTTTTCCAAGATGGCGGCCGAGGGACAAGGGCGGCGACCCCACAAACTTCAAGTTAAGCTTCTATTGACCCCTACATGTTCAAAAAATAAAATTGCGTCCTCTAAAAAATGCATTATTCGGCCCTCAAATTGTAACATTTCAATGGACTAAATACGAAATGCTAGCAAACAGTTTATAAATTGAAAAGATACAAGTTCTCAAGAGACAAAATGTTTCAAATTACTCAACACTTTTCTAAACGTCCTAAGTTTTCAACAAAAACAACAATGCATGGCTTATAGGCCACTGGACAGACTTTATATAAAATTGGTAAAATCTTGAAAGATCTGTTGTCGATAATTTTTCTAGCCTAATAATCTTAATAAATTTGACGACACATAACATATTTCACAAATACTTTCACATTAAACATGCCGTCAAACCCCAAATAAAGGTAATAAATCACAGAGCAATAACAAAATTAATCAACGTCGCTTCGAACGAGCTTCGAGAAATGCCGTGTTATTGCTACAAGATGAGACAGATATTGCCTTATATTTAGACATGGTGCCGTGGTATAAATAGACATGTTGCTATGGTAAGCTTGATAACATCTGGATAGCAATTGAAGTAAATGACTGTTGAAGATGGATCAGATTATGTATAAATAAAACTTATTTACAGAACTTATAGTTTTGTTTACTTGCTGTCATAATCAGAGTCATTTAATGGTTACTTGGCCCAGACCTTGGTAATTATCTTGTTTTTTAAATATATAGTTCAGTTAGAAAAGTGTGAGTAATCATTAAATGTCTCTGTATAGGACAGTTGGACTCATATCTTCTTCTTCTTCTTTCTACAGCCCATTACATCCACTGCAGGATATAGGCCTCCTCCAATGCACTCCATACACTTCGGTCTTTTGCCTTCCTTCTCCACATCGGACCTGCGGCTTTCGCGATATCATCGCTCCAGCGAGCTAGCGGTTTCCCTCGGTTCCTGTGGCCCGATCTTGGTCTCCAGTCAAGCACCTTTTGGCTCCATCTTCCGTCCTCCCTACGGCTTATGTGCCCGGCCCATTTCCACTTAAGCGAGGCTACTCTTTGAGCTATGTCGGTGAGTTTTGTTCTCCTTCTGATCTCGGTGTTCCTGATCCTGTCTCTCAGTGATACACCTAACATAGCTCGTTCCATAGCTCGCTGTGCCAGATATATTTGTTTACTTAAGTTTTTCCATGGCTTCCACTGTGAGGGTCCAGGTTTCACAACCGTACGTCATCACGGGGAGGACGCATTGGTCGTACACTCTCCGCTTTAGGCTCATAGGCAGTTTCCCTTTCAGGACATCCTCCAGTTTATTGAAGGCTGCCCATCCTAGCCTGATCCGCCGCTTTATCTCTTCCTTTTGAGCATTTTTATCGAGGGAGAGCATTTGACCTAGGTAAATGTAGTGTGGAACTCGCTGTATTTTTTGCCCATTTACCTCAATATGATCCACACCGTCCTGGGTCATAAATTGGGTTTTATTGATATTCATTTTTAGGCCGATTTTACACGAGGCTTGCTGCAAGTCCTCGAGCATACTTTGAAGATCTTCTACAGAGGTGGCTATAATAGCAATATCGTCAGCAAACCTTAAATGTGTTAATTTCCCTCCGTTTATATTTATGCCTTTGTTGGACCAATCTATTGTGCGAAACATATCCTCCAGTGCCGATGTGAACAATTTTGGCGAGATGGTGTCACCCTGTCTTACACCACGAGACATTTTAATTGGGTCTGTCAACTCATGCAGGCTTATTAGTAGGGTAGCCTTGCTGTATATGTCTTTGATGACTTGAACATATCGATCGTCCACGTTGGATCGCTTGAGTGCATGAAATACAGCCCAATGTTCCACTGAATCGAATGCCTTCTCATAATCAACAAACCCTACGTGCACCGATAAGTTGTACTCCCTACATTTCTCGAACAGCTTCGGACTCATATACCTTGTAACTTATAGCTTTGTTTTATTACCGCTATCAACTTGCTTGCTTGCTACCAACTTTGCGTTAGTGAAACCGACTGGATTTACTATACAAATGAAAAAAAAATTACAATTCCAACCAGTAGTCCAGACGAGACAGATATTGCCTTATATTTAAACATGGTGCTGGGATATAAATAGACATGTTGCTATGAAAAGCTTGATAAGATCTTGACACGTTATTCCAAAGCAATTGGGGCGACTATTGAAGATGATGTCGTATACAAGTGGAATTAATAGAACTTATGGATATGTTTAATTGGACTTATAAGTGATGTAGATACTCATAAGGCCATTATTTTGCATTTAAAATAATATTTTATTCACCAAGAATTTACATTTTTATTGGATGAATTTCATTCAGCTTGGACTTGAAACGGAAAATCTGCAAACTTCAAGTTAGTCCATGATCAAGAATAAGGAAATTAAAATTCTTTTTGTGGTTTTAAAAGTTTCATTATAAGTAAATAAAGTTTTACATTTCAATGTAATATTCAATACCAGGAACCAGAAGTCTTTATAAAGCTACTTAGAAAATACGACGAATAAATAAAGTTCTATTCCTTAGTGTACCAAAAATCGAAAAAACAAACAATGAATTCTGAAACGTATTACTGAGAAATCGTTAAGGAAAATTGTGCTCTAATCGTAAAGTCAATGGAATCTATTTTGTTTGACATTTTCCTCTATCATTATGTCGATAAACATCTGATTATGATGATTGAACTGCTCTATGTTTGTTCCCAGTTTTCGGAAAAGGGGGATGAATACAAAGGCCCAAGTAAATCATAGGGGGCTATTATTATTTAACTAATTACTTTTATTTATCTTTTTTTTAGTTAAGAGGCTATTTCACAATGTCTGATTGAGTTATTTTTGTCACATTCCTTTCCTTCGTATAAAATTCGTCAAATTATTCGTCAGTAAAACTGAGTAATCAGTACAATTAAAAAAGACACATATAGTCACACGCTGGGAATGGGATGAATACACTGGTTACAATATGCTAGTGCGTTTTATATTTACACTCGGCGCTTGTTAGCCAGTTTCTTTGCTTGAACTTGGCTTGACACGCTGCCGCGTTTTCAGATAGATTTGTTCTTATTTTATTTCTATCATATACGTATACGTACACTATACAGTATTGTATCAAAAATAAATTACAATAGACATCTATTTCAATCCAATCAGAAGTAAGATTTCCTCGAAAATCTCAACAAAAATGATTACTTACGTTCTGTTGAATTGATCTAAGATGGCGGATGATACAATGTGGAGAGGTTCTTTGAGTGGACGACATCGCCGATACGATTGTGGGGTTCAGATATTAGGTTGGTTTCGTTTTGGTGCGAGTTATAAACGAATTATTGTTATTTTAATTATTGTGAATATTACCCCATTTTAAGAGATTGTCGTATTTATGTGTTACAGTTTTTCAGATAGTGGTGTTATTAAGGAGGTTAGATGATCACAATCAGCTCCTGTTTTACATCTTCAACTATTACGTTTTTAATTTAAACTTGGTACATAGTGACTATCCAGATAAAACTCAGTACTACTCTAATTACTAGAAAAAAACGAAGATTTTAAAGTATTGCACATAACGCAACGCATAACAACGACTACAACCATGAAACTGTAAGTTCGGGTTATAAGATCGCCAATATTTCCAATATCTTATACCAAGAAGTGTCAATCAGTGTTCATACAATACATATTAAGCCTAGTCTTAACATCATGAAACTAAATTAATACAATCTAAATATGGCAATACTACGAATAACCAGAAATAGATATCTCAATCAAACACACGACATTTCTAGAAAGATCAGCTATAATATTCAACACGTAATTTCAATTAAAACCTCATATACGAAGCTGGATCAAGCAATTACGCTATCTAGATTACAAGCACGTGTAGACGTCTACTCACTCAGTTCATAATATCTTCTTTACCAATTATTTCTCAACGTACGCTTTGCTCTTACGCTTTGAACACAACGTGTGTAAAGTCACCGTAAGCGACTCGCCTGCTTTAATTAAACTCTCAACTCTAACTGGAGGTAATAGAACTGTAATTAGATTGCCGCTACTTAGCATTTCAATTACGTCGCTACTATAATTTTGTATGTACAAAATCTAGTTGAGTTTGTTTGTGAAAGGTTTGCTGAATATGACGTCTAAAGAGAGTTTTATAGTGTTTTTAAAAAGGTTGAATCAATTTGTAGACTATTTAGTTTATTTAAATTGCACTACTTGACATGCAACACATGTGATTGCAGAAGAAACTTTTTTATGGTATAAGCTTAGCATACATACCTGCATCACCTGATGATAAGCTATCGCCGCCGCCTATGGTAACCGAAACACTAGAGGTTTTACAAGCGCGTTGCCGGCCGTTTGGGGTAATGAATTGAAGGGTTGTTGGGGAATCGGGGTTTGAGTTGATTGGAATGGGGAACAATTGGGCCTTCTATAATCTCACTCACACACAGAAACACAGTGCAAGCGTTGTTTCACGTCGGTTTTCTGTGAGGCCGTGGTATCACTCCGGTTGACCATACTTGGTGATTTAGAGTCTCGTTTTGATTTTTCCGTAGTAACGTGAAACTGTGCCCTTTTACTTAATTTTATTTCGTCGTCACTCTTAATTTGTAAAGTACATCATATTAACTCCAAATCTTAAAATTTGCTACAATCATAAAGATTTTGATTAACCCAGTGCTCGCGACGTTGCCAACGCATAAACTTCTTCAAATCTGCACTATCCATGTGGTTTGGCTAAGCAGCTTGAAGATAAGCTACTTATACTGGCTTCAAGCCAGATAATTACAAATCGGAAACATCAAATAGTTCCTTATGTGGATGTCTTTTGACAATGTTGGTTTAAGATTTCTGATGGACACATCTGCTCAACACACAGAAATCTTCTTTTGTTATATTTCTGGTTTAACAAGATCTGAACAAATAAAAGTTAATGAACTCTATCGAGTTCCTCTTACTGCCGATTTCAATAACCGATCTCAATCCAAAATATTTAGATTAAGTTCGATTTTTGTCATTAGTTCTATAGAGTTTCTTAAAAAAAATACCGATCCAAAGATTTTGGATGAAGATCAGTTATTCATATTCGCAGTTAGTGTCATTTTGATTTTCCAAATACACAATTAATTAACTTTTAATATCAGTCTAATGTCAATTTAATTGGTCCTATGTATATCACACCACCTCCTATATCTAAAAGTATAAGTAAAAGGACATAACTTAAAATCAACTGTTCACACATTCACATTTAAAATGACCACAACCACTGAACTTCGGGTCACAATTTGTTTTAAAACTGCAATGTATCACATAAACGATTTGCGGCACTAACCGGCATGGAACGGCGCCAACATATTAATGAACCGTTTTATATAGCTCAATGGTTAGGAAACATATTATTATAGACTTTACATTATGGACTAAGTTATCGGAAACTGACTAAACTGACAATGCTAGAGATACTCGGAGACAAAAATCTGTTATTCTAAGGAAAACTCAAGTTTCGTTTACCTTGATAAGATGTTAGTTTTTTATTAATAAGTATAAAAAATAGTTACCCTTAGAAGTACTCTAAATAAACCTCTTTATGATTAAGACACATATCGTCACGCCTTTTATCCCCGAAGGAGCAGGCAGAGGTGATCGTCAACGGCACTTAATGCCTCTATACAATACATACAATGTACGCTCACTTTTCACCATTTGTGTTTTAAGTCCCATGTAATAGGGGATGAACCAATTACTATATACTGGGCACAATTCCAGACTCCGTGATAAGAGAAGATTATTTTTTTCGAAAACCGAAAAAAGCCCAACTTTACTTTACCCAACCCGGGAATCTAACCCGAGACATAATTATAATCAAACTCTACTTATAATAATTATGTATTTCCTAAATGTTTATCCTTGCTTGTTTATTTAAAACATACTAGACATTGCGCTTCAAATGATGATTCCTATATTAAAATAGATTATATTCCAAGTCGTCACTATTCATACAACTGAAATTACAAACTCTCTCCCTAGGACCTCGAGTATTATTTCGACAAACCCTAGACAATATATTTCGGGCAAATCAAACAATAATTCAATTAACAAACGGACCGTTTTGACTTGTGATCATTTGAGGAGCACTATAAATTAGGACCTCTAAGCGTTTACTTGGAACAAGGGTCTAGACAGCTGTGATATATTAGCATTTAGTTACAGTAGGCCTCGTGGAAATAAATTTTAATGTAAATTAAGATCATTACTTGCTATCTTTAGTACCCAAAGATAAGCGCAATTTTATAATTATATGGCTAGTAAAAATATAACATGTCTAAAGGACTAGTCGCCAAGAAACTATACAACAAAATCAAATATTACTTACCTTACTTATTACCAGCATCTATTCATCATTACCAAGTATTACCAGTCTAGACGAGACCTAAATTAAGATACAAAACCTCTTTTGTTTCTCGATACAAAGTCATTCTACCGTGTAAGTACTAAATCGAAATTGGAATCAGGTTCATCAGAGAATACATAATTTATAAGGCTGACAACAGATGTATTAGACCTTAACCTAGGAATTTCGCAAACACGTACAGTAACTTTGGTTCGTAAACGACCCAAAAGGACGTGACGGAAAACGACAATTCAGCGGTCCCAACCCTAGGGGGTGACAATTCAAAAATGCTTCCTCCTTCTTTTATTCAAGAAGGTTTTACCTTATGAAAAGAAATAATCTTGTTATCGGCGGCGCTAAGAGTGGCTGAAAACATTTTCGGATGCCAGAAAAAAGTTATTTGTTATTATGACAGCTTTTTAAATTGGCGGGATTCCCATTCTTTTTTCTTTCACTTTCTGACAACTTGCGTCTATTGTAAATTGTCGTCATTGTCACTAACAATATCTTATCGTAATTATTTATTAAAATTAATAATTTAAACTTGTTTCTTTATTATTTAACGTTCAAATAAAATTGATATCTATGTACTTTAATTCTTTACACAATTATCTATGACAATAAGCTATATCATAATAAGTTATTAAGCTCATGGCAAATCATTCCAATTCAATCAATCGATCGAAAGTCAAAATAATTTTATAGGTCGCAATACTTCGTTTCAGTTCACAAAACCACTTAAAGCGACCACGTAAAGTGCTTAATTAGACATTTAACACAAGAAACAACAAACAAAAAAAGCAACTTCTACTGTCTATTTGAAAAGAAGTAAAAACTAATTACTGTCGAGTACTAACTAACTGTTGTTAATAAAACACAGAAGCTCAATAAAGCCGACCTTACCCTTACAATAGCCGCGTAGCCTCCCAGAAAGTGCTAAACCTATTTACGTAATACCTATGAACGTTACTTTTATATTCTTACTAATAAACGTTGGGGTAACTACCAATAATACTGGCTTCGAAATATTCCAGCTTATTCGTCTACGGCTGACTAATAACCATAACAATGTCTTGGTAACAGAAAACAAGGGAATATTTAAGATTAGTTAATTGCGTGGAATAGATAGGTACACGAACTGAGCAATACTCTTTATTATTTTAAGGGATAAAATAAAGATAACCCAAAAAGTAAACAATCCTAATACCTTAGTTGATCTTCATATTTACCAAATAAAGTTTTCTATTGCTAATAATTTTAAGACATGTAAACAGTCACTCTCCATTCAATTGTCACACATATCTTTTAAGGAGCAGCAACTCGATATTAATAGAGAGGGATCCAATTTCATTCCGGTAACTTCGAGACGAGACGTAAGAGTTTGAAATCAATTGAAAAGTACTCAGTCTGGCCAATAATACTTTTTCCAAATCTTGCTTAAAGTTCTTCTTAGTTCGATATCACTATCTCTTACGGAGCAGCAACTCGATATTAATAGAGTGGGATCCAATTTCATTCCGGTAACTTTGAGTATGAGCTTCACACGCTTTCAAGACTCAAGAGTTTGAAATCAATTGAAAAGTACTCAGGCTGGTCAATAATACTCTTACACTTAAAGTTCTTTTGATATCACTAACATATGTAAATATTGTGTTTACTAGCAAAAAACTCCGTCCGCGCGGAGTCGGTCTTCGCGTAAGTTTTATTTCTCCATTTTGAGTAACTCTGACAATGACATTTTATAAATATCTGTTGGACCCAAATACTCAGGCCCATAATAATTAAGGAGATCCCTCTATTGAGCTACTGCTGTTGAGCTCGCGTTCTGTAGAATAAAACTGAAAAATAAGGATTTTTTTTCTACGTATCTTTCCAGGATAAAGAGTATCCCATTTTAATCAGGATAGTAAGATATAATTATACCAAGTTTCATCAAATCGAACCGTTAGTTTTCTGTGATGCCTGACATACAGACAGACAAAAAAAAATTTAATCACATATTTAGGTTTGGTATCGATCCAGTAACACCCCTTGCTATTTATTCTTTCAATATTTTCAATGTACAGAATTGAACCTTCTACAGATTTATTATAATATAAAAAAACTAACTACAGTAACTACTAATAATCGATATCAAACTAAACCTACGTTAAATAGTTTAACCAAAAAACCAGGAAAACCCAACAAATAAACTTATTAATTGACAAATACAACGAAACCAATTTAGAATATACGAAACAGCAGGACCACTACAGACAAATAATCACGTTGATAATAAACTTTTTCTACGATAGTACCGAAGCGCTCGGCCGATACCCAACCAAATGAATGTAACGAAACCATAGCGCGATTATTTCGATCCCAACGCCATCTATCGAGGATAAAGACAACTTGGATTATTTATTTATACTCCGTTCGGGCATTTTCTTTGTACTAAAAGTTTAATTATATTGATATTATTTTTTTCATACCTTTTTACTATTTATTTACTTTTTTTCGATGAATTAAAACAATAACATGAACCGAAGTCGTGTAACGATCCATTATCTATACTCCGTTAGAGCATTTTCTTTGTACTAAATGTTTTATTATATTGATATTATTTTTTTCATACCTTTTTACTATTTATTTACTTTTTTCGATAAATTAAAACAATAACATGAACCGAAGTCGTGTAACGATCGACATAGAATTATTTATAAATAATTTATTTCTTATTTTTATTTTTTGATTTTTGAAATAAAAATATATCTATGTCCTTTCTAATGTTCTAAACTATATCTGTACCAAATTTCAACCAAATCCGTCAAATAGTTGCGGAGATTAATGGTATAAGCATAGAATGTTCGACGTGATTCTTTAATTTGACATAACTTTTTTATTTATGAACCGATTGACATGAAACAAACACTAAATGTAAATTTAAGCATCCCACAATATATTCGTGAAAACCGTCCAACTCGGATGCCGTTTCTGAGATTAGCGCGCACAGACAAAGACAAACGGCAAACAGACAAACAGACAAACAGACAAACAGACAAACAGACAAACAGACAAACAGTGCAAACAGACAAACAGACAAACAGACAAACAGACAAATAGACAAACAGCGTTAATTACATTTTTGGGTTCGACATCGACATAACAATAACCCCTGCTATTTTTTTTATTTTTATTTTCAATGTACAGACAGACTTTTCTACGATTTTATTATGATGTATAGATTTCACTAATAAACGAAGCACAGTCTAGAACTGACTCAGACTGTCCCAACTCATCAAATAGAATAACTCACATAACTACCAAAGTCAAGGTTACACTTATAATAACTTTTGGGAACAAAACAAAAACATTATGACAAACAAAAAATGTCGCCAGTTTTCCTACTTCTACGACAAACAAACTTAATATCAATTATGTTTTTCGGCTTACTCACCTGTACCCTTAGTATGAGTTTGCTTTATGTTTAAAGTAATCGAAACGAGGGCGCGTTCGGCGCTCTGATTGGTTTGTTTATTCAAACCGGCTATATTTTAAACGTAAAGCAAACTACTGTTTGACGAAGAACTTGCCTAGTAAGACAGTCATTGCCGTCGCGTTTGGTCGCGCAATGTCGCTGATGAATATAAGCCCTTAGCGTGGCTTGAAACTAGTTGAGTAGCGCGACAAACAGTGAAGAGTTACGTAAATAAGCTGAAAAACGATATAGTTAATTTAGTATGTATAATGAATATAGATCCACGATTAAATAGCTTATTACAAAGGCTCACGTTAAAGTAAAGTCATTAAATAGCTCGGAACTGAGACTCCCAGAGGTCGAAACCGCGTTGTACTACTGGATGCTACTCTGTTAATTAATATTGGAGTGTGCGGTCGGATATTGCATAATTTTAATTATTTTAATAGCATTTTGTTAATTTGTTAGCGTGTAAGTGAGATGCTTTGAGCGTGTTGTTCGTTCCATTACGTTGTGTTGTTTAGTCTTTTAATTAGATTTACGGTAATGGAATTCGTGTATTCTATTTTATTGCGCTTTTTCATGTCTCCTTTTTGTTCCAAAAATATCGACCGAATACAGGAGTTTGAAATATAAAGAGCATTTTTAGAAAACGTAGAACTTTTCTCTTTTTATTTAACACTCCATGACAGAATCTAAGAGCGAATATCCTCATCTCTCTCATATATTATGATTTCTTCACGTCCCCATCGTTAGCGTCGATTTAAAGTTAGCATATTAAGGAACAGTTTCTCCTTCAAAAGTTTTACACGCTAATGCGCCTTATCAAGAGATGCAAGTGTCATTATGGCTTTAAAAAACTTTTAGCTATAAAACAGTATCGCTCGTTAAACAAAATTGCTTTCTTTATCTAGATAGTTCTATAAAAAGAAGATAAAACAGGCCCTTTGCCTTTCATTTACACAGGCAATAGACGGCCTAAACTTTGTCCTGGACCTTACCCATTTTTCTTTCTTTTACGATGCGAACTAAGGGTTTAAAGAAAGTATTTTTTCTTCTGTGTTGCTTGTTTACAATAATTTTTTGATTTATTTTATGTAAAGTTATGGACTTACAATGAAGATTGAATACTTGTATTGATTTAGTTTGTTAACGTTATAATTATGTTAATAATAACATACTACTTTTACTACTCAAGTTACAATTTAATAACTTAAGTTACAATTTAACGTTTTATTTAATTCAAGTTGGAGGTTTCCTCTTATAATTGTTTCAACTTCATTAAGTCGACTTTAACTCTTAACAAGATTCATTTGTATGCATTTTCTGTCAATTTTGTTTTGTTTATGCTCAGATAAAAGTAAAGTAACAAATTCCTCAAATGTCCGCGGAACTCCTTACGAGTGAAACCGTCAGTCAAGCTAACTCTAATCATAAACTATAACTCATTTTAGAAATAAGTACCCTAGTACTAAGGTTTTAACAATGAATATTGCATAGCAAAATGATATTAAAGATACTTTCAAAGTGCATGTACCGCATTATTGTTAGTTTGGAACAGTTACGACCATACCAAGTTAGTGGCACTTAAACTTTTGTATGCTGTGCTGGGAAAAATAACATTGACATATCGTGGGTTGTAAACAAAATTCAACTTTAATAACTTAATAATAAATTGTTATTTTGAGGTAGGTTAATATACATACATACGTAATCGAAACGACACCTAGGCGCTCTGATTGGTTGGTTTATTCTAGCCGGCCAATCAGAGCGCCGAACGCGCTTTTATTTCGAGTAGTTTAAACGTAAATCAAAGTCATACTAAGAGTACTGCACTTATGAAAATTGGTCAATATTTTTCAAAACTGTTATCTACAACCAATTTCAAGCATTTAAGGATTTATATGTAAGGCCTATGTCCAGCAGTGGACAGAACAGGCTAATGATGATGATGACCAGGAAACACAGTACTCTTTCATCACCTTGGTACGTTTACGTATGGAAAAACTCAGTAAAAAATATATTTCCCTCTTCGTTCCTCATGCACATTAACCAAAAAACAATGACATGACATTCTTTTGAAGCGCTACACAGAATATTTTTCCGTTAACAATGTAACTGGTCATTAGATTCATCCAGTGTTCAAAGTATCGATAAGTTTCCTTCGGAAGAATTTTAAACAACAGGCTGTTTGTTATTCAACTTTCGTAGTTTTGTTTTACTTTCAATATAATTACACCCTGTTAAACCCTGTATACTTCTTTGTTATTACGAAAATTTTGAAAAAGTGAAATATTCATGATTTTTTGGGACGTATTTATACACATAATATACACCTAGTCAAAATATTATCGTGAAAACAAGTGAGTAGCCGACATTAGCTACACACTTAATGAATTAATTGTAGAGTCGAACTGTACAGTTAAATTTTAAGGTGTTCAATTTCAGGGCTTGTATACATGAGCTCTTATTGTTTACATTGCATTTTTTCATTTAGATTTCATCTCAATCTAAACATCGAAGACCATCATAATCTGTCAAATATCAAGATTAGACCATTATGCCCACAACATTTCACCAAAGCTATAACATGCTATAATTGACATAATTCGTCACGTTGGCATGCGGCGCACGTGCTTGCCTAACCACTTCACTTCACTAGTTTGGCATTCGGTTACACGAATTCTTGACTAACCAATGTCCAATTGTTCGGGTACAGACCCGAATAGACCACAGGGTCGGTTCTGAACTCTGTTGTAAGAACAGTACAGTTTAATCTAAGAAACCTTAACTACAAACTGGCTTTATAAATAATGCCTTTATTGAAGAAAATTGTTTGTTGTTATGTTGAACCTCATTGCCATACGTATTAAAGGAGATATGTAAGAATCGTAGCAATTGGCATTCCATGCCTACCCCTATATGTAACAGTCGTTAGGTTACGTGTGTAAAACTTTAACATTTTAGAAATCATATTCCATTATTTAGTATCTAAATACTTTTTAAATTATACAGGATCTTCAATAAAATTATGCTGAATGTTCAGCTAAACTGGTTTCCCATTACAATATGTTTCCTGCTTATTAAATCTTTGAATAATTATCAGCATTCTACTCTGAATAATATCTGCACCACGCTGCAATGAAAAACTGCATCATAATAATTACATTCTACAACAATAAGGTTCATTTTCCTGTAAAATGAATTCTATTTGTCTGATGTTTCATAAAATATTGCGCATTCATTGAAGGAAAGTACTCTTAAGTTTTCTGAGAATTAAAACTAAATTTCAAGTAGTACGTACGGTTGAGAAATTCTAATTTAATTTCCCTTTTGTTTACGAAACGCCAGAAAAGATTTATTAAAACTTTTAAATCTGGGTTATTATTTCCTGTGGGAAATTTTCTATATGAATGGCGTTCTAGTTCAACATTTCAGTGGAAGATATTTTTTGGATATATGAACCTACAATATAATGTAGACAAAATATGATCAAAGCGTGTTTTAGTAAATGTGTATGGAATTGAACAGCGAGCAAGGGTAGCTCGCCACCCGTACGTACGGAGCGTTGCGTTCCGTGCGCAGCGCGTCTTAAAGAGCCATAAGACCACCCCAGATGGGACCCAAGGCTGATGCTTGATCTGCTGCGAAGCTGCGGAATACCTAGCGGTTTTACTAGGGCACCGGCTCGAAAAGCAGGAGCAGGAACGGGGTGGTTTTCATTCAGTAAGAGTCTGACACTCCCTCTCGCTTTTCGAGAAGTCATAGGATGATTTTTCCCCCTCAAAATTTCATACAAGACTCATCATTTCACAAAATTTCATACAAGACTCATCATTTAAAATAAACTCAAAAACATTTTAATAAAACTCTTAGAAACCACTACATACCTAACCTCCAACTAATCCACGAAATTCTCAAAAGATTATTTTTAGAAAATAAAAGTTTAGAATGTCGCCACAATTCCAGTGTTCAGAGCAAGTTAACACGTGTAAAACTTTACAAAAACTGGGTCAACATACTCTCATACATCCTTATGACGTATTTTGTATGTTTGTGTGTGTGTGTGTTTGCAACAAACACAATATTCCACTCCAGGCCGTGGCCGTTCACAAGAAAAACAATTACTACGATTTGTACGCCACGTGGGAATGAATAGAGCAATATGCTAAATGGATTCTGAATATTACTTATTTTTTCTCTAACTAGTATAGAAGTTTACCATTTATTCTTGTTAAAAATTGTTTAATGTCAGCAGCCTAAGGAATAGACTTCATCCCAACGTTATCGAATAACAAAACATTAGCACATTAAATGCCACGTGGGGCAAAAATGACCGGCGCTAACGGAGGATTTGTCTTCAACAGATTTGTGTTAAAATGAACAGCTTGTTACTACACATAATAAAAGAAAAGCATATTCTGAATCACTAGTTTTTTACCAATATCAATAGTCTGACAGACAGAGAGTCAAGTCATCAGCCGAAGTTTCTCCTTAAAAGCTTCAATACCAAAACACACTTACTATAATAAGCTAATACAATAAAAATACTTAGGTAAATTCAACCTCATTTCAGGCGCAATACCCAAATGCCAGCACCTAGAATGAACCACTAACTATATGGAAAATTATCGTCGGCGTCTCGCCCGAGGGACTAAAACACGCTACGGTTACATCGCTGCTTTAATTACTGTCTCACTTCTGCTACACAAACATAGCCGGCAGTGTATGTAGCGCTAATAGATTGTGTCGCAATTTCACCGTCAATTGTTATAGGGCTGTCTAAATAAAGATTGTTTGTTCTGATAATGCGGTGTCCGTCTATGTACGGGTATTGACGTGAAGGTTTATTATGTGGTAGGTTCATAAGTACGTTGCTATAGTATAGGTAGGAGTAGAATGGTGTTTGGTGACCTAAAACTTCTGTGCGTTATCAATATGTTAGTGATATGTTCGATTTCGTTGGTGATTGGATTGGTTGGATCATCGCTTTGAAATTATTAATCGTTGGCGTCGTTGTAATGTGGAAATAGATTCAGTCTTCTGATTTTCTCTCTTTTTGTATTTGCACTACAAGATATCGCACCATCCATGTTCATCGTGTTGCCCATCACTATGGACTTCTGAAAATCACAATTTTATATGGTTAAGTTTTAACGAACTGAGCTCATTCTATGTTGAACTCTTAAAAGAGTATAGGACGAGATACCTCTATACTATATGGAATATAAAAACTTAATATATAAAAGCTGAACTTAAAAAAAATATATAAAAAAATAAGTCACTCAAAACACATTCGTATCACTCGCACGTAGGAAGGTACGGGAAATAATTGGGCGTACTTCTGAGACTGCCGACCTCTTAATGGGTTGGTGGTAGTGTTAGTTAACTACGCTCATTATTACGGAGCGCTTGTACGGTCAGCATCGAAATTAAATTGCCAGCGACTACGTAGAATATACCTTGGAGACTAGGCCAGGAATTGTTATTGAGTGTGTTATAGTTATAATTTATTTAGGTTGGAGTAGAAAGATAACATAGTTAGGTACTGCGGAAAATGGGATGACCTTCTCTATAAATGGGACTTTTTTGAAAGTTTTTGCGGTTGATACATTCAATAAAGTTTGTGTGGTTAGTGTGTTAAGGAGAATGTAGTCCACAACTATAATGTTTTTCTAGATTATAGTCTCATAGAGACCTTAAGACCTTAGATGTCGTGTTTGAAGGCTTCTCATTGATCAAAATACGGGTTCAAAACCTACTAACGACAAATTTGGTAGCTTGTAACTTTTTCGCGTTATTATTATGTATTTTCTAAGATTATTTAGATACCACTGCCTAACGGTGAAGGAAAAAATCGTGTGGTAACCTGGGCTTTTAATTTCTAATTATAACTTCGAAATCGCCAATCCACGTTGAGCAAGCGTGGCGATTAGTGCTCAAACCATTTCCGTGCAAGAAGAAGCCGTTTTCACAAATGCTTATCTATGTGTACCTACCAATGAATATGATTGGTGGATACCCAACATAGCACATCTTTGGTGGAAAGGCAATATGGGGCTGCTTGTTATTTCCCTACAACCAGATATTATGACATCCTTGTCATTAAGTAGTAAAGAATATTTCACCTGTATTTAAATCGTACAAACTGGAACACGAGTATACTGTTAGCACGAGTAACGAGTACAGAAAAATAAAGATAAAGGTAACAGGTTCCCCGAAAATTCTTAATTAACAACAAAAATTAAAATGGGTCAACCGAAATGTTTCACTTAGTAATTGCTATCTTTTCACTTTTCAGTCTGTTTTTTGAGTGAATTGAATAACTTTTAAATGAAAATTCTAAGTACTGACCTAAGTATGGGGGAGCCATGCTTCGAAACAAATGAGCCGGCTCGACCGGAGTGATACCACGGCCTAACGACAACCAGCGTAAAACAACGCCTGTATTGTGTATAGCCATGTGAATGGTGTTACCGAAGGTCCAATGCTCTCGTATACCACTTACCATCAGGTGATTAGCTGCGGACTATCTAGCAGGTTTACCGGCTCCGGCTCGAAAAGCAGGAATAGGAACGGGGTGGTTTTTAGTCAGTAAGAGTCTGACACTCCCTCTCGCCCGAGGCGAGAGAAGCCATTGGATGATTATCGTCCCTTAAAAAAACCATCAGGTAATTAGTCAGTTTGTTGGCCACCTATGACATACAAGACCCTAAATAATTATCATCCTGTCCGTACTACAGTAATATTTTTACAAGTGTAGAGATATTATGTTTGATATAATGTAGATATTAACTTATTCTTCTCCTTATGTACACACATTAGTGGGGCTATCTAGGTCTATTTCTATCTAAGTACTTTTTTGCTTGAGAAATGAGGCGTATATTTAGGCTAGAATATGGAGTGTAATATATTATCATCAACGTCTATTATATGAGGGTATGGTTAAAAGCATAGTTCATGTAACTACTACTGTACGGCATTGGTAGATTATGATACTCAACCTTCAGTCACTAGTAATAAAGTTTGATATCGGAGTCAGAAAAGAAAGAAGATACAACGACTTTCATGTAGGTAGTACAGTCCACTATAACTAGAATTCACACTTTTAATTTTTGATTGGAACTATTTAAATATTTTTGCGATACGAAAGTTTTACTAGATCTCATATACTAAAGTTTTAGCATGCTGCGCTTAGCGAAAAAGCGTCTCAAAATGTCATGTAATGGGCGAAAAACTTTGTTAAATAGATATTTAATTATTGAACAAACTTCAACTCTAAAAACCATTCGTAGACAAACAAGACACATCTTAAAATAGATACCCACCCCCAGAAGTACATTAAATAAAATCATCCCACGTTACTACAGGAACTCGTTTTAAAACGACCAGCTTCTGTTAATTGAGCTGTAAAATACCTGGTACAATGCTTAGAACTAAAGTAAAAACACGGAGAAACGTAGGTCCTAGGTACACACGGCTATCAAGCTATACAGAACCAGTATAAACTGACCTTTCCGTGTGTGGAAAGATCGTACAAAGTAGGACCATGATAAACTGGTTTTGTGTATTTCGATGTGTGGCCATGTGTACATACATCCCCAGAGCGTTCCCCGTAAGCACGTTATATATGGTGGATATAAAACTATATAACGATCTAGAACTTTCTATTTTAAGATAACTGGTTTCTTGGAGGTTGTGGCTTGTTTTCATCGGTTATATCACTAGTTAGTTTCTGTATGAGTGATGATTTTAGATCCCTATTTAGAATATTAAGGGCTGTTCTTTGCACTTTTTTGTCATTACTATCTAAGTAGTTTAAAGGCAAAATGTGACGTTAATTTTTCGAAGAAGAAAACAGTGGCTAGAAGAGAGTACAAAAAATTTGAGAACCCAATAATCGATGGCTTTTTGCCTATTCTCAAATAGAATTTAAGAAACACGACAAATAGACAATTTCATACAGTACAGTATCAAACATCTATACTGCATAATAAGTAGCTTATACAGCAAAACAAAAAGCAACCGAAACTATCGAAGCGTCAATAAAAAATGAGTTCGTTTAAAAAAATAAACTGGGCCATCAAGTATACGGGCAATCTCCGAAGCTATTTAAGTTGGTGCGTTCCCAACACTCGGTTTTCAGGAGACGTCGCGCAATGTGTTTCACGCCCAATTACCTGCAGGCTTTCTTTTGTTTTCTTACGTTGAAAGTACAAATAAGTATAATGTTAGCCGAACGCCCTTTCGAATGAAAAACCTTGGATAACATGGTTGGGAGGGAATTATTCGGTTTGTTGAATTTTTGTTTAATTTCATATGAAACATTGTTTTTAGTATCAAGCATTTTAAAAGTAAATAGTTAGGTATGTTGTAGTATTATATATGTATTATTATTTATCTATACTTTACTTTATTTAGGCACTTTCCACTAAAGCAGTTAACTACACAAACACAGACTTGCTATTGTTTTTTGTGTTTCTATGACTGACACAGTCATAAATGTTAGTTCTATTTTCATGGTACATTTAAAGCAATCAAAAGGAGCAAAAATATTGCACTAATTAATATGAGTACCCATGTTTTATTATTCTTTGAACAAAACTAGTCCTTATATGTACCTTTTCAGTGTTTACCAACACTCAAAAAATGAGTCCATTTAGACCTTGCATAAAATCAAACAAAACCAATTTTTCTCTACAAAATTTTAAATTAGTTAACCATAAAAATATTTAAAAAATAAGCAACTCGGAAAGCTTTAATAAAAATTCCTTGAAACTTGCAAGATTGCTAGTTCATTCGGCCGCTGCTAGCCAAGTGGGCGAATTTTAAAAATGTATGTAACATCACGTAGTGCCTCGGTACTTTTGGCACCTAATTAGCTTAGATTTTAAGCATATAGATAAAAGAAGACTTGTTTTTAACGAAATTTGGTGGCAGCTTTACAAGTTAAAATGTGTTTGTTTTAAAATATGTTATAGTGTTGATGAGTTCTTAACTGCGAGTTTTTACTTAAAAAGTCACATTAATTAAACATAAAAATCCATAATCATACATTTCATATCAATTTATTGAATAGACACTAGACAGGTTGACTGCCTCGTTAGTCGAGTGGTCGCAAATGCGACTGCCGGGTAGGGGGTCTCGGGTCGACAAAGCATTGCTGGACTTTTTTGGCATGTTGCATCTCAACCGCAGATGTCACGCGACTATATTAAATGCATAGTATATTGAATGTTGCATACCAGGGCTGTTTCTGAAATATAGCATTTCTAATGTGGATACGGATATTGGTATAATATTTCGGATTTGAAATCCAGATATAATAATTATTTTATATTATCCATTAGTTCTGTTGTCGACTAGTGTTCCAAAATTAGCTCAATAAGCTAAATAAATACATAAGCAGGTGGTACTCTATATTTAGCCTACCTATCATTATCTTACTAATAATATGTATTCCGGAGCTGCGGACTACCTAGCGGGTTTACCGGGGCTCCGGTTCGAAAAGCAGGAGTAGGAACGGGGTGGTTTTTAGTCAGTAAGAATCTGACACTCCCTCTCGCCTCGCCCAAGGCGAGAAAAGTCATTGGATGATTTTCCCCCCTCAAAAAAAAAAAAACTAATAATATGTATATTAATCTTTATTATTATTATTAATCCTTATTACAATAAAAATTAATCATAAAAAATACTCATTTGTACTCCATCCATAACCGAAACTTAACATCAAATCCAGTTATCCAAATAATTTTCTTTTTCGCATATCCGATAGTTTCGGCTACGGATCTTCGAAACATTCTTATTGTATACTCCCATTCTTGTGGCTGGCCAGACTTAAATCGGATATCAGGGTGTAGCCGCGGTCAGCCACCCAATCCCAACATAATCCTTTGGCACCGAGCCATTGAAAACAAGATTTGATTTTCACACATTTGGCGTAACACTGATACAATTCCTGGTCAACAATGTGACTTCATACTTTCTAATATAATTGTGATTGAATCCACAAAAACAAACTCAGAACAACTTAGAACGGCAAACAAGGCAGACAAGTCCAAGACTGCCTTGTTTGCCGAATGGTTTAAAATTGCTAGGCTTGAGGTCTGCTGCGGACTGCCTAACGGGTTACCAAGCTTCGAAACGCAGGAATAGGTACGGGATATTTTTTACCCAGTAAGAGTAACACTCCCTCTTGTCTGATCTAACGCAGAAACAACAAATTCTCGGCTGCTCATTAATACCACAGTCTAAAATGATGCCCTTTTATGTGTATTTGTCCTTCACGTCCTTTATATGGATCCATGACAAAAATGGAATATGAGTGTAGCACTCCCATTGTAATTATACGACTTAATCTGACCAACCACTTTGTCTGATTAAAAGTCATGAAACTACGATTTATCAAGTACTATACAATATACTAAAGAATAATACAATTCATAGAGAAATTGAAATGTAAAACTAATAAATATACAATGTTAACTAATGTACTGAATTCCATATTCATTTGCAGGTAATTACAATTCCCATGAGATTCCACACGCTGTAGACTATAGCACGGTGAGTAAATTAATTTAATCAATTTCTTTTGAATGTACTATTTTTTACCTATATAGGTTTATTGATTTTAATTTATATCAGCAATATTTCTAAAGCTTGTAATTTGATTACTTCCCTCGGTGAGTTTAAGTTAAAAGCCTATTCCCTCTGATTAAATTTTCTCAACTTACCAGACAGATGTCATGCAAATCCAAATGCCAGTAATAGTAGTTAAGAGGTGATTTTTTTTTTTTTTTTTATATGTTTATTTACATTTGTTCTCCACGGACTCTTGGTCCGTGCCCTTGTCATACAATTTGTGTTTCTTTTTACAATAAATTTTATCAATATGGTATCTACCTTACGCACTACAGTTAAACACAACTATTAGATTATAACTACAAAAATACTTATGATTAACATATTTGGTTTTTTTTATCCACTAAATTAAATTTACCGGCGGCTCTGCCAAGTCAGTCCACCGGCGCGCTGGGAGAGCCGACCTGCCCCAGCAGAAGGCACTCGTTCACGGGTATGACGTGTGTGTCAGCAATTGATCCGGTCAACCATTTTGTTGGGAACGGAACAACCCAACACACAGCGCCACCGACTGTAGGACATTTATGTGTGCATGACGCCTCAACCCCTGTCGGGTGGGCTGACTTCAACAGAGCTTACAGAAGTCAAAGAGTTTACAATTATATAATTATGTATATAGCAGTTATGTACTTATTTACGATTTCCGCATACACATTACCTCCCACTATATAAATTTTTATTTTAGTCCAAGGAACATTTCTCACCCAAAAGCGCCCCCAGAACTGCCGCGTCTCTGTGTTTGATGGCCATTTTCAGGTTGTAGTCCATTATCCTATGGTCGCTCTCTTCAGCAGCCCTTCTGATCAATTTGCTTATCGCGTCATCACAGTTGTCCGTGTAGTAGATGCAACTATGTGTGTGACGCGATATTGCAACTACTGCATGTGGTACGCTGTCATGAATTTTCTGCCTCTTTGTTGCTGTGTTCACAACTACCACCTTCGCGGACGAAAGCCCCTGAGCCTCGTGTATAGTGAGAATGCGTGATCCCTCGCCCGACCCGTATCCCTGGTTCTTAAGGGATTCCTTTTCTGCCTGGGTGTGTACCAGGTATAAGGTGTCGGGGAGTGATTTTGGGATCATCGCTCCCGAGAATCTTTTTGTCTCCAGGGATCTCACGCCCGACCTGGACGAGTATATGCCACTGTAAACTGTGTTGAGGGCATAGGCCACGTCCATTGGATTCCTGTGGGTACACAGCAACTCCTGACTTATGGGTGTGATATGTGTAGGGCGGCCGTAGTGGAGAGGGAAGAGGTTGTCACGATCAATGAACGGGAGCTGATTAATGTCACCAATTAGCAGGACCTCCTTGGCTAAAGTTATTCGGGCAGCCATCACCACCGCTCCAAAGTGGTTCATAAGAGCCTCGTCTACCATTAGTCGAGTGCAGCTCTCTCGCCCCTTCAAGCCGTTTACTAAGATGGACGCCATTGTTCGAACCCTAGATTTGACTAGTAGTCCCCCAAATCGGCAAGATAGTTTGCCTCTGAGGTCATTTGCTGCTTCAGTTGTTGTGGTGACAATTAAATCTTTGTCCGCATCAAATTGATCCACTATCCAAGTCGTTTTACCGCATCCAGGGACCCCGTTCGTCCAGTGAAACCTCGGAGTGCACCAGCTCTCAAAGGTTATGCCGTCCGGTCCGGATTCCGATATGGATTTTGCCATTTCTAATATCCCATCGTCTAGCATAATCCTGGTACACTTGGCAACCACCACTAGGGAATCGTTGGGGGGAGTTTTAAACTTCACTACTCCGCATCGATTTGATTCCTTCTCGTCGAGAGACACAAATCCTGCAGTGGCGTTGTAAGCTGCCATACTACGACTTATAGAGGTTCCTCTCAGCACTCTCGATGTATTATTGTCGTATATGACTGCTTCTGCTGCTTCGAGTCTATCGTCCAGTATCAGCTCGTTACCCTGCAGATAAGTCTGCAGGATGGCTTCGCAATTCCGCAAGTTAACCTGTTTAGTTGCTTCTATTACTGCGACAAACTCGAGAAAAGCGTTTATGAGATGGTCTCTGGGAGTGGTGGCTTGTCGAAGCTTCGGTGGACAAACGTGGCCCATAGCTGCTCTTGTTGGGGATGACCTAGAATGAGCAGACTGTATTTGAGCGGGACAGCTCTCCGATCTATGAGTGGACTTGGATGCATTTTTCCTGAAAGGTGACGCAATGAGTCCGGTTACTGAGCATATGGATGTTGTTATTGCCCACATTCTGCCTCGGGACTGTAGTTTTTTATTTTCCCTTTCGGTGGCCCGCTGTTGTTGTTGCAGAGCGCTCTGTTGCAAATATTGTTGCTGTAAACGCTCTGAGCCGCTTGGAGAATCCACCCTTAGCTGGCGCTGAACTGACCTCTTGAGGAAGCTCAAATCTTCCCCCCTGTCCTCGTACACGATGACCTCATGATGTTCTGAGGCCCTAATACAGCCCATAAGGTCTGCCGTTTTCCCTTTTTCATAAGCCACCACTGCAGCGTCTACGCTAATTATTCTGGAATGTATGCCTTCTACGTCTCCCCACTCACCCACGCCTGACAGCACCCCACATGCTTGTGCAAAACAAGTTATAGAGTCGACGCTGGAAAACATTGCGATTGTTTTATTGCGTGTTCGCAACAATCGACAGCTTCGACCCAACAGTTTCATGTCTGGTAGTGCGTCATAGACTTTGCGTCGCATGCTTGTTCTGGATGTGCTGCCATTGATCAGGGAGGCTAGGCCCGGTGAAATAGTGAGCCATTTGCTATTCCTTTTTTCGCAGAAGGCTATCCCTAGTCTTTCGCTGCTGGTGTTCATGAATAGGGCCACACCTCGCAACCGTATTCCTTTGGTGCCGCGTTCTCCATGTAGGAGTATTTGCTTCTCATTGATTATGAGCGGCTCATTAGTACGAGGGGTCTCGGGTACTGCCGTGGCAGTTGTTAATTGATTCTCCAAGGTGGCTATTTGGTGTCTATTATTTAATGTGCTGTTTCTTTCAGCTGCCCTGCTAAAGATAGTGTCTATGTAGCTCAGGAAGTGCGGTCTTTTGACTTTATCAGCTAGAATGGCACTCAGATTGGAGGTATCCAGATTTGTATCTATTTGAGCCTCTAAGCTGGATCTGGCGGCCAGAAAACGGGGACAGTCGAGAATAATGTGCCATACTGACTCACTGATGGTTAAGTCGCATTCGCAACCTGCATTTTCTTTTAATTTGAATCGATGCAGGTACTCAGCGATCCCTCCATGTCCAGTCAACGCTTGTACTTGGGCAGGTGTCAACTTTGTCGATCTCACTAAACGATATGCCTCATTGACATCCGGGAGAAACGTCTTAGTGACCTGCCCAGTAGTGGAGGTGGTATACCTGTCCTGCCACTTTCGGATGGTTTCGTCTCTGATTTTCTTTTTGACGTAGGACATGGGTACCATACAGTAGTCTGCCGTGATGTTATTTTTCTTTTTGGCAGCAATTTTAGCTAATTCGTCTGCCCTCTCATTCCCGGCCGTTCCGACATGGGCCCTCAGCCAGTAGAACCGGATTTCTCTTCCCTGTTCCTCCACGGTCTCCACACACTGCTTTATTTCTTTGGCCAAACGATGGGTAACTTTGGGGTTCTTTAAGATGTCGAGTGATGACCTAGAGTCACTCATGATGTTTACTCTAGTTGCTCTGCTGTCAAGAACCATTTTGGCAGCTCTGTTCAAAGCGTATAGTTCAGATTGGAAAACCGTGCAGGTAGGGTCCAGGCTAAAAGTGGAGAACACCGACTCACGACCCTCCTCCCACCAGGTCAAGGCAGAACCGACGCCTCCCTCAATTCTGCTTCCATCTGTGTATATCTGAGGGCCGGTAATTCCTCGGACGAGAGGTGTTCCAGAGTCATCGCTCTCCAGAAGCTCATAGTTGATAGATATTAATTTTGCGGGATGTGGCTGATCTAGGTAGTTAACCTGCCTTTCTAGCTCCTTATGAGGTGGTAAATAGTCTAGAGATAATCCTCTTTTAGTTAGATACAAACTGGCACACTCCTGGACTCTCAAGTCGAGTGGGAGAGTACCCGACAAGACTGTTGCTGATGTGAGCGACACTGTACGATACGCTCTGCAGATTTTTTGTGCAAATCCCCTTTGAAGAGCATTTAATTGTTTTTTAATCAACTGTAGCTCCGTCACTGGGGCCCACACGTTTGCGGCGTAAAGTACAATCGGCTCAATGACCGCTACGTAGATTGTTCTCGTTATCTCGCCATTAAGACCCCATGTCACTTTTGCTGCGCGTGCCAGCTGTTTGTAAATATCCGCAGCTTTTTTACACGTTGCGGATATGTGTGACCTGAAGGTGAGTTTTCTGTCTATGGTGAGGCCCAAGAGCTTTACCTCATCTACAAGGTTTATTCTGGTGCCTGTCATGAACAGTTCTGGGGGTTCAAAAACAAGCCTTTTTGTCAGCAGCATAGCGTTGGTTTTGCTTGCTCCGAACCTAAGCTTGTTGCTGACTCCCCATGCTGCAACTATTTCCAAGGCACTATTTACCGATTGCTCCAGTGCGCTCACCCTATGGTTCGAGAATAAGAGAACGACGTCGTCCGCAAATGCCTGGCAATAAACTCCTTCACCTGTTAGTCTGTGTAGCAACGAATCGAGGATTAGGTTCCAAAAAGTGGGTCCACCTACGGACCCTTGTACACAGCCCTTATTTGTTCCCTTTTCGCTGCTGGCTCCGGCGAAGTTGACTTTGACTCTCCGTTCGCTGAGGTAGGAGTTTACCATGGCATACAGGTTTTTCGGACACTTCCTGGCTATCAGTTGATGTTTCAGGGCCGGCCACCAGGCGTTGTCAAAGGCGCCCTCTATGTCTAGTGACACCAGAACGACTATCTTTTTTCATCCATCTCAGTTTTTATGCGGTTGACCAGATCATACAGTGCGTCTTCCGTTCCGCGTTGAGGCAGAAATCCATACTGGTTTTTGTGAAGAGTTGGAAGGATGTGCCACTGGATTCTGCCTATCATCAGTTTCTCAACTATTTTTCCAAACACAGACAGAAGTCCAATTGGTCTGTAGGACTTTGGATTAGAGTAATCATCTTTGCCTGGTTTTCGGAGAATTATAACATGCGCAGATTTCCATTGCTTTGGGAAGTATGCCCGCTCTAAGCATGAGTTCGCTATGGCAAGAAACACCTCCCGTCGACAATAAATAGCTTCTGCGCAGATATCAGCTGTCAGACCGTCGGCGCCGGGGGCTTTTTTAGGATTGATCTCGTTGAGAATCAAATCCAGTTCTGCCTGTGTAAAGTGAGGGTCGCTTTCCGACAGCTCCTCCATCCCACCTAGACATCTTCCATCCGTTAGTGCACGAAGGTCAGCATGACCGGGATCATCCGTGGAGGTAGTGTCATCAGGGTAAAAGTTTTAGCCAACAATTCCGCTGACTTGTCCGGGTTCAGTGTTTGACCCTCAGAATTTCTAAGCAGGGTGTTTTCTCTACATTTTGTTGTTTTCCTGATGACCCTGTATATCCCGTCCCACATGCTTTCCCTCTTTTGAGTCGAGCAGAACTCCTTCCAACTCTTCGTTTGTTCTTCATCGGCTTTTGACGTGTATGTTTCTTTTGCCCGCAAGTATTCCTCAATGACGAACTGTTTGCGAGAGGGAGCTGCGTTCCTTATCCTCCTTTTTCTTCGAAGCACGTCAGTTAAGAGGTGATTACAAACTTTGGACTAACACTAAAGTTAATAATCGTTCAAAAACCGATGGTAGTTAACCCAATTATTCGAAGAGAAAGGTCATTTTGCGTAGTACATATCTTGAGAGAAAGATATTCTGATGTAGGACGTAAAATTGAAAATTATTTCCCGAATCGATTTCCGATATCTAAAGCGATTACCTTCAAAGCAGATTCGACGATAAGTAAGAAATGAGGAGTGCAAAAATATTCACGGTCAGATACCCCGATAACATCAACGTCGTGGCCCACAATACTAGGGGACTACGGTCAAACAGATTCTGATAGTGACCGAAGTTTATCGGGGGCATTCGTCCAAAGAGTGAATTGCTGACCACTCGCGACTACGTCCGCGCAGAATTCGCTAATGTAATTTATTAGGGTACCAATAAAACCGTCGCTATTACAATTTATAACCATTGTCTGTAACCCAAAGTGCGTTTACTTAGTTCCACAGCTTTTGTGAGACTGCGAAAACATTTATAAAGTGCTACGATAATGTTGGCAATTGAATTAGTTGTGACAAATTAAGGTAAAGTTTGCGATTAAGATATTGATTGCCTTTGTTTGTAGGCTATTTTGTTGTACTTTTATCTAGTACTTTTATTGTGGTCAAATCACAGTATAACAGCTCAAGTTTGAAGCTTTCATTCCCTACAAAAATTAGACTAATACTCATCCTAATATTATTGTTAAAATTTTATTTTCACCACAGAGATAATTAAATAAAGTTAGTATTAAATACATTGCAATACACTTACATTAATAAACTGAGATAAAAATAACTTACAAGAAGATGTACATACTTAAAGTTACTATGATGAAAAGCAAACGATGTAACATAGTTTCAGATAAACATTTCTATAAAAAGTAAACGTACGAAGAAAATCTGAAGGGAGTTGATAAAATAAAAAGACGCTGTTAATTCCTGTCGACGCTAGAAACAGCTCCTAATAAGCTTATCTACGTTTGCAGCAAAACATTCCAACACCTCGACTTGGCTATATTTTTGCCAGCAATCTCTGCTTACTATGAAACAAAAAGAACATTATTATTTATCGAACCTATTAAGATAACGTTAATACCATCGAATGAGATCATTTAGCCAATATTATTGCCATCAAAATTGTTTTCAAAAATCTGATCACGCCATATGATGTGTTATAAAAAGATATGGTATTAAATTGATTCTTTCCATAAGGTGGTTTAATATGATCTTCACAATTTTTTACATTCTAATTTAAGTCATATTAAGCAAATTATTTTATGCTTGTGCAAGATCACGTCAAAAATCCCAAAAGTTTAAAGTGGAAACAGTCACATTTTAAAATGCATTTAAAGAAAGAGAAAAAGAAATACCTAATAACTGTTACGGATATATAGCATTAGAATAGCTGACTAATATAGTATAGGTATGGAACATAGAATTTATTTCAAAACAATTTCTGTCTATTTATTTTTACATGAGACAGTCTAATAAAGTAATCAAGCAGTAAACCCATATGTCCAACGATTAATCAGCAAAAACATGACAATTAAAATTAATATTTAACTCCTATACGACAAGGTTCTAAATGTAAATAACCTCTCCTGAAGGTGAGTGAAGGTCAACACAATTCCGTCAATGACATTATTAAGTGCCATGTATAGAGGGTGGGGTTAATATTCTTGGTACTCGCATTCAAATTTAGGCAGCCCATTTATAAACCATTCCTAGAATATACCAACAGACAAATATACCAATATTTATTACTTACTATTTTGATATTGTACTGATAATTCACTAATCGAATTATCACGAATTATTACGCGGCTATGTATGTAGGCGCGGCTGTATATAAGTATATACATAGCGCCTCAACTTTTATACTTATGTAAAGAGCCACTAATATCAACCGACTTCTTTCCAATCCTACTATTATTATAAATGCGACAGTTTGTATGTTTGTTTCTTACAGTTTGAGATTATGTGGAATTTTGTTATTGTTTGATTATGTTGTTGTGGAACAGTGAGAGATTATATTCCGGTATGGCCGCTGGCAAAAGCTAATAATCATGTTATAGGGAGAAGGTCTCCTAAGGAAGTTAGTCTTCTTAAACGTTCCTACAAAGAAAGCAATAAATACATTCTTCTAAGAAAAACAAAATACATATTTTATCCTTCATACTCATTGCCTTTAAAAATGCCGATATAACAAAAAGGGGTTTTCTAGGAAAGACATAAATTGATAAAGGAACCCTGAATTCATACATAAGCCTGTAAGACCTAAAGCGATTTGTCTTATCGGAAATTTATTGATAAGAACTGAAGAAAAGGGATGCCCCAAGCCTTTCGACGGGTTAGGAAAGCCTAAATTGCTCATTTTGATGTCAAAAAATATGACAAAGGGACTTTTCCGATAAAAATACCGTACATACTGGAAGTGGACTTGACTTTGAAAATTGAAATAAAACTAAGATCAGTAATATTACTCCATTATGCACAATATCTTAAAATATTATATAAAAGAGCTAACATATTTTTTATTGAACTTAATATTTCACGGAAGAAAAGAAAAAATATAATAAGTCTTTAATCAGTACCTATGCTGGGTTAAATATTATTCTTTACGTACTTTAAAAAAGTACACAACAATATTATAATGAATCTATAAATAGTGTAAACACAAGATTGAAATAGTTAAATTGTATTATAATTTTCCGATTTTTAATTACATAATTGGGAAACCGTTGATGATAATAACCGTGGGTTATTGTCAATAAATCTGTTTTTAAAGTGCTGAAATATTAATAACGAATGCGGTTAATTAACGAGAAATGCATAAATAATTATTGTTGAAAATTAAAACGATGTCCATTTAATGACTCGTATTTCAGATGAAAATTAATCAATCATAGAGTTTTAACTTGTCCATAAATGGATGCGTTACTTTAATTACCAAATATCATTTAAGTAGTTCAAAATAAATAATAGAAATTATAATTTTGAATTGTTCTTGAATGTAAAAACTATAAAAACCTAGGATTATCGACCGATTCCGGGGCTGCGGACTACCTAGTGGGTTTACTTGGCTTCCGGCTCAAAAAGCAGGAGTAGGATCGGAGTGGTTTTTAGTCAGTAAGAATTGGATACTCCCTTTAGCCTCGCCCAAGCCGGGAGAAGTGATTGGATGATTATCTCCCCAAAAAAAAATCATCCACCGAATGTAATACAATATTACAATATTTTAAATTAAAAAATATTCTAATATTCTTAAAAAAAATAGCGTAATATGACATATTGTAATACGTTATTTGGTACCCTTCCTTCAAAAGACAAGTGCTAACACAGGCTCTTACATAATTTACAATGTCTCACCAAGTTTCATTAAAAAATCCTACAAAACTTAAAACTGTGCTACTCGATTTTCTATGGTTAAATGCCAACCGTTATCAGCGTATGGCACTTCGAATCTGTCTTCCACACCACGACGTGGGTTTCCGATAAGACTTTGACTTTCACTTCGGGCTTCTAATAAATCTTTCTTGATCGAAATCGAGTGTCATTGGACAATTGGCTGCTATTAAATTATTGTTCATGGGACAATTTATTACGGGTAGGAGTAGGGATGAATTATTATGCAGTTGTAAGTTATAGTGTGGTAACTAATAAGGGCTATAATTGTTTATCCACGAAAAAATAATGCCCTGCGTTCTTGTTAAAAAAATATATTTGTACTTACTAGAGATGAGATATCTGGTAATAGAAAATAGCAAGTAAAAAAGTATTTCTAGCTGACATCTATGTAATACTGAAGAACGATAATATCTTCATCCTAATGTTTAATTTTATAATCCCAAATCCGTAAAGGCGCCATAAAAAATAGGTTGACCTTGAAAGCAAATATGACTTAAGAAGGTCACGGGCCGTACCGACAACCAGCTGGTAACACACATCTTATTGAGTTAGTCCAATGCAAAATTTTTGCAACAGAAGTTTCTGGTATATAATAGTAACTTCATCAAGATATAATAATAATATATTCATTGCTATATTACAAGTTACATGTTTAACAAACAAAACAATTTTATGTAATATATATTGGCTTCATATCTCCAGTTCAATATAAATAATACAAAATTATATCAATCATTGTCATTACTACCTATAATAATTATTATCGTCAGGGTATTATAAACTTATCTCTTCAGCAATTAGAGTGATAATTGCGTGACACGGTATGATTTATTTATGGCCTCTGATACCGGTTTCGAACAAACTCTGATTATATCTTGGGGCTAATAATTGGATCACTTTCACGTCTCAGAATAGATTGCGGTCATTTATTTTGTCAGTAGCTATCAAGTTTCCGTGGTGTAGCGGTTATCACATCTGCCTAACACGCAGAAGGTCCCCGGTTCGATCCCGGGCGGAAACATAGTTTTGCTCTTTTAAGTTTTTATTTAGTCTTTATGACATATTTTTCTTTGTATTTTTACTATATTTTTTTACAAATTTCATAGATTAAAATTACTTGAATTAGTCCTTCACAATTAAAGTTAAAGTTTAGAACTTTAATTATTATAATAAAATAAATTACTTAATATAAGTTAATTTCTTGAACTCCGATAAAAGTTGCTTGATAACGTAATTCATACAACATTATGCAATAAACTGAACAAATTTTAAATTTAAATAAAACCATACTCAGTTCGTGCTCACAGTACCTACCTACGTAGAAAGTATATACATACATACATATAAAAAGCACCGCTAAGGATTACATATACAATAAATTTACATTTTGTCTCGGATGAAAGACGAGAGTTAGAAAAAAAATAAAAGCCTTTTTACTTTAACATACGGCAAGCGGAATTCTGTTTGATGTTAGATTTCATTTCTTGGTGAAAACCTTAGCAAATAAACGTATTGTGATTCTATAAAGGTTAAAATATCAAATGTTACCGATCAAAATGGAAGTTGCTATTGATTTTTGACGTAAAGTAAAATAACCAAAAAGGCCTCGTAGTGAGATCCTATGAAGGAACATCAGACAGATACCAGGAAGTAGTTAGTGTACTCTAATAAATTAAACCCTTTAAAGTGTGGGAGAGCCATGCTTCGGCACGAATGAGCCGATTTGACCGGAGTGATACCACGACCTCACAGAAAACCGACGTGAAACCACGCTAGTTTTGTGTTTCGTTGTGTCAGTGAGGTTACCGGAAGCCCATTTCCAATGTTTCCATTTCCCGTTACGCCAACAATCCTTAAATTCGCCTCTGGTGTTTTGTGTGTCCATGGACGGCGGCGATTGATCAGGTGATCCGGCTGCCCGTTTACTGACTTATACCATAAAAAACTATAATTTCCAACCTACCAGTTAAGTATGGAGTACCATATGGTACCTAATATAAAGAAGGCACATAATTCAGCAGTGTCAGAGTGTTCATGATAAGGAAACAGACCTATTTCAAATATGACTTCATACAATCAACAACAACAAAAAACAATTCTATCCATTTTGACCAAAACAAAACACTATCCCTCCAAGACAACATCAAAACAAAATCTCGAACGATGCCTATAAAATGCTTAATTAAAGTCATAAACTCCCTTCATTACAAGTGACCCGAAAGTGGTATAAAAGTCATGTGTTATTGTATGAGCGACACAATAGAACGGGGAATTAACTCGTACACTACCAGCCGATAAATAATACACATCGACCTTTTGTAAGAGAATCGGCCAAGTCACTAGACACTGCTTATGATTATGAGCCGTTAAAACTAGTCGAGCACCGTCCTCAAATCATAAAAAGAAAAAAGTTTTATACAATCTAACGATTTTACAAAAAAACATTCTGTGGTATGTCATGATAGGCATGCTGAAACAGCGCTCGCATTGTGTTTAACCATGAGGTTACCAGTCACCCAACTCATCTCCTTCCACCATCAATCCCCAAAATTGTAACCTTCAGGAGGCCGGCAACGAATCAGTACATTCTCTTATGTGTGAGAGTGTCCATTAGCAGCACCGATTGCTAACCTTCTAATACGGATACTCGTTTGCAGCCTTATTCCTTAAAAAACTAATTTCCTTAAAAAAAGTTGATGTGTAATATTTATCGCCGGGCACTGTACACTCATATCATCACGGTGGCGACCTCGATATCATACGAATGACGCATTATGACATGAACTAGATTGAAATAGAAAGATTCATTTTTTTAGGTTCAGTTTGGTACAACTACGTTCGACAAAGATTCGATTGTCAATATCTCGTTCGTAGTTTTTTTGAGTAAATTGATTTGAGTAACGTAGTATAGTTTGTAGGATCAACTGTCTGGTGACAGCAGATTTAAATACTTCTGTCACCGGCCCCACTCTTGCCGTGGGTGTTGTAGGAACCGATTAAGGGATTAAACATTTGACAGTTTTTATTACATTATCAAAATTGATACAACTTACAAATACATAGCTAACCCAATGCGATATTCCAAAATATTCTCATCACGATCAACATCAGCCACTTGATCAATGAGACTATCGAAATAAAACTAATTACAACCCTACATTGCAGTATGCGTACAATAACATCTGTTCCCCGAACCTACCTTTAACCCCAATAAACTCGTGAAAGGTTACTATTCGCCCAATTCCCATTAACCGGAAAAACACTCCATTAAGTTTCCCAATAACCGGGCGCAGAAGGACCCGAATAAACGAAAATACTTCAAAACCACCCGGGTGTTAATTTAAAGATGCCATTTACACTAACAATATATTATTTTATGTATTATTGCGCTTGTAGAACAACTAAAAAAAGTTATTGTATTGTTAGTGCCATTTGCGCGATAGGAAGTTATGTATTATAATCGTATGTCTTATAGACAGACTTTATGAATTTTCATTTGATGTAATATTTACGTTTTTTTATATTTGTTTTACACTTGCAAGTAACAGACTGCTTCATTAATTGAGTAATAACAAACTCGATTGCCAAACAATGTTAAAAAGTTAGGTCAAATATAGCCCTATATGACATTTAAATACAAAACTCTACCAACCGAGATCAGAAGTTGAAAGCGTTTATGTACCTAGTTTCAAAATTGAATTCTATGTATAAGCAATTAAAATTCATTTCACATAAAGGCTAGTTCGACTATAAATTAAAGCTTTATCCTATGGAAATCTGCGTACGTGAGAGTAACCACTATGAATAAAATTCTAAATTGTTACACATACGTAATTCTAACATGGAACTTAATTAAAAAGTTTTAATGAATATTGCATAACCTTTGATGTAGTTGAGGTTAGTGTTTGAACTCAGCACTTAACATTGTAGTGAGAATGAAAATGTTCGATAATTTTATCAGCAACTTTGATTGCGTAGTTTCTATGCATATACCTGTAGTAACTCATTACTTTAAAAATACTTGTTGTGGAAAATGCTCTTTTCAATACTTATACCTCCGGAACTGCGGACTGCCTAGCGGGTTACTGAGACTCCTGCTCGAAAAGCAGTAGTAGGAACGTGGTAGTTTTTAGTCAATAAGAGTCTGACACTCCCTCTCGCCTCGCTCCAGCCGGGTCAAGTCATTGGCTGATTTTCCCACAAAAAAAATACCTATACGCCGGTATAGGTATTTTTGGTAAAAGTAAAACTATTTTACCAAATTGACGAAAGAGGAATGCTACGTGTAATATAAAAATACCTCAATTAAAATGGAATTTACGTTATATGTTATCGTTATTAATAAACGTACTAAAAATCTATGTATTGGAATGTATAAAATGCCCGCCATATGCCGTCAACGATAGTTTAGCTAATAAAATATTTGCATTCGGAATTCGAACGTGTTCGGAATACCAACCGTAATGAAAAAATGTTGCCAGTTTTGTACATTTTATGAAAGTAACCTGTGTGGACAGTAATTTAATTTGGTTTCTATATTTTTGCTAGGGTATTCATAATTTAATTACTGTACTTACTGGAATTCCCTTCCTAAATGTTTTGAAATGTTTTAAACTTTGTTCTGTTGTTTTACCCCAATTACTCTGCTGACTATACCAGCCGTACAACATCATTATTAACAATAGCACATGACAGTTCACTGATGGACTAAAACCTCCTTTATATGGTTTGCCATAATCGCCACACTGAAAAAGTTGACACACTATACAACGTGTAATATGTGACTGAAGTTACTGGGGGGCTAATTCCCATTCTTTCCAGATTTAGAAGGGGGTAATCCACGATGACCCAACAACCTATAAATTCCTAACCCCCAAAAGGACGTCAACATACTTGTAACGCCTCTGGTGTTTCGGGTATCCACGAGCGGCGGCGATTGCTTACCATCAGGTGATACGTCTGCTCGTTTACAGACATAAGCCTGTAAACTTTTTTATGGTATAAACCGTAAAAAAGAAACTACTAGGTATTATAAACTTACAACAACAACAATCCATGTACACCACAAACTTTCTACTAGTTTCCACAAGTAATTAGATCTTACTTACCTGTAACGTTTGAACTAACCGTCCGTAGATAGCAATCGTTAAAAGTTACCATACGTTGAGTCCAAGTTTACTCTAACTTTTCCCATGTAATTCACTCTGCTAGTTATAAAATGAAGTTTTTTCCTTCCTATCTCGTACTAAGAAAGTTCTAGAATTAGTTTCTCAACTGTTAGTGGAGTTAGACAGTGTTTTTAATAGACTTGTAATGGGGATGAGGTAGGTAACGGCTTACTTTGGTGTTTAAACTTGTTTAACAATTGTAGAAATTGTTTTGGGTGTTGCTTCTTGTTACCTTATGATCTGCTGGTCAACAAACGTCAGTCGAGAAAAAAATCTTTTAATCCCTAAACACACGAAAATTGAAAAAAATGTCATGTCATGTGTATAAATTACTTTGTATAAATTTCATGAAAATATCATTACCATTTTTAGTCCTGTGTAATTCCCTAACTCTTTCTAGATAACAATTAGAAAAAAATATATCCGTAACTTACATAATTACCAATTCAAACAACCCTGTCACAATGCTTCTTATATTACTAAACTAGAGAAAAAACAAGCAATAATGTAAGAAGGAACGCCATTTTGGAAGAAACTAATTATTCGTAGCGGCTATGAGTGGAACCGTGTTGACTTTTAATAAACTTACCCATCGTGACCTATCGCAAAGGTCAATACCAAACTCATTGGAATTCCTTTCTTCATAATTTTCTTAAACTTTTTTTCTATCCGTCTGATGTTTTATTTACCTAACCTTTTTATGGAATACTTAATTTCTTTTCATATTAAAATAACTTTTTGGTAGGTATAAATAAAGGTTATTCTTATTTGAAAGCTGTGCTACTACTGTTTATTTTATTTGCTGAAGAATTTTAGAAGTAAAATGTGTCATTTTAGTGTATCTCTGTAGATAAAGTAAAATCACTTTTGCATTTAAATAAGCAGTTTTTTGTTAGTTATGTGTTATAAATCCATCTATTTACAGAAGAATATGGCGAGAATCCATTAACTTTAAAAAGAAAACATTAACAAAATATCATTTATTTTAATAAATACGAAACTCTGTATTCAAATTGGTACTAACATTCGAAACTCAAATTCATTCGAAAATCGTTTGTCATAGTCAACAATAGAAAAATAAAGCTTGGAACACACATGACTCGACAAAACTATGGAAATGGGTGACACTATTAATACTGTCATTCGACGTGACACTACTGTTGTAGACTATGCGTAGTGGAATCTACTCGTGAAAGAAAGGTGTGGTATTTTATAGATGCCAAGTATGTATATTTTGACTGGTATTTTAGAGGTACTAAGCATGTATAATTTTATTTTCACAATGACTGCAATTATGAAAATAAACAAAAACATAAACCGGTATTGGTTCTCCTAACCTCTATTATTCTCTATCTCTCTAACCTCTACTATTGCGGGACTTGCGAGTGTCCATGGGCAGCACTGACACCCTACCATCAGGTCATCCATATGCTTGTTTACCATTTATCACATAACAAAGTTAAAAATTAATAAAACTTAATTAATGACTGCCAGCGTCATAATCATTATCATCAGCTAGAAGATGTCCACTGCTGAAAAAAGGCCTATTCCTTAGTCCTCTAAGTTGAACGCCAACTCGCCACCTACATCCACTGCCACCCCGAGCCTTAAATTTTCTTTACTTTTCCAAACAAATGCCAAGCAAAATAGTTTCAGTCAATCAAGTCAACTGACACATGAGTGATATTTATTCTTCTTTGTCTGGCGCACTGGCGCACCTCTAACGTCAAGGCGTGTCGTTATTTAATACGAGGCTTAAATGGAAGGTCCATCACTAGCTTGTCAGCTATTGAATTTCAAAGGGACATAAAAGGCGAATTAGTACGACCAGTCAGTTACTAGTTGGTACTAGTTGAGGGGGCGGTGTGACAACGTAACGAGCACGCCTTGATGATGCGTCATTCCCAGGTGAGTGAAATGTAGACACCAATTTACGGTCATTACTTTTTTTATCCTATATTTCGCGAATGTGTGGGATGTTTGTCATCTTCATGGGGTAAAAACTTATTAGGTACATAGAACTTGGTGCGTTTCACAAATTGCCAAAATACACATCTCCCTATCCCTTCAGGGGTTAATATTGGCATAAATAACATGTTTAATAAAAATGCATATTACTTGAAATTGTTTAAAATTCTACCTCTACATTTTAAACAGTAGCTACTCAACGTTATTTTTGCAACTAAAAATACATTGTTTTGCAATCTATCAAGGCCCCTAAATTTCCCTGAACAGATTCCCAAACAAATGCCAAGCAAAATAGTTTCAGTCAATCAAGTCAACTGACACATGAGTGATATTTATTCTTCTTTGTCTGGCGCACTGGCGACCTCTAACGTCAAGGCGTGTCGTTATTTAATACGAGGCTTAAATGGAAGGTCCATCACTAGCTTGTCAGCTATTGAATTTCAAAGGGACATAAAAGGCGAATTAGTACGACCAGTCAGTTACTAGTTGGTACTAGTTAAGGGGGCGGCGTGACAAGGTAACGAGCACACCTTGATGATGCGTCATTCCCAGGTGAGTGAAATGTAGACACCAATTTACGGTCATTACTTTTTTTTATCCTATATTTCGTGGAATGTGTGGGAAGTTTGTCATCATCATGGGGTAAATACATATTAAGTACTACAACTTGGTGTATTACGAAATTGTCCACATTACCCTATCCCTTCAAGGACAATATAGGCTTAAATGTTGCATTTTAATTCGGATGTTTAAAATTCTACGTCTACATTGGTAAACAGTAGCTACTCAACGTTATTTTTGCAACTAAAAATACATTGTTTTGCAATCTATCAAGCTAATTTCCCTGAACAGATTCTAAAAGCGTTCACAGATTTTAACTTAAGAGAAAACTTAAGAAACTGAGTTTGCATATCAATTGGAGTAGAGCGGAGGGATTAAATTGTTGAATGCGGAAAATAAGACGAACTAAGATTTAACAATTCAAATTGCCAACAGTCAATGGATGACGAGGATTTATTCATTGTTTTTTTAAGGCGTGACGTTTTTTGTGTGTGTGTATCGAATAATTTTTACAGTACTGTTATAAATTGTTATATAATTATAACAGTTAATAACTACTGTTATATAATTATAACAGTTAATAAATTATCAAATAAGTAATAAATAGAATAATTATCATCATATCAGCATCAACATATCTACTGCTGAATATAGACGAAGGGACTACTAATATTGTACTAGCAACGTATTGTGCGATTAATTTTTATAATATATGTGTTCACTGTAACGGAAATTGCAATTAGACCTCTAGTATACAATAATTTATTGCAAACTTATCGTGTAGAGTTAAAAATAAGCATTCTAAGTATAATACTCATAATTTAAATAATGCTGTAAAAGTTATTGTTTAATATCCAACAACCATCATAAAACACTTCCTATTTATATTCTAATCTTTAATACATTCTGAAGGTTAGCTTTAACATTTTATTTTTATATTCTTAGAACATAAAAAATAAAAAGAACTCGCATAATAATATATTTTACCCTACAATTTAATACAAGATTACGTTTCTATTTAGAGCGCAAAGCGTGACGATGTCAGATTTAGTAAAAAAGATTTTATATGCAGCATGCAAAACTGAAGCCTTAGCAAAGAGAACCTATTACGCTAAGTCGAGGACGTGTCGGGAGTATAAATAGAAACATAATGGATGTAATTATATTCCTGGTACTGTGTCAGGTAGAAAATAAAATAAGTAATGTTGTTCAAGAACCCTTTTTTTCTGTTGTAATTAGTAGCTAGGGTTAGAAAAGGTTTTTTGGTGTACCTAAGAACGGGATGTCTTGTTGAATGCTTTAGTAGGTTTTCAAGGGCAGCCGACTGTCACTTCGTTGGTAATACTAATTCGGCTTAATCCAAGTAGATTCTTAAGTCGTAAGTAGGATTACTGCTGACATAAAATTGTAGATAAAGTACACAAAAATACAAATAAGACATTTTAAATAAGAACCATTACGGAACATAAGCCTTTTCCAATAACTTACATTTACTTTACTACAATTTATGTACGTATTGATTTACATAACAACTATGGAAGACTAATAGCTAACAATATAACAGAAAGTAGAAATTGTATATTATTACATGTGAGACTATATCACTTGGTATAAAATTGTTGGCATGTATGAAGTACTAAAATTACTTTCAGCCAAAATTTTTAGTAATCATCACGAAAACAACTAAACTAAAGTAATAATTGTTAAAAGTAACATATTGTTTCCCTAAAACTGAAGCATGTGTGTTACAAACATATTTCCGTCGACAAAATTCCAGTGTAACGAATAAATTAAAACTTCTGCCATGAAACAGCTTGCTTGTTAGTACCGGACGACGGAAAATAAACCTTTCAGCGTTCCTTCATGAGTTTGAATGCCTAGTTATGTCCGCCCCGCCCTTATTGCCTGAATAAAACGCTTAATTTTTTACGACTTTTTACCCCTTTTTATGAAATTTACGTTTGACCCTGTGTTAATGGTAATTACCCTAAGCAAGGGTAAAGTGATAAATGTTGCGCTTTAGAAAATTCGTCGTGCGAAAGAAATTAGAGGCCTTTGCTGTCAGATGTGAGAAAAAATGTCGCATCTACGGTGTAGAGCTAGGAATGTTATAGAAAAGACGGATGCACCAATTATATAAAAGTATCATAGACGTGTCATACTGGACGAGTATTTACCACGTAATTATAAATAGAATAATGATTTACAAAAAAGACAAAAAGTATTTATTTGTATTCATTAGCTTTGATCAACATTTTTCACTGATTGCTTACCATAAGAAAATTAGTAAAATATTAAAACATCTTCCAGATATTTTTTCCCTCATCAACTTCGAAATTATGGAAATGGAATTTAGATTTCGTACCCACATTTTACTGAAAACAATACATTTTTAGAGAAACATAAAATTTTATTGTAATAATAACGGATCCGAAAATTTGAACGGAATATAAATTTTATAGATCGTAACGAGAACCTAAGCTTAAACCTTTTGTAACCTTATATACATACATTATGCGTACATACTACAAAATTATCATAGTTATATAATACTATGTAATTACATATTATATTAGAAGTCTACGGTTAAAATATGCAAGAAATTAGTGAAGTTATTAAAATAAAATACACTTTAAGGCATTATTTTCCTTTTTATAAAATACTACCAATTTATTTAATTTAATTTCCGCGTATAAAACTGTTAATAGTATATATAACTGTTCCTAACTCTATATTTCTTGCGACGGGATGAAATATTGACGCAGTCGTCGGTGTCGTCGAATATTTCATTAGCGCTCGTTACCTCTCACCCTATACATAAATATACATTATATACACAGTATATACACCACTTCATATATATAGGTATACATCTGCTCTATCATCAGCTTTTGACAGCCTTAGTGAGCCTTTCATATTTGAAGTAATTTCCGCAGTAACGCTTCGTAAATTTAATTGAAACGATAATTAAACCACTGATTTTCCAAAATAATTTACTCGGTGTTGTCTCGTGTGAGTTTGTGATTAGTATTAATGTAAATAGGATGTTTATCATTATTGTGATATCGATCATAATTATTTATCATCATGATGTATATACGTACTACTCGATTACTTGAGATGTGAGTATCTCTTTAATAAATTATGGTGGTTTCATATCAAAAGAGCTACAAAAGTCAAGATACCAAGTGTTCCATCTCACAACAGACATTTTTATGGGAAAAAATAAACAATATCTCCCATAAATAAATTTACAAGAAATAAAACACTCAACGCCACGAATTCAAATAAATATCCAACACGGAACCACACTTCACATTGTGAGACCACAAAGAAAACAATAAAATTTAAGGCACCCATAAAAAAGCCAGTTTTTAAGTACCCTTACACCCTTACTAGAGTTCTATAAAAACAAATTTGGGGTAAAAGTAATAAAAACAGATAAAAAGCTACTAACGTATATATTGAAAAAGTTAGTTGGAACATCCTATAGATTCTCGTCACGTGCTTGCCTTCCAAGATTCAGTTAGATCGCAAATGAAGGCTTCCATGTAATCCCCAATCGATGGTGTGAAATTACTGGAGCTGTCGATAGAAAATGTAATCTCTGTGGATGCAACAAATTTGAATTTTGTTTGTCCCTGAATCCTGCTTTAAGGCCAAAAGATTTTCGGTGAAACATTTCCTTTGATTGGATGACATATTTTATGTGAAAAGTTTTAAATTATACTCTGGGATTTTCCTTTAAAAAACTTTGACGGAAAATATTCCTTATATTCGCCAACTACTTTCATAAAAAACTACACTAGCTAGAAAATTGAGAACTTAATCAAAATAAATATAAAATTAATCGTTTCACATTTTTTTGTAATAATACTATTATAGTATAATAACATTAGTTTACTATTCTACGTAAACACAAAACAGTTAATTCAATAATAATAATTTGGACCTAATCTCCATAATTTTTAGCTCTTAACCTAAAAATTACCGCCGTCCCAATTTCCATACAAAACATTTATGCGACAACCTAATTTGCTATTTAAATGTCGTTGTTAAAATTCCGACATTTAATAGAAATATTAAAATTGTCCGACATAAAATTCTTATTTAAAATGGGTATATGGTATGAACAAAGGATACTAAAGCCTGGCTGTTTTTAAAACCTACTTTGACGTAAATCTGCTTAATTAAGTAGAGACATGGCTTCGTATGTAAACAGAAGACATTAAAATCCTGGACAAAATGAAGAGTGATGGCCGTGGGTAGGGGTGCCATGTAAAATGAAAGCCTAATTAATGAGAATTTATAAATAAAACGTTGATATACAACGTTATCTTGGATGTTTCCATTTTTATTTAGGTCACATGGAAATCTGTCCATTGCATTGTTATTTTTGCAGGATCGGATTGTTGATTAAAATGCAGACTGAGCTGTTGTTAATTTATATGGTTACTGAATATCTTCTCCATGTCGTAAAAGAACGATATACTCGTAAATTGCGACGTACATAATATATTTTATCTTTAATAATAACAAACCTGACATTGTGGTGATAGATCGACCAAGCCGTCGCACAATGATAATTGATATAACAATCCCACATGACGAGAATCTTGTGAAAGCTGAAAAAGATAAAGCCAGTAAATATCTTGATTTAGCTCATGAGGTTGTCGACATGTGGGATGTAGATTCAGCAATCATTGTGCCGATAGTCGTATCTGCCAATGGCCTTATAGCCAAAAGCCTCGACCAACACCTGAGTAGGCTAACGTTAGATGGTTGGATCAAGAGCCTGATGCAGAAGGCAGTACTTCTGGACACGGCGCGTATTGTCCGGAAATTCCTCTCTCTTGAGCCCTGACCACCGGTAGCTTGGATTTATCCCGTTACTGGTGGGCTACTGCTTTTTATATTTTTAAATGTTTTATTTTTTTCTTTTTAATTTAATATTTAAAAATGTAACAAACTAGTATAAGAAATAAATGAATGACAAAAAAATATGCCTTTCAACAAGAATAGACTGAGGTGCATAGTATCATTATATCAGTATATTGCATAGCGGCATTACGTGCCGTAATATGCACTTCTGTCCTTTCGGAGATAAAAGGCGTGACGTTGTATGATCAATACGTAGGTGTAAATTAAACAATACAGACATGATAAATAGAATAGAAACCAGGCAGAAATCAATTAGTATGTTAGACAAACAATAAAGAGGAATACGCCCAAAAATTGCTTAGTTCCCCTTAACTCAGTGGAATGAATCGGCTCATTAATTTAAATTCTGTTAGTCTAATAAACTTTTGGAAGCGCGCTAATTGGCCCCTGAAACTGGAAGTATTCAAGTGTCTTTATGTTTAATGTTGATCTTTAGCCATGAATAAAGTTACACCGTAAATGATAATATTTGCTTGAGTCACAAAATTCTTTAATGAGTTATTAATTTTATAGCATTATAACATTCATTTGACTTGACGTGATAACTAACTGTAATAACTGACGAACTGACTGACATAAATGAACGTTTATATCATGTTAATTTATGAAAGTTTACATTAGTTTGGATTATAAACAATTTTACAGTGTATGACGTATATATATCATTAGAATTATCATGATCACGGATGAACGTGATTTCATGGCGCTTGCAACAGTGCCGAAATATCGGAAAGTCACAAAAACTAATAAACATGGTAAATATCCCGTTTTAAGTTCTAATGATATTACTAATGACCATGTCAGTTTAAAAACTTATATGACATATATGACAAAGAAAGACACCGGAAAATAGTTTATAATATGATGAATTTCATGAATAATCTACACAGAGTTTCCTTCACGATAACTCATTTAAACAGATCACACTCATAGTTAACAAAATTGTCAGCTTTTAAATAGAAAACGAGTTAGTCAGCAAAAAGAGTGACAATATCCCCTCTGAGTCTGTTAACGGACCCTCTTTGTCAATGTAACTAACCTGGCAAAAAAGACGATCCGCAGATTTTCCTTTCACGAATTTCCAGAATCGGGTCCCAATTAACTTTATCTTTTGTATTTTGTACTAATTTGTACGAGTCGAGTGTTTTTCTTTAAATCCCTTTTACAAAATGAAGCCATGTTTTGGTATTAAGCCTTCGCGGATATTTTGTTCAATTGACGAAATTAATTGTTGTTATTTTAAAATATTACTGGGCTTTTTTCGATTTTTCGAAAAATTTTCAGTAGTAGCACGGAGTCTGGAATTGTGCCTGGTATATGGCAATAGGCTCACCCCTTATTACATGGGACTTATAACACAAATGGTGAAAAGTGAGTGTACATTGTAAAGCAGTATTATGCCGTAATGTGCACCTCTGCCTACGACTTCAGCAATAAAAGGCGTGACGTTGCAACAATATTATAGGACAGGTGGCATTAGTGTAGTTTAAGGCAAATGCAAAGTTTTGAATCTACAGTAGTGTTTAGAACATTTTGAATGTTTACTGTAGTGGTTAACCAGGTTTAATGTGTCAACTATGTTATTTGCTTGACATAGTTACGTTAGCACGGCTCTGGTATATCGGAGATATGAATTTCTGCATCGAATATAAACTTGATAAACCGCATGTATCCAATAAATTGGGTTATCTATGTATCCAAACTGCATTCTTTGTAGATGGAATGCAACAACCGCGAGCTGACACCGAAACTAGTGTTGCACTGTTACGATAGCATGCACGACATGTGAGTCACACATTCTTAGAGACAATTGTTTGTAGGTCTCGCCTTTTGTTTGAATATTGTAGTCGTGATTATTGATAGTTTTAGGTCTGGTTCTAAGGTCCAATTACCCCTCTTCCCAATCTCCAATTCCTCAACAACCTTTAATTTCCTAACCCACAAAAAGCTTAACGCACTTGTAACGCCTCTGGTGCTTCGGGTGTCCAATTGTCCATGAGCGGCGGCGATTGCATACGATCAGGTGATCTGTCTGCTCGTTTGCTGCCTTATACCATCAAAAAAGGTTCTGAATTTTGCAACAAGAGCAACAGATTAGGTTCATTTTACATAGAACCAATAAATACAATTTTACAGTCAAAGAAAGTGCTACGCTACCTGAAGCAATATCTTACTTACTTTCCACATATAAACATTGAGTCTATGGTAATGTTTTATGAAAAAGACAGCCATTCAACTCTCACACCATCGAAAGTCACTCAATACAAAATTCTTCACTGAACCTTTTGTCAAAACTTTTGGCAACTTTTTCATAACGACTGTCACAGATGTTCATGTGAAGGGGGCATGGCATATTTATTATTATTTTTCTATAGAACCCAAGTTTTTGATTATTTATGTATGGATCTGGCGCGTCGATTGATTGATAAATTGAAGCGTGTTTTAAGGAACCGCTCATTAAAATTACTGCTAAATTAATATTCTGGAAAGTTGGAATCTGTTCTAAAATAATTGAGATCATTTTACTTTACAACGTATGTGTGTGTAGCTTTCAATAATTCGGTACCATCGCAAACACCATACATAAGTTTTAATGTTAAAATGCTCACCCACATCCAAACTCCCCAAACAATTCAACTCAGTACTACACAAAAGTTTCATCCTTCCCTCTCTAATCTTAAGAAATAGAGTAACAAAACTTGCCAATTTATAACCAATCCATATCGCGAGGAAAGAATTGAACATTCCCGGTTAAAGCTTAGACAATAGGTATTTGTACATTAATCTTCGGGAGTCGGCAAATCCTTTAAGTCTTCCGATCGGTTCGATCCGCGACCGACCGTCGCGCCGATAAATCCAGATTAGAATTCTTTGTCCCTGCCCACAGAAGTTGATATCGACTAATAATTTATTGGGTTCTTATGCTTTATTAACATTTGTGCATTCTTCACCAGGTTTTTTTAAATATATTATGTGATACCCCCTATTTTTGGATAGCTAATTAGATATGATGAGCATAATTTTGCCATTCCTTTATTTGGTAATTAGTTATGTAGCTTAGGGTCTATTCTTTGCTCCTTTGCTCTTGAACCTTAATAGAAACATACTCAAAATTGCATTTGTAGCAATGGAGCTTAAATCTTCTTCCACAGGTGGTCTCTAATGTTTGCGGCAACCATTGTTTTACTTTCTAGAGCATACCGATAGATTTTCTGTTTTAACAATTATTATTCTTTATTTTTTACGATTATTATTAGAGAATATTAGTTGAAAAGGATACAATACTCTTATTGTAAAATTAAAAGACTTTGAGAAATGGTACTTGTGCCCTTGAAAATAAGACTGAATATTTAATAGGAAACAAAATTCCAACACGACACCGAGACAAACATTCCGCTAATCCATCATAATGGAAATAAACCTAAGTCACGTTTTTAGAACAGCAATAACCACTGTCATAGCACACAGAACGCTTTAACACACACAAACAAACAGATTTTACAACTATCCGCAGTTCCAAATGCAATAAACAAACGGAAACGATACGTTTCGATTTTTATACCGATTTCTTCGGTCGAGTCCGACAGTTCATGTTGCATCGATCCTACAATCGGTTCAGTTATTGTTCGAGATTTTGTCTTATAATCGATTTGTGTTTGTGTTTCATCGATACGGTATGTATTGACATTGTGTTTCTATAAATATTGTGGTTGTAAATTTGTATTTCCTAGATTCGTGGAATTATATATATTTCGTCTATCTCCGACAGATTATGATGAGTTAAAATGTATGATGTAGAATATTATTTCTTTTTAAGAGTTTGTTCTATTCATAAACTGAACCATATAGATTCCATTTTACCTTAAAGTACCTAAAGGTAGAGTTTTTATACGTAGCAATTACACTTAAATATATTGAAAAATCTATTAAAATAATGTCCTGATCAGGTTCCTAACTATCGCAGAAAACACCTTTACTCAAAATCGAGTTTGATATTAAATTATATTCTTCAGTTGTAATGTGCCATAATTTATTTATTTAAACGAGGATACCTAACATTACTACAAAAAGTTAGCAGCCTCTAAAACAAGTCTATACTATAAGCAGCTATCTCATAAATCTCGTATCCCAAATCAGTCTACTCCCATTTTATTCAAAATACATTTTGTGTGCCAATCCATTGCTAAGTTGAGAGCGATCGGAACACTGAACTCGTAAAATATGGAATATCTTGAGAATGTTTCAGTTTTATAGACTTTGAAATGGCGCTTCCAGTCCTAACATTGAAGGATCTATGAATTTTTAAAAATGAGTCTTGAGTTCTTGAACTGCCGCTGTGTATGCATGAGTTTGATACTTCGAGTGGTCAGTTGTTTTGTTATGGATTTGAAGTTTTGACATTCTTCGTACGGGCTTGTGATATTATGTATGAATTTTGTTAGATTCTTGTTTATTTAGAGCTATATCGAAGCGTTGTTGCACAACTGTTGCAATTGTTTTGAACATTAAGCTATACAGCTTTCCGGAGCTCCGGCTTAAAGCAGGTGAAGAACTGGGTGGTTTTTAGTCAGTAAGAGTCTGACACTCCCTTCCGCCTCACCCAAGGCGGAAGAAGTCATTAGATGATTTTCCCCCCTCAAAAAAGGACCATTGATAAAACCTATTCAACTCATGTTAATTAACAACACTAGAACTCAAAACCATCTTCACTAACATAATTACAGAAAACAGGATATTGCTTCAATACCTACTTCATTCACTTCACTCTTGTTAAATATGCACGAGTAATTAATCCGTGGAGCTGATGGTTCGATATTTTCATTCAAATAAGTCCCCTTTTGTAATGTATTACGCATCCCGTATTTCTCTTTGCATCTCTTGCTTGTCGTTCGTCAATAATATTCAGTTTCATTACGATACCGGTTCCAGTTCAGTCGTAAAGGCGTTTCTCGGAAAATAAAACGAGTCTCATTTTACTTTGACGATCTGAATATTGTATCCCACAAAAACATTTCATGTTAAATGTTGCCAAGACGAGACCATATAGCTCGCACTGTCAAAAAGTAATCAGATCCCGTGTAGAGCCAAGTTTCTAACCCTATACTTTTGAACTGGCGAGTCGGCCGCACGGACTTTTTGCTATTCGTCATATGGGCTTGAGCTTAAAAATCTATTCAATCTTCTAAACTCTTTCCGTGCGGCCGAAATCGGGGTATTTTAGATATCAATAAAATCTAAAGTATAAAAGCTATGCAATTGAAACTTTAGAGGTTTATTAAGTCTACCACTGACATTATATCCTGAAAATTTTGTTTATCTGGTATAACCCAAACTCAAGTTATGAAGGTTCAAAAATACGACGAAGCGCTTCGAGAAAAGGTAGGTAGTGCCCTTGCGCTTGCGCTTCGCTTGGCTCGTCAATAATATTCAGTTTCATTACGGGTTCCAGTTCACTACCGTGCCCCCAGATTTGTAGGTTTTAAAATTATTTCTTTGTTTTTCATTTCTTGTTTTATGAAGTAGGTGTACATGTCGTGGTGGCCTGGAAGTTTCGAAACCTACCAATGACAAGTACCAGTGTCACTTTTTCCAAGTTATATTTCCTTACCGTACTTTCTAAGATCATTTAGACACCGCTGACTAACGGTTAAGGAAAACGTAATGAGGAAACCTCTGGACCTATAATTTCTGATTATAAGCCAACCTACATTAAGCAAATGTGGTGAATAATGCTCAAACCTTCTCTGGACGAGAACAGGCCTTTGGTCAGCAGTGGCCACTTATAAGGTGTTGATGTGTGTGATATGACTCAATATTTATACTCAGACTTATGTATATAAAACACTAAGATGTAGAGCGCAAAACCTGATTCCATACTTTTCATATTTTGATAAAAAGAAAAAAAATGTTCATTTTATGAAACGAATACTGAAATAGAAAACCATTGTTTATCAAATATGCTTTCCACAAAAAAATGTGTTTTCTTGTTTTTAAATGTATTTAAATACATTTATACCATTAATTTTTCTGCTTTAAAATTTTAAATCCGTTCCACGTCAAAATCTAACCCTGTCAAAACGGACGCGGTATAAAACGTACCCGGGTGTTTTATATGTAAAATTTTGTCATACAAGTTTTGAACGCTTTTCATATTTTGTCTGACAAGTGACAGTTAATTTGAGTCCAAGGCCTTGCAGCTACATCAATCATGCGAGCGGTTGCGATGCGGTACAGATTACGCTTTGCAACATTACTTGAATTACTCTACCACGTTATTTTCACCGTGTCTCTGTTTATGCTGGCAAACGAAGCGTGTATTTTTCGGTTGGATTTTCCGTACCAATATTTTAAAGTAAAAAATCAGCTCAGTGAACGCGGAACACATTCCATGTATTTTGTCGTTGATATTGGATAAAATTGAATTTAAGGATGGAATGCAGTGTGTGCTGTTTTTGTTTCAGCTTTCACTTGTTTTTTTTTTTATTTTGTATCGTTATCATATTTATGCTGATATTATTTCAAATTATGGTTAGATACTAAGGTTATAAACCTGGATAAATTAGCACAAATTCTTAGTAATAAGTACTAGGTATTATAATCAATCAATCAAATTAATCCAAATATCAAAATAACAGACGCGTCAGTATTACCAATATTTTTTTTACTTATAAACGCGATCTAACATCACCTGCATCCAAAATCAACAAACGAAGTCCAATATTAATACACCAAAGTATTCTATACCATAAATACTCTGGTAGCACTTAACTTTATTAAACGATCAATACTTGTACCCACAATGGTCAGCGATCACATCTTGGGTTGACATTCCATTGGTCCATTGTACCTACCCATATCAACTGATGATAATTTACTTTCAGTAATGAAGGAGTAATCTGACAGCCCCATCAGATTCTGTGTTAATGTATTTAGCTTGTGCACTGCGGGGTTAAGTTTATATCGTTTAATTTTTTTCATAGGAACGCACATTGGAATTTCACCTCCAGACAATTAATAAAATATACTCCGCTACAGCTGCAATGAGTCTCTATAATTAGACTTTTGCCTAGCCTTTTCAAGAGATACATTACGATTTTTAATTAGCAATTTGCATAAATTAATTATCACATTCTAGACTCCCAGCTTTGTACCTACTCTTTTAATAAATCCTGTTTAATTACAATAAGAGTCCTAACGAAGAGTGTAACCTTCAGACTGCCACAATCTGGTCTGACGTGGAATTAATCGCCCACGGACGTTCAAGGGTTAATATAAGCTATAAGTAATTGCGGTCCGGTTATCATTAGGACTTGCAATATATTAGCGGTTGAGATTTGACCCCCATAAAGAAATGTAGGGTTAGGTCTGAAAAAAATTGTATGCCATCTTTTATGGGGCATGTTATGGTAGGTGCCTTTGTAGGAAAATTATCTAAACAAATTATTTTAATTCTAATGAGGACTTACTTATGCCATTTAGACGCTAATAAAAACTAATATTTTGTTGTTCACTGAATTTACCATAGTATTAGGCAATAAATTTTTAGCATTGATTGGAAAAATTGGACTTCACACTGCAATAGTGCCATCTAGTGAGCTCAGAAGCGATACTTTAACATTATCTAACTTGAAGACCAAACCCAAAACTTTATGTTTGGCATTGAAACTTATAATCAGATTACCAACAATGCAATGATTTAATTAATGAAGTGATTTCAACCCCAATGTAGTTTGATGCTACTTACCAAGTTTGTGTTTTGGTTTGTTAATTTCAATTTTCATGTTGTAAATTTTAGAATAGTAGTTACTTTAAAAAATATACAGGCTGTAAAACATCACGCTATAATCAATAGGAGCCGAGCAGTGCGAGTGAAACCGCGCGGGAGTAGCCAGTTTGTTTGATTTATATCACTAAAAGAAAATCATAATGAACAGAAATAAATATCTACCAAAAAACGAAAAAAATGGCTTTAAATAAAACGTCCATGAACTTTTTATCTTCGAAAAATGGATAGCACCTTTAGCTTTTAGAAAATAAATTGGTTATTTTCCTAACGTTTTTAAAGCACAGCTAGTAAATCTTTCGTTAGTCAGTGCGGTGAGCGCTACCCACTCGATAAATCCCTGTTGTTTGCGCCACACGTCCAAGTAAGTGTAGGAGACAGAGATACTGGAAAATATACTTTCAGATATGTAATTTGTGAGTGGTTTATAGATTCATATCGTTACAAATATTATTTCTCACGATCTACAGTAATATTAGTTATCACAGTCCGCGATAGTTCACAGATAGACATTAAGCGCCTCCAGAAGAGCGTTTGGCATTATCTCCATACTTGATGGGAGGTCGCAGTTTAAAAAGAAACAAATATATTCGAAGATATATTGATTTGAAATATCGCGTAACGTCACTTCTAAGTACATTTTATACGTAGAAATTATTTATTCACTCCCACTTCTAAACTTTGATGCGTTTTATATTTAGTATTGTTGTTAAGTCTTTGACTGCCAATAGAAAACTGTTGAAAGCAAATCCTCCGCTAACATCGGTCACCGGTGACCACCACGGCGTTTAATGTGTTAAGTATCTTATACGACAAAATACGTGTCTAATATTTTTACATTACCTAACTGACGGACTAAATAGATTTTTAATTTTCATACCCCGTCATCATCCTTACTCTTAAAGGAATTAAAGCCAATGTTATTATGAAGTAACAAAATTATAATTTCTACCGAGTACTATCAAGTATCACTTGCTTGACTTGATCTAGATAGTGGCACGTTCAAGAGACTCCTTTCAGTGCCTTTGTGTGGTCGACCGACGACCGACGGTTAGACACAAGCACAATACATAGATATTCTCGAGAAAGGCTTTAGCAACTTATTTAAGAACCCCTTTTAATTAAAACTAAGAAGCGTGTCGACTTTAGTTTTTAGTTTAGTTTATTTAAAATTGTGTATTTTTAAATAAACATTTTCTTTCTTCTCTATAGAATTGATTCTATTCTGAAAATTCTGAGTTCGTTAAAATTATAGAGGTAGCAAACTTTTCGAAATATTATTTCAAAAAGTTATTTTATTTTGTTACACCATTTTTGTAGCTTTAGTTTAGATTTCATTTCAGAGTTCAAATGTCGCTCTTTCAAACAGAACAGTATTTATGAAACCATTCTTTATCATCTGATACTGTTTTAAATTCGAAATCTGTATTTTATTTACGTAAGTACCTAAGCCTTCCTTTGCACACTTTAAATATTTGAATCGCTAAAATTCAAAACCTAAAGGTTATACCTTCATTATTCTCCATAGCCATAGATGTGTTGTACATTGAGGGCTCCGAAGTAAGTCTATTTGAAAAGAACTAATGTCCCTTATTAGTGCTGATGGTAACCATTGTAGATTTCGGAGCCGCGGAAGACTTAATGGGTTTCCGGGGCTCCAATTCAAGAAGCAGGAATAAGAACAGGGTCGTTTTTAAGAGTCTGACACTGCCTCACCCAAGGTGGGAGAAGTCATTGGATGATTTAACCACCTCAAAAAAAACAAGTTATTGTAGAGCTGAAACCTAAGAATTCTTATTCCCCTAGTCTTTTTCCCCAAAAAGCCGGACGCTTTTTCATCATCATCACCACCATTCATAACAATAAGGTTCAATTTCGCACTTCACTTGCAATTCTCGTTCAATTGACCGCTCGAACCGACTAATATAACCAACACATGTAGTTAGTTACGCCAGTCCACCGCGATATTGCATTGTGTCGTTATCTGTCCCGTGTGATAACTGCATCCATTGTGTTAGGGGTCACAAACCGCCATTGTTACCGTGCAAGCCTGCCCAGCCTGTAAATGCCCTCGCCTTTGACAAAAGGTACACTAACGGTATGATAGTGTGAGTTTAAGTAGTTGGGAATTTAGTGAGCTTATAAAAGACTTGTATTTAGCAAATTAGCAACATTAATTTCTTTCTTTATAACTTATTATTATGATATGTCTTCAACACCTGACTTCTAATTTCAAGTGTGGGAGAGCCATGCTTCTAAAAACTATGTAGCGACTAAAACTGCTGCCGCTGTAACAAATACACGATAATAATATATTATACATATAAGATTGAACATAAAGATCACTTTCGTATTTCTATACACACACATTTACTTAACAGCCTCGTTTAACCACGCGTAGTAAATTGGTTGCGGTATCCTCACGACCCTTTTAGCATTTTAATAAAATAAAAAATGTGACGTCATCTTCGCGTTGGATATAATGCAAGTCTTCAAAGTGTATGTAAATAAAACGGCACTTGTCTCACTCTATTTGAATGTTGAGTGCATTTACCTATTACAGTAATGTTTGCCATTTGTAGCTCTGACTTTCATTTGGAGTTGAATATGAAATTGGGAGAAGGAATGGAAATCTTATTGCTACAATTTTATTGTAGACATACAAGAATTTTGCTCATGAAATATAGGTGTTGCGTATGAAAATTATTCATCAACATTTATCTTCTTTTTCAACAAAAAATATTGTTGCTTGAGGCTAAATCGAGCTCAAAATTTCAAGAACGTCAATACTTATTAATAGATTCATAACCGAAAAGTAATAAGATAGATGTATTAAAACAGCTTACCTATCTCAAAAAGCGTATTGCTTTATGCAACTACATATTTTTCAATTCGTATTTACATTACATTTACACACACACACATTTACACACACGGTACCACATGGTTAATGGTGTATTGCCTATTCCATTTACGTATGTATATCAAACAATACCAAGTGCACATTACTAAGTGGACCACGTCAAAGGGCTAATATGCAGCAATAGCTAATTTGCCACGAGGTTGTGGCTGATCTCACCGCACACAAATAGCATTGATTACGAACTAATGTCTTCAAGATAATGATGTAAGCGGTACTGCACTGCTTTCTCCTATTCTGGTACCATGTCATCATCAAATCAACTCATAAATAGAAAAAACAAGTCCCTAGAAATACTTAGTCCAAGTTCTAGTTGAATAATTCTAGAATACAATGATAGCAGTGTAAAAATAAATTGTTGCAGATGCAAATACAAAGCAAAGTTTTATTTACTTTACATCCAAGTAATAACATTATACTCAAGTACCCAAGCCAATGCCTCCATCAAAATGCAACTGTTACATATAACACAATTTATTATGTACCTTCTACAAACAGCAATAAAGCTCAGATTTGAATACAAAACTTCCGGGAAAACCTAACACTAGATATATTATTTAAGAGTATTTGACGAGCTTTTAAAGATAACTGCCTTGAAAAGTTTCCTTTGTACTATCATTCATTGTTTCGCCAAGAAACTGAATAGGAACTGACACTTTTATTTTTGTTTTGGAAAAATAGCAATATTCTTTTGTCTCAGGTGTTGGTATTTCAATGGATGCGAGCGCCCTTAACTAACTGTCCGGGAACACACGTCTACACCCGTATAAAGAATGAGCCTTTAGATAAATAGAAATAGCGAGGAAACTTATACAATATTTTATGAACAAAACAATTTATAAAAGGAATTTCTTGTTGAGACCGTTCTCCTTTGTGGGGTGAGCACTGAGCAGGCTGCACTAACAAGTTCAAGTCAGGAACACTAGGAAACTTAAATGTTTGGAATTTTTCCACGGTAAAGCACAAGAAACTATTTCTTTACTCGAAGATTTACTGCAACAATTTAACAGCAGCTTTAACATTTTTTTGGAAGTCTTACATAGTCATGAAACCAATCAACCGCAAGCCATAAAGATCCTAAAACACTCACACCGGCATAACATCAGAATCAAAAATCGCATGGCGAATATTGCTCCCAATTCCGCAGATCGTTCGAATCGCTGGCGATACAAATGAAAGATTCCGTTTCGGCGTGGCTCGTGTGAATTTGGCAAAAAGTGTTTTCTGTACATCGAGAGTGTATCTGTACAAAGGACTCATTGGGCTGTTCCGCTCCGCTGATTGTCAAAGCTGGCGTGAACACGATGCTTTTCGCGATGAAAATAATCATGTGACATTTATTATCTTTATTGTGTATAGGGAAAAATGTTGGATAAGTAACAGATGTGTGTTGATTGCTCGTCGAGTGTGTGCCACATACATTTTGCCCTTTCGACAGACAACTTATTGTTGCTGTGGTTATGGTTGATTAAAGATTGTTATCGATTTGGATTAATTCTTTTCGTGAGGTTCAAACTTTCGAGTGAGACTTTTCAATCGACTTTAGATAGAGTCATCTTGTTTTACAATATTTGTGCCTTACAGTATAGCCATCTCAGTGGGTGTGGGGACGGGAAGCAAGGGGAGTCATCAGACCACTACAGATATCACCACGCAGGGATGATACCGCCCCGGAGATGCGGACTGGAGCTATAGCTCAAAAAGCAGGAGTTAGGAACGGGCTGGTTTTTAGTCAGTGTGAGTCTGACACTCCGTGCCGTCTTGCCCAAGGCGAGAGAAGTCATTGGATGATTTTCCCCCGTCAAAAAAAATGGAGTAACATAACTACTACAAGTAGCTCTCATTATCTCCTACTGCTTCTAAAAAAGTATAAGATTTTTCTCATCTTAAACTAATTCCCTTTTTAATACAAATTGACTTGAACGTTAATTGGCTAGTAGTGAAGCTAATACAGTAAATAGGTAATAGCGAAGATGCATAAAGATTAGCGCGCGATGAAAATTCATGAGCTTAAGCTATGATCGCGTCGTTAACCTTATTGCTTTGTGAATATATAATTATCTTGTTTGCTGACGCCGGTTTCTATAGTTTCTGTATACTAAAAGGATTAGAATATTAATTATTCATTTAAAAAGCAACTGTGAAAGATGAAAATTAAGAGCGATTTTAGCATAAAAATTAATAAAGTGAAAACTGGAACATGAAAGCACTTTGATTTTTTGGAAAACTTATGAGTAATGGTTACATTACTCGATTTGCGTATGACAATCCAATACTTCAAATCTACACGTTGCGGAGATGTCTTAAAAAAATAAATAACTCAATATAGGAATAATAGCTTATCGATAGGAGAATGTCGAATTTATAAGCTTTATCGGTCATTAGACTTCTCTCTTTTCTTATGAGTAAGGTTAAGTAAGGCGAATATTTTCGTACTTACTCAAAAATGTATCAAGTACTTAAGTACCTACTTTAAAAATACTAGTCAAATCTTGGTGTAAGATTCATTGTAGATTGATTTAAAACTCGTAAAACTACTTCCCATTAAATCCGACAACTTATAAAACGCGTCGAATAGACGTGATGCAATAAAAGTCAAAATATCTAAAGAACTTTAAAATGTTTTCGAAATAAAACTTCAATTCGATATAAAATAGTAAGAAACAGATAGAAATACACACATGTGAAAAAGTTTGTTAAAGTTATAATATAAAAAAGTTATTCTCCAATTAAAGACAAACTCCAAATCCAACTTCACTTGGAAAAAAGTATAAAACAAAAGAATACCTTCATAAATCCATATGAAACAAAAATTTTGAGCAACCTCGTCATTATCGTGTACAATTTCCACATCCACGAACAAGAATAACGAGTGTGTCTGTCTCTTCGCATGTGCTCGTAATTAGATATCGATTCAACCCTATTCGATTGTCGGTACGAACAAATTACCGACTACATTGTATCGAGTCGTGTTATCATTTTGTTTAATCTTTCGATTTTATTATTTATGACTCGAATCGATGACGTGTTCTTCGTGTAATAGTGATGTCATTCTGTTTGTTAGAATTTGGGTCACTGTTTACTTGAGATTTTAATTGAGGGAGTTAAAATGTTTGTCATACATAAATACTTTTTGGTTTAGTGGTTGTATTTTTGTTTGTCCAGTTTGTAGTAGTGTTTGTTAGTCTGTCGGGGGACGTTGTTGACTTGAACAGTTACTGAGGTTTTATGTGGTACATTTTAAATCATATCAGCCACAAGACGTTCCCTGCTGAACATGAGCCTCTCTCAATGACTTCAAATACTACATTAAGCCACAGTTTAGCTTTTACATACCGAAGTGTAATTATCTGCAGAAAAAATATTTTAGGAATATGCAGTACCTTTATATCTCATGCCTTAATGTATCTGTTGTGTCTATTATACATAAATAATAAATAAATAAATATCATATCCACAATTACCGTTTTATGAAAATAAACCAACTATTTTGTTCATAAAGTATAGTCAAAATTTAATGTAATGCAAATTGAACGTGAAAATTAGCAATATTGATCATATTGTTCGCGCTCCAATGGAGTAATAGCGTATAATGAAGCTTGTTCAAACAGGATTGTCTAGTGTACGAATATGTAATGACGTCACTACTAAATTACAAATCATAGTAATTGTTTTAGTGTAAGATTAGATGGAGTTTTGGTTGTGTTTCTGGGATTATTGGATGTCTTCGTATGTTTGCCTTTTTGTTGACGGGCGCAATCTTTCAAAGGGCGCCTAGCTTTTGAGGATAAAAGACTAGAAAGTGTGAGATTTTGACCTCACTAAACCATCTTGGTGGCCACCCTCTACTCCTGTAAGAGGTACCGAGGCCTATAAATAGGCCTGCTCCGGAGCCCCCACGGTGCAACGCCTGTTAAGGCACATTCTTAGGATCGTTCTTTCGTTCGTTCTCATCATATTAATGAGTCCCTTCTTTACAATAACTTTTCTTACAGTGGACGAATATTTTAGTGTTATCTGTACTATGATAATTATACTTATTTCAAACATCGATAAAAGCAATATCAGCAATCTTAATTAAAACTCAGAAAATTAAAAACCAATTTTTAAATTAAACATCTATTACAGACAATATTGGCAAGATCGGAAAAATTACCTTCGAAAAAAAAATTAAGTAAGCCACTTACATAATTTATCTTTACAATATTATAATAATTTCGAGCTTTATAAATTATAAATTAATAGAAGCAAGAGAGACCAATTTCGGGAGTAATTTGCGATAGAGAGAACCTTTGATAAATGATGTTCTTTTATTTATGAAAAATGGAACGTTCAGTTAGAAAAGCGTATACATCAATCAATATTCGTTTATTAATTGAATGTTAGGAATGGTAACCGGACTAATGGAAGGAGACATGAGAAGCAGCATTGTTGGTAGCTATCGGTATCTTGGGAAATCGTTAATCAGATTGATTTCATATCAGCATTGTGTGTAGGAACTTACTAATTGAATGAACAAGTTCGTTATTTAGTGTAGTGAGATGTCTTTTATTGATTTGTGAGTGTTGGTAATAGTAAGATTTTCGTATAAGATCACATTTTCTGATGTTATTAAGAGTGTAACGTCTGGGGTTATAATGTAAAGAGCTGTGGACCATTAGACTTGTTTTTCTCTCGACAATGTACCTACCTACTACGTCACATATTTACCATCTTTTCGAACAAAAACAGGCGTGAATATGGTTATGATGTAACAACAACAACCTACGATAACATAAAACAATTTGGTAGTACAGCATAACAAACACAAAACCGCTTGTCATACGGAGTCAACAACATTCGCTTTGATACCTACACACACACACACGTGCGTCAGAAACAGTAAATTTTAGTTGCCAGCAATGAAACGACTAAAACAAACAAACAGTATTTAAATACACGTTGCCGAGGGAAATTGAAAAACATTTTTTACGAAAATAAAAATTAAAGATTAAAAGCTTTGCAGGGGTTGCAAACAAATACGTTGTTATTCAATTCGGGGGTTTTATGTAACTGATCATTTGGATTTAGTTGTTTGCGCGGAACGTGGTAGATTTTTGGCTTTCGACGCAAATGGCGAGGCGAATGTTTTCAGCTCTCTAATTAAATGGGTACGTGTGTTATGGCAAACATTGATGTTCTGCAAAAAGTTGATGGGTAAAAATATTGATGTGAAAACGTGGAATGTTCAAATTAGTTACGTAGAGAAAAATATACATGATGATTTGTCATCCGGAGAGTTATGATTGAATGATCACATTAATACATTATTTAATGTAGGAACTAAAGCCAACTCATCACAAAGAAGCCAATTGCTTAACTACTTCGCCAATTATACAATCCAATTCCAACATTAACCACCTTATAAATGTTCAATATTTAACAATAATTAATATCCAGAACCCTAACTAATACAAATCTGCAATTAAAACAAAATTAATTTCCATACAGTTCATCAAGGGTCCGTCCACACGCTCAGAAACTCCTACATTAGTTGGTATGTCAACAAAACCTCGCTGTTTCTACACGGAGATAATATTGGATCTTACTCACTGGCCGCCTGGAGCAAACATCAAGTGAATTTCACCAAGTTAAATTGAAAGTGAGCGTTCGGGGCCGGGCGATTGATGAGTGGGCCATTCCAGTTTACACTTCCACACGTCCGATGCCTTCTTGGTTTATTGAGATTATTGAAGAGAGGATATGGGTTTTCTGCATCTTGTGAGGTTCTTGATGGCATTTTATATGTTAGTTTACATACTGATTTGCCGTATGGTATTGATAGAGTAAGATGATGTTAGTCACCACCTTCACTCTTCCAGTGAATGAAAGACTACACATTTGACTGAGACCGAATAGTAGCGCTCTCTAATAAACTAAAACCCTTTAAAATTGTTATCTCCAATCGCCTACCTAGTGTGGATATTACGGTGAACCCCTCGTAAGCAAAAGTACGTAGTAAACTATTAGGTATGGGATTTTTATGGTGTTACTGATTTCATTTTAAATATAATTGTAAGAGAGCCATGCTGCGGTACAATGTGTCGGCTCGACCGGAGTGATACCATGGCCTCACAGAAAACCGACGTGAAACAATGGTTGCGTTGTATTTTTTTGTGTGAGTGAGGTTATCGGAGGCCCAATTACACCCAACTTTCCCATTCCTCGATTCCCCAACAACCCGTAACGCCTCTGATGTTTCGGGCATCTATGGCCGCAGCGATTGCTTACCATCAGGTCCGGCTTACCGACTTGTAGCTTAAAATAAAATTCTTCTAGCACGAAATTGTTACCAAAGGGCAGTCTGTTGTTTTAGATCAGCTAGGGAAAAATCCATCTCTTGTCTACATTTTACAATTTATCACCTCACTTTAGAATTAAGAAAATGTGGCAGGCACTACAGGACAACAAGCTAGTCTTCTTGCAATTTAAATGTTAATGAAAATATATTATTATGTGCAAGAAAGCCTCATTTTGCATATAAATTACGGTTGCTGAATATAAAATTATGCAACTAAAGCCCCGGAATTAACAGTTAGTTTCTGCGAGGCTTTTACCAAATTACTATTTGTTTTTAAGTGAAGACATATACTTTGATATACATACATTTCACTTCACGTCGCTCTTTCTATTTCAAAAATCCCCTTTCAAGTTAATTTTCCAATCTTTTGTGAGAATCTTGTTAATTTAAATCGTTGGAAGAATGTTTTGGATTTGTTTGGATTTAGAATGTTTTAGAAAAAGTAGATCCCAAGTTAATATTATAAATGTTAAGTTTATTTGTTTGTTTGATATCTCTTTACGATTTTGTCATCAATCAATATTTTCTTTAAAACATTTGTATAATATAGATAAAGGAAGAAGTTATTTGCACTCGTAATTAAACTACAAAAAGTAAACGAAAATCTTGCTAGCTTTAAAGTAAAGCAAATCTTAAATACAAACCCCGTCAAACTTCAATAGATTTCAGACTTTATTACAAAACGATAAAATTCATAATTAATCAAAGAACTTTGACTTTGAATAAGTTCATCTACTGTACCTGTATATGACGTTTTTATTGCCATAAAATATAATTCTTACAGCTCTTGTGTACCTCAAACTCAAACAGAGAGCTACGTAAGAGCTTCTTGCGTACTTGACCTCCTTTACCTTACTTTATTGTCCCAAATACCTTGATATTTTGATTCTTGTTAACACTGAATGACTCAAACAAATCTCCTGTTTGTAAAATATACGTATAATTATCGTTAATTCAGATTTAAGACAAGTCATAAAAGTTGTTATAGGTTTTGTTACAGTTCAAAAATTTAAGGTTAGACTATTTGTGTCAGAGATTTTTTTAATTGCCGTTATAATATTATTTTCATATTTTACCAGCTAATCCTGTAGCGTGTACCCGCTGCTCGGCCATTAATGATCGTGTCACCACTAAAACCATCACGTCAATCCGTGGACAAACAGACAGACACATACACTACTCAGTGCGGATATTTTTAATTTCGACATAATGTTTATTGAGTAACTTAGATAGCACGTCACATGCATATGCCACGAATTCACACACGAAGTAATATCACAATGCAATCTTTTAGCAACTGCCAACTGGTATAAAACCAGTTTTCCCTAAACAATCATAAACAACACACGAAACAGGGACTGCATAACAAATATTTCACTCCGTATAGGACACTTGCAAGCACTAGGTACTTAAAACATACCGCATAGAGCTTCAAGCAAAAAGACCTCAACCATTTTCTGCCTTTTTCTAAGAGATGAAATATAGTTGGTATGTTTTGTAATTATTCTTACGAAGCCACAGCCATGAATCATGTTTAATGTTGAACTACTTCTGTTGTGGAATTTTAAAGTATGCTACGTTGCTGTAGGAGCGTTTGGCTTCTACCAATCTTATTCATTGGTACACGTAGCTTAGCACTGGTGGAAATGGACTCAGCTACGCTATGTTTGTTATATGGAAAGATGTGTGCTGTGGATGGCTATGGATAGTAGGGACTATCGATACACCGCTATCTATATACTCGAACTGTGCATCTTCCTCGCATAGCTACTTTGCGGCAGCGCATCTTCTTAACGCATCTTCCTCCCACAGCTACATAGCTTAGTATTAGTGGAAATGGTCTCATAGTTTCACAGCTTAGCTATTACATCTTCGTAGCATAGCTATATAGCACATCTCTGTTAGAAAAGCACCCTAAGAAGTTCCTAAATAAATTGACAACAAAATACATTGACGAAAACACCGTAGATCTAAATAAAGTAAACCCAACTACATTTAAAGTTTGTGTATTTACACAAACTCACACTTTCGACATCGCCAAATATCTCCTCAACCTAACCTCATAACTAAAACAGGACTCCAATAGTCGTACAAAGCTTGTCACAGGACCATACATGCGTGGCATTGAAGTGAATTACAAAGCAGTTCCAATTTCAGTGTCTGATACCAATTAGCCCTTAATAAATGGGTTCTGGAGTACGAAGCCTGAATTAGACGTTGCCATTGGACGTCCTAATTGTAATGCATGGTAGACAGACTGGTTTAGTAGTTCGCACACATCAACCTATACAAAACCAGTATAAACTGACCGTCGAGTATGCGGAAAGGTCGTACAAAGTGGGACCAAGTTAAACTGGACATGTATCGCTTGATGTGCAACTATGTGTACCAGTCGCAATATGTAAGAGTAATTGAGATGTCTATCTTCGTTCATGAGTCATTGAGTCTGTTTGGGACTAGGTAAAGTTGGTCGTTTTAGTGTAGTGTAATAGAACATGTAGTATGTTAGTGAATGAGTGGTTCTGAGTATTACTTAACGCTAAATTAACTAATATTAGTTGTGAGCTAGTTTTGATCATAGAGTAACTGGAAAAAACTGCGATACAGGTGAAAATGTTACAAAATAAACCTTACCGAATTTGAAGTTGTTTATATTATCAAAACCTCCTGTAATTATATCTTTTTTTGAGGGGGAGGGGGAATCATCCAATGACTTCTACCATCTTGCGTGAGACGAGAGGTAGAGTCAGACAGTTATTGACTAAAAACCACCCCGTCCAAACAACTGCTCTTCGAGCTGGAGACCCGTCAGGTCTTCCGCGGCCTGTCACAGTCCCTACGCCTGTTTTATTAAAATAAACCTCCACAAATAAATAAAACAAAACAATCTCAAGATAAAATCACTATTTATCACAAAAACTTTATGAAACTAGTTTAAATCCGGTACAAAATACTGTTTAAGTTCTGATATAATTTAATACCAGGATAAGATAATAACAAAAGACTGTGTCTCATCTCATTGTCTTAAAGTTTGCGTACTGAACAGAGCTACGTATATTGTCAAGAGAAAGTAAGTTGTCTTGTTGCATTGTGGTGGCAGATTATCGCTACTGAAGTTCCTCATTTTGTGATTTAAATATAGCTACGATTGTTCTTCTTTAAGTACCTTTTTATCGTTGGTGCTATTTTTGAAAAAGAAGAATTTGTAACCTTATCTGGATTTATCCGTAATCCGTAGTCGTAAGTACCCATTAACTGCCAATTTCGATAACCGATCTTAATCCAAAATCTTTGAATCGATCTTCATTTTTGATAGAAACTCTATAGAACTAATGTCAAATGGATTTTGGATTGAAAACGATTGTTGAAATCGGCATTAAAACACGAACCTGCGGTCTACCTACCGAGTGACTGAGGTTCTAGCTCGAAACAGGAGTAGTTACAGGGTAGCGTTTTTAGTCAGTAAGACTCATCCCACCAAAAGTCGACCATCAAAGAAGTCATTGGCTGATATTCCGTGTTCACAAAAACACTTGTTCCAGTTATATAAAATCAAACACTGTCGACACTCGTATACGAAGAAAACATATATCAAGATACAACATAATACAATACTGTTCTCCACAACTCTCAACATATTTCATTCAATGGATTTCCAAGCAATAAAAGTCACTTGTAAAAGTGGAGAAAACTTCAACCGAGTATTGAAATAGCTGTACAGAGTCGTCAAAACTGCACGTAAGGCGACAAGAATTTAATATCGCTTTGTACTTGGTCAGTAGTTGAGTGTAAGGACCGTCTTTACTGTGGGACATATTGTCACGGTACTTTTATTCCCTGAAGGGTTAGAAATACGTACATAGATCTTTTTACGACTGCCTCGTTGGTCGAGTCGGGCAAAGTATTACTGGGCTTTTTTCGGTTTTTAAAAAAAATCTCAGTAGTTGCACGGAGTCTGGAATTGTGCCCAGTATATGGCAATTAGCTCACCTCGCTCGCTCATATGTCACAAAGTGTGAAAAGTAGGTGTACATTGTATAGCGGCATTACGTGCCGTAATGTGCTTCTCTGCCTACCCCTTCGGGGATAAAAGGCGTGATGTTGCATATATCTTTTTTCGAACGGTACGTATTCTTTTTAGTTAACTATTTAAGAATAGAAATAACATATTGGAAAGAGACAATAGCTTCACTAGAGTACTGATCAACAGACTGTCATTTATTATTTCGTTTGGCTTCCAAAGTCGTAGTAGTAGGAAGTGTGCTTATAATCGAATAACCATACCATAACAGTTCCACACTCCGCCTCCGTTTGCAAAATAAGAATTTTGAACTCAGTTGATTGAAATATACGGCTTACTCACGTGGCCTTTTGGACAGAGGCTCTACTCTCTACTAGTTACTAGACTCATATTCATGAGCAGTATGCAACGTTGGGCAGCCATTGGCTACCAATGAACTCGAAAATTTGTGGACCTAAACTCAATAGGTACCTAATACTTTGTATAAACTGAAGACCGAACTAAAACCAGACATATTTAGTCAAAGCATCATAGTAATATTAAATCTAATGCTCTACACCAATGCCAAGCAATTTTCATCTTAAACTACACGTACGTATCAAAGTAATATGAAACCAAGATCCTAATTTTAAAGTCCAATTACGTCTGTACATTGCCGTCAGGCTGCGTACAAAGTTTAGAACATAAGTGATTCCGGCGTAAGTTCTGAGAGCGTTGCACATGACACTTAATTTCTTCGTCGCCGTGGGCGTTGTGTCTTAAATATTGTTTACTAGCAACCTGGTTTAATATTTAAAGGTTTCTGTTTTGCTATTTCATGCTTAATGTTAATAAATTACACGTATTTTGGTATTCAATTTTATTTAGTAGTTTTGATTTAACTGCTGCATAAAGCCGTAGGTAATTATTTTTATAATAACTATCATGAGACGTACTAAATTAACTAAAACATTCTTTGATATTTTCTCCATTAATATAAGTTAGTAAACCGTGATTGTTTTGTTAACATAGGTAATTATTATAGCATTGATTTTTTGCTTTTTGCCGATTTTGTATTTTGCTTGCATACAGCAAGACAGGTATTGTACTAAAACGTTACTAAAATTGCTTTATAAAAGTGTGTACGAAGCAATTTCAAAAAATCAACAATCTTGTTACAGGTGTACTGTTAACATACAAAGTACAGGACAGCGATAGTAACTACAAAATCGATTCTTTTGTATGGGGTAAATAACTTACATTTTGTATGCATATCGTCCTGGGACGGAGATGTAGTTTAAAAGCGATTTGATCTGGTCCCTCCTTCCAACCATTCTGTAGTGTGTCAACGTCTGAAATCGCTTCGGCACTTTAGATTGTAAAAGCTTTACTTCCGAGAGATTGTCGATGAATTTCCGATTTCTTTTTACAACTTGAAATGTAGAATAGGTTGCCTTGAAGTGAAGGGTATTTGTAAGACGTCTGGACTAAATGGTGTGGACGCTTTTATCGGTTTGAAGAAAAATTCACATAACTAAAAATAGGTGACCTTTACAGATGTAAGAATGACTTTCAATTATGAAATTGATTCAATGCTATTCAATTAATTTCACAACATGTGTTTGTTACTATCAACCAAAGCTATTTGATCCAGGTAAGCGAAGTGTAGGCCTATGATGATGAAGCAAAGGAAACTAAACCACAGGGAGACAAAGCAAAGCCTTTGACACCAATGCTACTGTTTGTCTTTGCGGGCAAGGCTTGGAAGTCACAACCTTTGTAGTATATGTCAAATTAGTATCAGTAAATGTCGACGTAATGAACGAACTGTGTCACTGCATCGATCGTTAGCAGTCTTTTGTATGGTATAAACTAGCAAATCAACAGACGGATTACCTGATGGTAAGTAAACGAAACACCAGGGGCGTTACAAACGAAACGCAAAGCAAGCGTTGTTTTACGTCGGTTTTCTGTGAGGCGGTGGTATCACTCCGGTCGGCCCGATCCATTCGTGCCGAAGCCTGGCTCTCCCGCACTTAAACAGTCTATGTGTTGATTGGCCTTTGACTAAAGTCGCTGGAATTGTTGGTTACATATTCTATCATATGCTAAGAAGAGACTATTTGTCATCTTTTCCTAAAACACTAACTAGATAAGATATAAGATAAGTTAGACCTAAATATGATTGCATTAAAACAAAAAGTTCCAACCATCCATCACAATGCTACTGTTGCAGAAAGCAAATCCTCATAACAATCTTTCAACGAAAATAAACGAAGAAACAGCAAACATTGAAAGTGAACACCCATTTGCAAACACATAAATCGCTATCAATTTCACACGTTCATGTATGTAAGTACTAGGAAACCAGAACCATAGGAGAGTTACTAAGTGCATTGAAACTATGAATAATACATATACGCTGAGAGATTGCAAGCCAATCTCTTACGTAGTCATAGCTATACCACACTCGCTTAACCCTTATCGTGGCCAGGATGCGAATTTGCTCTTAAAAGTTTACATACATGTAAAAACTCACGAGTTTTTCCCGTGGGGAAATTACAAAACGCCACGTGTTACAAATCCTTGTCTACTTTTATTTTGTTTTTTGTATTTTGTTGAGACACCCTTAATGCATGTGTTTATGGTTTCAGACATGTAGATTATCTTTGTTTTCGTTATTTTAATTCCAAGTAAAACAAAGTTCAAACAAAAACTATCTTAAAAAAATCGTAAATGAAACTAAAGGTATATAATATCTAAACACCTTAAAATTTGGACTTTGAAATCCTAATCCCGAAAACTTATCGCATACTTTACTTAACATTTTTATACTTTTCAACAACGTACACTCGGAACCGATTCATTGTACTCCTGGGCTCCTGTACGTAGTGTTCCTATAAGTAAACCTACTTACTATACATACATGCATAAACATACATAAATGTAAAGTTTACGAGTACATCCTCATTTGTTAGTGTTACGTCATCCTTTGTTGTCACTGGTTATAGTGAAGGCGAGCTGTTATTACGGGGCACAATTGTGCTCTTTGTACGCAAAATGCCACTTGAGCTGGAAGGTACGCAACTCACGTTGATTTCTCTCAACTAGGGGTGTTATGAAGATATATTTTATAAAAATATAAAACAATTTTAATATTCAGCCCCTGTATCCTCTTTAAGTATTTATTCAATACGAAACCCTAAAAAAGAGTAATATTACTTACTAAATCACGTCGAGACTTTGAAGACTTTATAGTCTCAGGCGTGGTGATTAATCCTCAAACCTTCTTCATGTGAGAAGAGGATTTGGTCAACAGTGGCCACTTATAAGCTGATGATGTTATCTTCTTGTTTATCTTATTTAAACAACTTGGCAATTCAACAATTTGTGTTATAACAACTTTGGAAGGATGTTACATGAAACCTTTGCTTTCTGACCTCTCAGTAGCTTTCGCGTTGTACCTCGGGGGCTAATTGAGGCTAACTATACCGGGCTGAAAACGATACACTGTAGAGGTGCATGTTACAAGGGTTGTTATTCGTACAAGTGATTCTATTCTTAGGTTGAACCTGAAAATGGGTCTAGAATCTGTACCAAGGTATGTGTTAACTAGAGACCTTCATTATGTCCAGTTGTAGATCTATATAACCGAGCTTAAAATAACGTTGTATGTAGATAATAAACTAACATAGGTTTTCCACAAGCCCTTGGAATTATCCACAAGTTTTGACTAATTGAATCTGGAAATTAAATCGAATTTTCTAACACTAATACTCAGATCAATAAAACCCAAATTGGTACAGCAATAAAGCTAAGCCCACCAAAAGGAATTCATAGAAAAAAGTTATAATAGAAATAAACATCTTCCAGAAATATCTCATGAATACATTACGACAAGCGGATTATGCTGGCGATCCGATATATAAATGTAATGCGGGCACAATAGATTCCCAACTAAATCGGAGATAAGTCAGATATTGTCCAGTCCATGGACTCACCGTTTTGCGTATTCAGCCATCTTGCATTGTCCCTGATTGTACCTTCGCAAAGATTATGAGTTATCTTTTTTGCGAATCGGATGATAGAATTTGTCTGTATAATTTGTGGTGACACAGGTCAATAATTTAGTTGATGTGTTAAATCTCGTTCCTCGCCTCATTGTAAGTCATCGGAACGAATAAGTGTGGGAGAGCCATGCTTCGGCACGAATGGGCCGGCTCGACCGGGGTGATACCACGGCCTCGCAAAAAACCAACGTGAAACAACGAGGTCCAATCCCCCTTCCAATCTTCCCAATCCCCGAATGCACAACCACCCTTAAATTCTTAACCCCCAAAAGGCCGGCTACGCACTTGTAACGCCTCTGGTATTTCGGATGTCCATGATCCGCGGCGATTGCTTAAAAATCTGGTGTTTCAGATTCAGATCGATTCGTAAAATCCGATTTTACGTAATGATTTTTTACTCTAGTACAACGTAAACGGCAAAAAGTTAACCATCTTGTTGTTCAGAAATCGTTTTTCAAGTCAATAATATATATAAGCAACATACATCCACCAAAAAATCACATATTTCAATATCCAAAAATCGCTGGACTTTCACATTATGGTCATTACCAACTTCAAATTCACTTCTCAAATGTTAAAAAACAACAAGGACACTCACAAATCGAAACATATAAAATCATGTTATTAAAAGTTGTAGGTACCATCTTGCAGTTGTCCAACAAAAAGTATGCTATGTTGACTCGCGTCGATTCGATAAGCTTGTCTGTAATTGGCCCACTGGAGATTCTTCGGGAACTTCCTCGACATAGTGAAGACTTTTTCTGATCTTGTTTTTATTTAACTTCGGCCGGATCACAAGTTGAATTTTATTTCCTTTTAGCAGTCTTTTTTATATGTTATTGAAATGTTACTACTGATTTGTATATAAGAGAAATATTTGCCTAACATCTCTCAAGTAGCACTTTAAATCTTTTGATAATGTGGTTCAAAATCTATTAAAAAATCTATATGTTAAATTAAAAGTCAGAAAGATTCAAAGAAGCTACAAAATTGACATTATCTAGACTTTGTTAAAAGATAACTTAGTACTTTCGTATCTTTATGTATCCTATAAACCCTAACCTACAATCCAAACACCAACTCTAAAACAATACACATAAAACCTAAAATAATTTACTTAAAATACACCCGTTAGAGTGAGTATCGCCTCGATGTGAGCTCTGTAATTGGGCGCGGAGTCAAGGGCCAGACTCGCTTGACACACATCCACAGAACAACCTTGTACTTGAACTTTACGAGATAATGGCTCTACAGGCTTTGGACAACTTTTAGCCTGTTTCTAGTAGTACATACACATTTTTAGGATAGGGGTATTTAAAGTTTATTCTACTTAGTATTTATTGCTAGAAATATAAGAAGCTAAGTAAGTGAGGAAAATATTTTTTTAGACAAGGAACTACTAATTTCAAATCAAATCACTTAAATGACAAATGTATCCATAGTGTATAGTGTGGTCTACAATTTTATAACCCGAATTACGCAACCCGAACTACGCCCTCCGGACTACGCAACGTGAACTACGCCATCTGGACTACGCAACCTGAACTACGCAACCCGAACTACGCAACCCAAACTACGCAACCCGGACTACGCAACCCGGACTACGCAACCTGAACTACGCAAACCGGACTACGCAACCCGGACTACGCAACCCGGACTACGCAACCTGGACTACGCACTCCGGACTACGCAAACCGGACTACGCAACCCGGACTACGCAAACCGGACTACGCACTCCGGACTACGCAAACCGAAGTACGCACTACAAACTACGCAAATCAAACAATTCAAACCGAACTACACAAACCGAACTACGCAACTCGGACTACGCACTCCGAACGACGAACTAAGCGAACCAAACAACTCAACCCGAACTACGCACTTCGGACTACGCACTATGAACTACGCAATACAACGTACGCAACCCGAACTACGCAATACGAACTACTCAGAATGAACTACGCACTACGAACTACAGCGGTTCTGACTACTTAAAGACAGTGTGAAGAAAGTGTGTATGGTCTTAGCAAAATTTTATATGAAAATGTATTTTGTGGTATTCAATTGACATATAACACAATAACATTCTTACATGTTCATTCAGTAAATCTATTTTGGTATTTTGGAGTTTTCCTCATAGGTAATTGGCCGGTAGCGAGGTAAGTGCCCCAGGTACTCGACAGAGGGCGCATAATATGTTATACATATGTGGGACCCATTGACATGTAGGACATAATGGGTAACGCGACCTACGTCATACGAATTTTCCTTACTCAAAATTTTATTTGAAATAGAAATAAACGAGCTGAAATAATGTAGATTTTTTGTGCATATTATTTACATTGTTAGTTGATTAAATTATTTATTTATTTATGTTCACACTTACAACACAACAAGGAAAACTCACAATATATAAAATCTAAATACATAGGTGACATTCAAATTATGTAAAATGGAAGTACCATTTTGAATTACTTTATGTAATACGTTTTTATTGTATCTATTCGAAAAACATAAAAATAATATGTACCTAATAACAACTTTAGATGTTTTCTCTGTAACCATTATTTACGCCTATTTATTTAAACATATCCCCCATACATATCCCACACAAGTAGCTACCATTCACGCACGATAGATACCTATGTATATAACATACCGTACTTCAATAGGCAAGTACATATATCATCTAATTTGCCCTACTCTAGCTCGAACAATCACAACACCGACGTAGATTGTCAATTGTTCACCGACTCAAGCATCGAACATTAATTTACGCCCAACCTGTCAGGCAACCATCAGTCCCCTAGACAATAACAAGTGTCTATTAATTAGGAATACCTGGAATTCAGCCTAGATTCTGCACAGGTCCAGAACAGTTCGTTATGTCAATCAGAGGAATATCTAGGACATGTTCTTTTGAATGAGTTGATGGGAAATGTGTCAGTTATTTCGTAACGAGAGTTCAGCTGACAGTTTGTTAGTAAACTGAATGTCTGAACTCAATATTGTTTCGGGATGTTTTCATTATGTCTTACGCTTCCGATCTGAATTTTTGTTTAGCTAACCTCATTACGTGATTAAATTAAAAATCACAGTTTACACACTTTATTAATGGAGGAAAGCTCTACTAGTTTCGAATCATAGAGGGACTCATCATGTGCGTAGACACGGCGACGTAGCAGTGGGCTGCGGGTTTAGAGAAAACCGTGATTTTTTAGTTAATGACAAAAAAATATTACGTGATATTACTTTTATACCACCTGAAAAATAGTGGTCAAACCTTTTTTTTTGAAAAAATATCAAACTATTATCGGTAAAAATTCGATTGAAGCACACTGTTTCGATTGCAACTTCGCCGTAGACATAAAAACTTGTTCACATGCAATCCTAACATTACATGTTCCAATGTTCTCAGAATGCACTGTGGTGCCATTTTTATATTTAGTTTTTATACTTTTAATATGCATACGTTCTAATTTGTTCTTTATTCTCTCGGAAATAGTTAGAACTAATAGCTTTATTAGTTTCAAAGTTGAATAGCAGTTCAGCAAAACTATTACCTGCCGGTATTTGTTTTAGCAAAAGGTATACGTAGTATTGAAAACTAACATTATCAACTAGTAACAATGTATTATAACGTCTGAATAATTAATCTTAAATATTTTAACACGTTAACCGCTACGTCGGTCACTACTGACCAACGCTTAGCGGAGAATTTGCAGTTTTCTTTCAGCAGTTAATGCTTTAGTATGTATGTCTAGTTGAACGAAACAATTCAATCTTAGAATATTTATCCCAAATAAAACCATAACGTTCCTATCCATTAAATAAGTACCTGAAACAATTTGTCCGCTAAATTACTTGAAAAAAATATATTTATAAACTAAAGTAACGATCCAGACTTTCTTTCATGATCCGGACCATTGAAGCCTGTCTGTAGTCCCCTATCAAAAGACTCACTGATCCCGAAATAGCTCAGCATAAGTTCCACGTCGTTGGATCAGAGCTGAACAGAGCAATAAGGCAATAACCGCAAAGGTTATATGCAATAACGAGCATCGGATTCACCCCCGAACATTGCCGAAGTACCCCGAAGTACCGCGAACTCTATTGACACCGAAACCAGCTTCATCTGGTTTGAACTGCTTCGGAAGTAAAAATGTTTGTATTGATGAATAGCAGTTTCGCGAGGTTTATTTATTGGGTTTAATCGGGGGTGAGATTTACGGACTTTGAGCAGCAAGAATCCGTATTGACATTATAAATGGGGCATTCTGTTAAGATGTTTGCGCTTAATCCCGATGGTATCAAGGGAAATTGTGTTTAATTCAGTTTTTATAAAGCTTATTTTAATAGACAGACACACATTTAGTAGTAACTAGTATTATTTATAAAAAAAATTCGTACGAAAATCTTTAAAGTACTTTTCTTTCTTTTCAGATACTATAAAGTCTACAAATGAGCTCCTGCTACTTAGAGTGTAAGTAAAGAGTCTTTTTTATAACATACTAAAGTAATGGCCAGTTTTATTGTAACCAAACTTTAAATAAATACGGAAAAGTCATATCATTGAATATGATAAAAGTTTTTAAGCTCATCAAAAATAAAGGCGGCGCAACCATGGCAGAATGCTGACTCTCAAATTAATTTTAGTTACTTTAGAGCCCACAATGGGTACGCTATTCCGTATTAACATAATGATTGTTTGGAAATACAACTTATGCAAATGTAAAACTGTTTTTCATTTTCACCATAAGGGTGATTTTCCACCAGAAATCTGATATGTACGAAGATGTAATAGCTAAGCTATAAAACTAAATGACCGTTTCCACTGATACTATACTATGTAGCAAAGTAGTTATGCGAGGAAGGTAAGGAAGCCATCCATAGCACTCATCCATAGCACGCATCTTTCCATATACAAAAACATTGCTTAGCTGAGTCCGTTTCCACCTGTGCTATGCTATGTGTGCCAATCGCATCCATAGCAACGTAGCATTCACATCTCTGGTGCAAAAGCACCCTTATAGAAATGTACAGAAAAATATAATAAAAGCAGCAACGATAATATATTTTATCATCAGACAAAGGGAGAAGAGATGAGAATGTCATGCTGTCTCATACATAATGTAAAAGAGAATATATAAATAATTTAGTCATACCGTTGGAACTTTAATTATGAACAAAAGAAAATATAATTTCATAGTCAACTGCATTTTCTTTTTAATGACATGACGTTCCGAACGATGGTGGAAAAATGTAAAGCACGGTTATACATATATTATCTTTATGTTTTTTATTTCTCTATATAAATAGAGTATTGTGATAATCACATATACCACATCAACAGCTTATACGTATCCACTACTGACCAAAGGCCTCTTCTCGCATGGAGATGATTTGGGCATTACTCACCACGCTTGCTCAATGACAGTTCGCGATTTCAAACTTATAATTACAAATTATAAGCCCAGGTTTCTTCCACGATGTTTTTTTCTTCTCCGTTTGTCAGTGGTATATAAGTAATCTTAGAAAGAATATATTATATAACCCGGAAAAGTCACATTGATACTCTCTGTTGGTAAGTTTCGAACCCATACCCTCACGCATGAGAAGAGGGGGACATCTTCGGCCACCACGCCATGTACGATGATAAATACTCAGGAAAAAAATAAAACATAATTCTTGGTAGAATTGATTAAGTCAACATGAACATAACTAAAACAATTACGCTCCAAATAACTAATAAAGATAGCCAAATAAATCCGTAATATTACATTAACGTAATTCTCCCTATCAAATAATTCTACCTAATTACACAATTTGAAATCAGACTCTAATTACGTATTCAAAGTGAGCCAATAACAATTAATACACAAATCTCTTCATAACCCACGAACTTAATCACTCTGCAATTTTTAATCTCCATTTTTATAAGGGTCCGTAATAAATTGGAGGGTAACATAGGTTTACCCTGTGCTCAGAATCCATTGTGTAGCAGATCGTAATTAAGCCAGTAACATTTGGTGCTCGTTCCTTATATTAATTTTAATTAAAACTCCTAAAACGTTTTGTCTTCGGGTAAAGAATGAAAGAATGAAATTAGGACTTAATGAAAGTAACTTGAGAACTAGGTAGGATTAGGTACACTTTTTTTAAAGTCATTTAGTGGCGTATTTTTAAGGACCATTAAGAAAACCCCCAGAAATATAATGTTGAATTGAAAGTCATTTTAATAGCCAATCTAAAAACTTATAAGAAAGTCTGAAACGGCAATTAGTAAACACTTTTAACTATGAATGACTAATTCAAACAATGACAACTAATTTTACCTTAAAATTCTAAGGAAATACAATAACAATTTTAATAAAATAAAAAAAACTATTACAATTATTTACTCGTACAACTAATACAATATAAGAATATATCTCTACTACACCACCAGTGTTATAATAATCAGGATTTAAACCACAATCCAAGGTCCTAACATAGTGAAAATCACCTCTAATACCTGAGTAATTGAATCACAATTCTCGTTTCACCAGAAGGTCGGTAGATAGGTAATGAAATCAAATAACTTTAGTTGGATCCCATCCCTAGGGGAATCTTTATCTTTACGTAGAGGACTGCTTTCCATAATTTTCTACAATTCACTATCTTTTGTGAAGATTTACGATCGGCGATTTTTTTTTGTGTGCCTTATCTTTTACGAGGAAAAAAGATACCTAGTCCCGTGGATTCGTGCTCGTGCTAAAAATATATATCGTGCATAATGCAATACAGGGTGTAGGACTTTATTTAGGACACGTTGATCTGAACGCGAGGGAAATATAGTGTGACAGCTTTATTTCATGCTGTATAAGTTGTGGTCGGATAAAGATGATATCATATTTGCGGTTTATCTTATAACAACACAATTGTTCTAGTTTTGTTTCTGTTTTTATAGTTTTTATTTTAGTGTTAGGATAGAGTGCCTTGTTGCTAGAGTGAACGTGACTGCGACCGCTAAATTAAATCTCTGTTTCGATTCCGGAGTGAGGCAAACCATTGCGTATTGTAGGTCCTATTTTGATTTTTGGACAACCTCCGTAAAATCAACAGGCAAGACTCAACAGACATGTCCTCACTTTCAACGTAGAACTCATCACATACATAATAATTAAACATATTTTATATTAGTAAATGTCCACCTCTGCTTACCCCTTGAAATTAAAAATGTCTGACATTATAAATAAAGTATTCGAAAGAGATTTAAATGCTTTCTGTCCAAAAGAATTACATTGTGCGTCATCATGGCCTGAATTCAATTTATGTGCCGCACTTAAATGTACTGGGTTCTTTTAAATTGATTTATTGCTTTGTATCGGATTTTCGTTGATTAAATGCCACGGAACAATTGGTTCATAATGTATTGGTGAAGTGTATTGTAACTCATTACTGCGTACACTTTTTGATGAAGACTTCTATATTATATAGTTGTGTTTTTTGACTACAATACTAATTAAGCTATTATAGTAGTAATTCAGTACTATACTGGTCCACATCTTAGCTTCAAACTACGTGCATAAGGGTGCTTTTCCACCAGAAATGTACTACGTAGCTATGCTACGCATCTTTCCACCATATAAAAACATAGCTTAGCTGAACCGGTTTCCACCAGTGCTAAACTATGTGTACCAATGAGTATGATTGGTGGAAGCCAAACGCATCCACTGCAACGTAGCATAGCACATCTCTGGTAGAAAAGCACCATTATACTGGTTGTAACTGTGCGGCGTCGTCAATTGTTTCGCGGCGTCAAATCGTAAACATTAACATAGAAAACAGAAAAGTTTTGTAACACAGTTCCTAGCATTCACATTGCTTGTTATTTGAGGTATACAGAGTTGTATCCACTTGAATTTGTTGAAGTTGCATTCTTAAAGTGTTTTAAAACGGTTTTATTTTGCTTGACCCGTTTGTTTGTTTGAGTCTAATTTAGTTATTGGAACTTCACCCCCTTTAACGACAGATCGGCTGATTTTTGGTGCACACTCTTAATCGTGATGACCATACTATAGGTAAGTATATTGTAATCACATTTTTTTAGAGCGACCTCCATTATGAATATCAAATAAAACGACTTGATTGGTAGAATAGAGTTTATTAAAACCGTTTAACTCATAAAAAAAGTTTTATGTATTACCAGAAACAAAAATGTATTTATATTGTTGTTTAAGTGTTTTGATTTCAAAGGGATTGACCAACTTGTATGGGACTTTGGCTATTTTTGAACAAGCACTTCAGCTAATAATATATGTTTGATTTATTAGTTTATATCAGTAAGAATGAAGATACAAACTTAGTTTTGTATCAAGATTTATATTTAGATATTTTTTTACATTTTATTGAAACTGATTATGCATGAAATAAAACATATTTTTTCTATTAAATTGCATTATTAATCCGATTCATATGTAATTAAAATATGGTCAAGGAACTCGGTAGGTGGATTAATAATTTTCTGGTACTTTGCCCAGCTTAAAACCAAATAATAATTATTATATGTGCACATCAACCTACTGTTCTATGACCCACCATGCAGTTGCAGCAATAATGTTTTATGGCTGTCCTGCCTTTAGTGTTATTTTCATATAATATATATACAAAATATGTTTTCCTACTAATGTGTCTACTTTGTATTTTCCCACGCAATAAATTGGAGTTTCAACACTCACAATGCAAAAGAACAAAGCGAATAATATCTGTCATTTTGACGAAAAACACAACAGATTGACAGCAGATTGGCAGCACTAAAGTCAAATTCAAAGCCAACTACTACAAATACTTGGTCTTATCATAACAAATAACAATAAAAATCGATTTTTTTAAAGTACAAATTGATACAAAGTTATTAGCGTCAGACATTTACTAAAATATAAATAAAATTATTGGTAAATTACATTTTTGTTGAGCAGCCTGTTCAAAAATAGCCAGATTTGGACAATCTCCTTTGTTGATAATATCAACACACATACACACACACACACACATTGTTGTATATTTCTTGGAACACATCATAGTGTTTGACAATACACGGAAATAACGACATTTTAATTTGACAAACATATTTTTAAATTACTCCCTGACGTGTCGATAGGCCCTGATTTTAATCCTTCAGACAAAAAATGACAAATTCATCGATGGATTATTGATGAGCTTCGACCAATGAATGAACTGAAATGTCAATTTGGTTGTCAAAAAGTCGAAAGCAAAATTGATTAATTGATTTCAATGATTTCCTGTAACGTGTAATATACATATGTATACGAAGTCTAAAATTTTATTTGTGTTTATGTATCCTACAATTTTGTTTATTTAACACCAACTTATTCAATAAATAATAATACACTTAAGTGTGATCGTAAACACAGTAAGACATTAAACACACAAACATATTAATTACACTATAAATCCTACATTTTCAAGGAAGGATACACGCCATATTGTAAATTACCGCGTAATTTTACGTTACGTCATAATTACAACCCTCCCATTAAGTGAAGTCGCAAGGACGTGTTGGAAATTAAACACACAACACAACACAACACGCTACAATCAACACATAGCAGTTATCTTGACAAACAGTTAAAGCAAGAAGGACTTAAATTTAACTTTATAGCGAAACAAAAATTATGCGAAGTTGAATCGGAACGCTGAACGCTGATGCTGTTTGTTCATCAAGGAGACTTTATGTTTATTGTTCCCTCGATTTTAATGCCATTCAAAGATTTATACGAGGAAACTCGTAAAGTAATGATGCCCTCACAAATGTTAATTCTCTTCTTCAACGTTAAAATCAAAGTCAAACGGCATTTGTTTCAATTAGGTCGTTACAAGCACTTTTGAATTTCAAAGTTGGTCTTCTTGTTTGAAGGATGATAAAAATGTAACTAACTTATTTTGATGTCTATCTCCCTTTTTTCGGAAACAAGATATTGATTGTTGAAACAATTTATTTTGATGGGAAGATTATAAATCAAAACACTAGGTTTTTTTATAATGTTTCTTATTACAATGACGTTAGCGGGACGAACTTGACACCTACGATAAGGATTAGCCGCAGAAAAAATCTCTGCACAGAGAGGAGTGGAAGGAGGGTAGGGAGGCCTTTGCCCTGCAGTGGGATGATCACGGCTAAAAATAAAAATAAACTTGTGAACTCCAGCAGTAGCAGAATTATATAGAAGTCTGCAAGCAATTCGTCTGTATTTAAACCAACAGAGTAGAAAAGGACTAACATATTAATTGAACCAACAATCTTAGTTAATAGTCTTGAAGATCCAACTGACATAACATATCACTTCAATATTTCTCCACCTCCTCACAATCAACCCTTCTGCCGTTAATCAAGCAACTTTAATTGCAAGTGATTTACCGAAGCACGCAATTATACGAGCGACTTGGAAAGTTCTATAGCATAGCCCGAAGTGGTCATCAAACGTTCATTTCACAGGTTATTACGAGCCATCCTTTCGTTTGCCGCTTGCCACGACAGTGACACATGGTCTAATTTATATACTCACCGTGTTTACTATGCGGACGAAAACATCTTTATGCCAACCACATAAAGTCTTATTTATCCTGTTACGAAAGCACGTGAACAGAGATTTAAGTTTGTGTGGCGCTCTCAGCGAGCCCATTGTCCCTGCAGATATAAAACTGCGACAGGCGGCTGGTCGAGTGAGTTCTTCACGCCGTGATTTATATCAAGTCACACACGCGAATAATTTCATTTTTTTGACAATATTTATTATCTTCCTTTTTTGTTGTTATTTTTTCACCTTTTTGTATTCTGTTAGCTTGATACTAACTACTATTTACTTAACAAAGGTTGAAACATTTTAGTCAAGAAGTAATTAGTATTTGTCTACGGCGTAGCCATTCAACCTCAAACGTCTACGCCGTAGCACTTTGCTACGAGATATCCGTAGCAAATTGCGTAGTAGTGTTGTACGTTTACTTTGAATTAATTTGTATTAGGCCTCCCCGTCCACCCTCAAGGTAGGCAGAGGACGTAGAAAGGTGGTAGGGGGGCGTCACAAACTGAACTAAAACTTAGGTTCAACAGTGGACGTCTTGTGACTGATATAATGACACCTCAATTATAAAAAGTTCAGATGAAAAGCATTCAAATTTTACGTCATTAGTATGATAGCAACTTCATAATGTAAAAGCTGGCTCCAGCTTCGCCACAATCATCAAAAATTCCGCTGCATTGCAATCGATTATCTAAATTGAGAAATTAGGTTGAAAGCTACTACGTGGCTATTTAAATATTAAATTGAGTTCAAAAGTTTATTTTTCGCTACAGGAAAATTCTATAATTGAAATATTTTGGGCAACAACTCATCAACGTGGATGATATTTATAAACCCTTTACATTTTACGACAGGCAATCTGATAGTGTTTTGCATAACTGTTTATCCTATTTTAATTAACATTTTTAATTGAGAGACTTGTTTTATTATTCCACAATTTATTTTAGTGACGTAGAATACTACGTCACTAACACCTACTGCGTTTATTCCTCATTGGGGTAGGCAAAGGCGGATATAAGGAATGTGTGCCATAATAAGAAACCATTACAGATTCAGTTCTATTAGTAAGCATTTCCAAAAATAATCTGAGTAACACTTTGCCTGACCCAAAACACGAGCACTTACAATCACACCCCGTAGTGGAGATACACAGAATTATTGCACCGATACATCTATGACAATAAACAAATAAGCATAGTAACGTCATATACTAGTTTGAAGCATCCAACAGTTGATCAGCACGTTCCGATAAACCCCGATTTATTTCCACTCCCACGGGTAAAATAAACACAGCCCCACAATAACAGTATTTCTACATTTTGCATGACTTTCAGCTGAAGGGATTCAGAGTCGTATGTTATGTAAATCAACCATTATATTTGTAAATACAAAGGCATATGGAATGAGTGATGTGGTTTTCGATCTCTTTTTTCTTTAGGCGAAAACAAAAAAAGGTTATAACTTGTTTTGCTACTCAAAATCACATGTTATTATTAATCAACATGTCTGGCTGTTTCTACCCGGACAATGCTCCATATTCGACGGCATTGTCACTGATAATTAGGTAAGATCGTGGTCAAATACCTATCTAATTTTAGATAAAAATGAAAATATATAACAAGATTGTGTTTTTAACAGAATAAGCAGCGTTTCTCTTCCGTAGTTACACTATTTAATTAGTGAACCAATTATGTTAATTATAGGCATCTGGTGTGAAGAATTACTCAGCAACTTTAAATTATTGACTTAACAAATTTCAAATATTTCCCACTATACTTAATAAAAAAGAAAATGTATTTATTTTGCACAGTATAGGCCACGGGTTGCTATGTCGTTACATATTTTTAGTATTAGGAAAAAAACAATATGAAATTTCTACCAAACTATTTTCTATTCGTGTAAACTGGTAGATGGATGATCTCTACAACAAGAATCAGAAATAACTTATACCCCATGCAAACAGAAATTTTGTGACTGGCACATTGACTGACAGACGCGCAACTTAAACCTCAGGGGATTCGAAGTGAGAATTTTGAAAGACATGTTCCCAAGTGGGCATACAAATGTACACGGAAGTGTTTCATTTTATATTTTATTGATTTACTAAGTGGTATGTTTGAATAACACGTCTTTTTAACTGAATTATTGATAAAGCTAAAAGAAAAATGTAAAAAATATTGCTAAAGTCTGAGGAAAGCAGGTCACAAAATGTCCATTTAGGTTTTGATATTGTTAAACAGAATGTGTTTATTGCATTCATTTCAATAACTGACGGTTTTATTATTTATCCTATATAAGAATAATATTTTTCATTATTTCTATGTATATACCTACATTTACTTACGATTCATCACTTATATACATAAAAGTTCTACGCATCAAAAGGGTGCTATCGAGGCTCAACTATCAAACATCGCGATAACGTCAATAAACTCAATTGCCACTAACGGGAAAGATATAAAACTCCTTCGTCATTGCAAAAACAATAAACGGACCATCGGCCGTACCTACCCTTTTCTTTATTATGTTATAAACCAGTATCGAACAAGACAATCAGCAAAAACCTGATCCCATTTAACTTTCTCCGCGATGAGAGTTATAAAAGCATTTCAAACGAAATAATGGATTATGGAGAACACAAAAAGAACCATACAAACGATACAATAGCCAGCGATACAAAGAAAAACAGCCGCGATAAATGTAAATAGAAAAGGTCGAGATTTGCGATTTTCTTTCGATTTCCTTATTGACGGCTGACGTCACTGGTAATAATAGAATACAAACCGACGGACCGACCGAGCGCTCCTCCTAACAAGGACTAATTTAGCACGTCACCGGCTACTAACAAGACTAACAATCGTCCTTTCTTTGTTCACAGATCCCCGGCATCTCCTCTAACGCTTACTTTATTGGAAAACTTAACAAAAAGTTACTACAAAGTTAAAACTGCTTCACTAATTACTTTTAATTCGGCTTCGCTGTGATTTGTGTTTAATAGTCGATGAAATTCCTAACTAATTTGTCCAACTTCGGAGATTGAGACAAACGTAAATGTTCCAGACCAGTTTAGTAGACGCTTAACATTCGACCGCTCCTTACGGATGCCCTCTGAATTATTAAGGCGGTCTAAACATCCACTCCAAAGACCTCCATCAGAGCTGCGGCTGAAACATTAGTGCTTCTATTATCCCTATGTTGTGCTTAACTGAATTTCATCGAGCCTGAAATACCAGTAACCGAGTGAAATACTAATACGACAGTGTACAGTGAAAAGTGAAATGCATGTGAGTGTCCGGATTGTGTGCGAAAGGGTGCGGTTTCATTAGCGCAGCGAGAGCGTTTTGTGTAAAGCTGGGTGTGGAACGCCACGGCGTCGTCGGTGGAGGGCCGCGGTGCGGGCGGGGCGGACGATCCCGCGCCCTCGCCCGCGCCCGACGCGGAGGCGCCTGTTCGCCGTCGCCGCCACCGCCCGCTATATCGCCGACTCTTCCACTATGTCCGCACCGCGTGGACTGGCGTCAAGTTTGCATTAGGTATGGTTTTCAAACTAACTTCTAACTACATCATCTCCTTAATCATTATTTGTTTAAGACTTTACACTATTTACGTCAAAATATATTACGAACTTACATGAAGCCAGTAGCTGGAAATTGGCTTCACGTAAGTTAGACTTAAGTTAAGCTATGAGAGAAACTTTTCTATATAATTATCCAAGCACACAGAATATAGTGCATACGCTTACCTATATTATGCAATTTCTGCATTATATGAAGATTTAATCTTGATATAACTCGGCAACTTTGTTCCTTACTAAACCTCGAGCTGAGCAAGTATCCGAGGGAAGCAGCGACGCGTATAGAACCTCGTAAGTAAGTTAGCTCGCCTGTTTATAAAACTCGGGCGAAGCGCGTAGGTACTAAACTGCCTACGAACAAAAGTTGTTCGGGCGTCCCCTAATATACGGACAAAGCTGAGCATTTAGTAGAAATTTCTGGAAATGAATTTTCAACTTTACACTTGGACGAATATTCGTAAGGTCGCGACGTACATTTGCGTAAGAATCGTCGGCTCCTTTGATATTGCCAACATTTTCTTGCCGCTTTCACAGTATGCTTGAGAATAAGTAGCCATAAGTTTTTGATGAGCCTTAACTTGCGATAAAGTTTTTACGTGATACTTTACATCCAGACTTTTGTAGTAAAAGATTTTGGGTAAAAAATTGAGAAATTACCTCGACTACATCATGTGAATGTTTCGAGCCTAATATCGGGTCTAAGAGTACGATTACAATCTTAATTGCTTATTGCAGAAGGTTCGTTTTTGAATATTATAAATCTACTCACTTTTTCTTTTTGTTAATTGACTATCAAAAGTTGTCGGGAATAAAAAGCGGCTCCAATATAAAATCTTATTCCTTCTTACCAAGAGACGGCTTTAATCCTGGTACGGTTTTATAATTTTGTAAATTCCATTCGTAAATACGAGACGGTATACCTCAAAATGATATTTATTATAAGGTTGGAAGCTGAGAAGGGAATTTATTATGCGTACATAATCCAACGTGTTAAATGTCCCGAAAAGGTAGATAGCACTTCTCAAGTGAGAAATAAACTAGAAACATGAAAACTTCATATCTTGAGGCTCATATTTTGTATCTTTTGTTGTGTGTATGATGATTATCCAACATAAATGAATAGAATAAATGACTGCCTCGTTGGCCGAGTGGTTGTAAGTGCGACTACCGGGCAAGGGGGTCTCGTGTTCGATTCCCGGGTCAGGCGAAGTACTGCTGGACTTTTTTCGGTTTTTCGAAAATTTCTGTTGTATTAGTTAGATTGGATATCAATAACTCTTACTTGGAACTGTAACAAGCTAATTTGTACGCTATCTCACTTTAAAATTAAATTCGTATTCACTTTTATAAACATAAACCAACGTTAGATGTAAGAACTACGATTTTATTTGGACAATTTACTATCGATGCAAAGCACAAACTTTACTTCGCGTATCCCAAAACAAACTTATTATACGAACACAAAGTTTATTCGAGTGATAAAAATAAAGATATCAAAACAGTTACTTACGATTGGGTCCCTTGTTATCGGAACCTGCTCTTTATTGCACAGTACAATAAGCTTGTAGATATGTTTTTTCTAAGAAATAAACTCGGGTAAAATACATACCTATAGAAAATTTTCTTACGTAAAGTATCAAAACATTTTTCCTGGTTAGGAAAAGTGTATGTACCTAGTGTCGTGGTTTTATTTTGAACGATGAGCGTCGAGTGTTTATATTCATTTTGTGAGATCAATTTAAATTATTTTTAAGGTACAACTCTGTTTAAAGTACAGAGTGTTCTAGAATGATATATTGTTTTTCTAAAACTATACAGGTTGACCAGTTTATGGCAATAGGCTCACCCCTTATTACATGGGACTTATAACACAAATGGTGAAAAGTGGGTGTACAGTGTATAGTGGCATTACGTGGCGTAATGTGCACCTCTGCCTATACATTCGGGAATAAAAGGCGTGACGTTGTTTGTGTGTATACTATATACTACATTTTGATGTCATAACTATGGTTAAAGTTATTTCAAACAAATTATCTATAGGTACTAAACGTGCCTTCTAAAATCCACTGTGAAAATAATACCGATCCCAAATGTAACATATCGTATGTATAAAGTAGTTGAGTAAAGTACACATATCGAACGTTAGCCATTTAGACCGATAACTGTTATTGGCCTACGTGGCTATAACGCGTTATTGCAGCACCTTCGTGAAATAATATACAGAGTACTTCGTCTTAGTAAAGGAAAGTCGTTTAGTGGCTTTAAGTATATGTGGCTTTAATATTTTAGGTAACTGATACAGACGTTTATGGAGCTCAAGCTCTCATAATATTCAGAAAGCTATTTGTATAAACCAATTAATTATGAATACTTAGGTATGCTTTTCATCATATAGACTACGTTATTTGTTGAAAAATATAATTTGAAGCACTTATGGCTTAAAAAAGAACACCCTTGTTAAGACAAGAATTCCGAACATTTCATAAATTGATAGAAATTGTTATTGATTTCTCGACAACCAGCATTCGATTATTAAATTATTTTCTCTTTTCAAATTTTACTACTGAGCTTCTTTTGACCATAAACGAACATTCAAAGACTCCACAGAATATAAATCCAGAACGATTATGCCTACACACTAAGTCGCTCATAAAGCGAGCTTACCGAATATCGAAGTAATATGAGGTATTAAAATATCTCTATATTCGGTAAACGTAAAGCCCTTTCATCATTGAACATTAGCCCCTCATAACCGTAAAAACTGTTGGTGAAATAGTAAAGTCTGCCGGCCTTCTTGCTCATAACTTTCAATGTTATTGGCTGTTATATTAATAATAATATACTGCATAAGGGTGGTAAGTTTATCAATAGAGGGGTTCGGTGGCGCCATTGGTAGTGACTTAAATAATTATGTATTTGCTTTTGCGATGCACGTAGTCCTGTTTATTGTCGGTTGGACTTGCACAATGGTAATGTTTACGGTCAAATGCTATGTATTTCTTTGCACATTTGTGGTGTTATATGTAGGTTTAAAAATAGTTTTAATGTGAATTATATGTCATGATCGATTTCCACTCCGAGCATAAATTAGTCACTCCAAAATAAGAAGATCTTGTTTTTACCTCACATGGCTTAGCTAAATAGCATATACTATAACATATCAACTTCAGCCCGCCCTGGAAAATAGTCATCATTTTTGATATCAAATAGAACAGTTCAATAAAGTCTGTTGCAATTTATCATTTTTCGAATTCCGATGACAAATGTCAATGGTATTACGGCAACGAAGTGCAATATGTGAAGTATTGCATTCCATGTATCATATAGCAGTGGTAGGCCAATAATAATGTCAATAGCTAGACATGTATTTGTGACCGCAGACTCACTTATCAATTTTATGCATTCGTTTAGCTGTTATTTGTGGAGAATGAACGTTTGTAAATGATCCGTCAGATAGAGAGTGACTCTAACAGAATTCAGGCGTGGCGTGAAGTGGTGGTATAATGTACCGCCGTTGTTAGGCTTTAGGTACCAAGGACCCAACACAGAGCAGGAGTCAGAACAGCATAGTTTTTAAGCAGTGAAAATCTGACACTGCCTTTCACCACCCAGGGCCGGAGTAGTCGTTTGATGATTTTCAGCCATTTTTATGGGGGAATAATCACACATCAGTGAAAGGGACTCTTACTAACTAAAGAAGAAGAAGATGAGTAGGAGTAGGAACAGTCACCCCGTTCCTACTCCTACTCTTCGAGCCGGTGCCCAAGATGTAACTCACTAGGTAGTCTACAGCTCCGGGAGTTTCCTTCATAGTTTTATGTGTTATTTGATAAATACAGAAGCTAGACATATTATATTTTGTAATATGTGTATTTTAAAATGTAAAGTATAAATAAACACTGCAGTACAAACATTTAGTTCAAACAAGAACGATACACCATTCTATATAAAGCTTCGTAAATAATATGAAACGAAAGAGAAATAATATTTTCTTAGCAATTTTCAAAAGTCGCTTCTATTTTCTATTTGCTTTACAATCTAGTTAGAAACACATATTTACGAGTATGTTAAAGTAAACAAAATGAATATTCGTATCATTCGCTACGTTTTATTTTTCTTGGTACGAGTAGAACTAACTAACGAAATATAAACTTGTGAACGAAAATATACGTCAACCATTTATTAATTAGTATATTAGAACATTCTTACTGTAAAGTACAGTACTTATATTTGTTTATTTACATGATTACATAATCTATTCTTTAGTAACGATTTTGTTCCGAAAACAATTGCTAAGGACTGGCTTACATATGTAACTATCAAATGACTCTGAGTACGGCAATTACTAACTAAGTAGTCAACTTCAAATATTTTAAAATCTATTTATAGCAATATCTACTAAGAACAGATAAATATCATTCGCGATGTCCTTGCAACTGTGAACAGATACAGTACTTACTTAATTTACCAACTTTATTGTGCCCGCCTCCTTTGAAAACTTCGCCCAAACTTCGGTCAGTGATAAATTGCTTTCATACGCGAGCAATATTGTCATTGTCTGGTAATTTACATCGCAAGTGTTCTACGTAGTAGGAAATTAAGAAATTTGTTAGTTACCAACTTCTCTTTTGTTTCGGTGGTTCATTAGGAAATTGTGGTGGAAAATGATCTGTACTGTATGTTTGTTAAGTTCAAAATTGTTAGATATTCCTGCCTTAGATATTCCTTGACACGTGTCAGCAAAATAAGACGTTTTTGCTCTAATTTTAAATCATAGTGATGACTCATGAACCATATCATACTATGGTAAATACCGGCTATACTTTATATTAAGAGTTGGGCAGAAAACTCGATACCGTACCTAACGGGATGGAAGTAACAACTACCACTGAAACAACAGAATACCCAAACTATCATTAAAACTGCTTTTGGACCAGAATCAACGGCGTGTGAGCACTAATGGGTGTCAGTTTCTCAATCCGTGCGAAAAGATAAGCAGTTTCCCGCAGTGAACTCCATTTTACAGAATTCTCGAATCAGCACACTACAAATATCCCTCATACACGTACTAAATTACTTTATTCTAAAACTACAAAAGACCCGTTTTGAATATCAAAAGTTATTCTTGTTTAATGTTCTCGTCCTTTATTAAATTTAATAATAATATCTAGTCTGAATCTCCGAAAGCACTATTCTAAAACGTAAGAGACTGGCTCCAAGCAATCATTTCGACGTAATGGTTCAAAATGGTTGAACATCTCGCCTTAAGGTCGGTACGTACTTACATCTGAGAAACCTCGGCGGGTCGTTACGAATCAGTTAATTTTCACGAAGAAAGCTAAAGTATTCGACGGTAGGTACGCAAATTGTTCATTTACGAATTCCGTGTCGTTCCCTTTCAATTGGCAGACGATTTCGATGAAAAAAGTGCCTTTATCGCAACCTCCGAATCTTCTAAGAAATGAAAGTTATTAAACGACGTTGAAATTTTTTCATCAATTCTGTCAATTTATCGAAATTCCCTTTCAAAGCACTCTTGTTTAATTGAATTTTTATCGCGAGAAACTCATTAATATTTTTTATTCGTATTTTTCATTAGTCATCAAATGAACAGTCGAGTCGGTAGCGAGCAATATACTGGAAAGCAATCAAATTGGTGTGTAATGCAAAACGTTTGTAAACATAAAGGTACCCTTTGAGTTGAAAACGATCGCGGATCTATTGTTTGTGAGTTTGCCAAATATTTGGCGAATATTTGCACAGTACTGGATATCGGATAAGCGTTAATTACGTAAACTATGCAGACGTTGGAGACGTATATGTATGCAACCATGCATGTATCACGTCACCAAGCCACACATGCACAAACATTTACCAATTCGTTAGCAGATCAATTACCTTCACGTCAAACCGTTTCAGTATTCTGATTCGCATAACTGATTTGTCTAAACAGCTCACTAGGTGCAGCTAAACCAATGCCAGTAGAATCTAGAACTGGTGGAATAAGTAATGAAGACTGTTCTTTACACTCTTCTTCAAAATGAAACAAAAAGGTGAATGAAAAAAGAAGTAAAAGCCAGGCTAGTCGAAAAATATAAATAGTCCAGTGTGTGCTAGATATAAGTATCAGACAGGTTATTTGTATTATTTCATACGAGTAAGTACCTTTTGCTTTTCCACGACTAGTACATAAAACTAAGATCCTTAGGGCTAACCAAAAATAATTATAAATAAGTCGTTCGTTAATATAATAAGTTAGAGATCCTCTCGTCTGTGATACAGGATTGCAGACCTAGTACAGATATCTTAAATACGCGAGAACTGTATCGTTAATTAAGAATTTTTATTGTAAATTTTAATGAAAATAAAGAATATTATTATTATTAAGGAAGAAAGTACGAATGTAAATTTACACTGCATTTCAAAATTAACACCATGTATTTATAATAAACTTGATATTGCAAATGCACATCTATTTTCGTTGCCACATAATTAATTGTTGCATGACAATCACGCCGACTTAAAATTGGAACGCATCGAAATTGTCTCTTAATAAAAGCTGGCAGGTGACCAAACACGAGTCAGTTTTGCTTTTAAACTTCAGTTTTCTATTAGCCCTTCTAAATAGACGAAGCTTACGTAGAATTTACTGCGTCAAGTACTAGGTAATCAATTGGTTATGTTCTAAATGATGTGCGCTAAATGTTCGCGATAGTCAATACTCCAATAGTTTCAAGCTGGCGAATTGAAACTAAGCCAAGTGTCGCGTAGCTACCAGCCGTGCAAATCATCCGCGTCGTAACTATAAGTACTCTCAGTATCATTGTGTGTCGCGTAAACAAAACACATAGTAGTTACATATTCGTCGCGCAACATAAAACACAAGTACGGAGTTGAAACAGTGGAAGAGGACTAGCGAAGTCAGCGTGAGACCGCTGAACGTTCAAAAACAAACGCGTAAAAATGTAGCCGACAAAGAAAACTATGGAAAAAATCCGGAACAAACGAGCGGCGGTGTCAGTGTTGTGGTTCCAAATGAAGTGAAAATTATGAAGTCTAGCTTAGCGAAGAATAAAAAGTCGGGGAAAACGAATAAGGGTAGACGTGGCAAGAAAAGGGTTAGGTTCTCCGACAGTGAGCCGGCTCCGAGGGTCGCGCTAACCCTGTGCGAGCGGTTCGCCCGATTTTTTCATTTCTTCTGGAAATATACGCGAGGATCCGTGAAAAATGTTCTAAGTAAGTTTCCCTTTATTGTTTAACGCCCACCTTTTAATAATATCCTGTTTATATCGCTCATTTTGTGCTGTTGTTTGTTTTTGTAAACAACTTTATTTTACGTCGTTTGTATCTAGTTTATTGAAGAAGTTTTAAAGAAGATAAAAATACTTTTATTTCGGCGATTGTTGTAGACATTAATTAGTGAATACTTGAGACCAAGGGTCTGTTAAATGTATTAAAATACTTCAACGAACAATTTCATTAAATTACAAATAAAATACGTACATGAATTGAAGCACTAAACAGAACAGAAACAACAAACTTCATTACAACTAGGAGTTGAATACGACGCCGATACGATTTTAATGAAACCTTGAGGCTGTTAAACTACAAAATGTTATATTCTAGCAACGAGTTGATCAACAATTTCGGTTCAACTCTATACAACTTTAGATTGTAGTACTAAATCCTCTTTGCGGTGTTTCTGGAATTTTCGATGGAAGACAAGTAATGGATTCCCTTTGTTTTATTCAGTGTTCACAATGTCTATTTCTTTGATTGACACATAATTCGATAGTTACAAAATGAAGAACATTAGTTTGCAAAATCGCCTGAGTGAAATATCAATTGATATTAGAGATAAAAATAATTAATATTTTTATAATAACTGCAACACGAAATCGAAGTTATTAACCACACACACACACAACACATCATAATACATTACTATCTGACTACGTAGGTACCGTATATGTTCGTCGACGTAGGTTATCAAGCTCAACGTCCAGACTTAGTTCTCTAGGTCATTCTGTGTGGTCTATAGGATTATACTAATGTATGTACACGAGAATCCTGATAAAATCTAGCACAAGGTCTGTAAACTATCGATCTTCAGTTCAATGTAAAATATGTATGAGTAGAATTATTGTAGATGTATAATATACGTAGTTTACATATTTGGAATTGCTTGTATTGTAAATATTATGTTTAGAACACATTTCTTGAGCTCTTGCTAACACTAAGAAATAGAACCATCTTCTTTTTTTTGATGTTGGACACCGGAATCTCTAGAGGCGTTACAAGTGCGTTGCCGGCCTTATGGGGATTAGGAATTTAACGGTTGTTGGGAAACCGGGGATTAGGAAGATTGAGGAGGGGGGTAATTGAGTCTGCGGTAACTCACGTCACATAACACAACGTAAGCGTTGTTTCACGTCGGTTTTCTTTGAGGCCGTGGTATCACTGCGGTTGAGTCGGCCCATTCGGGCCGAAGCATGGCTCTCCCACGCTTATTATACCTTATACCCGATAATCAACGACTTAAACTAATATCACTTAATCACATTTATGACAAAAATGTATATCCAAGTTTTAATATTAACAATTTCCATTTACACATTAAAGAATACATATCTATAAATATTTTTAAAAACGACCCAAAAATACTGGCCTTAACCCTCCCACTGAAACGGGACCCGTGCCTATTTTAGCGAAAGTACATAATTTATTAGGGTACGTATTCGAAATACCGAATATATACGAATTATCCGACCTATATCTCATTTTTCATGTCACACAAATTGAGTCGTTTGAAGTCTCAGGGGCTCGACGCGAATTACATGTACTCCTTGAAGTACAGTGCCCGGCGATAAATATTGCACATCGGCTTTTGAAAATTCTTAATTGGCCATTATAAGCCGCTAAAACTAGTAAAAGAAAAGCTTGGAACATTTGGATATTGAAAAAATTTTTATACATAATATAATTATTGTACCAATACAACTTTTTCAGAATTATTAATACTTACTAAGATATATTTAGACACCACTGGCAGACCATGAAAGAAAACTTCGTGAGGAAAATTGCCCTTAAAATTTCAAATGATAATTTTGAAATTACAAACCAGCCCTAAGCAGGCCTGGTAATTAATGCTCAAACAGTAGGTTTGAGAAAAGGCCTTTGCTAGGCAGGGGGCACTTATAAGCACTTATAGGTGATGATGATACTGCATAATTATCACATAACATTTTCTAAAACTGGATGTGCAATATTTATTGTCAGGTACTGTAAACTGCTGCGTGTCTGAACTATAAGCTTACGCACGTGATGACATGAATTAGGGTCGGAAATTGAGCAGTTACCTAAGTAATAAGGGCTAATATGGAAAGTGACTAAATAGAGCCGAGGTTATCATAAAACGTTTAAGTTTTGATTGAATAAGTGGTGATGTTATTTGGAGAATGTTGTTATTTATAAATCTTGATAAACAATTTGCAACTTTTTTTAATATGTCAAATAGACATTCATGGATGTCCTTAGAACACTTTACGTAGAAGAAATTATGACTTCTTCTCAGTATTACTTGGAAACTTTTATTTTTACTATTTTAACAAAAAATAAATTAAAAGCTATACCTAACTAGGGTCTGTACAATGTACAGCTTCTAGTCTGCCCTTTACTCAGAGCAATTGGTCAGTCACTAGGGACATAATGCTACAAAGGAAATTGGCTCCATTTCCAATTGCTCAACAATAGTAGAGCTACCCTTCACATGCTCAAATGCATCATCCAATTCTTTGGAAATGAGTTTGGTTCTTATTGGTTGTTAAAGCCCGTTTGCTTAGTTGTAATTTTTAATAACATTGTGCGTCCGGTTGGTGGGTTGGCTGGACAATAGGCTGCCATGTGACGCATAGCTGGTTCAATTCCCGCACGGAGCAACTTTTTATTGTTGTCGGGTCTGGGTATCATATGTATGCTTGTAAACGATAAAACAACACAGGAGAAATCCTAGTGTAGGAAAGCGTATTTAAAAAAAATACTCACTTTCACTAATTTACCATTAATTAAATTATTTGTAATACCACCAATTCTGTGTACCAAAATAATGTGAACCTTGACAAGAACCAAATACCTTGACAATAGTAATTCTAAATAACATCTCCAATAATTCAAAACACAACAACTATAATTTCCTTAACACTTTCATAAGTAAATGACGGAGTACTAAAGGTGTTAATTAATGCCACAATAATTCTAAATTAACAAAGCGTAATGATGGTGTTAAATCATTTTTACTTCGCCTTGTGGAATTACAAGAAATTTATGGCAACGAAACATGTCTGCGTCGGGCATTTCTCTTGAATTACTGTAATTTTTATGATTAATTGTTGTTTAATGTATCAAAAATACATTGTAAATATTTTCAGTGCCTTTTTTACAAAGTTCTTTATAGAAATCTATATTGTTATACACTTTCAGTTATTGAAGTAAACTAATAAACTGGTCTTTGGTATCTGCTGAACATGTCTATACTTCTACTTCATTAAGTGTTAGTGCAACTCCATCATCCCCTTAGCTCTTTTGCTGCCAAGAAGAGAATGAAAACTTTTGGAGGAAACCGTCACGAAATCTCTTCTTCTTCCATTTTGAGGCCACATATTACAATGTGTTTACTTCCAAAACTACTCAACTCCTTTATACCTCTGCGGAGGGTCAAACGTCTCTTCCATTTGACCGTCCAACTCATTATCCCGAATTCGCACCTAACACATCCAATATCCATAATATCAAACTTTCTCTACACAATACCAGTTATTTGTACATGGAAGTAATTTTGTCGAACTATTAATGGTTATAATCATAATGTTTCCTGGCACAAATCGAGCCCTCCCAATTTCCCGTCTTTCGATATCATAGGAAATCGAAACATCGACGTCATCTTAATCATTACTTTCGCAATACCTTTGTAGGAATGTTATTAATGCGAATATTTGTATAGGGAATAAATTGTTCAGAGGTTAGGGAAATTTGTGAGGTCAAGGAAAGCTGAATGAAATAGAGCTTTAATATGTAGACACTGTTTTACTAACTTTATAGAAGAGATAAGCTTCAAATTTAGGGTGCTTTTCCATCAAAGATGTGTTATGTAGCTATGCTATAGAGATGTACCGCCGCAAAGATGGTATATTAATAAGATTTTAGATGTTAACAAAAAAAACGGTTTTAAAGACGTTTTTTACAAAGTTGTCTCTGCACTACCATGACTAAAACTATACAAAAGTAACGAACACTAATAAAAACCCCTAAATTCACAAAAAATATAAACAATTAATCCTTTCTTACGTCCCAAATCTTTAACCCAATTTGTCTAGAACAGGATGATATTTCAATTGATTGTACATACGAGCTCCTTTTACGAAGCGAGTCAAGCTAAAAGCTGTATCAACGGTAAGTGCTTCACTCAGGCCACGTAGTAACCGGACAGTTTGAGAACTGCACACGAGACAGGAAGAGGGAGATTCAACCGAGTTACGGTAGTAAATAGAATACTGCAGTAATTTTATCTTATTTTTATTTATTTGATTTTAAAATCTAACTGCCGCACTCAGAGACATTTAATGATGAAACAATTGGTAAGGTCTGGGTAAAGTAACCATTAAACGACTCTAAATACGGCTGTAATAGTAATACGTACTATATTTCTAGTGAAAGACTCATCGTCCTCGAATTTCTACGCGAGAGTCGTGAGAGACGCACGATCGGAGGCAATACAAGCCGATCATCCACTCCAAATGTATTTCCGAAGCTGACCACGATCCTCAGATTGACTTTTTTTAAGGGATAATTCATCCAATGACTTGATGAGAGGGAGAAGAGTGGAGTATCAGACCCTTGCTGACTAAAAACCACCCCGTTCCTACTCCTGATTTTCAAGCCGGAGCCCCGGTAACCCGCTAGGCAATCCGCAGTTAATGATCATCAGATATGAGAAACCGATTATAAAGAATAAATATTTCAAATCCATAATTGCTTAATACCCAAGCAAGACATCTCCAAGCAATTAAGTCCTATACAAATCATAATTTACCTACCTCCCCAAATAACCGGCAAAGTCAATTCACGTTTAGGACGGAATAAATTATTATCGGCTTTATGAACATATCCGAAATGTTTAGGACAATACCGAAATTCTCTAATACTTCGCCTAAAATAGACAAAGCATTAAGCCCCAAATCCAAATGACTACATTGAATTGCTATTGAATATGCGGTTGAAATCACCCGTTACCCGGGCCGGGTAAAACCCTGTGCGGAGTATTTGACAACGGTAAGCTGCTATTACGTACTCATTAGCCGAATGACGTCATAAATAGAAATCCCCTATGACAATGACGTGGAACGTTCTATAATCCTTAGTATCATGGTCGATGTGTGAATCTATAGAAATTATTATTACAGTTATAGATGGATAGTTTGGGGTAAAAGGTTCGACTGTTAATTTGTGAATGAGTAGGTATTCTCATTGGGTTTAAAATGGCTTGCCTTTGGATTAAACTCCTTCTTACAAACTTAGTCATACAGCCTTTACAATACGGAAAAAATATCAAGAGTTACATACAACCTTAACCGATGAGCATGTATGAAAATACTGATGTATGTTGATGAAGCGAAAGAGATTAGTAGCAATTGGCGTTCCATTGTCTCTGCCTACCCCCATGGGAGACAGGCGTTAGGTTATGTATGTATGCATGTATGTAGTTCCACACCTTTACAAATAAATAGGTTACAAAATAATAAACATTAGACGTTATTAATCCTGCCTTTATTGTTAATCAGCATAATTTGCGATATCAGCATTAATAACCAGATTTCCAAAATCAAGAGCTTATCAGCTCTTACGTTATCTGCTAATGTATTCAGTAACAGAAGCTAGGTTAAGCGTATCATAACATACATTTTCTGAAAAACAAATGTATAGATTTATTGCTTTATAATCATATTCATACGCTGCTCAGCTCCTATTTATCGTAGTGTGATGTCCTATATGCCTATAGGCTGTATATGTATGTAACACAAAAATAATAATTCAAATCAGACCATTAGCTACAGAGATTAGCGCGTTCAAACAAACAAACAAATTGTTCAGCTTTATGTATATACATATTATGTATATAAGTGATAAATTATAATATAGATTTATCCTGCGGATTTATCACTGGTAACTAATAAATACCTTTTATCGTTTAAAACAGAAAACTGTTATTAGTGAATTTATCACAACAAAATGAAACTAAAATATTAACGTTACATTTAAAATCATCAATTGAAAATGCAAAGCTGTTAAAGCCATTCATTATTTCCACGTTTGTAATCTACTTTCCACTGATGCAGCATTGTTCGATCCGATATTGTGTAGAATGGAAAATACGTTTTAAAATATCTCGATGTTGCAAAAAATAATGCAAATTGTACTCAATTCAATATTATTGAAAAATGAATTTAACTGGTACGTATTAGAGCTTAGTTTTGATTAACATGTTATCATCTAAACGAAAAGTCATTACGTCACTGTATCGTAGACACGTTTACAAACAATTTCAGACTAGAAATAATAATTTGCAAATCATACAAAAAATTGATCCGTGCATAAATCAAATCCGCAACACGTTACACAACCAGCTGTTTGTTTAGACTGCATAGTTGATGACTTCATCATCTTTAATAATGGAATTCAACAAAACCCATTGCAGCAACCTACAGTTCATTGATACCATACAAGCAAGTGTCAAAAGCATTTAATCATTTTATACAGAAACAACAATAAAACTAACAATACCACAGAAATCGTTTAAAATTATACAATACCAAACTACCGATATTTCAATGTTTCACTTCAGCGACTGAACAAGTCTAAAAATTAATACGCAAATAGATTTATGGCCCATTAACATACAGTTTAATTTATACTTCAGTCCACAGCTACCTCGTACAATACGCCCCATCAATCATATTTCCCAGTCAAAATTCAAAATACAACCTAAACTTTATGCAAATAAGGTACATTTCCCAAATGACTGAATCGTTTACCTCTAAATAACATGCATTTCGCACAAATTTCATATTAGCTCGTTGTGACACAAAATAGTCATTATTCATGCAGATTTCTGCCCAAGGTATATGTTTAAACAATGCTGTTTGTTTTATAGCGAGACATGTTTATATTTAGTTTATTGACATCGTATTTTAAGGAGTTATTGGTTCATCGATAGGTGACGGCGAAGGGTTTGGAGACGGCAATGTACTAATTTAAGGCTGTGGCTGCTTCAGTAATAGTAAACTAACCATCAAACACACCATATATATCACAAATAGACAATAGTAAATGATTGAGTCGTTAAATCTCAATAAATAACTTAATCAAAGAGTCTAAAAAGAAGTCATTAGAGCACAACAAGTAACTTAAATGAAATTATTGTCTCGAAAAGATTCACAAGAATTTCTACGATCGAATATTTTGAAAATCCAATTCCAACATAAAACACGTACTTCACAAATTGGATGAAAAATAGACAATAACGACACTGAAGAACATACGAAAAACTTGAAAGAAAAATAACGAAACGTCAGACAAATTAAATTTGATAAATGAAATGGAAGCAAGAAATTTAAAAATAGACAAAAACAGCAAGGGATTCATGTTGCTGTACTATAGCGTCTAAAATAAGAGTAGTAAGCATCTGTTTTGCGTGTAATAAATTAGCATCATACAATTAACTGTCGAATTCTTCTGGTTCATGTTAATCTTGTCTAGCATTAAAACGTCTTTTGGAATAGAATTTTTATACAATTTTATCTGTTCAAATCACATTGATTCACCATCTACCATGCATTTTCTTTAAATTACTATAAATATTTACTCTCGAGCTTTCCACATCATCATTGTCTGCATTTAATTTATGAATCGCATAAATTACATCTGGTACTTCTCAAAGCAAGCAATTTTTCATTTCAACTGTAATCTAGACTGTATCTAAAACAACGTCAATTGGCATTCCATGGTCATCATATTTATAGAGTTCATTATTTGCTTCATGTATTTCATATGTAGGTTAGGTATTACAGGAAACATCTTGTACATTTCATAATCTTTAGAAAACATTTGAACCTGAATCTCTTTCTTAACTAAAAATCACGGCTTACTCACGTAAATTAATGGAGAAAAGCTCTACTAGTTTCGAGTCACAGATGGACTCTTCATCATGAGCAGCGTGCACAGACGCGGCGACGTCACGCAGCCTACTAGTAGAGCTTACTTTAATGTACGTGATTAAACCGTGATTTTTAGTTAATTTAGTATGTCTCACGATAGTTATTCTAAAAAAGGAATCTCTTTCTACCTAAAACGTTCATTGTCAAACCATCATACGAGTACTACCTACTCTAAAAAAACAGCCAAAACAATTCGGGACAGAAAAAAAAAACACAAACGATTGTACAACGTTACACATTTAACGAGATCACGTTCAACACAAACGAGAGACAAGCGAAACGTTATCAAAACAACGGAATTGTAATGTGTTCCATCATAAAATCTCATTTGATTGTTCACGTCAATTCGAGGTCTCGTAAAGTCCTCGTTTGTTAATGAACCTGATCTCCCCCGGCTGTCTGGCACGAGAATAGAAGTTGTTTACCATACGTCGATTGTATACGTTGAGCGTTACACTCATCTCCTGAAGATGGATCTTATTTATCAGGTGCTAATATTATTATGAATTGTGAAGGTCTGGAGTGAGTTTGCGTGGTTTTATATTTTTTTAAACTATCGATATTGAAGAGATCGAGTCGATTTAAAAAAAATAATTGCAAAAATATTTATTTATTTTTGTTGTTTGAGTTAAGTTTTTAACTACCAATAGAATACTGTTGAAGGCAAATCCTACGCTAACTTCGGTCACCGGTGACCACCACGGCGTTAAATGTGTTAAGAAACTAATAATACATATTAATATTCCAGAGACTTTTACAACTTTACAAACTATACAATTAAAATCGCACGTGGTACTATTTATATCAACAATCTACCAAGAGGTTTTTGTACAGCTAAAAAGACGTCATTCAAACATTAAACTTCCGAAATACAACGACAATAAACACAAAACGACACGACTTTGGCATACATTAGTAATCGCAGTTATAGCACCAAATTATTACACAGTCGTAAGTATTTCGACTCCACGCATTGCGCTGTTCGTTATAAAGTCTTTAGAATTCGCGCGTGAACTGACTGTTACTGATATGCATTTACGCGCAGTATATTCCGGGCTCCCGAAACAAAAGGTGTTCAGTGCGCAGTGTTGTGCCAAAACAATGTAAAATAGCTCTTAACGGCAGCAAAATAGAGTTGAAATCAAAATGTCTGTGAATATTGATATGGAGAACTTTTCGGCGAAGAAAAATCTAAGGCGTCGTACATTGAACACTATCAAATCGGCTGTGACGGCGCTCAAACAAATCGCCAGTGAGTGCTCCCAAATTCTATTATTCGGTGTACTATAGTAATTCCGTATATCTAACGACATGTTTAGTGTTTACCACGCTGTATCGTCGGATTTTACTATTGTTGTTTTAGAAGTGGGCTGTATAAAGCGAGCAAGTTAAATGTTCCGATGAAATTGGTGTCTGGAAGTTTAAGTGGATGTTTTACATTTATAAACCTTATTTTGTATCTTATATAGTACTAAATTGTGTATTTTGTACCGTCATCTAAAATTGATTTGAAAGCAATTGAAGCTATTAGTAATTCATTTATTCATTTCGCATTTATTAATAGTAAGTTATTTATGATTCGCTCTAATGAATACTCGTAGATAGTTCTATAGGTAGCTTCGGTAGGTAGTACCTAGTTACCGCACTGTATAATACCGTTATCATATCAGTGAATATCGATGTACTCTCATCAATATTAATGAACGTAATTATCACTACAGTGTGAACTGCTGTGAATGCGTTAATTACATTATGAACTTTATTTATCTTTTAAAAGCGCTTTATAACCCATAAAAAGTACTTAATAAAAATACGGCACCTTTTCTCCAAGAGTATTCGAATCATAATAACGCGAATCCAGTATTTACATATCATGATAGCGTTGAGAGCGAAAATAAAGTAAGGAGACCATTAGACTCAGCGGCTTACTTTTGAAAACACTTGGTAAAGTGCGCGGCAACAATTCGTCGAGTATTTTCGAAACGACAGCTTCTATAATGAAGGTGTCAGTCAGGGGCTCAGGAACCCATTGTGTTTGTCATCTCGCGCCCAAACAGACTCGTCACTCGCCAAGAAACTCTCAAGCGCCTTGTTTGTCAGAACCAGATCGTTGCCGTAGACAGAAAACACTTCACAATTCGTTACGTTTTATCTTTCAATCTTTTGTTACACCTGTGTTTTGCCAACTAGGGCATCGCGTCGTGACGTTTACAAATGAACCGCGGATTACCATTGTCTCTTCACATTGATTTGTTACACAGACGCCTTCTGATGAATTATGGAATGAATTTGCATAAATAAACCTTGTTCGCTAAAAGCTTCCTTCGAACGTTGATGCATAATTTAATACAACCCTTATTCAGTTGATACTGCCAGTTCGGCATGACATGTAACACGGCAAATTATAGAGAATTTATAATTTTGATGTTGGACTATACTTGCATGTAGAACAGTAGAGTTTTAAGTAATCTCAAATGGGAGAGTAAGTTTTGATTCAGCTACCCACAAACTTTGTTTAGCAAATACTGGCGCCCACCGTGGGACTGCAGAGATTGAATTATAAACACGCTTACAAGCTTTAATTACATAAATATTCATGTGTATTTCGTTACTTTTCCGCCATATGTTTGTACGGAAGAAGCTGCAGAATGTTATTACTGTTCATTTTGGAAGCTCGCCTACTTATTATTTTATTTCTTTACATTCGTCATTCAGTGTTATATTGCATGCAATAAAAGACAGAGTTGAGTTGAATATGACTTTTAATTATGACAGGTTTATATTTTATGAAATATATGACTTTATTTACAATCACAATTCATTTTTAAATCATCACGTATAGCTAACACAAATATCTTAGTTCTAAAAACTTCACAACCGAATCCTCTTTCCTCAATTTATTGAAAAAAGGGGTCTTCACACACCACATTCTAGGAACACATCTATTCTCAAATGCCATGGAAAAGATTCGGTTTTTTCAACTCAATAATAATCGTTGAAGCCCATAAATAACGTGGAGCTTCCCCATTTCCCGGCAATACGGGTCGAGGCCTGCCTTTATTTGGTGCGTTTCCTGACCGCGATCTTTTCAATGTGAGGGCTAAACTTATTACCTAAGGTCGATCATTCACGGCGTACTCTGTTATCTATTGTCGGGTGAACGGAACAAGAGGTCTTTTAAGTGACTCGCCTGCTGTCAATGGCGTAAATGGGTTTTTGTTGGCAGTGGCAATTGTAGGTTATGGTTATGGAAGATCTGTGGAAATTCATGGTACATATGATATAATTTCTATCAATTATTGGTTATGGTGATAACATATAAAATGTTTTCCATAATAAATTATTATCTTATACGTATTTTTATGTCACTATAGTTTAAAGACGGACAAAGATAAGTACAATAAAATTTCATTGACTAATATTGCATTACCTACTAGTAATCTTCTAGCAGAATTTGAGCAAATATGATTTCTCAGCATTATTTTCTTTTGCTTCAGTTACTACTTGATTAGAAAAAGTGCTGATTTTCCAACTGATACTTACGTAGTTTCTAAAAATGTAGAGAAACAATTGAAAGGAAAACTTGTTCGAACAATATTGCTGAGTGTTTGAATTTGAAAACCTCATTGTTCAAAAATGTAGTTTTTGCATTCTCATCGAAATGATATTGTGTTTTGTTCAATACTAGGTATGGCTCTTGTATCGGTATCGACATCGGCACTTTTATTTCATTTCATTATAAGAGTTCATGAACTCATATTATTTGTTGAAATCAAAGTTGACTCAGGAAAAGTACAAGGTAGACCCGAAAAAGAGGTAGTAGTTAGGTAAAACCGAAAAAAAACCTGGCAATACTTTGCTAGACCCGGGAATCGAACCCGAAACCCCTTGCCCGGCAGTTGCACTTGCGACCACTCGACCAACGAGGCAGTCATCCTTGCCGTTAGTCGTGATCATCGTCAAGCTTTATAATATTATAAAACCACAAAGAAAACCATAAGGAAACATACTAAAACATTTATAATGTAGTCCTGAACTAAACTCACACACCAAATCATTAGCCGACTGGCGACTGGCGACTGTTGCAACAACTCTGATCAACCGGTCAACGTACGTATTTCCAGAACTAAATCTGTTTATCATTACCGTGGTGTAATGGTAGTTAACTTCCATTGATGCATAAATAGTCGATTGTAATTAGGTTACCGTAAATTTTGGTATGTGTTACGATAGCTGTTTGATCCCAGCAACCTTAAAGATATGGACTTGAGAAAAGTAAGGATTCAGTAGCAGTAATTGGATTGTCAAATTTTCTGTTTTGGTGCTTCGGTGTCTAACCATCGAAAGTATTTTGACTGCACTGCTGCTGTGGTGGATGGGCAACCTGTTACCGCTTATCATGTAGTAGGTTCCATTTCCGCACGGAGCAACTCTTTGTGTGATTCACAAATAGTTGTTTCAGGTCTGGGTGTCATGTAAACGCACCCACGACACAAGAATATTCTAGAGTCACTATAAATATGATAGTAGTAACAGTTTTCATGTGAATAAATTTTAATGTTCATCATCCTACACAAAATGCATTTGGTTTTCAACTCAACAAATCTCAGCGCTACAAAAATAAAATTACATGAAGAACTTTATACTTACTGTGCGTGAGCCAATCTCCTTTCTTTTTAATATGAAATATACTGGAAGTTGACAACAAAGTAATTGCGTATATCTTTGTCGCATTTATACGTTTGTCCTTGAAAAAATATAATGAACACTGAATTTGTATTACTGAAACAATACACCTGGCGAAATTTTCTTAAAGCGTCGCCAATAAAGCATTCGTTCCAAAATAATAAGTGTCAGTATTCCCAATACATACAATTTGTAAGCAAAGCAAAAATCCGCCGGAGTACCGACGGAATTTAAATGACAGAAAGCCGTTTGAGAGGATTACGGCGCTCTATAAAAGGAACAACTTTCGCTACGGGCCCCGGTTCCTCGAAAAGTATTCGACTTTCAGCCCCTAATGCGATCCTAAAATATTTTCATTTACACTGAATAAAAATTATTTCCATCCAGTTGGTCTTGTGTTTTCTGTTTTATTTCAAATTAAGTTGGTACGTTATTGCCAGGACGTTCCTTTATCTGCGAGCGACTAGGCTTTTTGAATTATTTGTGGTTGTAATCTTAGGGTAGGTACAACGTGCTTCGCCTTTCAAGCAGATAGGCAGATTATTCTTGTCACAGACTAGAGTGAACATGAATCCTGAGTGAGACCTTACTTTTCCTTGACAAACCCAGATATATTCTACAACAAATTTAAAACAAACCTCTATGCAATTTACGCGGACATTTTCAATTTACGGCCGCCTTTTGGTGAAATTAATGAAGGGGCTCTCCATCCTCTATAAACCGTGTTACGAAGCAGAAAATTTGCAGTAGCCAAGCAAAGTTTTGTATAATTGCAAGACAAACACATAACTCGTGTCCATTAACTAATTCTCCTACAGTTTACACAGTACGGAACATTTAGTTGTTTTATTGTAACATTAATTTAGAAAGGAACATTCGTATGTGTTGCTGAATACAATATGTCTTCATAAAGATACATACAATAACTGCCTCGTTGAATAGTTGACGCTAATGAAACTACTTTACGAGAAAGTTACTTATTATTGTTTAAGTTTCAAAATTCTTAGTAGTGAGTCGTTTAGGTGTCTGTCTAATGATTATTTTATAGTTAATAAGAACTAGGATTAAGATACTTGTAGATATTGCCCGCGTTTGTTTCAGCATTCAACACAGTTTTTCACTGACTCACACTCAAATAACTTAACATCCGCGTCGTAATTGCGCGATCAAATGTTGAGTGAGATTTGTAGAAATGGGACTTATATTTCGACACCAGCAATTTATACTACGCTAACTCGAAATTTGGAAAAAACTTTTTTTATGCCAAGTTGCTTAAAATGTGGGTTTACATACGTCATAAAAAAATTGAGAAGAAATATGCAAAAATAAGAAAGTTACAAATCTTATAAAACGCTAAGTAAAGGTACTTTTTGAAATCACTCGATTTATATTACGCCATCTATTATTAGCGGAGTGTGCGCGGGGATCACTTTGGTCAAAATTTATGCATCACTGCGCTAACTCATAGTTAGCGTAGTTTAGTGCGTTCGTGTGTATACTTGTTCGTTTGTACAATGAACGACTTAGCGACTTTTACATAGTAAATACTTATGTGTTAACTTATTAATTAGTTTATTAATGGTACGTTGACTATTCTTTTTGTAAGTAAGTACATGTTCTTTATAAAAATATTGAAATATGCATCAGATGATTGATCATGCACTACGACCTCCCGTACTACACTACGCTAACATTAGTTAGACGTGTATAAGATGTAACATTTTTTTGATGAATTACGTTTATATACGGCTAACTTGCGCTAAATCAAAAAATAGAAATAAGTAAGGAAATATAAATATGAGATATTACAATGAATAAATTAAATATTAAGCATACCAAATTTCAAAAAAGTATCTTAATTAATGTAAAAGTTATCACGTTTTTCCCTTTAAACGCCTCTACTGTAAAGTACGCTTTTTGAGTTAGCGTAGTATAAATTGCTGGTGTCGATTTATGTAAGTTTATACGAAGGTTTTAATGGAAGTACCTAATTATAATGTAAAAATTTGGAGCTACCTTGTTGCAGCAGAAGACATAAAGAAGCCTGACCTCATGAGGCTTAAATTAGTTTCGTCCAAGATCCAAAGGTTGCAACTTCTTACAAAGAATACTAAAACTTTAAAACTTTTGGAAAGATTACCTCCTCTAAAAAACTGCAAACATTTGTTAGCACTAAAGTGCAACATCTCATCCTTGTGCCAAAAATATTTAATCTAGGTCACTATTACTACATTGTATACAAAATAAAACAAAGCAACCTCATTACTTGTATGTGAGTTAACAAGCAACTAAAAAGAATCCCTTAAACTGAAACTCTTTTTTGGTTGAAAATAAATGCATTTGGAGAACCGCAACTTTGTCGGCTACAAAATTAAAATTCACAAAAGCCCGCTTACATTCTCGTTCGCATCTTTCTTTTTGGATAGTTTTTAATCTAACATCCTATGTTACTATCCAATACGAGGATAGAACTCGTCACAGTTTTATCAACGAACTTGTAGCCGACCAATTAAAATCCAGACGGGTATGTCGGAGGACACGCGGGGCCAATTTTCGGACGCCTAACACTTATTTTTTCGCTTTACACGCTCCCAGGGCCAACCATTTCCACTACGGATGAGTGAAACTTGACGTTAGGAATTTTAAGCTATTTTCGGCTTGACCGCTTTAAAAACCTTGAACAAGCCACTGATGCGGTGTAATGGCTTTCAGTGGTGGACTAGCAAAGGCTCACTATGTAAATTGAAAACTATTTGTAACTTTTTTGGTTTATTGTTCATTTGCGTTGAGTTTATTAATGAGGATGAGAAGAGTTGATTGTGATTGTGTACTTTTCTGGTTTACGCAATAAGACACAGTAACTTGATGATTCAACGACGTATGTAGGCAGTATTTTGGTATCAGGAACTGCGGACTACCGCTAGGGTTTACCAGGACACCGGCTCGAAAAGCAAGAGTAGGAACGGTGTGGATTTTAGTTTAGTCAGTAAGGATCTGACACTCCCTGTTGCCTGGCCCAAGGCGGGAGAAGTGATTGGATGATTACACCCCTCAAAAAAAAAAGGTAGTCTTTAGGTACAATAGAAACAAGACCTTAATATCAACTGGCAATAGGTACGTTTCTAAATACAAATCATGACATAACAACACGACAAATACCAACAAGCAATGAGTTTGTTTATTTACATTTCGATTCTATTCTGTGCATAACAAACAAATGTTTGAACATCCATTCGAGGATCTCGTCAAGATCTCGTGTACATAATTACAGTTCAGAGTGAATTAATTGCTTGGCCTTCCTTCACGTTGAAGGATTAGCGTACATTGCGTGTTCTGAAATAACAAATCAGACGCACCTTTACAGAAGCTACCTCGCGGATAACAGGAAGGCCCTCCATTAATTTTCATCCGCTTTACTTAAATCACTGTGAATTAGGGATTATTTAGCTGTTTATTGCTTACCACTGGGCTCTTGAGGGCTTGCAATTGGACTCGATTTTTGGCTCGATACAACAACGTCACGCCTTTTTATCCCCGAAGGGGTAGGCAGAGGTACGGCACGTAATGTCACTGTATAATACGATATACTAGGTACAATTGTAGGCTCCATGCTACTACCGAACAAAGCCCAGTAATACTTTGCCCGACCCGAGAATCGAACCCGAGACCCCTCGTCCGGCAGTCGCACTTGCGACGACTCGACCAATGAGGCACTCTTAACGTTTTGGCTAAATCTTTATTGATAACTTTTTCTCATTTATATACGTGATTCAGCATATAATATACATATAAGCCTAGGGCGTTGATTGACCTTGAGCTTTCATACGGCACCCATGGTGAGGGACCACGTCTCGGTTCCATAGATCATCGCTGGTAAACACACTGATTGCCTATAGAGTATTTTTTAAGGCACTGAAGTATGTTAACCATTTAATATTGTCAGCATAAGGTTGTACTCTTAGAGATAGATTTCTTTAACATGCACGGCCCAAAGGGAAACATCTTTGATCTCGAATTTCTGCAAGTTATATCAAATTACCAAAGGGGAATCACTGAACTGAGAGTTTGTATATTCCGCTGAATCTACATCATAAATTTTCTTATATCGTATCGTTTGTTGGTTTTAAAAAGGGAAATTTGAATAATTGGTTCATCCCTTAATCTTTGTAAGAAGATTTTGTTCTTATAATGCGTTATTAAAACCGTTGCTTTATTGTTATTGTTATATTTTTGAAAAATATCGACTAAGTAGGCATAAGATGTGTACAGTACCCTTAGTATGAGTTGGCTTTACGTTGAACGAAAACGAAACGAGAGCGCGTTCGGCACTCTGATTGGCCGGCAGAAATGAACCAACCAATCAGAGTGCCGAACGCGCTCTTGTTTCATTTTCGTTACCAAGGGTAGTGTACAAATATTACAGAAATGTTGATATACCAACACAATGGTTTTTAATTACTAAAATTATCTTCAAAATAATCGTTGATTTTCCCAGTAAACACCAGCAATAATAAAGCGAATAACAATCAAAACGGACGTACAGTGCGCCGCAAACGGATCAAATATACACATCTCAACTGATTTCCATTCTGCATAATCGAAGGAGGCAGATATCGACAGCGGAATATATTACACCGGATGACGATGCATTTTATAAAACTTCCTATAATGGATTTCAAACTTTTTGGCTCTGTAATAAAGTCGAAAATCTCTTGAATAATTTCGTCAGATTGGAGTAGCTTCATGTGCTGTTGACTGGGGTAATGACGTCACTTTTCTATAATATATGAGCCTGTTGAACTTCTTGGACTCGGAACAAGTCGTTAAGAATAAGGTAAAGATCATTTTTCGAATATTGTTTCTCGAGTGACGAGGGCTTTGTGTTTTATTGGCAGTTAATTTTTTTGGTGTGCTGGTGAAGTGATTTTCGGCTTTATTACTTGTGCTTAGAACTCAAAAACACATAATACAACTTTAGAAATCGTGTGGTGTCAAATTATACTGTTGATCGAGTGTGCCCAAGACATTTTTGTGGTATATGGAAAAGTGGGTCTTTCATAGAACTTATATGTTTTATCATAAGTGTGAGAGAACCCTGCTTTAGCACGAATGGGGCGGCTCGACCGGAGTGATACAGCCTTACAGAAAATCAACGTGAAACAACGCTTGTGTTGTTTCTTTGTGTGAGTAAGGTAACCGGAAACCCAATTACCCCCCTTCCCAATCCTCGATTCCCCAAAAACCCATAAATTCCTACTACTTGTAACGCCTCTGGTGTATTAGATGTCCATAGGCGGTGGCGATTGCTTACCATCTGGTGATCCGTCTGCTCGTATATCGGTTTATACCATAAAAGAAAACTTATGTTTTGATTAAAAGACCTAACGGTACGGCACGGTTCGGTATAGTTTATAATATATCATAAGTAAATTACCTAGTTATATTTTTAGTCCCATCTACGACCTAGATTCTCTTATTAAATCCAGCTGGATCATTTACTAGTCGATCCAAATAGTGCAATGAAACTTCCGATCTCCATGAATACGCTCCACGAATAGAACATGAGACAATGAATGTCATCGGATTCGATTCCCGAATCTAGGCCAATAATTGTAAAGGCTTTGGATTAGTCGAGTGGCTTCGTGTTCGGGATATAACGTTCGGTGGAAGTTTCTGGAAACAAAGGTTTATTGTTTTGTGTTAACATGAAAAAAATGTAGGATAAATAGTTAATCCTTTTTCTTTAAAGATCTCTTATTCCTGAGAATGATAATATGATTAATAAAGCTTTTCATTATATTATTAACTAGTGCACCCTAAGAACTTTGTGTTGCCTTGGATTTTTTTTCTGCCTTTATTTATGTTTTTTTCGTGCGCAAACGCGGCGACGTCACGCAGCTTATTGAGCAGGTAGGAAGAATAGAATTAATAATAAAGAACACAAATTAAACCCAGACGACACGTTTTAGGTTTGATACTCAATGTACACAACAAGAGCATTTATAATAATTAATCTTTATATAAATAACACCCTGGCTTTAATAATAAACCCCACCCTTTTTCACAAGACACCCGGGTGTAACGATGATATACCATATTATTTTTATTTACTAAAAGTCACCGTCTAAAATGGGGGATCAAAAGAAAACAAACTTATCACATGACGAAATTTTCTTTCATTTTCCCCGCTCCCCGTTTTTCATGGGTAATTACCCCCGTGAGCGAGATGACGTCACACGTGATTGATAACGTCCTCTGATTAATATTTTATGAAATCTAATGAAATGCCTGTATACTGTATAGTTGACGACACGTCAGGGTGTATTTATAACGATGTATCGTGTGACATCACCGTATAATTCATTTAGAGGGATTAGTTCATAATTTTAGCTGGATTTTTTATTAATGTTATTATATCTACGATTTTTTTTAATAATATAATAAAGCTGAAGACTTTGTTTGAGTGCATTAAACTCCGGAACTACTGGTCCAAATTGAATATTGTTTTTGTGTAGGATAGCCATTTATCGGTAAAGGCTATGCTATAAAATATCACGCTACGTTCAATAAGAGCTGAGAAGAGCGGGTTAAATCGCATGGGAGTAGATATTAGTTTTATTATAATGATAGAAAATTAAAACAATTTTACTATGAGATGCATTTTGTTCTTATACTTTGACTTTTCACATGATATTCGAATTACCATAATAATATGTAGGTACAGAAGACATCAACACAACTAAGTTTCTACTACATATAAACCTCTGTGTGTGTCTGTCTCTTAAGTCCTAATAATACTTTACATAAAATAGAAACTACGACCTCTATACGAAAATAGCAGACTATTCTAAAACATTCCAGAACATACTTTACTCAAAATATGGAAAACTTATTGCCAAAGGAATCCAAATTTAACACGAAAACTTTGTTAAATGAACCCTTATATAAGTCCTTCATAGAAATTAACAAAACTTTGTAAAAGATACCATATAACACATAATTTAAACTCAATTTTGATTGTGTTGTATTTTGTTAATCATACTAAGTTCCATGGTTTCACTTACCAACAATCTTTCTTAAATACCTAGAAAAATAGTTAGATATAGCTCATAGTTTGTCCCCATCATCAACAACCTATTAGTGGCCACCGCTGACCATAGCCATTTTTCGCACAGAGAAGATTTCATAATCACCTCGCTAGCTGAACGCGGGTTGGCGATTTCAAACTTATAATTAGAAATTATAAGGCTAGGATTCCTCACGATGTTTTCTTTCACCGTTTGGCAATGGTGTATAAATATAGTCTGAGAAATTACATATAACTTGGAAACAAGTGTGGGAAAGCCAGAATGGGCCGACTCGACCGGAGTGATACCACGGTCTCACAGAAAACCGACGTGAAACAACGCTTGCGTTGTGTTTCGTCGTGTGAGTGAGGTTACCGGAGGCCCAATTCCCCCAATTCCATACATAAGCATTAAATGTGGCAAACGGCATATTTTGCCGATGGTAGGTTTCGAACTCATGAGTTCGGAACAGGGTCTTAAAGGTCCGGGTCACCACGACATATTTCTTGAATATTTTTTTAGACCGTGAAAATAATTGATTGTAAATCTTCGTCTATAAACAAACTGTAATAATTACATATCCTTTACATATTATCCTTACACCCATTGTAAAATTGATTTATTATGATACTTCATATTCCTTCAATGTATTTATTTATAGACGTTATTATAGGTACATACTACTTTGGAGCCCATACGGAATCAATCAACGTTTTGAAATAGGATTCATTATGGTGCTCTATGGCAAGCAATTTTGATTTTAATGAACACACTTTACGCGTATGAATCGACACTTTTTTGTGACTTCATTGTGTTCTCAGTTCACTTGAATATAAGACGATATTGTTTATTATATTTCGCATTTATAATATTAGTAGGATAACTATTACTATCGTTCTTATCTTCAACACTTATAAGCAAGTGCGCAATACTGAACAAAAGCCTCTTCTCACACGGAAAAGTAGTCAAATACCATAATATTTAAACGTCACTAAGAAGGAGCCCTACGGTAAATACCAAAAATAAATTACAACACGCTCATTAAAATACACATAAAACAAAGTCACGTGAATAAAATAGTTATTTAATCACATCTTTATATATTTCTTAGGCGTTATCTAGTATGGTATCCAAGTTTTGATGGCAACCATATTTTAAATTTTCTTGGTATAAAATCATCTAATTGGTTATGTGGTATAAAGTAATCGCCCATAGAAACTAAGTACTAATTACCGTAGCTATATGTAAGTGAAACACCACACAATAAAGTGTTACAATTAATATAACAACGAGTTTCATATTTGGCCCACACCGAGTTATAAAATACAAATACTCGTACGCGAGCTTCCACTTTCGAATATTAAGCAGTAACGTGTATGAAACAACGACTACCGTAGATTGGGGGCGTAGGAATATTAGCTTTAAATGCTAAAACTCTCAGACTAAATTTTCTTCTCAGTTACCTACATTTCATACCAGTATTTGGGTATTTTGAAAATACGTTATGAAAATACAAAGAGGCATTTGAATTTACATGGAGAAAATTAGGACACTTTATACATGGTACATTTATGTTCAATACAGTTCTAAGTAATCCAGACACCTTTACTATTATTTTATGGCTAATATAATAATAAGTTTCTGAATTACAATAACAACAGTAAAGCCTATAATAATAACACTTGAAATCATGTTCCCAAATACTTCATGAACTGCGGATTGCCTAGCGGGCTACCGGGGCTACGGCACAAAAAGCAGGAGAAGGAACAGGGTGGTTTTTAGTCAGTAAGACTCTGATACTCAATTTCGCCTCGTCTAAGGCGGGAGAAGGCATTGGATGATTTTCCCCCTACAAAAAAAAACTCTAAAAGCAGGAGTAAGAATAGGATGGTTTTTAGTCAGTAAGAGTCTGACGCTCTCTCTCGCCTCGCACAAGGCGGGAGACGTCATAGGATGATTCTTACCCCCAACAAAAAATATCATAAAAGTACAACAATATAGAGAAAGATTTCAGAAATTACTTGAAACTTAAGCTAAAACGAATCTCAATTTCAACATAATAATAACTTGGCAAGTTCTACCTCTGTTATTAATACCAATCTCCATTATTATATCAAACAAGTAACTAAAGGTTTTGTTTATTTTGGAGGACAATTAATTATACAGATGGCTGTATTAACATCGTTGAGCAAATACGTTTCTACTGAGCAAGCATTGAAATAATATTAATTTAACTATTGTTGTCTTAATACTGAAGTGAGTTTACATAAGTACATACTCTAAAAATACTTGGTTACGTACTGAAACTGTTACTAGACGTAGGATGACTTGATTATGTAGTTAAAACATTTTATAATTTCACTTGATAGCGGTGTAGGTATCTATGTTTTTATGTTTTCTAGAATAAACTATATTTAGAGACTAAACTTCTCTTAACAACTTTTTTATAACTTTTTGAATGATATTATCAATTTATATAATAATTTTCGTGAGATATACAAAAAAAAAATAACTCAAAATCACGGTTCAGCTTCCTGACGGCGCGCATAATAAAAAGTCCTTCTGTGACTCGAAACTAGTAGAGCTTTTCTACTTTAATGGACGTGAACAAACCGTGATTTTTAGGAATTATTAATGTGTAAAGTACTAAAATCAATTTAATATTTCAAAGAAATAACTAAAATAAGTTTTCTTCTTTATCGTGATATAAATAGAGGAAACTTTAACAAGATTTACTTTTGAGTACCCTTATCCATTCAATACTTCTAAAAAATGCATAAAAAAGTAATCAAGTACCCTTAGTACGAGTTTGGTGTATGTTGAACGAAAACGAAACGAGAGCGCGTTCGCCGCTCTGATTGGCCGGCGCAAATGAACCAACCAATCAGAGTTGCTCGTTCCGATGTCGTTAAACGTAAAACAAACTCGTACTAAGCCCTCAGGAGCACCGATTTCAAATCGATAACGTTAGAGTTGGTCCGTCCATATATTTTCAAGTAAATGCTGCAATGTACCTGAGCCAGCTTATAGGGCTTAGCGTTTTACTACGGCTCTGCTCCTGCATCGAATGTACGGGAATTTACCTTACATTCAATTAAAATTGCATACATGTATATGGTTTATTTAAAATATGGAAACTAAAAAAGGTAATTTTATTATAACTTTCGTGAGACATACTAAATTACAGTAGCAGCGCGACAATAACCGTGTCGTGTGTCGCGGAATGCTGCTCGTGAATATGAGCCTCTAGCATGGCTTGAAACTAGTCGAGTTGCTCGTCAAATAGTTACGTGAGTGTGTAAGACGATAAAATAATAATTTACGCCCGAATACTGAAATGCTACTCAATTTTAAGTGGTACTTAAATATCGTGCCTTATCTGTCATTTTATAAAGAATTGGCAGCGACAGAGCTAGTCTTGAGAGCGTCTTAAAATTGAGTAGCGTTTGAGTATTTGTACATTAAAAAAGTAAGTACAAAATTTTGCTAAACGCCGGAATGTAATCTAAAGTCGTGTGTACCTCAAGCTAATATACCTACGAATTGCTACGAATCTTGATAAAACCTTACCTTGAAATAAAAGAAAAAGGATTTCACGTCAATGAGAGATCAAGAGGCGCGACTTCAAACGCAGGAATGTAAAGTAGTCTAAATATATTCAAGGATTTGGTAAAAGGCTTTATATGTATAGAGTCGAATTTGAATAAATAAATATTTAGGTATTCACTTCTCTATTATGTAAGGATTCCTTAAAAATACATGCTTATGATATTTTTACTGGTTCTTTGGTAGAGAACATAGCGTAGCTGGTAAAAAGTTTTTATTACCTTAAATATGAGACTGCAAGGTTGGTGCGGTGGCTGGGCAACGTGTAGCGGGCTCGATTTCCGCTCAGAGGAACTCTTTGTGTGATCCACAAATTGTTGTTTCAGGTCTAGCTGTCATATATATGTGAACTTGTATGTTTGTAAACGAACTCACAACACAGGAGAAAATCATAGAGCGGGCAGGGTTATTAAAAATACCTATGTTTTTTTTTTCAAACAACTTCAAATAGAAAATGGTTCTGTTATGTAATACAAAATTATTTTAATAACGATTTTCTCGTTTAATTAAAACAATAACTGTTACCCTACATAAAATTCAAATATCGAAAATAATTTAACGCACACATGAACGAGAGTATATTTCAAAATAATTATGTACAACTGACAAAATACGTTCGAAATTCGAACTGAATTTCTGACACCATTCGAATTCAATCACTTTGGTCGCGTTTTTTTTTTATTCCGCCCGTGACTTATTGGCGTTGGCAACACAACCGGCAGTGTAGGTACGTGAAAGATTGTCGCAACCCCGCTCAGGTTCCCCAGTCAATATTTGTAAGAGAATTCGTTCACCGGTCCCATCGTAAATAATATATCGTTTGTTATTACTACTGCGAACTGCGATACGTTTTAAATTGGAACCACTCTTTTTAATGACGTGAAATTCTGAATTAATTTTGTATGTAACGTTGTCATATTTTTTACCTGTAAAAAATAACCTTACTGACGTATGGATCAGAATACAATATATGGAAAACTGATCAACCATTTCATTCAAAATGTAATCGGTTTATTTTTAGAATCAATCGCAGAATATATTACTCTACACGAGCCCCTGATTAGCAAGTCGGCAAAAAATATTCTCCAAGAACAATTTCTGAATTTAGCAACATCCTGTAAATATGGATGAACACGTGCCCGTAAAATTTTGACATCGGATCATTCACGTTCACTTACATACACGTGTCAGATTATAAGAGGAAAAAACCTTGAACTGCTTAAAATCTTTGGCGGAGATACAATCGCTTCCTCCAAACTGCGGTTATCCCTAAACATTATACAAAAGCTTGAGAGATTCTCGTCCCATTCGCGACATTTAAATGAACCCACGATGGCTCTATCAGCTTTTTACACGTCATCAGTTTTCGAGTGGAGCACCCTTCATTTTCCCTTGAATGGAGAATTTTCCAAAGCGCACATTGGCCCTCCCTGCCTATATCTGTCGACAAAGCGGTTCGTTTCACTAAAAATTGCGCACCATTTAAAATGAGTCGGCGTTTATTTACGTACTGGTTGAGCTCTAAAATATTTTAAAGGGTGATTAATTGGTAATTAAAAGCAGTAGAGCCTTTAATTGTTCAGTTAGGCTGTTTATCTGGTTGCTTAAGTTATTTCAATTATTTTATTAGGACAATGTTAATTACGTTTTCTGTGAATTATGAAGATGGCTCTTGTTGTGGACTGATTTCAATGTCGTGATGAGAAATCATTAAGTTGTATAAAATCAGCTCTACACTGAAGATTACGTTTTTTTTTATTGTAAATACAGTTTCAATAGTAGCACAAATTATGGATATAATTTCGGTATAGTCTATCAAAGAGCTTGTTATAACCATATTTTCGGGGAATATTACATCAGATATACATTATAGGTTCCATGAAAACGTATACACATGACTCCCATTCACAGAGTTACCTTACATTTAATAATTTCGTACTGTAGTAAACAATGAATAAAGTTTCAGTGTACATAACATTAATTGTAACCAACACGCAATGTTCAAATGTAAACTAAGTAGGTACGTTTCACTAGTGTTTTAATTAAACTTAGGTGAGGCAAATAAAACCGCGGTACAATATACAAACTCCGCCATTTACTCATTAGGCCCACAGGAGAAATATTCAATTGAGATAAGTTCCAACAAGTTGGAGTACATGAACTTCTATATGTAACTATGTACGGAGAAACTTCTTGTATATTTCTAAGTACAATTTTAAATGCTATGAATGACATAAGAAAGACAGCTTAGAGTTTTGCTATCAATAACAGCACACCTTTTTTCAGATAAGTTAGACCAAATTTTAAGCGTAAATAAATTGATCTAATCAAGTAATTTCAAATTAAATTGAAACTGCAACATTGTCCCCAATAACACAATCAACACTCAATTACAAATTCATAACAAAATAAAAATTAATACATCCAACAAAATCCATTGAACAATTTGTCCGTACATTCCACTTAACCCTATTGTGCCGCAGCGGTAACTAACACCCAATACCAGTAATTGCACAAGAAACTCAAATTGTTCTTGTTCTAATTGAACAAAAGCGAGATAAGGCCACAGAAGACCATTTGTTCCACGATTTTCGTGTTTTTACTCCAACGAGTGCACGAAGGGTTATTTTTATCGAGTCTCCGTATTTACATATGGGTTTGTACGTTTAGTGGGTTATCTGAACTGCAAATAAATTGAGTGCTGATACATTTACTAATGGCCCAACTAAATACACTAGCAATTCTATTCATACAAATGTTTGGCTATTAATGCAAGAGCAGAATGTGGTCGTGATTGTATCGTGAATTGATGTTGTCATTATATTATTTGAATGTAATTTATAGTGTAATGAAAAGAATACAACGATGAATCATATTCATCACACTAATGTAATAATTGAATCTGAAAGTTTGTTTGGTTAGATGTTAGTCCGTCAATCAAGCTGAAAGTACTGAACGGATTTTTATAAAATTTGGTAATATAGACAGGGAATGAGCCGACTTGGGTGATAGGTTACTATTTATCCCACAGAAGCTAATTTAAAAAATTACAACGTCATAATGTTTCTTTGAGTCTGCACTTAATTGAAACACACACTTTCATTATTTTATGAATACTATCACTACACTTTACCTTCAAGAACTAATAAGCATTAACTCAACTGCTAAACAAACAAACTTTTCAAACATCGGCTAGTGGTGTACCACAAAATAATATCCAGCAATTTAATACCGACGTTAATGCAGCCAATGTCATTGGATTTTATAACTTTATCAAAGTTTTTACCATCATATTTGCATAATCAAAGCATCAATATCACTTGCAACGTGTCAGTTAACGACTTTAAAACTTTATCAGCGGCCATTTTGTGACGCCATTTTGTTGCGTGACGACATAAAGTTGCTGTCATTGTTGCTGTGAATTTACAACGTTGCATGTTGCAGATGTATTAGCGAGTCGTATAATGTTGTAGCTTTTAAAGGGTTAAGTTGAGTTTCAAGGTTTTTAATACTTATGGTTAACAAGAAGAGATAGGATAACAGCTATATACATATTTATGCACGTTAATCTAGATTTACATCTTTATTTTTCTTAAGGAGTCAGAAACAGACCACAAGATGCTAAAATGCTGTTCTGAGCCAAAATGAATTGAGTTTTTCAATTTAAAATATTTCATAAAAACCAGAGCATTGGAGCCTAACTCCCATTGATCTCACTGAGCTATCGAAAAAGTTGAAGAGAAGTTATGCAATCAATTTTACGAGCTAATGAACAGCTAACTTATATCATGGAACATTTTAACTCCAAAAGTGCTGAGGTTTATGTACATTGTACACACACAGACAAAGTTGTTTACCTACCTACTAGATATTTTGTGGAAAAGCCACGATTTAATTACAACTATCAAAACATTGTATAATTATGTAATATGAAATCTCTTCCCAGAATTCAATATTCGTTGAAACATTTTGTAATAAACTGCGCAGTATTGAGATGTTGAATATTTACTTTCTCTCTCTACATCGTTCTAGCATCCTTGGATAAAATATATGTATGGTATAAAACGCTAAGTACCTACCTATTTAAATTGTAAAATGCAATTTAATGATAGCATATACATTCTTCGTCTGCCGTGTACCTTTTCCCAATATACCAACCTATATGATTTTTTTATTACTTTTTTAAGATGGAAAATCATCAGCAAAGCAAGAGGGAGTGTCAGGCCCTTACTGGACTTCTTATTTACACATATTTTTTCCGGTAATAGCAACACAACCAAATGTTAGTTCGTTAAAATATATTAAATTCAAATGTTTTCCAAATGCCACGTAATTTTCAATTAAAACAGCCACTCGACATCTTACCATATTATGCTCAAAACATACACAATATATGATACTCGGAACGAAGATAAATGATGTGACATAATTCTAAGAACACCTTCCTTCCTTGAAACCTCTTTCAGACCCGTATCAGTTATGAAACAATTATTTGAATTTAATCAAGGAAATTGTGAAATTATTATAACGCTGACTCGCCCGGACATTCAAATTTTCCGTGGCCAAAGGCGGTTTCCCCTTTGATAAATTTTCAGCCATAATTAATATTTCCTTGGAAAAGGGGGATTTGGATTTTTCGTAACATCGGACGCAAGTTAACGAGTAATTCGGAATGATGTATCTTTTTATTTTATCTCCTTTTTCTTGGGCTTTGTTCAGTTTTCTTTTTTTTTTTGTTTTCGTTGATAAAGTATCGAAGTTTTACGATAAAAACTGTTAAGTGCGCTGTGACTTCCTAAAGTGTTTGACACGTAAAAATATTATAAAGTGAAAGTACAAGTATTGGTTTTCTAAGTTTTTAAAATTTGGAGAATGTGCGTGTTTATTTATTTGCTATTTTTAATATAATAAATTAACTATACAGTGACTTTATTTTGAACTGGATAGTGATTATAGTATATTGTCCACATTGATATATCAGTACATAAGTGTGTGTGTACATACTACTAAATATTCTCCTCAACAGAATACCAGGTTCGAAATAAAAAAAAAAGTTTTCACGCATTTCATTAAAAAAGATGCACCATTAATTTTGATTAAAACGGTGGATGCCATAACACTGAATTTATTTGATGGAGTGGAAAAAATAACAAAATTCACGCTTCCATTTACAAAATTGCCATAATTTCCGCAGGGAAGCAGTTATAACCTCATCTCCGAAACTTTATCTCAAAACCCGCAGTAAATAACCTCGATACGGGGCAGTCTTTATTATTTAACCCAAAAACTGTATAAAACGAACCATATTTGGATCGTTGGAAACTCCTGACAAACAATAAAAGGCCATGTAAATTGAGACAGGGCTGCCATCTCGCTTCATATTTTTTTTATTTTCTGTCCCAGCAAATGCATAAAATAAAAAAGTTTTAAACAAACTCTTTGGTTCAAGTTCTTTTATTTTATGAGTTCGAGAAGCTCTCTTTAGTCTCATAAAAATTTTGGTCGAAGTGGCGAAATTTGGGCAATTTAATAAGCATGTTTTATATACTTTATTACTTGTATACGAGTTTTTTTTTATTATGATACCTTAGCTATTGAAAACGGGCCTTAGTTATTTCTTCAGATAGATATTCTATGTATCAGATAACTTTGAATTAAGAACGTAATTTGTATGCACTATCTGTCACATAAGTTTATCGGGCACTTATATGAAAGTGGTGAAACAAACAAAACAGACATTTTCTTTTAAAAATGTCAAACAAAATCAAAATGGCGGCATCATTTACCGCCAAATCCCTAATTTCAATTCCCCTTTTTGGTATCCGGGAATGGAAAAGACCTCGTGATCCGTAATTAAGTATACTCCTATTCTATTAGGACGCTATAATTATATCCTGTACGTCTAAGGAAACTCGTTTTAAAACAAAAAGTAGTTAATTATGCTCAGGTACAAGTTAAAGAGAAAGTTTTACAAGCATCCTTATTGAAGTTTGCATTTTTCTTCTTTGTTACAACGTAGTTTCTTTAATACTTCAGTATCTGTTATATATACTTTGTTGTAAATCCTTTCCTTAGTTTTTATTAAACTACAAACTATAATGTAGAGATAACAACGTTTTGTTAGTTAAAACCTTGAACGTTATTTTCTTGGAATTTTTATCCATTTACCAGAAAGTTGCCACGAAACCGTTAGTTACTCTTAACTTAATATCATATGTTCCCTAGTTAGGACAGAGAGCTTCCATAGATATCCTTACATTACTCTTACTACTGTTTGTTAGTCTCGCTAAAACTCGAGAACGGCTGGACCGATTTGGCTAATTTTGGTCTTGAATTATTTGTGGAAGTCCAGGAAAAGTGACAAAAAATCTTTCACTTGATACAAAGTTCGCTGCTTCAGCTAGTACTAGGATAATGTTATATGTCGAACATCTTAATAAAACGAACAAAAAATAATCTCCATTTATTTTCACTCCGAAAAAACAGCAAAAGGCCATCAAATAAGCACGCCATTTTAGTTACACGTTGAGTTTATGACACTCTTCACCGCAAGCGTCATGTTCATGACAATCCAGGTGAAATATCGGTTACACATCAAGTTTTAATAAACCAGTTTATCCTGGTCTCGCTTTGTATAATCTTCCCGCACATTCCATGGTCAGCTTATACTGGATTAGTATAACTTGAACTGCAGCTGTGTGTACAAACCGAATGCGTCAATGGTCGGTCTATGTCCAATGATACGTATGCTACATTTATACCCGTCACTATCAGACGACTCACTGCGAACAAAATGTGAAAGGACCCTTATCGAAATAGCCTTTATCGACTTGACGAAGGAGACATATTTCTAGCCTTGACGACTAGTTGAAGTAAAATATCTAGAATGTTATATTATTTGCGAAGGGAAAATGCTCTCTTGAATCTCTAAGTTTTTCAGCCTAAGTTGATATCAAGGTTACAGAAAACCCCACACCCACCTTCTTTCCTATTTGTGATATATTCGATTATACCATAAAAAATCTATGACGGCGCATGAATTTGCTATAGTTTTATTGCCTTGAATAGAGGACCAAATAAGGTTATAAAGAACAGCTGCTCGTTGAGAATACAGCATACTGATCAGTGCATGGTTAAACCTAACTCAGTACAATATTATTCAGAGTTCGTATACGATATGAATAATTCTACAACCTAAATCATAACATTCAGCTCAACACACAATATTTTTCTTTTCAATTTCGACACGCACGTAGTGTTCAATAAATAAAAAAAAGCATAACGCTTTCCTCAATGTATTTATACATTGGTTTATGGAAAAACTATAAATATTGTATTAAGGGTACCCGTAAATCGTACACAAAGAAAGGGGAACACGTTTGGTGGAAAGCTAAATGTGATAAGTCACGTTGTGGTATAAAGGCCTCGGCAACCGCATATGGGAACTTTTGACATATTGCCGTAATGTTTTATACGTTGTCGGTCAAGTTTGTTTATTCGGAGATATTTCGTGAGCTCCGTAAATCGTCATTACATTCGCGTTTGAGATAGTATGAATATGTTCTCGTAAATAACTTTGTCCATCTAAAAATCATTGTGAATTTCTGTCTGCTGTAATAATAATATAAGAATGAACTAAAATTAAGTTTTACGATGATTTCTACGGACTTTATAATTAAAAACATTCAATGTTAATAAATACTTTGTATGCTACATATAACAACATAACAATTTATGTAAAAGAAAAGTCTTCGTTTTGAGACAATTTCAATTTCTTGCAACCGTTAAATATTTCAAAACGCAATAACGTAAGAAATTCAAATTCAAAATGCGAATAAAATTAGAATCAAAACTCCTCTCTCATTCGTTTCAATAAAATATTATTCAAAAATCGAACGTGCCAATGCAATGTGCCAGTCACTTTCTTGGATGCAATTTGCGAATCGAAGCACGCCAACTGCAATATTTGATTGACGACCATTTATCGGAGAAAATATGAAACGGTGGAGTAGACTTGTTTAGATATGAAATGAAATATGTTATAATATCACATTGAATTTCTTTTTCAACGCAATAGATAGAATAGAGGTATATTGCAACAAACTAACTTTTTATTTGAAATGAAATAGGTTTTATTTCACTGTTTTGTTTAATTATTTCTAAATTAATAAAACGCTATCACAAATCTGTTTTAGAAAGCCACTTTATTCTTACTTAAGTAGCTCGGGTTCTTAGATAGTCCGGGAGGAAGATTCTAATTATTATTATTAGTTTAAGAACTTTATGGCAACTCCATCTGAAAACATTTGATTTAAAAACCAATATGATTGTAGGTTATAAATAAAAATATGAAGTGTGGAAATACAATATATTTTGAACAAAACAATGTAGTTTTTAACTAGTAGCAACATTGTAGATACCTTGTAAAAATGGAAGGATTTTTAGATGTTATCTAACTAGTAGAGGAGACTGCTCTAGTAAGAAGTGAGTAAAGTAGTAAATTTTCTGCTCCACCTCGCAGATACCGAGCGACGCTAGATGAAAACGGGAAAAAACAGAACTAACATTGTTTCTCCACAACTTTGTGTACAAATTAAAACAAACCGTGATATTTTTTATAATAAGATGCACTATTTTTACAATTCTGTAATACGCTTCCAATTGATAAACGATGTGTGTAAATTATGAAACTAAATATTTTCACCAAAAATCAAATTAAAAATAAAAGAAAAGCTTTACTGGTTTCGAGTCACAGAGGGGACTCTACATCATGAGCAACGTGCGCAGACGCGACGACGTCACGTAGCATACTGGCTACAGCATTCGCCGTCCTCTGTGACTCGAAACTACTAGAGCTTTTCTCCATTAATTTAAGTAAGTAAACAATATCTTTAGTTAATTTAGTATGTCGCACGATAGTTATTATAAATACATATTTTGATGATGACGTAATTTCCAATCTAATAACGGATCTGTGTTTAACAACAAAACAAAATAATGAAATCAACTGTCAAACGCAATTACACTTGAGGCCAAAATTAGTCGACCATCAGCAATAACCTCTTCAAAACTTCAATAACGTCATTTGATAAATGATTAATGAACGGGAATCACAAACATTTGATCTATTGATTCCATACAGGACACTGGCGTGCATGATTGATTGACTAACATACATCAATGTTTCTTATTTTCATTGTTATCCGGATAATATTTCACCGTTGGCCGACGATTATGCCGGAGCGTGTAAGTGATGTTCCGTTGACTGATGTAGCTAATAATTTACGGTTGCTGCCGTTTATGTGAACGGCTGTGTATTTTTATAAAAAGGATTTCGGGTTTGCGATATATGGCAGTAGGCCGAAAGGGTTTGTTTATTTTTAAAGGTTTCGTCCTAAATATTTTCGGAAGGAAATTGCTTTGATTTTTATGGAAAATTTTGTAAAGTATGTTTATTGTCGTATTTAGGAATATTTTCTTAATATACATAGATTTAATACGTCATAGTAAATACCACATAACCTTTTACTTATTGTCATTTTCTTATTTCTGACAACCAAACTAGTAACTACTGTTGTAAATTGCAGCCTTTGACTTTATTTACCCGACTAATTATGTACCTCTCTCAATGATACTAACATGTAGCCTATCCCTCCAATACTAACTTATTGCTATATTTCCCAGGTCTCACAGCGCAGTCAGAAAGTAAGCTCCAGAATCCGAACTAAGCATGTAATTGTAGATTTTCAACCATCTACACAAACTACTTCACACCAAACATCTGAGACTTCATTATTTAGTAATATTTCACTGTCACACATACTTTGATAGTAGTTTTAATATGAGTAGTACCAACAAACAGTAGAACACATTACCCTAAATTACTATTTCTAATACACTTACTTGCAAATCGATAGTGTCGTGTTGTTTAACACGCCCACGACATATGTGTCCCATTATTTTGGCACCATGTGTATAGACTTTTTATTAGCACGTAGCACGAAGTATATCTCTTCACTATCTCTTGGTACTGTTCCTATTTATAATATCGATGTGCAACTAAGCATGACAGTAAATCGAATAGTTCTTAGACATTTTTGACAATTTCATCGAGCGTTTGTATCGACATTACCTAAGTATCAGCAATATCGCTTGATATTATGAGCATTGTTGAACAAAGCGATTTTACCCATATCTTTAGCGAGCATATGTATAGTTTTATTTATCCCTTTTTGAGCTCGTCGCCCTTCAGATCCACTTACTATTCAAGCATGAAGTAGTATCCGACTACATAACGATACATTTCATTCAATATTTTATTCTAGTACTGATACTAGTCGTATTTGTGAAATAAATATTGTGATTTGTACTAGAGGTAGATGTTCACAGCTCAACGACGGGTAAATTATGTTAATGGTAAGTGAGAGTAAGTATTTATTTTATTAAATACTTCTTGAACAGATTTTTGAAAGGTATTTTCAAGTGTGATTTTGTTTTCAAAGAATTTATACAGGTGTATACAATGTGAAACCATAACATAAAATCAAATCAAAATAAAATTGCAGATATAAAAATAATTTTCAAATCACAAAGTATCCAAAAAAGGACCTTAATTAATTTAGCCTAAACTCCAATGTTGCTTAAAACCCCTTTCTCTTACATTCCCTACATCAAAACTGTCATCCCCTTTCCTAAGATCTCGAACCATAAGTACAGTTTGAAGTAACGATCTCGAATTCTCTCGTAGACAAATTAAACTCCGACAACTTCCATTGAATTACATTATGTAGGAACAATGGATTTCCTTAGATAGTACCAGACCCTACTTCCATCAATGGTTACATTTAAACGCTGATACCATCTTTATTTTCAAAGGAGTAAGGTTGAATTTCAGAATGCTGTTACTGTAACTGAATACATGACATGAACTGTCTCTAATTAGAATTACATTTTACTAAAAACTATTATAGTAGTAGATCTTTCTTAAATTATCAAATTTATATCAAAACCTTTCCTAAAATTAGTAAATAATATATACAGTACAGTAGAACTCCAATTATCCGAATTAATGGGGACCGGGACCCATGCGGATAATCAAATATTCGGATAATCGGATTTTTTAATAAATAATTGCCATTGAAGAGAATAAAAGCTACGTTTTGATATTGCACTATTTTTTTATTGAATTAAATTGCGGGGAAGTCAGTGTAGGCACAACGGCAAGTTAAGACAAGTCAAGTCAAGACTTGACGCGCAAACACTGGCTTCGCGGGGGGAGAATAGCGCACTTAGACTTTTTTTGTGATTCGGATAATCGGCGATTCGGATAGTCGGAGTTCGGATAATTGGAGTTCTACTGTATATGTATAAAATCATCGAATCCTAATCGTAAAACCTTGGGCGAGAGAGAGAGTCAGGCGAGAGAGAGTGTCTTACTGACTAAAAACTATCCCGTTCCTACTCCTGCTTTTCGAGCCGGAACCTCGTCAACCTGTTAGACAGTCCGCAGCTCCGGAATATCTACACTTAAAAAAGATATTTTCTTCTTCAGACGTATGTAATTATATAATATCAGGCCCTATTAAATAACACAACAAAGCGTAATTAAAAATACACAAAAAATATAAACAAAGGAACACAATATTGTCTTTTTAATAATAAACTTTAACAAAAATAGTTTCTGAATACTAAGAACGTCTCTCTTAATGGAGAAAAATTGTATACTTGCTGAGAGAGAAAGAAAGAAAGAATTAAAAACTCAGAGACCCCGGCTCGGGCAACGTCTGAGGCAATTTTGTGCTCATTCCAAACTTAGCTATTTGTAAAAAAAGGAAATTGCACGTCGCTTTGTTGTATAAGGAAAAATATCAAAGAAAGTACTTTTCACTTGTTCATTAGAATAGGCCGAAGTCACACAGCTGGACAATTACACATATTGTTCTAAATGGGAATATAAATAAGATATGAGTAATGTGGTTATTTAATCCTGGAGAGTTATGCCAACATTAGTGCGGCTATTATACCATAATATATTCGAGCCGTACTAACTGACACACAGCTGTATCTCACAGCCGTCGGTGTGGCCTCGCCCTTACGAGTCAGGGGACCGTTGACGAAAATGTTCATGCCAACAACAGTATATTAAGTAAATTCTCTTCACTTTCCCCGATGCGCAACAAAAGTATCATAATCCCGAAAACTTTATGAAATATTCACATTTTTTTCTTGAAACTTTGTTAAAATGATCTCCTCGTTCGTCCTCTTCAAGCGAATTTTGCTTAAGATGTATATTTTTTTTTCTAACTTTCCCATACTTTCGCAAGATTCCAAGCTTCAAATAACGTATTTACGAAGATTTTGTTTTATAATAAAGTTCACTGTATATTTTTAAAAGTTAAAGAATATTTTGTTTATTTTTGGCCTTTAATTCTTGCTAACCAATATTAAACGAAACAAGAAAATAAGGCCAGTAAACAAATAATAAACAACACTAATTATTTTTAATGAAAGCTTTTCAAGAAACTAGATTTTCCAGTAATTTAACATTATTTCAATCTTGAAAGAAACAAAGAGATTACAAATCATAATAAAAAATCTCATTAAAACCTGTCTCGGAAAGGTCTACAACATCTAGACACGTACTTAATTAGTTCAGTTCAGTACAAAAAACAAATAAAATTTAATCTAGAAATATTTTATTCCACAGTGTAACAACAATAAAAACTAACTTCTCTCCTAAAAAGCCAAGAAACAAACAACCGTACTGATTAACTGTAGAAAAAAACTTTAAATTAAACATTTGTAAGACTCCTTCTATTCAGCCACATAGCAACTAATATACACCTAATTCCCAAACCATACCCTACATAACACAAAGAATAAATGACGTACTTTCCATTACGTAGATATGACGTCACAATAATGGCCGCCACACATATTATGTTAGCCCAGAAACCCGTTTAAGAGGAAAATGGTGGACTCTCTGGGGAACACAGAGAAAATGTCAACGGTATGAGTGGGGATTAAAGTGTTGGACAGGCTAGCGTTTACAATGTAGGTAACTAGGTAGCTAGGCAGACCGTGATTAGTCGTATTCAGATGCTTACCGCAACATGTGAGCTGTTTATGGTTTATACTCGGATTTACTCGTGAGCTGTCTTTGAGGAACGGGTATTATGTTGGTTGGAGTTTAATGTTAAAACGGATTTTTGTTGGTATTTCTGGGAATTATTTATGTTTCGTAGTCTTTTCATAGTGTAGAGTAGATTTTCGTGAAAATGAAATAAGGCAAGAGCGGTGTAAATTACGTTTAGCAGATTTAGTATTTGCTTTCTTCTTAAGTTTCTTTTCGGTGTCCAAATTAATATTGTGACTGGACTTTTTTATGGAATTAGCCGGTAAACGAGCAGACGGATCACCTGATAGTAAGCAATCGCCGCTGCCCATGGATACTTGAAACATCAGAGGCGTTACAAGTGCATTGCCGGCCTTTTGGGTTTAGGAATTTAAGAGTTGTTGGGGAATCGTTAAGATTGGGAAGGGGGTAATTGAGTCTCCGGTAATCTCATTCACACAAACACAACGTAAGCGTTGTTTCACGTCAGTTTTCTATGAGCCCGTGGTATCACTTCGGTCGAGTCGGCCCATTGCCACACTTCTTTTTCTACTCCTTTTCATTACCAAATGAAGATGTAAATTCAACCTCTTTATAAAACTGAATTTACATTCACCATTAATAACAAAAATCTTCCCAAATGACGTGCCTCACTAGTCACACGACGCTCGACAAAACGAATAGCAATAAAGCCGGTAAAACAAGTCTCGTATAAATTCACATTCATGAGATGATAATAATACAATCGTCCCGTTCCAATTACACCGCCATTGATTTTCTGTTACCCTGGTACATGTACGAGTATAACAGGCGACGCAATTACATAGAGGCCAATGAAATGAACCTCCTTTTTTGGTATTTAAATTTCTTCTGTGATAATTATCGTTATTGAAAAACTTCTCATTAAAAACTTAATTAATACCTACTTAAAGAAAATAAACTAATCGATAAAAAGCTATCTTGTTTTTAACTAATGTAACACTTGTGACTCCCATGAAATAAATAAAAATAAGCTAATTTCTTATCCAGTGCATAACCAGACTCCTTTCTTGTTCCAGACTTTGATGTACAGAGAATTGTACAAAACCAATCAAGGATAAAAAACTGAACATAAAACTCCTTACCTCAAACTCTTTTCTCTTTGATTTTCTGTTAACCTGGTACATGAATTACAGAATTCACAATTACATAAAGCCCCAACGAAATGAACCAAACGTAGGTTTTTTTTTATATTTTACTTTAATTTCTTCTCTGTCAAACGTTGATTGGTTTAATTCTGATGTTCACGAGATACACACTTTATTTTTATTTTATGAAAATGTGTGCGACCTACATATGCAATGATGTTATTCGCCCGTTCTACGAAATTTCTTTGTTTTTATTTTTTATATTTGAACATTCATATTTTTTAAAAGAATTTGCAGACTTACGAATACATTTATGAAAACTTTTTATTCTCATACAATATGGGGTGAACTTTTTAGAATAAACTAAACTCAATGACAAACTTAATAGTTAGGTACATAGGGCATCTTATAGGTAGTTTAAAGTAAGTAAATTCTTGTCTATTACAAATCAATTCCATCCAATTTATTTATTTATTTTACAAATAATGTCATTCATTGTTAGTAACAATAAAACTAGAGATCTTCGTTAAATGAAATACATACAATTAAATAATAAGAACACCTTTTAAATACAAAGTTAAAACTGCCATTTCTTAATTAATTCCGTCCTTCTTAAAAACTTTCTTGTATTGTAGTCAAAAACCTTTTATCTCGATTAAAATTTCTAAAATGTCCCTCTAAAACGTCGCGCCTAATCCAGGTCAATTAATTTAATTGGCGAAAAATAAGACCTACTGTTATTTAATCTGTTTACTGTTAGATGGTCAAGTGGTCGTAAATGCGTCAGCCAAGTGAGTGGTTTCTGGTTCATTTCCCGGATTAAGCATTATTGGATGTTTGACAATAGGCTCATCCCTCATTACATAAGAAACACAAACTAGCTCTTTATAAACTCATAAAAAAATTAACAAAGTCGCGTAATTTTAAATTAATTCACTTTTCATAATGTTATTTTTACATTCCGACGCGACGGCTTATATTTAATTTTACTCGTAAAACGTAAATAAGGTTGTAATGAGATATTTTTGTTGCAACACTGGCCGCCATGTTTAGAAAAATGTTTTGTAAAAAGAAAGCTCTAATTAAAATGAACATCCTTTTTATTTCGTTCCATCCCGTTTGGCGTAGGTACATAATATCACAACTTTACGCTTTTTACTCCCCTGAAAAATAGACCGAATCGCACATAAAAAAAAAACAGTCACTTTTTCAAGTCCACGCCAACTTAAGGCAAGCTAGTCACAATCATTAACCTCGCAATACTTTTCTCAATCCCTAAAATACCCTTTGCTCAGAAGTGAGTCTAACGACTATTGGACTAACAAAACAATATTTTTTTATTATTTGTTTTAAAATATTTTTTCAGTAAACCAAACAAACTTTTTATAATTTCCATAAAAACAACCTACAAAGTAAAAGAATACAAATTAAAAAGAAAATTAGCGTGAGGCAACGATTTAAAAAAAGAAAATGGTTGCTTTTCTTTTTTGTATATAATACATATTTCTCCAACAAAACTACTTATATTTTAAGACCCTCATATACATACGTAGGTAGGGTACACAATAGCGATTTTTCCACCGTGACCTTGAATGAAGGTAAGTTGAAAAAATCCGAAAACATCCGAAAGGATTGGAACTCTCAGTCACGTTCCGTAATAACGTCTTAGGTTTAGACACACTTAGACCTACGTCAAGCCAAATATTCCTTGTTATTCGAAAAAATATAAAAGAAGCAACAACTAAAAACAAGAAAACCAAGAAGTTGTTATGAATTCTTTGCTTTCAACAGGATAAGTGCTGAACATAAGCGAAAATGGGATTATTCGTATAAGCAAACTTACTGAGAAATCAGTGATCCCTTAATACGAGTTTCTTACGTTGAACGAAAACAAAACGAGAGCGCGTTCGGCGTTCTGATTGGCCAGTGCGAATGAACCAACCAATCAGAGCGCCGTACAGCTGTATGAACGGTTTGACATCGTTTCAATTTTTCGTTCTCAAACAAAACTTTGTTTACTCATAGGTGATTAAAATGAGAATTAATTAGAGCATAAAAAGTGAGACTATACATATAGAAACATAGCAATTTTAATCAAAAATATTTACAGAAAAAAAAAAACGTCAAAGTTTAAATTGTATTTGCGTAATCAACAAAATACCAAAAACCGCAGCCACATATTAATCACAATAACGGAATTGCAAAACAAAATATTGTGCAACCAAATATTTTTATTCTGAATACTGTACAGTGTACAGAACAGTATGAAACACAATGAAACTGTCATTGATTAAAACTAAAATATTCACGAAAGGATTTACTTTCGGCAGGCAAAGCTTTGCTATTGAAATACGTTGATATACATATTTAATTTGCAATATAAAATAAATTGAAACTGAATGGATGTTGTAACTTTGTATTTTGAAATGAATAAATACAGTATTGTGTAATATAATAACTTGTTGGTCGAGCTGATCCACGAACCACAAATTATCGGATCGGATCGGATCGGACTAGTACCTACTATTAATGATAGTAGTGGTAAACGTTTTCTCCTTATGCGGCGTTGATTGCTTACCATTTACTCGTCTGCTGGTTCATCCCACAACAATTCTTATTCCCGAAAAATAAACGCAGAGAAAAAGACGTATAACCCTCAAATTAAAAACTCAGAAAATTCTCTGACTCTGTAAAGAAATCATTATCCTAATAAGTGACAGTAATTCTGATTCGATGCGACAGTTCAATCCGACAGTTAACAAAATAATGTCAATAGCTGTTTTTGTATTTCCCAAAGATCGTACGGATAGAATGGAAGCTATTCCAAAAGCAATTTCCTTTTATTTTCTAAATTGTACGATTAGCATAATATTCTGGCCAAATGTCGTTTTAAATTATGAGTAAACTTAGGTAAGTTAGCAATGTAAGTAGGCAATCGCATTTTGGAGATTAGAGTGATTTGATTTTGATAACTCGCAAACGTTAAGGAAACATCAGAAATGCATTTTTCTTTTAAATAAATGGTCTTTTCTTAAAGGGGGAAAATCATCCAACCTCTCCCGTCTTCGGCGAGGTGAGAGGGAGTGTCTGACTCTTACTGACTAAAAACCACCCCATTACTAGCCATTCGAGCCGGAGTCTCCATAAGCCCACTAGGTAGTCCACAACTCCGGATCAAGCCCTGCTGGGCCCCATCTGTGAGGTATCTTAAAATTGGCGTATAGGTAATCTATGACCAAATTGAAGTCATATTTCAATACCATCTCATACAAACTTCTATAAATTCAGCGCACGTGACATACAAAAATGATTTAATGCAACCTTAATATTCTAAAACTTTTCTACTACATATCATAAATCAAACAACACTTTCTAAGAATACCTACAGTACAATAATACGCGACGTTTGTTAAAGAAAATAAACATGTATTGTTATGGAGTTGGAGTCAATAGAGTCCATTTTAAAATGAACAAAACCGAATAGCACAGTTGGGGTTAATTTTCTCGGATGGCGCCAACGATCTCGATCGTCGCCTTCTGTTGCACCCATTCCGGATATTTTCCTGCGACTTTTCAAACTTGCTCTTTATAAATCTTTGTCCGGTCCGACTTTGGGAACACTTATTCTGGAATAGTTCTTGAAGAAACGATGCTAGATGTATTTTTACATCAATAGATAAAATTATTCTTAACTTAGATATTGTAAAGAAGATGTTTGACACTTCAGGTGAACAAAAGGCTGACTTCTACCTTAGTCCATACCTCACGACTCCACTGAGGACTATTTATTCGAAGCTGTAAGTTAGTTTTTCTTTATTATTCTTTTCGTAACATAAAAGGTCAATAAAAAACAAAATTAAATCAAAACAATAATCCTCAAAATAAAAAATGTTCCAATAAATCAAACAAAATATATCTAATTTACCCTTGCTACACAACCCAAGTCCTTTTCGCCTCATTAATACTGCTCAAATTACCGTAAAATTCATTGCCCAATACTTTTCAACCATAAAGGATAAATTGGTGGATCAAAGCATAAACTGGACAGGCGTGAAACAGAATAGGGCTGCGACTCTGAACTGCAATGAGTTGATAAATAGTTCTACTTTTGGAACTTTATACCATTCGTCTTTTGGTACGAAGTTCCCACGGTAATTGTCGACTAATGATCGGGAGTTATTCCTTCTTCCTTTAAACTTAAAATCAACTATAAACAAACTATTATATAGAATGTCTTTGCGTTGTAATTTATGAGCTATTTCTGTCCTTTGCAGTTTCTTATCGTACAGGAAGCTGTGTAGATTTATTGATAGTCAAACTCTCACCAAGATTTGTGTATCCCTTCTCATAAATAACTGTCCATATTGTGTGCCCCTCGTAACTCATTACTTTGGAAAACAAACTTGAATCATGACTGCTTTGTTCGCTGATTACTCAATGATTGTAACTACAAGCAAAGAGTTTGAATTACCACGTCGAGACGTGAATTGGGATGATAACGGTGTCTGAAAATAAAGTTAGGTAATGAAAAAATATTATTACGTATTATTTTATTTCGTCATATAAGATCATAAGAATACTTAGATAAAACGAATCAAAGTTTAGGAGTGGGAGTAAATATGTCATTTCTACGTATAAAATGTACCCAGAAGTGACGTCACGCGATATTTCAAATCGATATATCTTCGAAAGTATTTGTTTCCGTAAGAAAATAAAAAATACGTGTCTAATATTTTAATAATCTACAAGACGGACATTAAAATAAAAATTAGTTTTGCACCCCATTATTGTGTTTTTCGATTTTTTGATATCACAGTAACGGCAAGGAATTAACGTTTGGTAAAGTAAAGAAACATTAAAATCATCAAATATTGTATTTTCTGATAAGGAACGAATGCAATTTTATGAAGTACATAATAAAAATGCTGACCGTTACTTTAAAGATAAGCTTTAAAGATTCTTGTACAATGGCTCCGGGTGGTCATATCTGAGGATATTCTTTAAGATAAACATATAGAAAGAGAACCTTAGTTTTGTTTCAACAGATCTGCTTTTGTTATTTGTTTTCTTAGTGTAGAAACAATGTAACTGGCAATACTGGAACAAATTAAGATGGTTTTATTAATTTTTGCATTCAAATTGCATTTGTTGTGTACTTACATAGGTAGTCTATTTACTAAAAGAAATCATGAAGATTTTGATAGTTATAAATCGTAAACACTGTCGATAGAGGGCGGCCTAGACGGACATATTTTATCGACCAGATTATAGATATATTAAAGAAAGACCAAATTAACACTACCCTTAACCAATGAGCATGCATGAAAAGACTGATGACTGTTGATGGAGCAAAAAAGGTAGATATGTAACAACATATGCTTACCCCCAAGGGAGACAGGCATAAGGTTATGTATGTATGTATAAAGATTGTGTTTTAGACATCGACGTCTTAATTATATGGTCAAAGATTTTATACTATTGCACGGTCTATTGAGCGTAAACACAAATACTCAAATCAACTGCAAAATTTACATTATGCAACAACAAAAACGACAGTTTCCTCAAACAATACACATCACAATCGGTTGTAAAGGACCGTGGCACAAAAATTCCTTCACAGAAAGAGGAAAAACGTAAAACCGCAACACTATATATTTTGTCCATTACGATTCTCTAAGATAAAAATATTGTGAAATTCCTGTAATACCATCCAAGACATACCGGTGGTCCTTTGACGGGGATCATGGTCGTTTTGAGGCGTTCTCATCTATTTTTATTATACCCGCAATATTTACGAAAGCGGAAAAATATGATGGCGGACAGAAAAATAGGGACAGCGGGTAAACCAACATGTTGAACTTTCGAACTTATTTTTTGGAGTTTATTATTGTTATCTTCGATTCTGTGTCAGTTGATCAGAGTTGATATTTCATTGGTTGAAGTTATTAGGTTTTTTTTAAACGGTTACATTTAGCTTCTGCGTGGAGGACTAAGGGAGAGGCCTCTGTTCAACTGTGGACGCGTTTCGGCTGATGATGATAATGATATTTAGCTTGGCCTGTTTGTTTGTTGAACTCCCTTTCAGATCTCCGGTCGATCTGATATTTGTTACACACTCTTAATCTTGATGACCATACAATATAAGCACATTAAAACCATTTAACATAAAAATAATATATTACTTGTGTATCATATAACATCAAAAAAGACACGTTCGAGGGCTTAATAACACACATCGCGCAAAATAAATGAATCAGCAAAATAGGATTAAAATCACAAACACATTTGTTGGTAATTCTAGCAATAAAAATGTGAATTATTAAACCGACTCATAAATTATTCCACTCAGTGGTAATAATGAGTCTTTTCGCGCCTACGGTTAGTGTAAATTAAACACGCACTTTGTAGTTAATGGGCAATATTTTTACGTCGTATAAATAATATTAGCACCCGACTTTAAATTAGGTTTATAGCCTATTCACAACCCACACTTAATCATATTAGTCAGATGTAAAATATTTTCAAACTAAATACGTGTTAATACTAGCAACAGCTCGTGACTTTAGTCTGTTTTCAAAAATTCATCGAACTTTCCAAGTTTGGTTTAGATTACAAATGGAGATACCATATTCATGTATCCCATAAATCAACTTATTTTCAGGTACTTTTAATCTAATTATTGTACTCATATAAGAAAGGACAAGGAACCAAAGTTTCCAATAAGTTCGTTTTAAATATTTAGTTATTTTTTTTAAGCCAAGGAGTAAAACTCTGAAAAATAATTTCAGTAAAAACAGGTGCCATTAATTTACAATACCCATTAAAATAACGCCTCCAAAAGAGTATTCCATTGCTTTATCTCATTAAGTGGCTGGAGAATCTTAAGGCTTTACCATAAGCTCTTTTCGTGAGAAAATTCTTATTTAAAATAGGGCTTCAAAAAACAAATGGCTTGGACAAATGTTCGTGGTCCGTTCACACGGTACTTCCGCCTTGAAAATTGCGGTTCGCAATTTACCATTTGAATCTCGTGAACCCGAACTGGGAAGATTTATATGGCCCGCTGTGTATTTTTTTGTTTATTTTTTTATGATTTTTTATTACGTATTCGGAAATGTTTGGTGTCGATGAATGATCTGATTTGTTGTTTTTAATTACCTATAATTTCATGTTGGTCTGAGTAATTATTTTGATCAGGTTTTACATGTTTTCCTACGAGTTATTCACGTAAAATTCCTCTTCTCTACTATAGAAATGGTTTACATAGAAACCGCTTTTCAAATGCAGCGAACAATGAAAGCACTTACGACTTACACGAAAACACGTGAACGCTCCCGAAAGTCAGCGAAATTAATTTTAATTTCGCGCCAACAAAACGGAATCGTTTTCGCGCTTACTCGTACGAATTCGTAGCTATTCGTACGCTCCGAGTAAATTATAACGTGGTGGTTATCGCCTCACAAAAGCCTCTCCGCATTGTTCCACTTCCGTGAATTCCGCGCTCGCTCCGCTCCGCTTCCGATCGACGCGTCCGCAATTCGACACTTCCATCCCTCTCTTTAATACGCAAAAAATATATTGCTCTCTCTATCATGTGGCTCTGAACGTTATGGCGTCATAAGTTCTGCGGCTGACTGGCTAAATATTGCACTATTAGAAATTGTTTAACTCCGCACACACAATGACTCGGAAGAAAATTATTTTCCATATCACAGCGCCCGGATAAAACGCTCTCTTACTACTTTCGTACAATAAAACCCACTTTATTTTTCTAGGTAAAGCTCGCACAAAATGTTATTAATACCTACCTGGGATTTTCCAGCTAGTCGAGAATATGAACTACTTATCATCGCAAGTAGTTTCTCATTTGTTGAAAATGGAAGAGAGCAAAGTTTGCAGACTAACTCGAGTACGTCGGAGCTTTACACTGAGATTTTGTATATTATTGTGTAATATCTCATGTCCTGCCACTAACCCACGCTCAGCTTACCTACACAGTGACTAAGCGGTTATAAAGACACATTGTGCCACTTTGTACGTGTAGAAATTGTACTTTAAATGAAATACGATGCTCATGTCTTGTACTAATACCATTTACACAGGTTCTTCTGATATCAAAATATCTTGTCTAAATCCACTCAGTAAAGTGTGATGCCAATATAACAACAAAGTTAGTTAACAGCATTTATTTCAAGGACATTCCAAGTCCGAAATTAGTTGCATCTTCACAAACAAACCCTACTCCGAAATTCTTAAAGTGTCAAACTGTTCTCTTAACAACTTATAGGTGACTTCCTGAAACAACTGGTACACGGCTTACAGGGCAACAGTCTACAAACATGACAACTTCGGTTCAAACACACTAGCACAACGCTGAAACACTTTGCCATAGTTATGTTTTATTCAGAAGTCGAGGACGGAGTGCCAAAGCCGACAAGTCGGAGGTTTATTCCCAAATGCGAGGGACACGGAACTCCAAAGGCCTTATCGTGGTCACCCGAACATGTCGCAAACAGGCTGAATTGACATACGTGTCCCGATTTCCGAAATTTTGCTATACGAAATAAAGTCGAAGTAGATTGCCAGTGAATTTGTAGGTTATAAACAAAATGTTTTATTTGATTGATGCGTCATTCTGAATTTTTATGTAGCTACATTCCCTTGTGTGTTTGTCTCATTTGTGAAGGTTGATGTGACCAGATTTTGCGAACGCTCTTACATTATGCTGGAAAGATTAAAACTCATACATTTTCAACTAACCTTTAATAACCTTTGTAATGAGTATTATAAATACTGTACTACTACAACTAACAGTACACAGTACAGATCTGTACCACAACCGGCTTTAGAGATTCTCTGTGGATGGTAACAGTTGGCTTTTCAAGGCTTATCCACGAAGGGGCTAACCACATGAAACCACCACGAAATCGCTTACACTTCCATTACTTTGAAATAATACACTATTAACTACTCCAAAAGCATATTCGTCTCAATTGTCAAAAAACTTTTTTTATACTTAATAGGATAGCGTTTGGCCACCATCTCGCCTGATGGTAAGTGATTCTGCCGTCTGAACAAAATTTTTACCTGCAAAAAGTATGAGAGCCGATATTTTTTATACACTCATTTTTCTTACGCATACAACTTTTGTTAAAGAAGTGTCGTTAGTTCTTATATTGCCAACATTAAGTCCAGTTAAAAGCAAGCTCAACGTCTAGGTTCCCTAACTTCTTGAAGTCCTATAAAAAGAAATAGCTATTTTCTTCACTAGCTATCATTTTTATTCGCTCGCGAAAAGTTGAGACTTATTATTATATAAGATTTGAATACGCAGCGGGGATTTTTATTTGTTTAAGCAAAATAAATGAGTCAATTTTGCCTCTTTTACGTCAAGAACAGAATTGATATAAATTCAACTTTTTCTATTATTACGTATTCAAATGTAAATAAACTACTACTCGAGGCTCAGTGAACTGTGTTGTTCAAAGAATTTTAAATGAAATAAAAGGACTTGATTTCGCTCCTAAAACATTTTATTTGTTTTTATAAGGGTTTCCTAAATCTTAGTAACTTACAAATGAAGAGAGCAACGAATTAATTTAATCGACAATCGTAAACTTCTGAGAAATTTAGCAGTTTACCATTACAATTCCTAGCTTGTAAAAATAATTTGAAACATATGAATGTGAAATCATAAAACCACTTCCAAATCAAGCCACGAATTACCTCTAGAAATAAAATACAAAATATAAACACCGTATCATCACTTATCAGTCAGCCTAAATGTTTTATTCAACCGGCGTGGCGCTGTCGTCGCTTAAAAGCACCACAAGTCACTCTAGACAGTCGACAGACGGAAAACTTACTTCAAAACAAAGTAGAATCAAAGTTTTTCTATACAGACTTTTGTTTCGAGGATTTATTTATTATAAATGTTTCGCTTTGCTTCAAGAAAGTCGATATATATCGGATATTATTAGGATCATTGATATCCCCAGTTATTTATATCTGTCACGTACTTTTAACGTGACTTTTTTCGGATTTTATCAGTTTCGTTTTGATGAAGTGATTTGATGTCGTGTACTGAAAGTTTGCTGTTTACTCTTGCTATTTGTTTTCAGTATCCCAGATCTTTTATGGTATAAGCCGTTAAACGAGGTGAGGAATCACTTGAGGTGTTACAAGTGCGTTACCGGCCTTTTGGAGGTTAGCAATTTTAAGATTGTTGGGGAATCGGGAATTGGGAAGATTGGGAATAATTAGGCCTCTAGTAACCTCATTTATACAATGAAACACAACGCAAGCGTTGTTTCACGTCGGTTTTCTGGGAGACCGTAATTTAACTGAAGATCGTCAGGTTTGTATTATTAGAAAATAAAGTTTTCTAAAGAACACCTCCTTCTCAGAAAGACCAACATTGACCTATTAGTAATGACTGCAAGTACGATTTAAACTACATAAAAACAAACAAACAATTCTTTATAATACCATTCTTCACGACAACAAATACACCAAAGTAATACAAACTTACAACCATCCCATTGGTATAATCGCCAACAAAAATACAAGCAGTAAGTTCCGCAAAATAACTCCGATTCCAAAAGTATGTTCACAATTCTTATTTCGGCTGTCGATTTTTTGTATTGGATTTATTTCGGGTCAGTCCAGCGTACGACCTCGCATATATCACTATATCCTTTCGCTTTGAAAGTGAATTTATCGTATAAATATAGTACAGTTCTGTTTCTTACTAAAGCTGTCATCGACTGGCCTAAAATATCTTTATGATGACGTATGTAAGTTGGGACTTGGGATGTATTATTTCCCCAAAGAGATATCCTGATTTCATTTTTTATTGAGAGTGTATAGCTGGTTACCTGTGTGTAACTGAACTTTCTGAAATGTACGTACTTTTTAAGTAATATTGTTTTTTATGTATATGGCAATAGCTAGCCTATTCATTATAACAACCATGATGCAACTAAAGTAAGAGAAATGGCAAAATTAATAACATTATATAACTTCAATTAAGTAATAACTTGTAGATTTGTAAATTGGTATAAGTGCCTATTTAACTACGTCTGAATAAACGTCTGTTAGCTTAACTAACACATTTTTGACACAGTACGAATTGGAAATAGGTATTGAAACAACAATTTGTAAATCACACAAAGCGTCACGCCAACCGTTTGTGTAAGATTTCAATTAATTTTACAAGTTAGACTTCTTTTACCTTGTGTAATACAGTGTACAGCTAAGCAACAAGCTAGATAAGAAAAAGATTAGTCCGACGACTCGCAAGGTTATTAAATTCTCTTAGGAACTGCAGAGTGTACGCGATATCCTTTTAATTTAAAAACGTTTTCTATTTTGTTGAACAGAAAAATGTTAAGCGTTTTTTAAAAGGAACAAACTTTTAATAAATGACGTTTTGGTAAATTCAAAATATATAGTCATAGATATAAGATTCCAAGAACTGGTATAATCTAGACACAAATACCCAAATGTCTCCAATTACGGCATGTAATGCCACTATACAATGTGCACCCACTTTTCACCATTTGTGTTATAAGTCCCATGTGGATATGCCTATTGCCGTTATAGGCACAATTTCAAACTTCATGCTGAGAAATTTTCGAAAAACCGAAAATGGCCAGTAATAATGGCCGAGACCCCCTTCCGACAGTCGCACTTGCGACCACTCGACCAACGAAGCAGTTAATTTGATACATCCAATATCAAATATCGTAACTATTACTTAATGTTCAAGAAGCTTAAATATTTGTCCAGTACCTACCGTACGAGTCGGATCACAAGCGACTTTCGTTTACTTATTGCAGCGAACCAATGTCGTCGATACGGGTTCTTACAAGTACCTAAGCAATAGAAACTTTAACAAATAAACCTATGACTATTGAACTCGCTATGTGAAGCCAAGGAACTTTGTTTTACAGTCGTATTATATTAGAGTCTCATTATTGAGAACTTGAACGAGATCAAAGACATTAGAAACTGTTTGGAACAATGATAATTTCTGTAGCCATAGGAGCTAAAGTTACCCATATAATGAACTACTTGTTTACTGTATTTTAAGCTACTTCTAATGACTACATCTAGAGGTAATAGGTAGGATGTTACAATCAATATGATACCAAGCAATTTGTTATAATGGATATGCCACGATATACAAAAGTTCCAAGTGAAAAATCTCTTCGTTCATTTGTCTTTGTATGTTGCACTGAATATTGATAGTTGTTGCGTTTTCAAAAGAGAAATAGATTTCAAAATAGAGCAACAGAAATGGGTCAAAATGTCTTTTCGTGATCTACTAATGCAACCGAAATGTAAACACAAACACATACACCTCCGGTTTTTCTCGCTCTTTGATATGTGAAACTCGCACATCTGAGGAAACTCGTCATTTTTCTTTGTTGTTTTTAATTAGATCAAAGCGTTACAATAATAGTTTTCAATCATACACTGATTCAGAACAATTGTTTTGGTTGTATTGATGTTCTATACTTACTTTGTTTTACTATCAGATAGAGGCGAACAAAAGTATGGGTCACCTAATGGTAATCATGGGCACATCATCATTATCATGAGCAGCCGGAAGATGTCCATTGTTGAATAAAGGCCTCCCCTTAGTCCTCCATGTAACACTACTCTGACTATGTCGTCGGTCTACCTAGTGGGTGGTCTGCCCACGTTACATTTTCCGGGACTATAGGCACCCACAACATCAAATGATGACAAAACACAATGCAAACATTTTATCACGACGGTTTTGTGCCGATCAGTCAGTCGACTCGGTGTTGGCGAAGCAGGTCGTTTTACTTTAATCATAGCTCTAGTAGTTATTACACTATAGTAGATAGCAAATTCAATCAAATATTCATAAAACATCAAATTAGCATACTACAAACAAATAGCAAACGGGGCGTTAAAATCAAATATGGCCGTCGTTTGATATGTACGCAAATATAATATTCAGATGATAACATCACAAATACAGAACAGAGTGGTGTCGCACCCTTTATATGTTATTGGATTTTCCTAACACCGGCCGTCCTTAGTTTTATCACATCTACATTTTATAGTAGACTAAAGTAAGGCTAAAGATAGTAAAATGTATATCTATCGAACACAGATTCTTTCATCTAATGTCGCGAATACCAAATTACAGTATATGTAATATCTCCTCCTCCAGTCTCATTTTATGTAGTAGACAAATATATAAAACTAGTTTCTGTAAGTGGCTATGCCCACGTTCACCCAAATAAGCTCATACCCTGTCTGTATACCAAACTTCATCAAAATTCGTTCGATAATTTCAGCGTAATTGAAGAACAAAAAAATACTTTCTCATTAATAATATGACTGTGACTAATGTGATTAAATGAGAAAAAACTTGTTGTTGTTGATAAAAAGGTAAAAAAGCTAGAAAAGGAATAGGGATAATTTTGTCATGTCTTTATTTGTACCTAACTTATATCACAACACACAGTTGTTGAAACTAATAACATAACTAGCATTAAATAGATACTAGAAACTTTTTCCACCGAAACAGCTAGAAATAGACACAAAAAATATTTAGACAACCTTGTGAAGGAAAATATCGCGCAGAAACCTTGACTTATAACCTTAAAGTCTTTTTTTAGGGAGGAAAATCATCCAATTACTTTCTCCCACTAAGCGCGAGGTAAGAGGGAGTGTCTTACTGACTAAAAACTATCACGTTCCTACTCCTGATTTTCAGTTTCAAATAGTCAACCCACATTGAGCTAACGTTATGCTCAAACCTCGATGTGAGAAGAGGCGTGTGGTCAGCCGTGGCCACTTGTAGGCTGTTGATAATGAAACAATTGATATTAAATTATTAAACGCTTCCGGAAGCCACGCCACGGCAATTAGCGTTACATTTATTTCAACCACTTGTATATTAAAATATCTACTATTTATGAAACTGAAAAGCGAATTAAATTAAAATTATTTCACTAATTACAAATGAGTAAGTACACAGGCTGCATTTCATTTCATGATTGCGTTTCATAAATTATATGTACCGTAATTTCACACGATGCAAACACATTGCGTTTCATTTGGTTTCATAATTGTATTTCATGGCAATTTTCAGGATATCTCTTTTACATTTCTCGTTTATAAAATATTCCGGATTTTATTTAATGAATGTTTTAAATAAATAAATCAACTACATGTTTATGTTTTTGATGCAAACACAACATGATATTAATTTAAAACTCCCACAATTGATAGAAGTTTATTAATATAAGTACATATTTATTTTAATTGAACCTTTGCGTTCTGATAGATCTAAAAATATGAAAATAGGATAGAAGAATTGGAATACATATATATCATGTAGTTCAAAGTATGTTTGTATAGATACTAGAACGACCAAAACACACCAACGCAATAACCATTAGCTACCTTTTACCACAATTTTAGTCCCCATCAAATAACGAACGGTAGATAGAAAGTTCATGAATGGGCATCGAATAAAAAATAACCAATAAAATCGTGCTCTTTCACATGAATGCAACTGATGCAACCCGTTGCGCCGCGTCCGATTCGTTCCCGGCACCGAGTCGTGAAATAAATCGGAACCGAGCAAATGTAACGAACGTATAGCAGACAGGTGGATAATTATTTTTGTTCTGTTACCTGTCTACGGTTTGTTTTTTATGAGGAAATTGAAAATTGTGATGTTGACGACGACGGTGGCGTCGCCATGTTTATGGTGTGTTTTACTTACATAGATAGTTATGTTTTTTTTGTATGAACGTTATTTTTTTTGTTTAATAAACTTTGACGTATACGTCCAATCTAGTTGGACTAGCTGGTCGTAGTTAGATTACATGTTAGGCTAGTACTTGTATAATATATTGCAAGTATAACTTCTCGGATACTTTAAAATCTTTTCATTATAAAACGTACGTAAAATCTAAAGTTATCTTCTATCTACATCTTAAAAAATACATCCAACTGGCCACACAATATTACAAAGTACATACAAATATTTAATATCGTCAGAAAATATTGTGAAAATACTAAACAATAGGTAATAATGTTCAACGTCCCATCTTGTGATCGTTATGCACGCTCCTACCAGCGCCGCATTATCATAATCGTTTGTACCTTCAAGGATAGAGGGTTATGGACGATAGGAATTGTTCAAAGTTTTATGTAAAATATTAAGGACGTAGTGTTCTTAAAATACTAATAATTTGGGAGCTTTTTTTATAAATCATCCAATGACTTCTCCCGCCTTGGGTGAGGCGAGTGTCAGACTATTACTGACTAAAAACCACACCGTTTCTACTCTTGTTTTTCGAATCGCAGCCCCGGTAACCTGCTAAGAAGTCATCGGCCCTACTGAGCCCTGTCTGTGGTGATCTGATGGCTCTTTGAGGCGGAACGTGGTGATCTGATGGCTCTTTGAGGCGGAACGTGGCGCGCCGCACGCACGAGTCTGGTTCTTTTTATAATAATGTATTAAAACAACTGTAAAAAAAATTAAATTAAAAATTTAAAAAACCCCCGACGTAAACTTAATTTCCCTTTAAAAAGTAAAAAATAATAAAAGAAACTTAATCTTAAAGTACCTAAGAATATATTAATAATTCTAAAAAAAAATACGTCGCGTTGGGGGACCGCTCCTAATTATTTCTTACTTATCTTCGATTTGTTCATAAGTATCACATGCTTGGTGTGTATTAAAGTAAATTGATGTTTAACTACTTAACTATAACGCAGAAAATAGAAATATGGCGGCGCGGGTGCGGTGTGCAGTCCGTATTTATGCGGTCCCCCAACGCGACGTATTTTTTTTTAGAATTATTAGTAAATTCTTAGGTACTTTAAGATTAAGTTTCTTTTATTATTTTTTACTTTTTAAAGGGAAATTAAGTTTACGTCGGGGGTTTTTTAAATTTTTAATTTAATTTTTTATTTTATTCTTTTTATAGGTAGGTTAAGTTAAGTTAGGCTTAGTACTTATACTACATATACTTTCTATAATTTCAATTCTTGTTAAGGTAAAGATTACATCTAAGGTCAAGCTTGTTCGCTTTATTTTTTTTTACTTATTAATGTTTTTGTTTCTATAAGTAGGCTAAAGATTACATTGGTGCCAGATTTTTTGTTTATAATAAAACGTTAAATTTAAATATCATATTTTTGTTATTAAATTTTTATTATTTTTTTTTTAATTTTTTATTTTTGTTAATACGAAAAAATTATATTTCTCAATATATTATTTCAGTGCGGTTTAATTTGAGACCCCATCCCAGTATATTTGCATACCTTCGGCTAATCTCCCCACTTTCACCGCCCATAACTTTAAAACGGCTCAACCGATTTTCATCAAACATGTCTAAGAACACTCGCACATAAGTCCCCTTTCATATGAAAAAAACTAAATTGAAATCACTGCATCCGTTCGGGAGTTATGATGCCACAGACAGACAGACAGACAGACAGACAGACAGACAGACAGACAGACACGTCAAACTTATAACACCCCTCTTTTTGCGTCGGGGGTTAAAAAGGCTTATAAAATTAAAAGAAGCTATTTACATATAAGTTACATGTAGGTACAATATATTTTACTCGCATCTTAATCTCAAGCCAGATACACAGTAGTTACAAATTAAACTTTACCACGTCGTAACTAGAGGGTAAACATGAAATTAGATAATAAAATAACCCGGTAACTGGTAATATTCGCGTGGTTTATAGCGTAGTATTAACGTTAGAGACTTAATTACAAATACAAGTAATACATCGCCTCCACGGTAACAAAGTGTCTGGTACACAATGTGTGGTGAGATAAATCAACTGATTAGAATAGAAATACTCGTATCTTTACTTTACTATAATATTATATTATAAGTGTAGGAGAACCATGCTTCGGCATAAGTGGGTATTCACGTTGCAATAGCGTGTTTTTATGCTATGATTTAAAGTAGGAAACTAGTTAGGAAATTGAAGAGTGAGAGAGAAGGAACATAGCAAAAGCTTTTTTACATAGGTCTCAAGTTTCATTCAGCAAATATCCCTAACTTCTATTCACAAAAATATCAATTGCCCTAACTTTAAAATATACTAACACGAATCCCAATTCACAATCCAATACCGAGCCACAATAAAAAACAAAATGGAACCGGTGAAATAAACAAGCAATGTACAGGAAACACGAAACCTACAGAGCCAGCTAAACAAACGTAGGCAAACGAGATACGTGCAGATGCATTCAAATTATCAAATATACTGTGCATCTTTGGATGTGGTACCGAACGTCCCCGTAGTGGGACTGTTGAGTTACGAGACATGTTTAGCTTAGCTGCTAGGCTAAACAAGTCACTACTAAACTAGGCCCTAATAGTACGGTGCCGTATTAATAAACCAAGTAAGTAATTGGCTAGTTTCTGTACGCACTACAGCAATGTCTACATCGTAGTACGGAACAATCTACTACTACGCCGTAGCAAGTTGCTACGAAGGCTACGAAATTCCGTAGACCTAGAATAAACAGTGTTTATAAACTACATTTTTATTTCACTTTATAATATCCACACATAAAGTTATTCAGCAATAATAGTCACAGTATATTTTACCATTTAGATATCGTTTCATTATTCATAAAACCACCAGACGTAGAATACAAACAAACCCGACGTCTCTTTTACATATTTATGAGACAAATAATTTATGCATGTTAGTTACTCACTCTGGCTAAGGACGTATATCATCCTAATGTCTGGCACATGGTTCGCACACATCATCAAAGTCTCCTCTGGTAAACTGCTAATGACAAAGGATCGTGGCCAGCAAATCGCTGGAGCAATTTGCTTCACCCACAGAGTCTAAAATTGTTCACCAAGTTGTATAAGAGACTAGATTAATAGCTAGATAGGGAATGAAGGATTTGAGGGACTATACATATATGCAGGTTTTACTAAACGTGGATTGTGACCTTGACATATTCTTATTTATAGCTCTTGTGGTTCTTGAAAGGAACTTTGTATCAAATTAATGATAATAAAATTCAGTGAACTTGATTTTTAGGTTATATGATTTGTTATGCTATTACATTGATTTTATTATGATACTAGCTTCTGCCAGCGGCTTTGTTCGCATTCCCGTGAGATAAAGGGCAACCATAATATACCACTTTTCCAAATTACCGCGATCCCTTCAACCGTTTTGTTGTAATTACTATTACTATTACCGAACTTTCGCATTTATAAATTAGACTAGCGACCCGCCCCAGCTATACATGGGCGCAATACATATAAACTTCTTGAATCATTCTATCTATTAAAAAAACCGCATCAAAATCCGTTGCGTAGTTTTAAAGATTTAATCATACAAACGAACAGAGAAAGCGACATTGTTTTATACTGTGTAGTAATATTTATTTTCTTTACCAATGAGATCGAACAACGACACCATTTATTTAAACTCGACCATTAGAATCCAAGAGGTAACTTATTCAGCCGGAGTAAAGAAATAGTGCTAATTAAATTGCTTGCATTAGACTGAAAGCCTTTGACTCGGTTTACGTGCCTGCAGTATATAAATACAACCACCATTTACTACCATTTTCTTTGAAATGAACTAATTTGTTTCGCAAAGGCCCGCTACAAGTTAGCTAGAAATTTAATAACCAAACTAGAAATGGTTATTATTAAATGCAATGGATTTTGCATTCAATTGATGTTATGTATATTGTTTAGTTATTAGATGCTCCCTGGGATTGCAGACCGACAAGACCGGAGAGAGTGCAGACTTTCCCATATATATTTATGCCATTATATGACCCTGCGGTGTCCTAACTCACTCCATGCTTAATCAACATGACGGACAAAATAAACAAAATGAAGGTTATTATTTAAATAATCGTATTTGTACGAAGATTCTAATAACACCAAGAAAGAAATTTACCCAATCGCCGCTTCCCCAACAACCCTTAAATTCCTAACCTCCCGGCAACGCACTTGTAGCGCCTTTGGTGTTTCAAGTGTCCATCGGCAGCAGCGATTGCTTACCATCAGGTGATACGTCTAATCGATGTTCCATAAAAAAATAATGAAAAGCAAATATTTAGTTTTAACATACTGGAAAAGATGGCGTGTTGTAACACAATAAAGATCGCTGACAACACAGTTACTGTGAATAAAATAATTATCAAAAGTTTCCACTAGATTTCCTGAGGGACAGTGAATGTTATGAGAGTGAAACACAAATATTCACAACGTTAACATGCCCGCTGAGACTCAATTTATTAAAAACAGACATACATTTGTTGTAAAAAAAACAAGACATATTTGTTAATACCAAACCAATATTATTAAAAAAAACGGTGATCCACACAAGGATTATCTCTGTGTAGGGGATACGTATATCCAGAGGAAAACAACAATTTGTGCATCACACAAAGAGTTGCACCGTGTGGGAATCAAAAACGCTACACATTGCGCGGCAACCGATATACAGAGCTATACCTATATAGTATGAATAATTTCATGAATTAACTATATAGCCTATCTCCTAGAAAATTATGCTATTAAAATACTAAGAAAGATTTCTCAATTATAAAATATAATGCAATGTCATAATATACTAAGTCAACATTTTTTCCTCTAAAATTAGAACAGTGGTACATAGCAATATGGCGACTATTCAACTCAGGTTTCTATACAAACCATAGTGCCTTTACACAACTTAACAAAGAACAATGTTCAATTAAGAACAAAACACGTGTATCGAACATAATTTGTAATTGAACAACGGCTTCATCTAATAAGTTGGATATAATAAAACTACAAGTAAAGTTGTAGTACCCGCATTGTGTAAGTTCTCGTGTTTCTCTAAGTTGGTCCCCAAGCTGCGATAACTACCCTCCTGTACAAGAAGTAGACTCTTGAACGCTTTAGTGTGAGAAAGAACAGGTCATACCTTTGAGATTTATTTTTTATGTTTTTCATTTTAAATACAATGTTCTTATGATTTCGATCTTCATGTTTTGGGTCCCACGTTGGGTGCCAGATTTTATGAACAAAAGAAAATAATTTTAATGTTACAATCTCTAAATTGCAGTAAATTATCCTATTTTATTATTAGCCTCCATAAGAGTCAGATTTTCTTCTACATAATAAACTACTTAAAAATAATAATATTAATGAACAATTATGTAATTATCGTCCTTAATAGAACCCAAAAACATAAATTACATTTAAAAAAAATTACATAACAGGAAATATAGTTGAACAATGGTATTTTATCATCCTTAATTACTTCAAGCAAAAACAACATACTGAAAAAAAAATTATTAGGAAGCCAAACGTAACAAAATATTTTTACTGTCACACACCTACTAAGACACACACACACATACGTACCTTCACATATGTCGTTAGCAGCCACCTAAGAACCAGCACAATGTTTAATTAAAATCTGTGCTGAAATAAAATAAGCGAGCTTATGACGTCACGGAGCGTGAACTCAGTAATGATTGCCCTATATAATTGGCTAGGTACGAACAATGAAAGTCTCAACCTCAAACCTTAAGCCTACTAAGGAGTCATTTAGACTTGCTAGTAACAGTTTATTTTCACCGACTACTAAATTTTATGGAACGCCTAAAGTAAGATAGGTGACGTTTAACGACATTAATTTTGTTTTTTACTCTACTTTAAGTGACACCTAGTAATACAAGTAAAGTGTCAGTTTAGGTACTTATAGTTAAGTAACTTATAGTTAAGAAATTGTTCAGGAATGGTTAGTGAAAACGGCCATATACGATTTCTGCTTGACTCATTCACTTTATGAAAATAGCATTTATTTTCTAGTAGCGTAATCCAGTTCTTAGCTTTATCACAATGTTATGTGTGTAGTCAATCCTTGACTTAAAGTCAGTACTGTTTAAATTGTGGTTGGTGTAAACGCAAATGACGATTTTAAGTTTAAAGTCTCTAGGTCTAACTTTATATGAATACATTTCTCTTATTATTATAAAATGAAGCAGAAATGAAAAATTAAAACTATAAACATTTTTGTCATCCTAAAAATACCTATACACTCATAAATATATTTTTTCAATTAATTAACATTACCTAATATCAAAGCCATTACAAAACATTCCATACAACCCCCACCCTACCTAGAACCATATCTGTCACTTGTATATAAAACAAACTTTGTATTAAATAAACCGTTTATAAAACATTAATTGTAAATGTCAGCGTAATAATATTAATACTAAGGCTTTTGCTCCATCAACGTTTAATTAAACAATGGGTTTATCGTTCACGCTTCACGCTCGGCCCGTTTTCCTTCTAAGGCCTAGTTTACACCCGGCTTTGTTTGACATTTGACATGCAATAACGGGTTACTGGTTGTGACTTGACGTATATTTGTGATGGTGGTTTTGTCTTTGAACGTTGTATAAGTAAACTTATGGTAACTTTTTATTTAAGGGGATGATCACCAAATTACTTCTCCTACCTCAGGCGAGGCGAGTGTCAGACTCTTACTGACTAAAAACCACCCCGTTGCTACTGATTTTTTTTAAGCCAGAGCCAAGGTAAATCGGCTAGGTAGTCTGCAGCTCCGGATACTTAGGGTAGCTTGGATGAATAAATCGTTTTATAACTTTGAAATGTTTAACAAAGAATCTGTTAATCGCTCTTTGTCATATCTATACTAATATTATAAAGCTGAAGAGTTTGTTTGTTTGAACGCGCTAATCTCAGAAACTACTGGTCCGATTTGAATGATTCTTTTTGTGTTGGATAGTGCATTTATCGAGGAAGCCTATAGGCTATAAAACATCACGCTATGATCAATAGGAGGCAAGCAGAGCGGGTGAAACCGCGCGAAAGTAGCTATAATTATATAATCACAGACAGACGTTGTCCTGTCTACACGTTAATTTGAAAATTTTATTCTTTTTTTAATAAGCTAAAACATTCTGGACCTTTTTGATGAAAATTATTATTCAAATGTTATGACAATATCTAACGTCATTAATATTTGACACTGCGATGGTAGCGCCGTCCGTCGGATCCGATGTAAAACATTCCAAAATCAACAACTACTAATAAATTAAAAATTAATTAAAAAACATTGTCCAGCGGACAAAATTGTGAATCTAAACCATTCTCAGATCCTCTTGAACACACACAAAAAGTTTCATCAAAATCCGTCTAGTCGTTTAAGAGGAGTTCAGTGACATACACACGTACAGAAGAATAATATATAAGATTATTATAATCAAAATGACTACAAGATCTACCTACCCACTTACTTAATCATAAATAGCACGTGTGTTATAATTGTATTTATTAAGAGGTTGTAACAACAGTAGCTATGTAACATAATCTCCTACACTTATAAAGTATTGGAAACGTTACAGAATCATTCAAAATGCAACTATTTTAATCCGGTTAAAATGGGTTTTTCACAATTCCCATTGTAAATAATCCGATTTAAGTAAAAAAGTCGGTGCATTATATTACACTATAATACGCAAAACGTATACAGACAGTTCAAAACAGTCACAATATAACCAAAACATTAATTCACACATGCCTTTTTTAAGGGAGTAAAATCATCTAGTGACTTCTCCCACCTTAAAGGAGGAGTGTAAGACTCTTACTGACTATAAACCAGCCCGGTCCTATTCCTACTAACCTAAGATCCTAGTGTGAACACAACCTAATGTCGTTATTTACTTTAACATGTATATATTTGTATATATCTACGAGTATATGCATATTGTTATAAAGTTTAATTTAATTAACAATTACTCCGTCGAGAAAGTCTCGGTCTCATATTGTGTTTGTAATTTGCTTGATAATAAATAAAAAGGTAAGACATATGTTTTCTTAACAAGTCATATCTTTAGAATAATGTTACTGAATGTAGATTGCTTTATTTTGTTATTTTGCATGGTACAATTGAAGTAAAATTTAGGTTCTACTGATTTACAAAAGATTTAAATATTGTTGTAAATATCATTAGACATATAGGTGGGTATGAAGATAAAATACCTTTAGTTCACACATTACAAAATACATATGTATGATGTATCCAGTGCGTGATTCTTCTTATTCCTTCTCTATTTTATTCGGAATGCAGAAGGTGAATTTGACAAAGATCCAATTCTAAAGACATATATTCACTTCTTTGAATGTAAAATCTTTTAAAAGTTAACAGTAGTGTGGCGTTAAATCTGAACTCGCCAAACATTACATATTTTTTTGACTTTAAAAAATAAACAATTAGGTACACAATGCAAACCAAATTATGCTTACCATACTTAAATCCAAACAATACTCAAACGAAACTACATTATATAATTTTAAAAACACGTAACTCGTCTGTACTAAACAACAATGAAGACAATTACACCTCAGTGAAATCAGTAAATCAAGTCTGCCTCCATTTTATCATTGAACAAAAGACAGTAAATGTAAACTTGTTCGTCTCAGTATCTTAACTAAGGACATTAGAGGAAAATTCTAGACATTAACACAATTCAACAGCTTTATTGTTATCTAGTGACGACGAAATCTCTTTGTCTCGAAATTATTTCGTTAACTGTATCTAAATTCAAGTACTATAAATTGTAGGTATTAATTTTAGTGTTGTGGTTTTGTTGTAAGATTTGCTTATATTTATTTAGTAACAAATTAACAGTGGTGTTTATTCATAGAACGTAATCATCATCAGGGAGTAACTGTCCCACTACCGGGCAAAGGCCTCCTTTCATAAGAGTAAAGAACGTGACATAATTTGGGTAGATTGGTATAATATGCGTCTTTGCCACAATAATATCCTATCGAAAAACGCGTACCTTTGCTTCGTTCAACTTACTAGTGTAAATATATTCATATGAATTTTTATGTTGTTCGGCTTACTCGCGTAACTGTTTGACGAGGAACTCGACTAGTTTCAAACCATGCTAGAGGCGCATATTATATTCATTAGTAGCATTCCACGACACACTACGCGGCGACTGTCGCGCTGCTATATGGATGTATGTATGTATGTTCTTACCTTAAAACATTAACTTTTACTATACATTTGCTGTAAACTTTTAGGAAAAACTTTATTAAACCTCAAAGCAACGGATATAAACAAAAACTAATATTAATATTTGAAAAATATGACAACACTACAGAATTTCATATCGCTAACGAAGGTCCGAATAACGCGTAAAACCTCAAATTTAGAGCGAAAGGTTTTAATAAAAACCGGGAAAAGTAATTCTTGTGAAGTTATTGTATGGGCCATACAGTGCACGGTATACTGCATATAGCTGCAGTTTGGTAGTATAAACTTCGTACAGAGAAACGTTGTGCTTAGGGGTATATCTCGAAAGGAAAACTAGAGGTATAGTTACCTGGAATATTAGCTTTCATGGTTTCTTTGATCTATGGTAAACTTCGCTCTAGTCTTTAGGGTGCTTTTCAACCAGAGATGTGTTATGCTACGTTTCTGTGGATGCGTTTGGCTTTCACCTATTATATTCATTGGAATAGGTATCGATGCAGGAAAGCCATCCATAGCGCACACGCAGCTACATAGCTTAGCAACAGTGGAAACGATCACATACTTTCACATCTTAGCTATTACATCTTCGTAGCTACGTAGCACATCTCTTGCGAAAAAGCACCCTTACCCCCACATAAAATTTTCATCTATACCGTATGTAGATGAAAATTGTATGTGTAATATGCAGATTCAAAGCCAACTATTCCTATACAACTTAAACTCCTTAAAAAACTATTGTTAGTCATCATACAATCATAAACATGCACATACATTTCAATAACCCTTCACTCAACATAGAAATCTGACCGGACCGTTCGCTTGCAACCACCGCCACAACAGATTCTATATATCTAGATCTACATAAATATATCCGTAAAGCTCTTGTAACAAGCTCTTCAAATTGCTTGCTCTGCACACAAATCGTAAGTATTTCCTCATCAAGCTACACAAAACCAGTTTATCGTGGTCTCGCATTGTATCGTCTTTCTGTGTAATCAACGGTCAGTTTATACTGGTTCTGTATAGCTGGATGTTATAGTCATGTGTACATAGGTACAGCCGGGCCGTAGGAAGACGTGAACGAAATATAACATGCAGAGATTTGTTTCGAATCTTACCGGATTTTATTTGGCAGGTTCGGATCGCATAAACTTATGGAGATTTTTAAACTTTGCATACAAAGATGTTTGTATGAATTTGAGTGGTTTGAAGTGAGGGTAATTAATTTGTGTATTACAGACCTAGTGTTACAATTAATATCAAGGGCCTAAAGTGCCGAGGGTACAGGTCGTATTATAACCTTTAAAACTGTCAGTAATATCTCAAATATTGGAATTACAAGTAGTAAAGCACATTAATTGGACCTGTATTTGTCCTTAAATTAACTGTGACTAGCCACTGAAGGTAGCAGCATTCTCTTGGTAACCTAACTGCGATCCTCAAGCCGATTGCCAAATAAGGAAATTATGTCAACCTACTCTTATTTGAGAGGCCACGTTTAGTGGACATCCTCTGAGAATTATAATGATACCTATTGAATTAAACTTCACGATTATATCCAGGATTATTTATTACTCTCTCTTTATCATCCTAATTAAGTTACACTTTTGTCTAAGAGACGTGAATTACTTAAAATCAACTTCATTATTATATCAAAGTCTATATCTCTCTTCATAATCCTAATTAAGTTACACTTTTGTCTTAAACACGTGAATTACTTAAAATCCCTAATGCAATTGTTAGGACAATGTACGAGGAAGTTGTCTATTGTGATGTAAGGGGTCGCCTTACACCGCGGAAGGGTCATTACAATTTAAGCCGGTACGTTTAGTAAGTTTATAAAATAATCACAATGTAACACGTCTAGAGCCTTTATAGGTTAATTATGTAACACTTTTGTACAGACAGAAGTAGAGATTGCAGCTAATAGATTTTTAATGTATATTTTTGTGGAAGTATTTCCAATTAGATTCTTCAACGGCTTCGCCCGCGTTTCCGTGAAAAAAAAGTATCATATCACCTAAGTCAACTCATACCCTGTCTGTATACCAAATTTCATCAAAATCGTTCAGTAGTTTCACCATAATTGACGGACAAACATCCAAACATCTAAACAAACAAACTTTCACATTTATTGAAACATATCGCATTAGTGCGATGAACCTCAGCTCGCCCCTTGGATCTCGCCCCTGATTGCCTAAGTGCATCAACTCGCCCCTTAAATTATTAGATACTCCAACTCGCCCCCGATTGTTGGTTAGTTAAAAGTACTGTCAGCACTCTAAGTTTATAAAATATTTAAATGAATATTTTTTCTTAAAACTTCAATAGTGAAAATGTGTGCCTTGGGATTTAATAGTGAAAATTGAAATAAAACTGCATGTGTAATAAAAACGGGGCGAGTGGAACATTTTAATCGGAAGGGGCAAGATCAGAAGATGTTACAGTAGGTAAGCCAGGTAATAAGACTATCACAAGTGGTTAAATTACTTACCAGTTTTGTTTACTGTACATTTTTCTGAATATACCTTTTTTAGTTAAATTTCAAAGGGAATGCCGCAAGGGGCGAGTCGATGCATCAAAATAATTATTTAATTGTTAAATTTTTCACTCGCCCCGTAAGGGTTTTCGTAAGGGGCGAACCACAACTCCAAATTAATAAAAACGGGGCGAGTGGAACATTTTAATCGGAAGGGGCAAGATCCAGGGGGCGAGCTGATACTACACCGTCCAAATTACATCAAGCTCTGTCTCCTGAATTAGCCAATGCCTGTGTCTCAGGAAGAAAAGGAAAATAGGGCCTTGACGAAATAGTTTTATATAAGTATAAGTATAGCGAAATCACAAAAACTAATTTGAGCTCAAAACCATGACCATGCTTGTCATTTACACTAACTGGCTCATAATTAGGTAAAAATAGATCTAAAAATAGATTCAACTTTACATAATAACCCAGAGCTGCCAGAAATAATCTAAAAATAAAACAAAAAGAGGAGAACAACCAACCTTTTTCCTTGTTCTAATTCGGGCGTTAGTCACTTTAACAAACAACACAATATGGAGGCAAGACGGGGTTTTGCCTTCTTTATTTTACGTACAGTAAAAAGGTAGGATCAAACATAAATTGCTTTTAATGAAAATCATAAAACTGTAACACATGTAATAATGAAAATACCATAGAACTTACTGTTTCCAGTGGCTTCGACCTAGTCCTACCTCATTCGGAGCTGCGGACTACCTAGTGGGTTTACCAGGGCTCCGAAAAGCAGGAGTCCTGAACGGGGTGGTTTTTAGTCAGTAAGAGTCTGAGTCTCTCTCTCGCCTCGCCCAAGGCGGGAAAAGTAACTGGATAATTTTCCTTAAAAAGTCCTATCCCGTATCGTTTAAGAATCTCCTAATCTATATATATAAAAATCAATTGCTATTCCTTTGTCTCGCTAAAACTCGAGAACGGCTGGACCGATTTGGCAAATTTTGGTCTTGAATTATTTGTAGAAGTCCAGGGAAGGTTTAAAAGGTGAGAAAATATCAAATAATTGACGGAAAAACCCTAAAAACTGCCCTTTCCTTTATCCCATACAAACGTTTTCTAACTAATACGTAGAGTCAATTTGAGCTTTATTGCTATTGGATAAAGTTCATTGTTGGATAAATGCTATTGGATACTAAAAAACAAATGCTATTGAATAAGTGTGCGTTGGAGACTTGGAGCACAGAATCCCTACTAATATTATAAATGCAAAAGTAACTCTGTCTGTCTGTAATTACGCTTTCACGCCTAAACCAGTGAACCGATTTTGATGGAATTTAGTACTGAGATAGAATAGACCTTGATACTTTTTATTGCAAAAAAATAGCGGAGAATGGGTAAAAATAAGGGATAAATGGTAATATGGAAATTCGTCATTTTAAAAGCTGTAACAGTAAAACTTTGTATTTAGATACTTAATGAGGAACGAAAGAACATGGTCTACTTTTTATTGCAAAAAAATAGGGGAGAGTGGGTAAAAATAGGGGATGAATGGTCATATGGAAATTCGTCATTTTTAAAGCTGTAACAGTGAAATTTTGTATTTAGACACTTAATGAGGAGCGAAAGAACATAGACTACTTTTTAATAAAAAGGGTAGAAGGCGTAGTATGTTTGATAGAGGAGATTAATGTTTGCTTGAAAATTCGTCATTTTCGTTAATACGTTGCCTGTGGCTTCACTCGCGTTCGATTCTTATTTAAATACACATATACTTATTTAAATCGCCAATATCCCTACTACCATACTAATGTTATGAATGCGAAAGTAATCCTGTTTGTGTTGAGGTTACGCTCGCACGAATGTTTTTTTTTTTGGAATATAACAACGAAACAATGTATTTTTTTATTGATAGGCAATATATAGGAAATTAAAGGATAATAATATAGATAACCTTGGCTACTTTTCATCATGATTATAAAATGATGAATCGGCGGTCGTGATTTCTTTGGAATACATATCTTTAAAAATGCTAACAGTAACATATTTTCAAGTACCTAATTCACATTTTAGATGACATACGGCAGCAATTTGACCACTAACACCACTACGCAAACGAAGTCGCGGGCAAAAGCTAGATTCAATAAATTTTCATTTGTACATGTCAAATATTTGTTGTTTCTAAATTCAAATTCTGTAAATAATGATTGACATTTATGCATAAACGATGAAAAGGGTGAATAAACAATTGTCTGTATTTTTTTTAATCTATTGAAAATGTTGAAAAGTGCATTAAGCATTAATAGAAATTCCTCAAATATTAATTATGCGTGCGTTCAGAAATAATGACAAATTATCAACAGTTACGCGTGTGTTCAGAAATTTATTTTGTGTAAATTAAAGTTTCTATTCACGTTTTCGAACAAACGATGCTCTTTCAATGTAGTCTATTGGTGTGAATGACATTGACATTCGTATAGCGCGTTTTTTAAAATATGCAAAATTAAATGTATATTTTTCAATATTTCTGAGAGATTATCTTAATATTTCTTCGAGTTTTAAAGACTAAGAAGATTTTTATTTGCTAATAAGTGTTTGTTAATCAAGGTAAGTTCACATCTTTATTATTGATTTTTAGTAACTTTTGGTGACTACACAATACTACAATTTGGTATACACGGTTATGCAGAAAATGTATGAGAGCTTTTTATTTTCAGTTGGAATTTCGTTTTTAACAATGCTACCAACCAGACGTACAAGCTTAGGCCGCAGAACTCGAAATACGGCAAGTCAAAGAAATATAACAGCAAATCAAACTGATGAGCATCGCGAAGCGCGAAATGAACTTGAACTGAATCGATATCAAGATAGAAATGTTGTGTTTAATCCCCACAAAGCTGCATTCAGTTATAATGTGGTTTGGCAATTGATTACAGTTCAGAGCAAATTGTTGCTATTCGACTAATGAATATTGTGTGTACACATTGGGATTGAAATTAAAAAAATGAAGCCTCTGGATTGTGTTCCGCCAGCGGCCAAGTCAAATTGACGCCATTGGTACCGCCACCAGAGCCACTACATTCATTGGTTCATTTTTTGACTCATATCCAGCAGTACAATAATTGCTTTCAAATGACATCATTTGGGGCAACAAAAGTTATACGAGACAATTTTTTGCCTACTTTTAGCAAGTAAGTATAATGGCAAACGTTTTTTTAGTTTTAAAACCAGCTGGTGCATAATATGTCGAATCAGTGATGTGTTTATTTTGTAAACAATAAATCAAATACATAATAATAGTCTATAATCCGAAGACTTAATCAGCAACATTTATAACATGTTGTATTTTATAGTGGCATGAGCAAGATGTTCTTGGTAAAGCCTACTACCTAAAGCTGCCGTGGAAGGCTGTTTAATGTCGAGGTTAAAAGTAGTTTTAATTTGAAATGATGTAAAGTATTGTGGCAGTATTTTGCGAGCCACATGGTGGTACAATTTGCTATACAATTGCCTGTATACATATTTATATTCTTGCAGATTCAGGGATTCAAATATATCATCAAACAGGTTCCTTATTGCCAGTGCCTGTTGAAGACTATACATTTTTGCAAATATATTTTATGGACAATTCAGCAAGAGAAGTCGATCAGCGTTGTGCACACAACAACTCAGTAAAAAGATCCATTGTGATGAAAAACTTCAAACATTTTTCCTTCAACACAATGAATTAGTTGCATTAGACCGATGCATTAGACATTCACAAATGCATTAGACCGCATGCCATCAGATAATCATCAGAGCCGATAAGGCGCCTGCAGGACAGTGAAATGATTGAATCCTATGAAATAAACACTATTATGAAAATATATTTTGTTTTTTTTTTTTAATTAGTAAAGTCCTTTTCAGGTAAGTATAGTGAGATCAGGAAATTATGGATTCATTTTTATATGGAGGATATTTATAGATTCCAATTCAAATTGAATAGGGACTCATACATAACTCAGCTATACAAAATAAAGTAGAGCATCATTGCTACGCGAAAGCGGTACGAAGTTCGCTGGGTCAGCTAGTCCAAAATAAAAAACATAGTACCAAAACGATTTACTAAGATATTATAATCACTATTTTATTTGCTTTGGACAGAGATAAAACCGAGATTAATGTAAGTAGGCTTTAATATCTATCATATAGAAATAAAAACAGGGCAAATATCGAGAATACTGTAAAAAGAATGCATTAAGTTATTGAAATGTGTAGCGCGATCAGAGCATCTCATTATCTTTATTAATCCGATGATCCTGCAGGCTTTCCATCCGATCGATTTAATCAATTTCTATATAAACATAATCGTATCGTATGTTCTGTTGTTATGTTAATGTTATTTCAACATAATTTGTTATTTGTTTAATCGAAATGTTTATATTTTCAAGTTGTCATATTTATCTAAACAATCGGTTATTACAAATTAGGTACCTACATTCGATGCTAGCGTATTTGAATATAAATAGCAGATAAGCCTTATTCGTGTTATTTATTAGTAGACAGATCTGAGTTTAAAAGTTTCAGGTGATATACCTGAAACTCCAACCCGCCTGCTTAAGTAGAGGAGGTTCGTAGTTCATCTTGTTATGCGCTGGTACCTTATTTCCATAAAAATGCCAGCTACAAAAAGTTCCCTAAACTATAAATAATCCACAGATTATCCAGCCCACGTGAACAACCGCTCCACCATAAAATAGGTATCCACTAATCAATCTTGGATGTAAATCCTTCATTTCCCCGCCTAATAACTATCGGAGTGCCGTATAAAAAGCGCGACTGTGCAATAATGTGAGTGATCGAACGTAAGGAGACGAGTGAAGGGACCCTCGTCAGCGATGACGTCACAGCTCTGCACTATTTAATTTAATTTGGCCACATCAATTTGTTACTGCCAAATGTGTGTTAAAGTAAATTGGAGTTTTTAGTTTGGATTAGTTAAGTTTTTTAGGCTTTTCCGGGGAGTTTGTTGTTGATGTATTGGTTGGATGGTTACTTTGGTGATATGTTAAGGAAAGTAGGGTGGGAAAGATAACGTTAAAAAGATAAATCTTATTTTTACGTTAAGAAATCCGCTAATATGAACGTTTATTGTACTATATAACAGTGGAAATACTATTCAATATTTTAGAGACGATTTTATAGATATTTTACTTAAACCCAGAATGAATCTACATCATACATAAATCTGGTAAAGTTGTCTTGAAAAGAAATCATTCGCACTTAATTTATATGAATATAGCGAACAAACGCGATCTAAATTAACAAGTCCATTATTATTCACAAGTTACAATTACTTTGTAAACCAATTACAAACTGAGATAAAACAAAAAAATTACAATACACCCTCAGTCCACTAAGTCCTATTATTGCTTGAATAAGTCTTAATGCCTTTGTTTCGTTATTAAACAAACGGCCCGTGAATGCCCAATAATTGGAGCAAACCTTTATAGAATTTTCGCCCTTATTTAATTAGCTGAAACGTATCACGATCAAGATATTGTTACGACAAATGAAAGCGATCTTGGCAATAAAATACCTTTATTCAATAATGATACTTATTTCTGACTCAATAAATACGATTTCTGTAGTTTCGTTATAACAAGAATATATTTTTCAAATCTATATCGAGGTTGAATAATGTGCAGTGTACTGAAGCGGGTTCAAAGCAAACCAATCCATTGTTCACGAGCTATTCTTACCAATACAATTTTTCTTCGGAAAATTTACAAGAATATGGGTGTTTTTCCATCAGAGATGTGCTATGCTACGTTGCTGTGGATGCGTTTGGCTTTCACCAATCATATTCATTAGTACACATAGCTTAGTACTGGTGGAAACGGACTCAGCTAAGCTATGTTTTTTATAAGGAAAGATGCGTGCTATGGATGGCTTCCCGATACATCGCATATTTGAGCCGCGAATCTTTCTCGCACAGCTAAATAACTTAATATCATTGGAAACGGTCACATAGTTTCACAGCTTAGCTATTACATCTTCGTAGCATAGCTACATAGTACGTATTTAGTGGAAAAGCACCCTAATAATAGCTTTCATATTTAGTTAGGTACTTCAAAAAGTTCTTACATTTACCCTAATAAATAACAATACTTATGTATCATAGAACGATTTATTATTCTAAAAGTCGAAGGTATATGTCAGTCATAGATAGCAGGACCAAGCGATCTTGATCGTATAATAAAGCCATTTAAGAATATCAAATATTAATTCAGCAAAAAATTGTTACATAAAAATTCTCAAATTATTCGCAAGCGGCGCGTGCGGCCGCCCATCTCCCTGATGTCACATGATGTTAATCCTATTAGCTAGAAGGAGGTATTCACCTCACGTCCAACGCATTTTGGTTATACGTGAGCCCCAAACGAGACCTATACGCAATGCTGGTCGGATTGTAATTGATATTGGCGTTTCGATCAGAGTCACCGAACAAATACGCTGTATCCGTGTAATTGGGCTTACGTGCGTTTCTATTGAACGTAGAAATCTAGTTGTTGATTGTAAAATTAGTTGTTTGTACTGTTCAATTTCAATACTACAATAATAGTATTTCATAATGACTAGACAAATATCTGACAAACTATATAAATTCCATCTTATTTCAATATTTTATCAATAATGCTATTATGTTTCATTGAGATTAACTGAATCATAATACTAAAATAGAATAGAAGCATTAATATTGTAAACTATACTGTAGCTATTATTAAAATTTTGAATATCTGGATTGTTATAAACGTTGAGGGAAAACAGATGAGTGCGATGTGCTATTTCCGCACTTTGAGTCATACTGTAATTAATCGATGCTAGTATGCATAGTTTGAAATATGCACTACACATTATTGATCGTTGTAAACACATACATGCAACTTGTAATGGTAGCAATGCAAACAAAATATGAAGTCTTCAAGAGAAATTAGTCAGAATTACATTGGATATTGGAACAAAAACAAGTTCCCAATCCACAAAAATACCTAGGTATCATATCATACCTCAAAAACTTTCAATCCATATAATTGATTTACCTCTACATCAAAACGAAACTTCGCACAAACAGCCAAAACTTGAACCAATACCAAGTGACATTAGATTTTACGAGTATGACACAACGATCAAAACACTCGGTCGCTCTACACTGAGTCCGTGGCGGTAAACAAACATCGTTCATTTTTCTCTTTCCTTCCAACCAGTACGTGTTAAGATGAGGCGTGTGGCGTGTGTAATTCCCAGAAACCCTCTAATCCCTCTTACTTTGGCGGTAGCTGCGTAATGAATCAACTTTGCTATACTTAGGTGTGAAGAAAGGATACTAGTGCTTTCAAGGAGCAAGTTTATTACATTGTAGGCCTTTTTTTGTTTGATTTGGGGTGTAGCGTGTTTGTTTATGAAGGGTTGTGTTTATTTGAATTCTTTTCTTTTTCCAATATCCATGGTATGGTCTCCTACTGTTATATTATTCTCATGTGTCGTGCGATTCAAATCGATGTCGACACTTTGGTCACCCAGTCATGGTACCTACTGTACACTATATGCAGTAAAGAAAATGGATTCATATTCATTTTAATTTTTTTTGTGCTTTTATCTATTTACTAGCTTTTGCACGTGTCTTCGCTCCTGATAAGAATTATTAATGTAATTTAACAAAATCCTTTATGGGATGCCTACGTCATAGTAGTCGTTGGTCAGTCATTCGCCTTTGAGTTATATATATTTAAGATAACATAATATTTATAACTAAACAATAGAACTTAAAAACTAACAGATTAAATAAAATAAAACTAAAAATTAGGCAGCATTGTCAGAAAAAAAAACAATTACTCTCCAGATATTTTACAACACAACACAAAATAAACTCAAAATAGTTACTCTTCAACACAACGCTTCTCAAACATGAAACTCATATACCACTATCCAACATACGAGTACATAATATAATTTCAAAACCACGTTCTTCATATCAAGTCTACTGCAGCTCCGTAGCCGTCGCCGTCGGTAGAATTCAATCAAAATGCAGAATGTTCTAATGTAGTGTAGTTGAGTTTGAATCCGGCAATCTAGTGAACTTCCATGCATGCTTACATTCTATCTTGAGAGCGTGCGTCCAATCTAGTTGCTGCAAGCCTTAGTCTTAAAATGAACTTAGATAGTGGTATGTGGGATTATGAAACTTGTGCAATATGTTTGGTTGTAGAAATAGATGGAGAATAGTGAGTTTTAGAAGATATATATATAGGTTATTTACATATAGGTAGGTTATATACAATGTGATAGGGGTGGGACTTCTAACCCGTTAAGTTTGAGTACTACATCTAATTTTATCGACAAAAAAAATAATATGGGGGGTTGAACCCCTAATTGAAAATATTAAAAAATAGTGATTTTTTCGGTAAAAATAATTCACAAATGATTTTTTTTCTCACTAAAACATTATCAAACATATGAAAAAAGTAATGAATTAGTTAGCCAAGGTTATTAGCTACCGTTTGTCGTTTTTTTTTTGTTTCTACGACGCATACAACCTTTGATATCAAAAAAAGTAAAAAAAATATTAAAATAGCCATAAATTTTAGGGGGAGGGATTCGACCCCTTCGACTCCCGACTTTTATTGATAAAATTTGATGTAGAACTCAGCTTTAACGGGTTAGAAGTCTCACCCCTATCACATTGTATAGATATTAGTATATAGGTTTAAGTTTATTTTAGTGAAAGCCAATTAAAGATTGAGTTTATGATGAAAAGATTTTAAAATCTAGTATTAACATTCTTGTTCTTCATTGTGTCGCATCTATTATGAACCTAATCCCAATACCTGTAGGTTTACATTCACTTGCACCACTGAACTTGTCCCTGCAAGAAAAATATTTATTTTGACAAAGAGCTGTCGAAGGCAGCCATAATAGATGCCACGTGTTGGTTCTAGAAGCTATATAATATATAAGATTTACGTCAAATTCAAATTCACTGTTGAGATTTGTATTTCATCGATTTCCATTTCTTGGAACTCCTGATTAGATGCGTCCCACACGATCCGAGCACGTGGCGAGTTTCCGGGTAATCTGAATAAATTATTACTTGACGTGTGAAAGCGTCGATACTAATTCATGTTCCTGACCGTCTCGGGTACGCACCGGGTAGCACGTGTGAAAGGGATCTTATATCTGAAATGTGATTTATTAAACTGATTGACGAAATTTATTTTTATAATATTCTGGCCTCCTGACACTTTTGAGCATAATTACTACATAAACATAATATAAACTAACCTGAGTCATTTTTCCATAATAAATAGGATGCAGGAACAAATAAGTCGCATGTTCACCTGATATAGATATTCATAAAGTAAAAACTTTCCTGCGTAAAACATTCTTGCAGAATTAAACTATGTAATTAAAGTTTTTTTAGATAAGTAAACCTTTTGTTGTAATATTATATACTGTTTTTTGTTTAATGCATGTCGTGGCAGCCTCTAATTAAGGTTAAACACAATGATAAATTATGTTAAAAACCTATAATGTATCTTTGTGTACACTTTGATTAAATCAATAAATAAATGAATTATAAAAAACAGGGTTTACAACTTTTGATACGTCGTTTCAAATTCTATCAAACCGAAATGTTATTTTCTCAGAGAGACAAATTTCAAAGATGTACTCGTAGCTGCTAAAAGCTAACCGTGTCACGTTTGCTAGTTTGTCTATTTGTTCATTCAACACGAATCTGCACTCATCATTTCACGCCAGTGACTCTATCGTGGTTTTACTACGGAAACTCATTTCTTAAAAGTTATAAAACTAGAAAATTTTTAAATTTTCCTTTTAAAAATTCCTTTATATTTTACTGTTAATATATTTTTTAAAGTTTCAAATCTTATTTTCGTTTTGATATATTTAACCAGTTTTTGTTTAAATTTATTTATGAAATGTTTATCACTTCAAAACACACGTTATTTGATTAATTAAAAACGTTAACAATGAATATACTCAGCATTACAATAAGTGAAACATGCACTGTGTTATATACGGAAGTCAAAATTAAACATTGACAATCTCCTTACCTTACATTACAATAGCAAGCAGCCGCTGGATGCAAGTCGCTTCCAACCGGCCTATCTGGAAGTCATTGGGGGAGGCCTATGTTCAGCAGTGGACGTCTTGTGGCTGAAATTATGATGATGACAATGAATCTCCTTACAGCGACCATGGTGCACTACCCAAAAGTGGAACTAGACTTACAGAAAACCTTTAAAGAACTACCTCCTATCTATTTTACTATGCATCACAAACAAATAAATCTCATTGCATTCGAGAACAATAAGTAAGGACTGCAGTACATCTAGAGAGAGCTGACTTTGCTTCAATATTCATTTGCATTCAACATTCGAGCTCTTTCAGTGACGTAAGACAATGGAGCGTGCTACCTGCAACGCCTATAACGTGTCGCTTGAGTCTACGGAAATGGGGGTAGCCTCATCGAATTTGTAGCTGAGTTTGGAATGGACGATTATATACTAGATAGATATATAAGTATGAATGAATAAATATTTTAAGTAAAATAGAAGTTTCGATGTGTGTAGTTGTTTGTATATGTAGGGTTCACTATTTAAAACTATAAAGTTTTGATTGATGATACTTTTAATATAAAATTTATAAAATGTATATCTGATTAAATAAAATAAATAAGCACTAAAGAAAAACTTAATTTAATTTGAAACAATTTTAAAGCCACTATATTTGTAATGTTCTTAATATAGATAAAGATTGATAATACCTATCTATTATAAACAATAAAAAATCTTCAAAATTTTAAAGATTTTATGAAAAAATGGGGATGTAAAGAGAAACTCGATGAATTCTTAATCCAGTGCCTTTTAAAGCCAGAATCATGAGTAGACTTGCTTCGTAATAATACTTAAATATACACTCGGTACGAAAAGGGTCGGATGCAACTAATTAACTCCTGACAAAATGAAAAGCATTAAGCTCCTTAATAGGACTTTGCAACAGAAAATCCCTTTGACTGAAATATTTCTCGCTTTTATAATAAAATATTTACGAAAATCTTTTTAAAAAATGCTATATTTAGTATTATTATGGTAAGCTTTTACCACGGACACGGATAATGTAACATTATAATATGAAAAATATGGTAAAAATATGTAAAAATTAGTCTTATTTTTTAATGGTTTAAAAATGCCCTTAGCCAACAAGCCATTAAGTTTAATGCAACTGTAAATCATTTTACAGACATTGATCATTCGATCGATCATTATAATTAAATTATTTTTTAATAAAGACGTTGCCCACACTATGGTTTTCTTCTGTCTCGTTGGTGCGTTTACAAACATAAAAGTTTACATACACATTTTATTTTAAATCGTCCTATATAGAAAAAAAGAACATTGACATCAATTAACGCAAGTGAAATCGAAAAACATCTAGTTAGACACCCATTAAAATTAAATACACTTTAACGAGCTATCATTAGAGTTCATAATACAAATTACGAGATGAACTCATAATGTAAATTATGCAAATGTTTCAGTTTACCTAATGAAAAACTGATTACAAAATGGCTAACTGTAATTTAAGCGTTGAATTTATGATATTTTTTAAATTACGTATTATGCCCTAGACAATTCTTAATTATAAAAAGTACTAGGGATTTATAAAAAGTAACAGTTTTAAGTGGTATTTATAATGAGATTAAAAGCTTTTGCTGAAAAAGCATATCTTTTATTGTCCTACTAATATTAAAAGCTATAATGCTTGTGAGTATGGATGTTTGTTACTCTTTCACGTTAAAATACCTAAACGGATCGCGATGTAATTTGGAACAGGGATAGATTGTGGTCTGGAATAACACATAGGCTACTTTTTATCCCACGGAAACGCGGATGAAGTCACTGGTGGAAACTAGTATTTTTATGAAATTGTTTTCATTATTAAGTTCATTCTGATTTTGTGGTTTTAGTATTGAATAATACAAGTTTTGATTTACCTACCCATATACTGAAAACAATAATCGAAAGCTCGGAAGTCTCTATAAATTGTATCGGTGGTAACAAATACATATAAATTGCATCTATTTAGGTCTTTGATTTAGATGGGCATACAGATAGTGGTGCCCTCTGGTAGCTGATCAAAGTTGTTAAATCGGGATCGTTTAACGTATTGGACTGGTGTGGTTTATTTATTTATCTGTATCAGTAGGTATAAAAGGAAGGTGTCATATTAGAATCTTTAGTTCAACAGAGCAACATAATTTTGTTGTACCTATACCTGTGTAATCAAACCCAACAAACTTTTAAACTATCTCACATGCTTCCTTACAAAATCCACACAGACTATGCAGCATGATTATTTTTACACATTATAAATTCCTAACTCAAATACAGTCTACTATCTTGATTCCACAGGTATTTGTATAGAATGTCAACAGTCTTGAGATTGGTTCCCAATCAATGTACGGAGGTCGGAGCCTAGCCACGTATCTCTCAATGGATTGTGTCTGGTCAGCGTGGCGAGACCAACTAGACCTATATACCTAGTTATATACTATGTAGGTGGGTATGTACTAGGTGTGTATGTCTTGAATTCAATATACGGTATTCTAATTGTCAATTGTTATGTATATATGTTCCTAGGTTCCTACCAATAATAGAACGACTCAAGGTTTTGTCTATATTGTTCTCTGATACAACTTAACTTATGAATGTAATATTTTCGTTAATAATTTCCCTTTAAAAAGTAAAAAATAATAAAAGACCCCTTCCCATTCCCCGAATCCCCGATTCTCTAACAACCTTTAAATTCCTAAAACTTCCAAAATGCCTCTGGTGTTTTGGGTGTTCCAAGGCGGTGGCGATTGCTTACCATCAGGTGATACGTGTGGTCGTTCACAGGCTTATAACATAAAAAATATCCATATATGAACTTATGAATAAAACTGATTATATATGAACTTTATTTTCTTTAATTTTATTAGTCTCTGTTTACGTTACTAACCCAAGATTAGGACCTATATAAAAAATCAAACAAAGTAATTTTCTGGAGAAGTAGCGATTACCTATAACTTCAAGGACCATCTTAAAAAATCACTACACTAACTGAACAATAAAGAAAAAATCACAACACACTTGTTGCAAGTATTGTTATCGCCCATATTATAGCTGATTTACATTTTACTATACACCATTAAACGTAGGGATTTGCATAATGGCCGCTTCACGCATATTAACGGGTGATTGTGGATTATTGAATATAATTGACGAACATACATACCTACATATTACTGTTATATATTTTAATGTTATGTTTCGAGTGTACTGAATGCGATTTTTAATTGTTATGGCGTTCAAACACGCGTTTTGTTTGGGCCAGTCGCAGTTATAAATTCATGGTACGTAATGCTTTTATAGCACTTTGTTTTTAGAGGGAGACAAAATTGAAGGACATGTTTTATTATTTCTAGACTTCTAAAAGTCTTATTATAAATCGCAAAATATTAATATGTAGTTTAGATAAGAGGATCATTGATCAGTTTATTAGAAAACAAATACACATTTATAGCTCTTGTAATCTTCAACTCTACAAAAATGATCTTACTAAATACTGATGCTTATTTAAGTTTAGGTCTTGACTGACAATACAATACTTTTGAAGGCAAATCATGACGTTTAATGTGTCTATTATTCCTTCCGTTTTTAAGCTACAAAGTTTGTTCTTAAACGCAAAGTTTTTCTCACCAAACTATCCATCCATGTTTAAACAAACTACACATAGGTACATAACTCCTAAAGCCTTAAGATTTAATACACATTCAGATCATGAAGTTGTAGAGGATTATTGTTCCCAGAGGCCTAAGTTCTAAGAAACTTCCGCACAGCCAACCGACTTGAGAGCCATACACTCCTCAGTTTAAAGGAGTCAGTGAGCACAATTCATATTTCAAGGCGACCTTTAGCACTCCATTTTTATAATACTCTGTGAACTTTTTCGTAAGTTGTTAAAGTATTATGTTATGTGAGTTTTGATGATGAAATTAGATTGTGCAACTGAGCAAAGATTTTTCTTTCTTTAAAAAGCCAATTTCAAAGTCAAAGTCAAGATTATTTATTTCAAATAGACCAGGAAGGCACTTTTGAACGTCAAAGCAAAAATAATAATATTAATGTCTGTCAATGTTACTGTCAATTTGATTAAGGTCCCCCTCCTCGACGCTGGATGCAGGTCGCTTCCAAACAGCCTATCTGGAAGTCATTGGGGGCCTATGTTCAGCAGTGAATGTCCAGTGTCTTATAAGATGAACCAATTTGAAAACTTACGAGCAAAGAATTAATGTAGGTATAGTTGTAATTTATTGGTCTCAAGAAAATTCACATAAAAACCTGTTAAAACATTATTCAAACACTATAACTTGTTTTACAACACATAAATAACAATAACATGTAAATCTCAAGTGCGTGGTTATGAATATTTTCATCGTTTTCAACAAAACAGCCGGAGAGAAGCATAATTTTATTAGAAGCCAGTATTGTACGGTCGAATCGATGATGCCGTCTTTCAATTCCATTTTATATTGCTGTTGTATGTATTTTATATTCTTGAGTTTGTGTTTTCTTTAGAATTCTCTATTTATCTAAATCATATCCAAAGCATTTATTTCAATTAATCCTTAATTAGGCACTTTTGAAACGTCAAATTGAAATATCCGTCAGTCTATCTGTCAGTGAAGCTAGGTGCTCGTTCCAAAGTGTAGCTTCGAATGGAAAAGAACGAGAAAGAAACTCCATCGTAACTCTTCAAAGAAATTGTTTTTTTTGGTGTACAATCACTCTGATACATTATTTGATCCTTTACCGATTGTATATGTAACGACAATACAACGTCAAAATTAATGGGACTAAAACCTACCGATGAGGAAAAAAACACCTAAAAACAAAAATCATTCACATCCATTCTACATTCAAAAAATTTTAAAGAATTTAAGTAGTTCCGTCATCTCACATAATTTCCTTTCACAACCACACAAAAGTGTGACGTCATTTTCAATTAATTTCCACATTCACCTCACTCAAGCTACCATGGTGAGGGTCTTCAGCATAATACGATAGCGATGGCGTAGGAAATGGATAAATCACTATGTCGGTCACGTATCTGTCGGTCAAACAGGGTCAAATCATAAAATGTTTACGGCTCTTTCTCACTTCCCTTCAGGGCTAGATGGAGCCTATAAAGTAAATGTCAACGGCCCTGGAAACGACAGGTTTGAGTATAACTTTGCACATATGAATATTATGGTAACACCCACTTACTTTTTGCTGAGCGCTTTAGTTCTTAGTATAAAAAAAACAGTAGGTTTATTTTTTGTGAATATACTGTAGTGACTGAAAATGAAATACTTTAATGAAGTCTTTTACACCACTAAGTACTGCTTCAACTTGAAAATTTTACCTTAAATATCTTAACAGAAATTCTACCACCCACAAATAAAGACTTACAGACTTACACAATTTTCTTCAAACACCTCTAGACTTTAGATAAACCAAACACGTAACCATTTAATTTGTGTCACCACAATTTCACTCCACACACGACGACATAGGGTATAAACTCGAAAATCCGTGATTCCACATTAGGATGGTTTAATCAAAGGTTTTAATTTCCCAGTCGGTTGTCGTCACGGCTGGGAGACAGGTGGCGACAGGTTGACGTCTCTGAGGCCAGCCTGGGAAATGGGACAACGGAACGTGTGTGAATACGAGTATAATGGAAACCAAAAGTAGCTTTATTGGTTATTAGTACTTAAGGCTTATATTGGCTTGAATTCTGTGCGTTTATATTTTTGTTTAAGTCATATTATTACATCATATATTATGGTAGATCCTCTTATGAGCGTGAGGGACCTTACGACGGGGTCTGCAGTGTCCAGGGGTAGAGTCGTCGTGGCGGTGTCTTTGGACATCGCCAACGCCTTTAACTCTCTGCCCTGGAGCTGCATTTTGGAGGCACTACGATATCATCGGGTGCCTACCTATCTCCGTCGTATAGTCGAGGCTTATCTGACGGACAGATCCGTCATCTACCCCGGTCACCGAGGTGAGTGGAACCGGCGAGAGATGTCGCGCGGTGTTCCACAGGGATCGGTCCTGGGACCGCTCCTGTGGAACATAGGCTACGACTGGGTGCTGCGCACCGACCTCCCGAGCGGCGTCAGCGTGGTTTGCTACGCTGACGATACGCTGGTACTAGCACACGGGAGGTCGCACCAGGCGGCGGCCGACCTGATGATGAGAGCGGTTGCGATAGTCGTTGAAAGGATCCGGCAGCTGGGACTCGAGGTGGCGCTTCATAAGTCCGAGGCCATGTGCTTTTATGGCCGCGGGAATGCGCCACCTCCGGGTGGGTTCCAGATCATGGCAGGAGGGGTTTCCATCGGCGTCGAGGTGACGATGAAGTACCTGGGACTCGTCCTCGACAGTCGGTGGAAATTCGAGGAACATTTCCGACGTTTGGCTCCCAAGTTGGAACGGACGGGGGCTGCCCTAAAGCGGCTCCTACCCAACCTTGGGGGACCAAACGCCTCCTGCCGGAGGTTGTACGCGGGGATTGTTCGGTCCATGGCCCTCTATGGGGCCCCGGTGTGGGCGCCAAATCTACGGCGACGACCAGCTCGTGCGCTGGTTTCATCCCAGAGGGTCATGGCCATTCGGATGATCCGTGGATACCGCACGATCTCCGGGGAGGCGGCTAACCTCCTTGCGGGATCACCGCCGTGGGATCTGGAGGCGAAAGTGCTCGCGCACGTATATAGCTTACGTGCGGAGGCGCATCGCCGGGGCGAAAGTCCACTGCCGCGCCAGATTAGTGCGTGGCGGGATGAGCTCCGGCGCGATCTCATGGCGGAATGGAAGCAACGACTATCGCAACCGAGGGCTGGGCTCGCTGTTATAGCAGCGGTAAGTCCCCTCTTTGAGGAGTGGCTAGAGAGGCGTCACGGCGTCCTCACCTACCGCCTGACGCAGGTGCTTACCGGACACGGAAGTTTCGGTAGGTTCCTGTTTCGGATTCGGCGGGAGGAAACGCCCGGGTGTCGGCATTGCGTGGATCACCCGGAGGACACGGTGGAGCATACAGTAGCGGTGTGCCCTGCATGGGCTGAGCACCGCCGTGTCCTTAGGGATGTGATCGGCGACGGTGACCTCTCGCGTCCGGCTTTGGTTCAGGCCATGATGCGGAGCGAGAGGGAATGGGACGCCGTCTCCTCCTTCTGCGAAGCAGTCATGCTAGCTAAGGAGGAGGCGGAGCGCGTGAGGGAACGATCCTCCTCACGCCCCAGCCGCCGCAGAAGACACTCCGGGCGTCGGGGATCGCGTGACGATCTCCGGCCACCGTAAGTGCGGGTCTGCGGACGGCGAGCAAGGGTAGCTCGCCGCCCGACCAGAACCAGACCCGTGCGTACGGCGCGTCGCGTTCCGCGCGCGCCTCAAAGAGCCAGACCACCACAGATGGGGCCCAGTAGGGCTGATGCCTGATCCGGAGCTGCGGACAACGTAAAAGGTTACCGGGGCTCCGGCTCAAAGCAGGAGAAGGAACGGGGTGGTTTTTAGTCAGTAAGAGTCTGACACTCCCTCCCGCCTCACCCAAGGCGGGAGAAGTCATTGGATGATTTTCCCCCCTCAAAAAAAAAAAAAAAAAAAAAAAAAAGATCCTCTTATGAAACTGGTGAGTACGGATGCACTATTATAACATCGAATAGTACCAGTGCGACTGTTCCAAGTTATATGTACTTTCTAAGATAATTTAGACACCACTGACAAACGGTGAAGGAAAACCTCGTAAGGTAACCTGGGCTTATAATTTCTAATTATAAGTTTGAAATTGCCAACCCCCATTAAGCAAGCGTGGTGATTAATACTCAAACCTTCTCCGTGCGAGAAGAGGCCTTTGATATGATGTGATTGAACTTCATATAAATTAACTTAAAAATGTTCTCAAGTTTTAGCTTAGGTAATCGACTCTCTATCGATTCTCATTTTACTACTAGTCTGCGTCTAGTACCTACTACTCGGTACCAAGATTTAGGTCCTCTGTGGTAATTGGGTCAGAGCTAAGCACTTTCAGGTGATGCCTTTGTTTTTATTCAGAACTCCATTTCTTATCTCCTTCGTTTGTAGTTACGTTGGAGAATTCTGATTAAATGTTATGTAACAAATACTTGTAACATGTCACCCCTTATTACATGTGACTGATGACATAACTAACTCTAAAAGTACTTACCTACATTTATTAAATTCATCTTTGTTTATCAAAGGACTAGTTAGTTCCGCACGGTTTCCCCCACTCTACTCGGTTCTTTTTGCTTGTAGCGTGATGTCTAATTGCCTATAACCTTCCTCGATAAATGGACTAACCAACACAGAAATATTTTTTCAAATCGGACCAGTAACTCCGGAGATTATCTCGTTCAAATAAACAAACGAACGAAATCTTCAGCTTTATATAATAGTAAGTAAAGGATTAAGCTGCTTGTCTAACAAATAGATTAAACATTTACGTAGTTCGGTACGGTCTAGAAAACCTAAAGTTTTCATCGTATCGTCACGCCTTTTATCCCAGAAGGGGTGGGCAGAGCTGAACATTATGGCAAAACCTCAAGTTGATTTGAAGTAATAATGAAATGAGGTCTGTAATGCACTATAACCATTCAAAATAACTAACTTAAGCAAACACGTACTAATACTACCAATTTTACATGTCACCCTTAATGAAACAGCCTTAAAAGTAGCATAGTTTTGATAAGACCGCCACAAAGTAGTAATCTTGCTTCGTACAACTTTTGCAGTAAAACTGAATGAAATGCGTAATTACATTGACTTTAATACTAAACTTACCTTTTATGAGACAATGATTTGTCTTGGCGGTTTCATTGTTCCTAAAACATATATTAAGCTTGTAGGGGTTTTCTAAAAATCATCTGGCTAAGGGCAAAGATAGTAACGAAGGAATTTTAAACTACATCACATCAACAGCTTATAAGTGGCCACTGCTAACCAAAGGCCTCTTCTCGCATGGAGAAGGTTTTGGCATCAATCGCCACGCTTGCTTAATGATGTTTGGCGATATTATAAACCCAGGTTTCCTCACTATGTTTTCCTTCACCGTTTGTCAGTGGTGTCTAAACATGCTTAGAAAGTACATATAACTAAAAAAAGTCACATCGATACTTGCGTCTTAAACTTTCAGGCCACCACGACAAAACTCTAAAAATAACTTAAACTAATTAATTTTATTCTTGGAAAACATGAAGTGTGCATTCTACATAATATGAAAGTACCATAACATTCTTTATTCAAAAACCGAATAATAAACACAATGAACATTCGATATCATCATTAATATGCTGAGAAATGTTTAAACTTCATCGAACACATCATTCACGCCCCAAATAATCACGGATTTTTATTCTTTTTTTATGTCAGGCACATTATTTAAGTTGTTTCCACGTTTTATATGACATTCAGCCGGACATGCAAACCTTAATGTTCGACGGACATTCAGCTCATCAATTTTTATTACGTTTTTATTTTCTGAACGGTAACCCTTTGGACTTTGACATCTGTCATTGAGTTGTCATTATAAAAGATTTTTTTGACAATACATTTTCAGCTTTATCATTTTGTGAAAAAGTTGAAAATTCAAGTAAAAAATCTTTAAACTCTTATTAATGATGCGTGTATTGTGACTCAAAGTTCATTCTTTGCAAATGCATCTTTTCTTACGTGACAAAAGAAAGAGTATCATAAATCTTACTGATACAGCAATGACATTACTTATGAACTACAAATAAGAAGCCATCCATAACCTAAAATTTTTAGATATATTTTAGCTTCAAAAATGAACCCTTAGAAATGTATGAAAAGACCCTTTTTTATTCTAGATTCTTGACGGAGGTAAGAAAATATATTTTTATTGTAATAAAATATTGACAACCAATAGATATTCAAATATTACAACTAGGTACTATAATGGTAATTTGAAAACTTCATTGTTTATAGTAACATTTGCGTTGTCAAAATAAAGTGAAAACAGTCTGTGGGCACATCACGGGTTTTATGACGGACATAAAATGGCCTAGTTTCAAAAGTTGTCGTAAATACGGCACTTTACGATCGGACCGAATAGCGAATTAGATCTATGAACGATACTTCACCTATAAACCTCGTTCGAAAAGCCTGGGTACAAAAGCGACAAGTGAAAATGTATATTTGGAAAATCGTATAAAATTGAACAAAATATATTTATTGTGTTGTTATAACTTAATACTAACAATTTGTACAAAAAGAAAGAAGAAAGAAAAAACATTTATTCAACAGTAGACATTCACACTGATACACGGATTATAAAAAGAAAAACGCATATACAAATACTTATACATATATACTAAACTAGCTTTTGCCCGCGACTTCGTTCGCGTGGAATAGTGACTTCCGGCAAATTTTTGGTTTTAACCACATAGTTCCCTATCTCGCGGGATCTCTTCAAAAATGAGATGTGGAAGATATTCCAGGGAACTCTTCAAAAATCAACATAATGAGCTCTGCGTTTGAATTTAATAGATGTATACTCACTTAGGGCATTGAAAAAATAGTTTAAAAACGGACTTAAACTAACTTAAAACTAAAGAAAGCTACGAATTACGAATTTATAACAATTAAAAAAGAAACTATATTACAACCTATCCTCTATGCTATAATAACCAAGCTTAAACTAAATAATTTAAAAGAAACGACTTAAATCTAATCTAATTAAAAAAAATTAGACTTACAATTTTATTAAAAAAACTAACTACAGTAACTAATAATCTTCGATATAAAACTAACTAATAATCGATATCAAACTAAACCTACGTTAAATAGTTTAACCAAAAAACCAGGAAAACCCAACAAATAAACTTATTAATTGACAAATACAACGAAACCAATTTAGAATATACGAAACAGCAGGACCACTACAGACAAATAATCATACGACTGATAATACACTTTTTCTACGATAGTACCGAAGCGCTCGGCCGATACCCAACCAAATGAATGTAACGAAACCATAGCGCGATCTATTTCGATCCCAACGCCATCTATCGAGGATAAAGACAACTTGGATTATTTATTTATACTCCGTTCGGGCATTTTCTTTGTACTAAAAGTTTAATTATATTGATATTATTTTTTTCATACCTTTTTACTATTTATTTACTTTTTTCGATGAATTAAAACAATAACATGAACCGAAGTCGTGTAACGATCGACATAGAATTATCTATACTCCGTTAGAGCATTTTCTTTGTACTAAATGTTTTATTATATTGATATTATTTTTTTCATACCTTTTTACTATTTATTTACTTTTTTTCGATAAATTAAAACAATAACATGAACCGAAGTCGTGTAACGATCGACATAGAATTATTTATAAATAATTTATTTCTTATTTTTATTTTATTTTTTGATTATTGAAATAAAAATATATCTATGTCCTTTCTAAGGTTCTAAACTATATCTGTACCAAATTTCAACCAAATCCGTCAAATAGTTGCGGAGATTAATAGTATAAGCATAGAATGTTCGACGTGATTCTTTAATTTGACATAACTTTTTTATTTATGAACCGATTGACATGAAACAAACACTAAATGTAAATTTAAGCATCCCACAATATATTCGTGAAAACCGCATCCAACTCGGATCAGCCGTTTCTGAGATTAGCGCGCACAGACGAACAGACAAACAGACAAACAGACAAACAGACAAACAGACAAAAAAAAAGTTAATTACATTTTTGGGTTCGACATCGACATAACAATAACCCCTGCTATTTTTTTTATTTTTATTTTCAATGTACAGACAGCACTTTTCTACGATTTTATTATATGTATAGATAATAAAAGAAAGAAATAAATAGTGAAATAAACAAATGAATGAACAAAAACCAGATCTCGTAACATTTCACTTTTAAATTGTCCAATATCTATATTAATCATGAAACAAATATTTTTTTTTTATTTCAAAGAGAGTGTTCTAATTTCAATATTGATTTCATAATAAGTTAAGACGGTTGGAATCATTTCTTTTTTCTTTTTAATTCATTTTATTTTAACATAAACAATTCGCCATACATAAACGTTAATACTATCATTGCCCCCTTATTAATTCCAACAAACAACTCGTATATTGCAATGCCAAAGCATGAAATAGCAACTAAACTCCAATAAAACAAGTAAAACACTCAAAACAAGTAACATTGCACGCTCTGTGTAATTTTGGCAACACAGCGAAACTTTCTGTGTCGTCTATGGTAGCTGGCTGTATGGAGTAAATGCCTTTGCCTCTTCAACACACGAGTGGTTATTTCGTTCCTGATTTTGATTTAGCGTATTCTTTTTATTTTTAGAATTCATAAACTAAAATGAATAGGTATTTCATTGACTTAAAAATAGTGACATCTAGTGCTTCTAAATCCAAATTAATTAATAACTAACACACTTGTGGTCCGGAGCTGATGACTGCTTAGCGGGCTACCGGGGCTCCAGCTCTAAAAGCAAAAGAAATCGCGGAGAAGTTTTTCATCGGTAAGAGACTGACACTCCCTCTCGCCTCGCCTAAGGCGGGAGAAGCAATTGAATGACATTCCCTTGTGGCAAAAAAGGAACTAAATTACTAGCAATTTACTGAGCATTCTCATTCTGTCTACGATTTAATATTTGATTGATACCTATAAGATCAGAAAGGCAAACTGTTTTATCGATTAAAATAAACGGTTTGATAATGCTATGTTTATCAATACTTATATCAATACAGTCATTTGAAATAAAAAATAGGTACAATTACTAAAAACCTAAGAAAGACGACACGCAGTCTAGTGTTTATCGGACTAGAACTAGAAATATGAGACGTCTTTTCGTAGAAATCTTTTATTTGTCAACACTTATCAACGTCGTTTGGCCAGAGAGTACAATGTCTAGGTTGGAGACAGATTGTCACCCGATCTTATGATCATCCATCTTGGCGATTATTAATCGAGATAAAACCTAGGCTCAGAAAGAATTGTGGTAAGTTCGTAATTTGATCATGTGTCAGCTGTTATATGTAGTTGGAAGTAATAATAATATATTTTATTCTAACTACTTTTTTTGGCTAATTGTCTATTATAAATAATTGATGTACCTCTTGATGAATGAAAAATATAGGTAACACAAGACCTTTTTTAAGGGGGTTAAATCATTCAATGACTTCTCCCGCCTTCGGCGAGGCGAGAGAGAGTGTCAGACTCTTACTGACTAAAGACCACCCGTTTCTATTCCTGCTTTTCGATCCGAAGGCCCGTTAAGTAGTCCGCAGCTCTGGATAACACAATATCTACGTTTAAGCTCTTGCTTGTTTAAACACCTAATGATCATTCGACGAACGAAAAAGGTAGAAATGCGATAAGTGGAAGCCACACTACGAGAACGCCAAAAATATTCACATAAACGTGGTAAACGAGCTTGATTACAAGTTCATTGTCAAATGTCAACCCAAGTTTCCTAACAATGCCCATTCACTGACCCACAAGGTTACAACAAGCGATAAAAAGTGTTCTCCAAAATTGGTATACTTGGCAACACTAATCAGGCTACTATCGTACTCGAGTACAATGTCAAAGGTTGAGACAGACTCGACACGCGATCGCGTGTGGCAACACTGACTTATCGCGACACGACAAACGCGACCGACGCGCGACGCGACTAAACCAACGCTTTCCACAAACGCCTGTAGACTTTTGATAGCTTTGTTTTTGAAACCACAGCTGTATTTTGAAACGATCCTGTTTATTGAAATTGAGCCTTGAATGTTTAGCTTAAGATTCATTTTTGTTCATGTTCTTAAATGCTACAATTTAGATGTGAAAGTTGATTGAGGTGCTTTAGTTTTGTTGTTCTTTTGCTTAGCTACTTAGACCGTTTTATGCCTATCATGTCGCAATATCTACCTTAAAGAATTTGTGTTTTATTGGTAACTCGAATAAATAGAGGTTACTGGTACTTACTACAAAGTATTTATTAGACAACATGATATAAAATATTGATTGATTCTTCAATATATGATATCATATCGTATTGTTCATGTTAATTATGTGTTCATCATCGTTAAAATGAGTTTTGCCAGTAAACGAGCAAACGAATCAGGCTGAGGTAAGCAATGCCACAACGCAGACACACTAACAACAGAGGCGTTACAAATGCGTTACCGGCCTTTTAGGGGTTAGGAATTTAAGGGTTGTTGGGGAATCGGGGATTAGGAAGCGGGCTGATTGGGCCTCCATTGACCTCACCAATAACGAAACCGAACGCAAGCGTTGTTTCACATTCGTTTTCTTTGAGGCTGTGGTATCACTCCAGACCGCTATGCAATAACACAATGCACTTTTCATCAGTCACATGTGATTAGCAACACCCCACCTTCCCATCCTTACAAAATATCTCACCCACAGCTAAAGATATATCAAAAGCACGTATCGTAATTTAAGCAATATAAGTACCTGAGCGTGTAGTCTGTATATCTACGACATACTACCCAGTTACTTTAGTGGGTAAACAGTTCACCTCTCCTGGCCACTTGACTCGAAGCCAACGCTAACTAATAAAGATAATTTGAAAATAGGACGCGGTACGTGGTTAGTTTGGAAATTAAAACTTGTAAGCTGCTTATTAAGTTATCTTTTTGCTTAGCTGTTATTGGTTTTGATCGTATAGGTTTAATTTTACATTTCATTGAATAATTTTAATCAACGTATTAACTAAAAAATTACGGTTTCCTCATGCACATTAATGGAGAAAAGCTCTACTAGTTTCCAGTCACAGAGGGATTCTTTATCATGAGCAACAGTAGGCTATGTGACGTCGCCGCGTTTGCGCACGCTGCTCATGATAAAGAGTCCTTCTGTGACTCGATATCTTATTTACTTATCGAAACAAATAATTTCGAAGATTTTAATTATCGGGTGACGTCTTCTAGGTACATTTTATATGCAGAAATGATGTATTCTTCTACTAAACTTTGATTAGTTTTATCTATTGTTTTCTTATATAACAAAGTAAAAAAATACGTGTCAAATTTTTTCTCATTACCTAACTGAGGGACTAAATAGATATTTAATTTTCATACCCCGTCATCATCTCTATTATAGGTACTAACATATCTTCAAACTCAAATTACTCTAACTAAAGACATCCATTAATAAAATTAAAACGTCACCGTCGTAAAAACAAATGGATCGTGATTTCTTTATTATTGCCATTGAGTAAAACGAGGCAAGTTTAAATGAAGTAAAATGTTAGCTTATTGAGCATCGGCTTAAACTGACATTAAACTTAAAGCCGGATTAGGTTTCGGTGTTAAGTAAAGCCGCTTGAAGCGAGTTTAATCTCTTATTTCAACATGCCGATAGCAAATAAATACAATAAGCATGAAAAGAAAGCGTTGACTAACTACTAAGTTTAAAAAATGTTTTGTCATAGAAAATGGAGTTTGAAATTGGAACACCTCCTTGGTCAGTCTTTAATAGAGAATAGTTTTTAATAATATTTTGGAGTATTTCGAATAGTTTAATTATGGAAGAATTAATCGATATCCGTGTTTTTCAATTAATTTAAAAAAGGAAGTTCTCCGTTTGACCTGTATGTACGTATGTTTGTGTGCGATTATCTCGCGTTTAGCTGAACCGATTTTAAAGCTGTTTTTGCTGGCAACATAGTAAGTAGTTAAGCTGTCAGCATAGTATTTTTCGCACTTCGTAGGTTTTAAGGATATGGCCTGGCCTACAAAAATGGAGGCGGAAAAGAATATAGAAGACAGTTCCGTTTTTAAATAAAAATGTAAATCTTTTTGAGATTTTTTGTTGTATGTAACTTTAAATCTTTGTATTTAGTCTCCAATCTACTATCTAATTTATTCCAATTCACCTTCAGAACACTCAAGCACGTCCATAGCAACCCACCTTACTAAAAAAAACATGACACCAAACTCACACAACGCACGAATATACAAAAAATATTGACAGACAGAAACAGCAAAAACAAGCAGCCAATCATTCAGAAGTTAATCTAACGTGAATGTCGAGACATTACATTACACACGAAAGTTATTGTGATGATGTTTCCATTATCTTCGCTGTACATTTACCTTCTAAGATGAGGAGTGCTAGAGTTCATTGGGTATCGACGTGGAAATCGGTCGTGTGATGGTGTTGTTGTTATGCTTTCTATACTGACTCGTACTTATCGTCGTACTCAGATTCTTTTAATGATTACTCACTTAACCTAGTCTTTAGCAATTGTTTTCGGAACATAATCGTTACTGAAGAATAGTTTAAGTAATCATTAAAGCCTCTCAAAAATCAGGCGAAAGGTAGTGTCAGACTCTTACTGACTAAAAACCACCGCGTTCCTAATTCTGCTTTTCAAGCCGGAGCACCGGTAAACCCGCAAAATAGTCCGCAGCTCCGGGAATACTTAACATTCCAACATAAAACTGTATACATATATATAATTACATACAACACAGTTTCAAATCAGTCAAAGCCAGTCTCCACTATACCTATCATTCTCACAAAAATTAATCATTCATAACCAAACATTGCCATTCGTGTCCTTTATCACAGACATAGACGATTCGCGAGTATAATCCACAAATCGTTCAAAAAACACGTCGACCCCTTATAGGTATAAAAAGGTAACATAAATAATAAGCAAGGGAAACAAAAACCTCCACGAACGGCGCAGATAGAAGAAAATAAATAATGAGAGGAATCGCTGTTGGGGGAATTACCTCTTTTCTACAAATAAAGATAAATTGATTTCTGCGTGGAATGTACGCCTTTAACTTTTTTCTTTAACCTTTTACTAAGACGATAGTCAGTCTGTTCATAATTTCTTATGAAAATATACCTAAGCCTACAATAAAATTGTGTAGCTATCTTTAGTAATGTATTAATAATTAAGATACGTGATGTATCTATATGACGTATATATCTATCATGTGTATGTAGTATGAAACTAGTATGTAGCTTTCTGTTAACTGTCCCTATTTGTACTTAGATATTTAAAACTAGCACAGCTAAGCTATTACATCTTAGCAGTAAAGCTACATAGCACATCTCTGGTGAAAAAGCACGCTTAAAATACCATTTTCAAATCTCACGTTCGCATGACGCGTGATTAAGACATTAATTATATTAAAACTCTCAACTTTCTTAACATAATTTATGAAAGTTGTTTACGAGTTTAGCAAAGTTTCTCATTACCCATTAATTATCATTATTTCCACCTGAACGGCTTGAACCAATGAACTGTTATAAGAAATTGATAAATTAACAAAAGACCGAAAAAGCCTTTCAAACTAAATTATCTTCACTTCAATGAAAGAAAAAAGACTGCAGTATTCATTTAAAAATTTCATAGTATCTGTAACGAAATTCTTTTTTAAAAACTTTCCACGTGTTCCGAAATTTCCCAACCCAACCTTTAAATCAAATCAAGGGAAAATATATCAAAAACCAACACAAAACCTGGGAATAGAGGTCATAATTCTAAAACGGAACGATTTAATTCGCAGCAGCTTTCTTTAAACCTTTGGCTTTAGTCCAAAAAGTATTGTCGATTGAACTGATGCCTCTAGGGATGTGACTAAATTATTGGAAAGGTATTTGAGACGGTTCGTTGGTATTATGATATCGATTCCTGAGTTTTACTGGTCGATAAAGGCTTCACGGGCTCGTCTCTAGACAGATGCCGTACATTGGGACCACGGATCAAATGTCTCGGTTTATCTGTGGAAAATAGTTTTAAATAGCACCCTTTTTCACTTTGCTAGTCTTTACTTTATCCTGTTTCTTTCAATACAAACAAAGTTCTAAATTTGGATTATTGTTAATATGTATGTATTGTTATCTCTTACAAATTGATCTTTTTAAAGCTAATTAGTTAGTTACACTTTATATAAACTATAAAAATAAACGTAAATTATAAGTGAAAATTCATCAAAGATACACTTCGAAAATACACATACAATAAAGAGCTCAATAAAGTAAATGAATGATTAAAGCAATTAAACAAAATAACTACCGTTCTCTTCTCGAGGCACAAATCAATAATTTTACATTAAATAAGTGAAGGAATAAGGAAAACACTACGCCATCGCGTTGGAGACACGCCCGCCTTCGACGAAACTAAATGATCTCGAATTTTCTGAATATAATTCGTACGATTTTCGCCAAATGCCCGCGAAAATACCTTCGGAATATTCTAGCGTACGTTCTCTAGTACGAAATATCGTACGTGAAATGTGCACTGCCTTTTACAAATAGATTCACGCTTATAAACTTTAAAATAGAGCTTGAAAGATGGGTAAATGAAATTTAATTTATTTTTTTCAACGCTTCGAAATGGAGATAGATAAACAATGCTATCGTAAATAATAATTATCATTAACAAAATCTTCACAACAAAATTGTCCAAAAGTAGACCAGATTATTTCAACAGAAATATTTTTACCTACTTTTTATTTTGTTATCATTCATTCATTTTTTAATATTCTCTAATTTATAAAAAAAAATATTCTTCTGCCAGGAGCTTCAGTCCGTGTTTTCAAAGGATAAAAAGTATCCTATGTATTATTCCAGACCATAACCTACCCCTGTCTCAAATTTCATCCCAATACTCTCAGTCATTTTAGCGTGATTGAGTAACAAACTCACAAACATTCGCATTTATAATATTACCACAGTACTCATAGTGATTTAATGGTTACTTAACCCAGTCTTTAGGAATTGTTTTCGATACAAAATCACCAAGGAAAAGTTTAAGTAATCATTCAATGTCTCCGAGTGTGGTAATTAGTAAGATAAGATAACAAACCATTAAGTTAAGTTCTTCATTATTCCAAAACAGTACCAACTAAAGCCTTACTAGGTACCAGGAGTACATAATCCGCCATCAAGTGGGGCACACATTAATAATTTCACAATGTACTAGGGAACGGACTCTAAATCTGTGTTAGATGTCACCGTCACTTACACATGGTGCACCGTACCACTGAGTAGTCTGACGTTCAACAGATGGTACGTACTGGACTGAAACCCTGAAACTAGATTTGCGGTTTATAACCTGCTTGAATAACGGTATCACTTCTTTTAGATGTTTTATAGATAGATTCGACGTGTAGCTGGTTCAATTCCCGCATTGAATAAGTCTTTGTGTGATACGTAAATTGTTGTTTCGGGTCTGGGTGTCATGTGTATGAGAAAATGTATGTTTGTAAACGCACCCACGAAACAGGGGGAAATATTAATGTGGGATCAACGCTTTTATGTTGCTAAAAATAGATATTTGTATAGAAATATGTAAGCTGAAGAAAATTACAATATGTGCATAATACGTGAATATATTTTTTATTTTATTTTTTTTGGTTTTTGGAACAAAAAATGTCTACCACGAAACACTCTCTGGATAGCTACACACTACACACATAACCAATTTTACTACATTCGCTTAAAAGACTTAAAAATAAAAAAGACCAAAACAAAATATTCCAAAAATCTCAAACGCCTCTCGAATATGCAAGACTTTAATTTAAATTTCGTTGAATATTTTCTGGAAATCCTCGCACAACACACTGCAGTACAACGCGTGTTCAAGCCGATTTCCTTGTGGCGTGTGCTTGAATATTGTTCTCCCAGTCTTCGTTGGACTGCACTGAATAAAAGATCGGCCTTAATTAGAGCACATCCACCTTTTTGTTTTTACTCCCAGACGGATATTGCAGCTCTCTTGTTTGTTACCTTTCTTTGAGAATGGGTAATTCTAAATGAGTTTTTTTTTAAGTTGGTGTGTCAATTAAGAGATCTTAAAATTAGGTACTAAGTAGTGGTTAAATAGAAATCCTTTAAAGAGACCAGTCGTTCACCCAGTTCTGAATTAAGTTTACAAGTCTAAAGAATTTTAAGCATCTATCAAGACTTATCAATACCAATACAAGTCAAAAATACTACCTAAAAGTACACTTATAATGAGTTTACTTTACGTTTACTGATTAGTCGGCTCGAATAAACCAACCAACTGTCAAGTTAAACATAAAGAAAGAGTCTAAATATCTTGGATTTACATTCGTATAAAGTATTAACTGTACACAGCATCATTTCACCAAAATGTGGAAGAAACTCTTATTTAAATGATAATAAACAACCACAAAACGCATTAAGAACTCCGAAAATGTTGAGTTTTCCTCAGAATTCACAAGAATATACGCGCATATTCAAGTGCGCCTTTGAAAAAATTCAGAGGAATGGTGAAGGATATTACAATTTCATTTAACAGGGTCGCGAGACAATACATTAGCTGTAGCCCAAAGCTTATTTACTTGGCCACAAAAACAGTTTGTTCGTGACAGTATCGTGTGTAATTAGTAATTAACACGTACTTCCCACGGTCTTGCCACCCTCACTTCTTGTGATGTTGTGTGTTAATAAATTAATACGCATTATTTTGACGCTAGTTTTTCATAATAAAGTGTATGTGTACTCCAATTAGGATGCTTTATTTATTCAGACAAGGAATACACACGACAAACTTCGTTTCGCCTCATATATTTTTTTCTTACCTTTCAAATCTGCCCTGGAATTCTATAAATAATTATAATTAATTTAAGACCAAAATTAGCCAAATCAGTTCAGCCGTTCTCGAGTTTTAGCGAAACTAACGAACAGCAATTGTTTTTTATATATATAGATATATATTAAACCTAGTAAAGACAATAAGGTAGAATATTGAAACAAGCGACAATGTGACGACAAACCCCACTGTGCACAACACAGTCAGCTTTCAGAAATAATACAAATCGCTCTCAGGTAGTCCATTTCTACAAAGTTCAAAGGCTAGTTTCAGACAGACAAAGTCTTTAACGAACACCAAGCCCTAAGACCACAACTTAGCCAACTAACTAACAAGTTATCTAATGCCGCTGAAGCGGGTTCAGCAACAGTGTACAATTATAAGTTCGGTCCAAAGATATCTAAGTCGTTTCAGTTTAGAGTTTCAAATCCAGTGCTGCAGCGCTGCAAGTAGAAAAGCGATGTGGCCGAACTTCCTAGACCGAATTGATCGCGAAAGACTGCTCCGAAATTGAATTTCGTCCAAATCTCAATATCGGATAATCGGCTCAGGCAAACGTGTCGGCTTGAATGCAATCCCGACGCCACTCCGCCTAGATTTGCTACTTCACACGTCTACTATCTATCTCCGCGAACTGCGATAGGAATAAACTCGTGGAATTCATAAATAATTTATTTGTTTTCGTCCAAACTTGGTTTGGGCACTGATCTGTACATTTAGTATTCTGAAAAGTAGAACACTGTCGTTAATCTTTAGCGACGACAAACATTAAAAAAAACTCTATAAATCGCGACCACTCTCTAAATCACAAAGCATTAAGATTTAACATACACTATCCACCAAAAAGACGTCATGTAACATTACAAATAAACCACAAATAAATGGTCGGAACATGTTGCCGAAGCTCTAGTAACAAGTCACTTAGAAGCTACTTATCATATTGTCACAAGCCTTATTAAGTAGCACAGCATAAAAGGCACTCGGCCAACTTGCATGATGAATGGTAAGCCCCACAACGATGTATGAAAACGTTTCGACATATTTCTACAATATCTAACAATTGTGGCTGGCTGGCAGCCACATGCACCCACTGTGCAAAATTTCCGTTCTACGCCAAGCAAAAGCAATTTCCTTGGACTGTTTGTTCTCTATCTATCACGTTTCTTGCCGTGTAGTGACAAAGACGGCTTTGTTCTCAATGGCCAGTGTCGTGTGCCAGTAAATTGTCGAAACCATGTTTTATGAAGCGGAGTTTAAATTCAGATAAACGGGTCGAAGTTTTTGTTACTTTTGTTCGAAATATTTTTGTATGTAAAATAGAAATTAATATTGATTTTTTAGATTCTGAAGTTTAATTTACTCATGTAGCTGAATTATTTTATTGAATTAGTTTAATATCATTTTGCTTACCAAACAGTTAGGTAAATAATTGCCCTAAGTTTGTACTTAGGGCAATAAGAAAGTAGTTGTCTACTGACTTTAGAGTAAATATGGTACAAATAGAATATAGTAGTAATATGATTTGTCACAGGACACGCTGATCACTAATAAGGATAACTGATGTGTTAGTTTATAAGTTAGATAAATGTAAGTTAATGTATAGTTTTCAGCAATAAAGGCTTAATAAAAAAAAAAAAAAAAAAGTAATATGATTAAATAAGGTTGTAAAATGTTGAGTAGTAGTAGAGTAGTTGAGATAATGCATTGTTTGAGATTTTTTTTAACTTGGGTTTTAAAATAACCTATCTAAACAAAAACAAACATATGTACGTAGGTACTAAAATTTTAGAATTCCAATTCCACAATAAATAAACACAAAACAATAAACCTTTAGAAATAAATCTCAAAAAACCAACATCAGCAATAACCGTATAAATTCATTCGTTTAATAAAAAGCGCGGGATATCTTAGAAAAACCGTTGAGAAATGGCGCGAAAAGTTTTGCACAATGCACGCGACGGCGACACGTCGAGATCAAACCAGAGACATTATTCTCCGAGATATAAAATGTCAAGATGAATTTACCACAGACTGCGAATAGTTAATTATTCTCTTTAGTAGTAGGTACGGCGTGCGATTAAAGGATATTTGCATGTTTAATAGACTAATTTATCTATATAATAGTAGACTACTATAAGTTATGAACTATTATTAAGGGTGGCCTTTCATTACAGAAAATAACTAAGTAGGATCCCGTTTTGGATATTTGCGGCCATTCTATTTAATAATGGTACCTATTTAATTTATATCGTCGATTTATACTACACTTATTGTTATTTTAACCTACAAGTAACCTTCAAAAAAGCCATATTTTTAAATGACGGGAGGAAACCTTCGAAAGGCTCCTAGCATATGGGGATAAAAGACTAAGGATTGAAGGATTTTTACCTCACTAAAACCACCACGGTGGCCACCATTAACACCTGTAAAGGCACCGAGTCTTCTTGATAGACCTGCTCCAGAGTCCCAAGTGCAACGCCTGTTACGGCGTATTTATCCCTAAGGTACCTCCAAAAAAACCTAAGAGCATCTACAACTATCTACATATTGACATTAATCTAATAGTATGGTTCGCCAAAAATATTTGTTCAAAACAAATCAAATTCAAGAAACATTATACAAATCCCTATTTCAAAACACAGCAATCCATCTTGTCAACAATACAACATTACCCTTCTCTAATAGTAATACAATGCATTTAATTCCCAAAGAAACTTTCACTGTCTAAGCTGACCCATTTCATTTCATTATTCCCTCACGATGAACTAAATTCGTAGGGTTGGGCCCGACAGATATTTATGGGATCTTCAATTGGTCTATATCGGGGTTGTTATCGTTTAATCTTAGCTCAGTACCTCTATCATGAGTTTGAAGCTATAGTATTTGTCGGTAGTCGCTAGCGACGACGTAATTTTTTTGTATAGCAAATTTTAGTTCCAAATTTGACCGGTAGAGGCGTTGTAAAATTTCACATTCAAAAAATTTTGGTCGTCGCTATCGCTATTGTTTTAAACTCATTGTAGAGGTACAGAATATACTTTTAAACGCTACGTAATATTTCATTAGTTTTGATTTACTTGTCATTTTAGTAGCGTTCAAATCATTTTGTTTTCAATGTAAACAATACAGATTTTCGAATAGCTATTATCGAAGGAAAATAATTTATATTTAAAGCTCCAATTATTAATTACAATTTCATAATTAAAACAACAATATCGGGAGTTTAGTTGATATGTTTTGTTGAAATACTTTTCATTAAACAGTTCACAATAATTCATTTTAACTGTTTCCACGAATGATTCAAAAATCAATTGGGAATAGGCTCGCATAATTCTTAAAGTTTCCACAATTGCTGCTACCTACTTGTAATATTTCACGGCCCTCCGAAACACTGATAGGCCGAAACTTGGTACCGATATCAAACACCTGACTTTTGCCAACTCCCCCTTGTAACCACAAAATGTTCTTTCCGAGAATTCAAATGCCCTCCCTCAAATAATGAGACGCATTGCGGTAGCCAGTGAACACAGCGTGGGTTTGGTCGCTCAGTATTCGAAAAATCCTCTCAGACAAAACAAAAATACAGGTGAGTACACATTTTCACAATCAATGAAATTTTCAATCTCCACCCGCTCAACGTTTTCTGTTTAAAATCCGTATCTTTCCTCGAAGAAGTACGTTGTTTCGAAAGTTGGTTTAGATAAATTGAATTGATTGCATAATTTAAAAATAAAATACACCACACCAAATATTTAGCTTTACTCAAAACTCAAGAACGGCAAATGAAAAAGAATCTGACCGAACAACAAACGGCGATGTCTGTCGGAGTGAGGCAACTAGATTAAATTACGAATAACTCTAATTTTAGCATCAGATAATCATAATATATGAATATAGTGACGTAACAATGTTGCAACGGAATGTATATACATAAATGGTTTAATATAAAGGGTTTTGACCCACTCAGTGCACGTATTTTATATGTTGAAAATATGCCAACGGAAAACCCTTTTCCTCACGAACTCAGAAATATTTTCTTTCCTATACCAAGCGCACCCGCACTTGCTACATAAAATTTATAGTAAGTTCATAATTTAGGAAGTGCGGCCGCTCGCGGCTGTATTGTACACAAGTCATTTACGAGCGTTTTCACGGCATCTGAAGTGTCAAACGCACGTCGTTGATATTCATGGCAGCGGTTGGCACGCGACGCACGTTCCCGCGACATAATCCGAAGTTCCCGGCTCTAGCCCGATAATATCAAGCCACATGGAGCCACAGATTGCCGTCGTTCAATTTCGTCGTGTTCCTTAGGTACGCATATTTTTTACGATTCCACGTACGGAACTATACCGTCGTATCATCGAGATGTATGACTTAGTTTACGAGATTTATGTGCTAACTTGATAGTGCCGGATGGAGGTGTGCCTTCTATGTAAATATATCTGAATTATTTGAAGGAAAAATAAAGGATAAGCAGCTGACAATCCTGGTATGGAACTTTTTATTGAACGTGGCGAGGAATATTGCTCATGAAGCCTTTAGCATGGCTTGAAACTAGTCGAGTTCCTCATCAAACAGTTACGTGAGTAAGCCGATAACATAAAAATTGATTTAGTATGTCTCACGAAAGTTATAATAAAATTATTTGCATCGATTTATTATTGAAGGCTGTAGGCGTTGCCTTGGCCTGTGAAACCGCAAATTAATGTAAACCACGTTTCATTATACTAAGAGCTCATAAGTTGAGCTGCACCCACGCACGTTATGTTAATGTTGGGAACTTTACCTGCACTATTTGAATGAGAAACTAAAACAAGGCGCCGTGCGAACCGTGTACAAGTTTTGACTTACAAGATTTAATTAGTGGAACAGAATATTTCTTGGCAATGCACTAGACGGGATAAACTTAGACATAAATAAAATATATACATGTTGTATTTAGTAAATTAAATATGTTAAACTAAACGTAAAGCTTATCTATAGTGTAACTTATTTTTACAACAATATAATACTTATAATTTATTAAGTCACGCGGCAAGCGCAATATTGCCCGTATTGTATAGGGCCTATTCCTAAATATAAATTACAATTTTTAATCCCTAACCCACAACAAAAATAAAACATAAATCAATCTACCTCTTATTCCCAAAATAATTAAAATTGCAAGACAGCATTGTGTACAAATTAAGGTTGGAATTAAATTTCGAATCCTAATCCGATATCGTTCGGTACGGGATCGCACCTTTAATAGAAATGGGTGTAAAATTAAATTTCGTTGGCGTGACAGGATTTGTCGTGGACGCACTGGTACCGTGGAAAATTACCTAATTTCACATTCAGCCCGGCTTGCTTACTTAATTTAATATTCTAATCACAACATTACTTGAATCTGCTGTTGCTATCGTTTGTTTGTTTCGGACACTGAATGAAGCAATTGCCCTCACGATTGTCGTTGGTCATGGCAATCTTTTTCTGAATTAGTCGACTCCATTAAGCTGGGGTCTGATAAAGGGTTTGCTCCTACAATTTGCATATAATTGAGAGTAATATTGTACCCGTGTAGACCAAACTTTGCAACTGTTATTAGTTGTGAAAACACAGACATAAAAAGATGAACTTTCTATTTATGTTTACTTGGTTTATTTCTCTTTGAAGTTAAGATACGGATTGCGTATGCTCTAGGTAATAATGAACTGACTGACTATTAGGTACCTTGGTACCACTAATCTCCTGCATGATATGTCAAATACCTAGGTACTTCATTTGACATATCATGCAGGAGACTGAGTATGGAATACAACGTCACGCCTTTTATCCCCTGAAGGGTAGGCTGAGGTGCACATTACGGCATCCGCTATTCAATGTACACCCACTTTTCATAATTTGTGTTATAAGTCCCATGTAATAGGGGGTGAGCCTATTGCCATAATATACTGGCCACAGTTCGAGACTCTGTGTTACTACTGAGAAATTTTCGAAAAGCCGAATATGGAATACATACTTTTTATAACATGTTTTGATGAGCAGCATAAATGATAAGAAAAAAATAAGTTGTAAAAAGAACAGTCAAATACTGAACATTTATGAAAACATCTTCTGTCAAAAAGAAAATATCTTCGTTCTAAATCTAAAATTTTAAACGACATCTGAATATCTGCACAAAATGGCCGCACGTGACGTCACGTATCACGTGGATACCACAGAAGATAAAACGAGAGCAGTGCATCGTAATTATTCGTGCCTATCACAATAAAACCCATTTCGGGTTTTATAGACATGTGACACTCTTACGGCATTTTAACTAGAAGCTATTTTAAAAGCCTATTTTCACTTCAGCAAAACTTTTATTTGCTTTTAAGCTGAAAGACTTTCTGTGGTCGAAATAAATTGTAGATTCTACACATAAAGTTAATTTGGAAATATGTGCATTGGAATCTCACTCAACTGCTTAACGCCGCCGTAGTTTGGCAAGACATGCCTAAATAATTTAAAGTTAGTAGTAGTTTTTCCGCTGTAAATTTTTGTTACATATTTATTTAGAATAGACATGATGACGGGACGGCTCGGCCAAATACCAGCTAGATGCGCTCGAACACATTGAAAGGCGTGCCAAGAAGCTCATTAATGATGATGCGCTTGTGGAGGCCCGGCTTCAAAGCCTTGAACACAGGCGCAAGGTCGCAAGCCTTTCCGTTTTTTACCGGATACATTTCGGAGAGTGTGTGGGGGAATTGCACAACTTGATTCCCCCTAGTCCTTTTCATCATCGAACCACAAGACAATCGGCGAGGCGTCACCGCTACATGGTAGATATCCCACCCACTCGCACGAAGCGCTTCGCTTCAAGCTTCCTTGTACGAACTGCTAGGGAGTGGAACTCCTTGCCGGAGTCTGTGTTTCCTGATGGGTATAACCTGGGTGTCTTCAAGGCCCGAGTGAATAGGTTGCTTATGGGCAGACGTGCTCCACCGTAGGCCGCATCATCACTTACCATCAGGTGAGATAGCGGCCAAACGTCGACCCATTAAATGTAAAAAAAAAAATGTAGTCACGTATTTTTGATTTTATGATAGTTAGATAATACTTAGATAAAACAAATCAAAGTTAAAAAGTGGAAGCAAATACGTCAAAATGTACCTAGAAGTGACGTTACGTTACGCGATATTTCAAATCGATATATCATCGACAATATTGGTTTCCTTAAGAAAATATAAAAATACGTGTCTAATATTTAAAAAAATATATATTTATTCTATTATTATTCCCTATTTATTCTTACATTAAAAAATATCATTCTAGAAACAATATTCCTCAAACAAAACACGCAGTTCACGAAGCAACATAATACACACAAAACCAACATGATAATGCACTTTTGATTCGCATAATGATGCCGGCACATCATTAAAAAGGTTTAAATCATCGTCAGTGAGGTCACATGTCATGACGTCACAGCACAGAACCGCAAGGATCGCAATAAATTGCTCGTTATCAGCCCTAATTGCAGAGGAAATGGAATGCGAATTCCAGAATGAATTCGGGACTCAGCAATTAGTCTTAAGACACACCGATTACCGACAATTTGCTCGTGACGAATTTCATTATACGTGGTCTATAGTTATACGCAGATGTTAGATCCTGAGATTAGTTCTGAATCTCTAACGAGTTTGACTAAGGTTTACTTTTGTTCGTTAAGTTTCATTTTTTGGAATAATAGGGGAGGTGACTTATTTTTATTTTAATGTCCGTCTTGTAGATTGTTTTAAAATATTAGACACGTATTTTTTATTTGCTTACGGAAACAAATACTTTCGATTGTAAATATCGCGTAACATCACTTCTACTAGGTACATTTTATACGTAGAAATTACGTATTTGCTCCCACTTCTAAACTTTGATTCGTTTTATCTAAGTATTGTTATCTTATCTATATATGACAATTTTCATACCTCGTCATCATTAGTAGTTGGATAACTTATTACGATTTGATGATAGTTTAATTCAGGTTCCAAATTGTAATAAACAACCTTAAAGTCAGTACTAATTAGGTCCTTTATGTAACAGCATAAAATGCTCTTCAAAGACGGAGTAATTTACCGGACTTCCTACATCTAATCTAGTTCAGACTAGCGTACTTAACGAGGTAGAAGGAGTCAAGTGCTCTTTACGTAAGTACCATAATTAGTACGCAACGAGAACTGCGTAATATCTCAGATGGAACAACTTGCGATGTGAAATATAATCTTATCTCCCGGCTACATCTGCTGTATGAAATATCTGCAAAATTCCACGATGATGACTACTATTAATTTGGTAGAAAGTAATCTTCGGGTCCATCTCACAAATGAGATATGATGAAATTGCGTATTGATTCTGTTGTCCCTCTGAGTCCCTTTCCAGTATTAATGAAAACTGTCATAGGCTACCTTCTTAAAAAAATTACGAGTTCCTGGTATTTGTGATTACAATATTATGAATTCGCGAAGGTTCTACGTCGTTCGTAATTGAAATATTGATTAAAATACGTTTAAGATGGAAAGGGACGATAACATTAGTGGAAAAGGCTCTCAGAATGTGAAAGCGACAGAAAGTAATGATGTAGGCAGTAGGAGTATCACATTCACATCGTAACACATCCCTCTCAAGATGGAAAGAGACGCAATCATCAAAAGGGAACTAAATGCCACTTAGACACGGACTTCGTAGCCCTTTGACACGTTATTGACACGATAATACAAACAGACACTTGAGAACATCAAACATTGCCATAATCTTGCCAGTTCAGGGTTCTGTTATTCGGAGCAAAAAATGAAAGATAATATTGCAAGCCCCTTTTAGGGTACTTCGACTTTATATACCGGGTTGTAAAAGGGTATGATAAAGAACTTAAAAGTACTCTGTGGAAATTGAAAACTGAATTTGACAGATACAGGGCCTGTTTCACAATGTCTGGATAGCCGCTATGTCCCAGATAAATTTGAATTAAGAACGTAATTTGTATGAACTATCTGTCATATAAGTTTATCGGGCACTTATATGAAGGTGGTGAAACAGGCACACAACTTAGATACCTCTTCACATATCATATTTACTTAATTGTTATGAATATTTAAAAGACCAATATAATGAAATTAACTAATCAAATCGTTCCCTTTATCTCTCATACCCTATACATTCTATACTGACATATTTACAATTTGCCTCCAAAACCAAATTCAATTTCTCTGGCTCCTTGCAATGACATCGCCATACCCGATAAATGATAGATGATAACCGGCAAACAAACGGGGCGTCATTGTTCGACCTTCGTTGTAAAGCTCGGGTTTTGTCGATAGGGCACGGAGCCGATGGGAATCCATTCTTTCATCAGCTTCATCTCATAGCCGACGAGCATGAACGACCCGTTAGAATTTAAGTGTAGTTTTGCCTAGATCGAAACGGTTTAATGATTCCATATTATGTTTGGATGATGGAAATGAGTTTGAATGAGCTGCTCGTACTTTTATATTTGTGTAACATGACTTCGCCAAAAACATAATTACAGTAGAACTCCAATTATCCGAACTCCGACTATCCGAATCGCCGATTATCCGAATCACAAAATATGTCCAAAAAAGTCTAAGTGCGCTATTATTCTCCCCCCCGCGAAGCCAGTGTTTGCGCGTCAAGTCTTAACTTGACTTGTCTTAACTTGCCGTTGTGCCTACACTGACTTCCCCCCGCAATTTAATTCAATAAAAAAATAGTGCAATATCAAAACGTAGCTTTTATTCTCTTCAATGGCATTTTTTTTTAAAATCCGATTATCCGAATATTTGATTATCCGAATGGGTCCCGGTCCCCATTAATTCGGATAATTGGAGTTCTACTGTATTTATTATCGAGATCCTCAGCCAATGAACTTAGTCTGCGCTCCAGACTCATAACAAATTCTAGCTTAAAATGACTGATGCATTTACTATAATTCAACATTATATTATGTACCAACTATCTTTTTCCAAGTCGGTTTCGTCCGCGTTCCCGTGGAATAATAAGTATCCTATCACCCAAGTCAAGTCATACCCTGTCTGTATACCAAATTTCATCAAAATCCGTTCAGTAGTTTCAGCGTGATTAACGGACAAACATCAAAACAAACAAACTTTCACATTTACCTATAGTGTTTGTTATAAAATCTACCATAAAAATCTTACTCTTGCCCCACCCACTGGTCTATACCCTTTACAAGACACCCAGTAAAGATAATCACGCACTATCCTATACCTTTTACAAGAAACCCAGTAGCCTTAATCAATCACAATCTAACCGACACATTTTCCATTACATTTCCAGATTCGGAACTCGAGGAGCTGGGTGAACAGTTGCCGCGGTACCGGCCAGATTCCATAGCAGCGCTCCGAAGGGCCACCAGGTTCACCGAGCCAGAACTAAAACGTCTCTACAGGGGCTTCAAAGCAGAATGTCCTACTGGTGTCGTGAAAGAAGAAACCTTTAAGCTAATCTACTCGCAATTCTTCCCGCAAGGAGGTAAGTTGTGAGGGATTTTTATACTATGTAGGTATTATCAGTAGCCATGAAGTGGGACATATTATGATGATGAAGGTCATCGTAATATTATGGTAAGTACACCTAAAACACCAGAGTCATTAACATGGGTCGGCTCGGTCAACACCGGTCAAGCACGGCCCCAGCTCAAGGTCAAGCAGGTGTGGTAAGTGTAAAAACTGAATGTATATCTATTCCTATGAGCTGCGGACTGCCTAGCGGGTTACCGGGGCTCCGGCTCGAAAAGCAGGAGTAGAAACGGGGTGGTTTTTAGTCAGTAAGAGTCGGACACTTCCAGTCTCGCCTCGCCAAAGACGAGAGAAGCCATTGGATCATTTTCCTCCCTGGAAAAAAATATTCCTATAGTCACATGGATTTCCCAGTAAAAAAGAAAACATTGTATTTCGTAAGTATACCCAAGTTCGTAGGTACATGGAAACTGCCACGTGATGTAAAGAAACATCTGGAAACAACGCCTACAATAATGCGGCCTACATCAAGTGCCTCTCAACGGAAAATTCCAAAGATCTGAAGGCCGATGTAAAGTTACTTGTAGATATTTCAAGTTATTCACAGAAAATGAAAGCTTATAATTGTTTAGTTACTTATTAATGAAAGTAAGTACAGTTTAATTAACTCCCTTGAGATCTAAACAAAATAATGAACTAAGTTTGGTTAAATTAAATTAACAATTAAGTATATTAAGTAGTTGCCAGAAAGTAAATCTGGCATCTATCAACAGCCAAATTACAACTAGTAACTGTTATTAATTAGTTTTGAAGAAATTAATTTCACGTACGGGTCTCGAACCTACGTCAGCTGACTAGCCCTACCACGTACCATCAGATACACAACACACCAAAGGCCCTGTCCAACTAAACTACCCTGTTTAATCGTGTAACACTCATATACACCCAAACAGACTTGTGGCGCCATCTATTAGAATACTTTCGTATCATCGCTTTCAATGATTCAAAGTTTTACAGCATTCTTGAACACAAAGTAAGCAAACAAGTGGGCACATATGTACTAGCAAAATGTTATTTTTCTATTGCAACCAAAAAACTAAACTTAATAAACTTTATCATTGTGAAAAGGTAAGTTTACCGACTCTTATTCAAACATTTTCTTAAACATTTCTTCTTCTCCATCGTACACTTTTGGCAGAGTGGTCGTGGTTGCTTCGATGATATTAGGAGACTACGTCGGTACGTCTTAAACATAGCCCCACTTTTGTATTTTCTCCTGTGTTGTGGGTGCGTTTACAAACAAATTACACCCAGACCTGGACCAATTTGTGGATCACACAAAGAGTTCTTCCGTGCGGGAATCAAACCAGTGACACGTTGCACGAGAGCCAGTTACCCAGACACCGCGCCTACTTTGCTGACGACCAGTGTAAAATGTAACCAAAGTGTAGCAATAGGTATGTATAAGTAACTGTACAAACACCATTGACAAAAACAGTTTTAGCATCACCTCCCTAACACAGAATCACACATTAACTTCAACAAAGATTTCAACAATAAAACAAGAGACGGAGGTAAAATAAACATCAATATTCTCCTCATATAGATACAGGTAACCACGTACATACATACAAATAAACAATAGGAAAAGTGTGTCGTTTTATTTACCCTTTCTCCCATCCTTGGAGCCCTGACGAGAGTGAACGAACGCGGAAAGCTTACATAGGTACTTCGGTACCTACAGCTATCATCCTGCGAGCCCCTCTGAGGCAGGTAAGTGGATCTTAGTTATATGTTAGTTGTTTTTCATTGAATTAGGGAAGTTGCTAGGAATATCCATTTTAACATTTTCATTTATTTTTATTATGTTATCGGTTTACTCACGTAACTGTTTGACGAGAAACTATAACAGCGCGACAGTTGCCGCGTCCTGTGTCGTGGAATGCTGTTCATGAATATGAGTCTCTAGCATGGTTTGTAACTAGTTGAATTCTTCATCAAACAGTTACATGAGTTAGCCAATAACATCATAATAAATTGTCATTTTGATAGGTTAGCCGAAATTAGTAGTTTTCTTAAAATTATTCTAAAACAATGGAAATTTCAAAATTCGGTTCCGTTTTTCTAACTATTAGTTTTAAAGAGATTGGCAAATATTTTTAGTAAAGTCGTTAGGTAAATGGGTTTAGATAGCTATAAAGATTAATCAAACAAAATCCTATTCAGTTGAAACATGTAAGAAAAATGTAACCCTTAAAAAAATCTGTTCCCCGCTAAAATATGAGCCACAAGCAAAAAATCTCGCATATTTTCACACAACATAACCGGCGCTACGCACTTTACAACCACCGTTTATCACACAAAAACTACCCAACAGAATAAACGCCAAAGTTTACGTGAAGAATGTTAATAAAGTATACCGACCGTAGTAAAGGAATAAAATGGCGACATGAAAAACGCATCACATAATCATATAATCCCATCATGTTGAGTGGTCCGCATACTACTTTACATCTGCGCAAATTGTCCACGGGGCCCTAAGCTCGCGAACTTAGGAGCTCTATGAATATATATTTTATCACGACAGACATAAAGTACTGTTTGCAATATTTGGACAACACGAGAAATGTGCCTATTGCGAATGTGATTTCGCACGTGAATATATTGACCGATATTCTGAATACTACTTACATGGAAGTTTCTAATGGAACTGTATTTAAAATTAAAACATAAAATGTAAAACGATTCGAATTTCCATCAGCTTTAGTTTATTTTTCATATCATAACGTGATATCGTGCTTCGATAAAAACGTACCTATTGGGAGCAAAATAATTTCTTTCTTTCAGAACTGAATTTCGCGCAATACACAGTAATTGCACTCTCAACTGCACGAATGCTTCGCTATCGGTAATGGGCTCGGAATAAATACCGAGCGAGGCAGTTTTAAATAATAACGCTACAGCTATATCGTTGAAAACAAAACTCGTGCACGTGTAAAATATTTCCAATACAGTGGAATCCATTGAATTCAATACCGGATAAAATAATGCCAATCATAATAAAACGTCAGGCACGAACTGGGAAAACTTCAATTACCATTATCAGGTACGAAAGAAATCATTCAGTGCTAGCACTTGGCCCAAATGGAACAGAGATAAAACAGACAGTCGTATAGCTAATCCATTCCCAAGATCTGCCATTAACGGACAATGCGACATCTAACAGATCGTTAAGAAACAATTCTATCCCAACTTAACTGATCAAGACTTTGGAACAATCAAGTGCAAATTGTTCTGAATAAAATCGAATAGTAATGAAGCCAATGAATGGGGTGAAAGGGGACTAGATAACAAAGCCAGGGAAAAACCAATCGACATACCACGTAAGCGTTTATTGGCTTACAAATTGAATAGCTGATTGCTCTGCATGCTTTTGCATTTCTAACTAAGAGACGGCAATTATACGGATAATTTAAATGTCTAGCGACTATCTTGATCTAATAACGTTTTAACATAGATTGCCTTGAAACTATAGATAGAACCACCATGTTGTAGCACGTAAAACCTTTTTAATACTTTTTTAAGTCAAGTTACTTATTTATTCCATTTAATACTAGATCTTTTATTAATATTTGTTAAAAAAATTATAAGCTTAGTAGAACCTACTTTAAAGGAATCCTTCTATAATATATCTATAGGTACCGAAGTTAATTAATCCCTCTAATTGTCACTATTTACCCGCTCTCATTCAGTGTTTTGTTACAAAGAGACTTACAAGGATTACACCGTAAAGAAACTTACTTTCGACTTAGAACTGCGAGAACCAACCAAGAATGGTATAGTGAATCTGGTTGAAAATGAGTAACCTATAGAATTTTGTGCTCGTTTTTCTCCATAGGAATCTACACTATGTAACAAGCGAAAGCTTTACTTGACGACTGTACCCTTATTACGAGTTTGCTAAAGCTAACGGTTGGTTGATTTTTTCGACCTGGCCAATCAGAACGCCAAACGCGCTCTCGGTTCGACTACTTTAAACGTAAAGAAAACTCGTACTAAGGGTCAGTCTAATCGACAGACTGACATTTTTAAAATTTTAATATTTGCATTGACGTTCAAAAGTGCCTTCTTGGTCTAATTGAAATTAATGATTTTGACTTTACGCCACTGTATTCAAACATACATATATGCATAACTACCTACATAAGTAAGCCAATACGCCCACTTCACCAGCAAATGTATGTCATTATGATGTAATGTTAAAAGCAAAAGTGGCAAGCTCGCAGCTCGCAGCTCGTAGTCGCAGCTCACGACTCCGAGTGCATTCAGTACAGTTAACAAGTGCGCTCACTGCACCCCAATGGTAGAACGCGAGGAATAACAATCACCTTTTGTATGTGCAAGCAGAATGGGGAAACAATTTGCGACTTTCAACCTTTTTTTACTTACCTTTTTGGCTTTTTGTTGAGTTTAATTACGTACAAGTACATACGGCATACAGGCGTTATTGGATTGGAGTGTATACTTTAGTTTCGTTAGCTTAGATAAATACGTAAATATATTATGTTACAATAGGAATGATGACGGGGTATGAAAATTAAAAATCTATTTAGTCCGTCAGTTAGGTAATGAAAAAATATTAGACACGTATTTTTTTTAATTTTGTCATATAAGATAACAATACTTAGATAAAACGAATCAAAGGTTAGTTATGTGTCGTGTTAGTGACGTCACGCGACATTTCAAATCATTACAATATTTTCGAAAGTATTTGTTTTAAAAAAAAAATACATGACTAATATTATAAAATAATCTCAGTTATCTGCCCTTTAATTACGTATTTTGCTGTTAGTCCTAAAATGTTAAAAGTCTCACGTGTTCAAAAAAACACGCAGATATCCTGGTAGGAACTCGTAAACCGCAATACGTACTTATGTGGGTACATATATTAACCACTACCTATATTTATGTATTTAATTAACTACTCAGCTACCTACTATATTTTAACTACTTACAAAAGTGTGGGTACCCTTAAGTCATTGACTGCCAATAGAAAATTGTTGAAGGCAAATCCTCCGCTAACGTCGGTCACCGGTGACCACCACGGCGTTCAATGTGTTAAAGCTAAATAACTGTACCTACTTCTACTTATCTCTATGTTTAAATTATAACTTAATATCTAGGTATTTCTAAGAATTATGATTAACCCAATTTACGCCCTTATGCAATCAAAATTCTACTACCTACGTACAAAAATAGCTCGTACGCGTGTAGACACATTTTTAAACACGAGTTTTTTTGTTTGTTGGCAAGTTTTTTTGCGCAAGCGGCTTTCTGTGCCCCTTGGCCTTAGGTAACACCTGGCGACCGGGTGCCCCGCTCGCCCCGTTGTTAAGTTGTCCCTTACTTTTGCAATCAGATTATTCCAATCTGTGTTAATTGTAATATTGACTGTACAGTTGGTGCACTTAAAATATAGGTAGTATGATTTTGTAGTCATTACTGATAATATCATTAAAACTTAAAACGGGATATTTACCATGACTATTCGTTATGGTGAGTTTCCGATTATTGCTGATCGCAGAAATCAGATTATTATTCCTCGTAATTTAGTTTAAATTTACATTTTCACATTGGTCGAGCGAGCCCTGTAAATAGCGATGATTCTTACCAAAAAAACACCTGATTAATACGTATTACAGGTAATAAAGTCACGTCTTAAAGTTAAAACCAGAATCCGCAACACCACAACTGTTTAAATTGATGATCCCCATTAAAAACGGCAAACAAAAATTCCCATTTAGAAAAAAATAATTTAACATTCGTCCGCATAAAAACGTCAGCATACATTCACCAAAACATTTTTATTTAAATTAAGCCACGTAGCAAATTTAATTCAGGAAAAAAAGTAAAGCTTTCCGCCTACTGGCAATTATTTTCAAACGGCAACAAGGCTTTTATCAGAGTGGGGAAAATTCCACAAATCTGCGATTTTATGACACATTGGTACCGTAGTATACGCAAACTGTTGCGGCAACAATTGTCAATGTCCATAAAACACACATGTTGAAACAAAAAAAAGGATTTAAAGCAGTTAGGTAACGCTTGGCACGTAACTTTAACTGACAGGGCCCACAAAAAAAACGGTTGAAAAAATTGAATACTGCAGCAATGTTCGTATGTACAATGAATGGCATGAATTCCGTGAAAATAAGTGAAATTCCTGTTGTATGTATCTCCTTTATAGGCAGAAATGGAATTAAAAAACCCACATTAATTAGTCTGCTTTTTGACCAGGGCTTGCTTTGTATCTATGCTACGAAAATGAAATGGCTAAGCTCTGAAACGTTACCATTTCTACTGATTCTAAACTATGTAGCTGTGCGCAGATTATGGGCAGCTCGAGTATCGATGTATTAATAGTATAGAAACCATTCATAGAACACATCCTTAGCACGCATCCATAACATGCGTCGTTCGATATAAAAACATAGCTTACCTAAGTCCGTTTTTACCAGTGCTATGCTATGTGTAGGTACCAATGAATATGCACAGCAACGTAGTATAGCACATCTCTATTGGAAAAACCCATAAACCTTTGCCTCGCTAATATCTGACTATAACTATATAACTAGTATATAATACACACAAAAACAGCCACAGCAACTTTCTATTGCTATGGTCTCAAATTCTCAAGTGGCCCACAGGACAATTTGTGCACTAAGACTTAATGTGCGTCCACATTCATTGCAAGTCATTAGTTAGCACCCCTTCAAAAGCCCGCCCGCAGATGGTCAGGCCATCATAACCCCGTCACACGGAGTCATACATAACATATGCTAAATAATGTCAAAAAATACTTAAACATTACATTTCATCATATTTACCTCTGCCTATCCTTCTGAGAAGTAAAAGGCGTAATTTTTATTCAATAAAAAAAAGGAATAACCAACTAAAATGCCAAAGAACCAAGTTATCACGATTTTCTGATGATCTGCAAATCACAATGAAATACAATTATATTTTTCATGACGGGGCATTGATCGCACCTAGATAATTAGCTGTAATATAAAACACGAAAATTTTAAAATATTTATTCCGACCTTTCTAAAGTATTTTAATAATATTTAAAACATGGTCATGCTTGAACTAATACAAGTAACAAACGTGAAACGGAACGCAGAGTCGATAACATCGCCCAACACTAGAAACTTCCGTTGACGTCATTTATCGACATTTCACAACACTAGCGGCGGAACTTCGTTTGTGCAGTTGGCAATATACTGGAAGTCAATTGATTTTCTATTTTTACACTTCTAGAATGTTCCATATATTTCATAGAAGAAGTAACACACATTGGAATCGATTTTATGATTACTAAATTCAAAATAGTATCCTTAGTATCTTTATTTTGACGATTGCGTACTTACTAAACACAACACGACAAGTTAAAATATGTTTTCACAGTATAAAATAAATTATTTCCTTAAATATTAAAATAATCATGTTTAATGTTGAATAAAATAGTAGTATAAATATTTTTAAAGCAAAATATTTTTAAGCGTCTCTGCGCAGAAGCGCGCCATTTCGCCGTTACGAGTGCGCATGTGTTGGCAAACCTGCTTTGCTTCCTCCAAGCCACGACCCGCGATCGGACCGGACGCCATTACCACGCCATCGTACTGTGAATCTGTCAGTAGTGCGTTTTTCTATTGATAATCTTCGGATTTTCCGTAGTGTTATAAGTTCTGTGCTGACGGTTTCTTTTAATACATAAATATCAAAATGTCTGACGAGAAGAAGGTTCGTATCTTGCTATATTGTCAGTGTATTACTCAAAGTCGAAAACAGTGGTTCACCGACATGGCGTTATTAGTAAAATGTGGTTAGCCGATTCAAAGTGGAAAGTGATTCAATATTGTGCCTGTTTACATGTAATCTTCACATAGTTATTTGAAATTTATTTTCCAGGGAGAAAGCGAACACATCAACTTGAAAGTATTAGGGCAAGATAATGCAATTGTGCAGTTCAAAATCAAAAAACACACACCTCTGAGGAAGTTAATGAATGCTTATTGTGATCGAGCGGTAAGTTCATCATCTTTTATTGCTCATGTTCTTTGTTCTAACGGTTAGTGCAATTCCCAATACAAAAGGCATCGGTCACAATAGAAGTGGCGTCTTTAGTCTACATGCCATGTTTGAGTAGGTAGAATCTAATCTATAGTGAAGCAAACCCTCATGGAAAGAAGCTTTCTCCGAACTAATGATGATATATCAAATTATAGAATATCAGTTTGTCCCTCTCATGAACCTCATGTAAAATCATAGAAGTTCTACACACTTTCGCCAAATTTTATGTTTTACCCTCATTGAATAGGTTATATGGCGTAAATCTAGTTTAAAACTGATTAAACATAATACTCATTTACTGAGAAAAAGTGTAAATAATTGTTTTTGTAAACATGTTAAATAGAGATCAATGACCTTGCAACTTGGTATCCCCATAAACCTATGTGAATGCATAGCTGTATCTTTTTAATTATACTTCTAACCAATGCCAAAAGAAATTAAGTATAGACACCCAATAAGACATAGTTTATATAACAGTACATCTATGTCAAATTGGAACATTAAAAGGTGCTTTGGAATAGGAAATGCAGGAATAGTAACATTCTCTTATAGGGATCTTATTACTTATCTTAGTACTCAGTACTTAGGATCTGCTAATCTTCACTACGCTACTACAATATTGCATTCATTGTTAACTTATTTGTGGAAAATAATACAGCTATCTGCTTGAGCGAACATCTTTCAAAGAAAAAGCTTAGGTTTGTAATAAGCTGTATAGTCCATGACATTTAAATGACTTTATATTAGCTGAAGGATATTTGATATTTAGAAAATATAACATACAAGTTTTATTTTTTATGTTTATAAGTTAATAATTTAAAAGGTCATTGTCAACATGCTTTACAACTAAGTTATCTATTAGTTCTTAGTTTGTTCCATACAGCTTACATATCAGATCTAAAAAAAATCATAGATTCTTGTCAGAAAATTACCTTAAATTGTATAAAAACACAAATTCAGGTCAATTACAATATAATCTAGATTGACCTTGGAATTATTTATCTTATAGATGAAAAATAAATTTCACAATATTATGCAATTTCCTCATTCAATACCCGTGTCATTGTTTTTCTGAAAATATGAAATCTCTTTACAGGGCCTATCAATGCAAGTAGTGCGGTTCCGATTTGATGGTCAACCAATCAATGAAAACGACACGCCTACATCACTGGAGATGGAAGAAGGAGACACAATAGAGGTTTATCAGCAGCAGACTGGTGGAGCACCATTAGTGTAAACTTATCTTAAGGAACTGTCCAATTCCCATGGGAAGAACGCTATGGTGAACCCATCTCAACTTTAACATTAAGTTAATTTTAAATAAAACGATGCAAGTATAAAACGTAACTTTTGAGATACACAATAGCGTAGCCGAGCTTTTGTATACCTTAGCATTGTGTATCTTAAAAACAGTAGTACTGTATACTCTATTTAATTAAGGAGAAATTTGAGGTAAACCAAATGTTCTAGGTAACTTCAATAATTATTCCATTGTGATAATTTTTTAGTTGACACCGTTTCAGATCAGCTCTTAATTTTTTTTTTTAAGTGTGGCCAAAAAAATGACACTTGCAAGCTGTATGTGGTAAATAATTTATTGGACATAGGTCCAACCCAATTGTCAAGTCTGTAACCACTATGTAATATCTGAAATAAAGTAAACTTGAAAACCTTTCAGTTTTATTTATTGATATCAGTCCTCATTGCTACCCAATTTCATGTATTTTGTACCACCTACACATCAACTTTTACTACATACACAAACACAAAACACATTTTATTAAACTAAAACTGCTGTGGTTGGTATTTCCTATTTTGATTATCCAGCTCAGTGAAATAAAACAATGTTTTTAGATAATAAAACGATTTTATTGTAACACTAAAACCAATACCTATCTCAACACAACTATAGATACAATCTACATTCAGGTCAAATCTACATTGTAATCTTCTGAATCACCTGCATATCATAGGTAGGATATACATACCTACATATCTGGATTTTCCTCATTTTAGAATCTTAGGTCACCTTTATAAATACATGATGAGTCATCTGTTCAAAGGTCGCCCTTGCTATAACATGCATACCAGTAGGACTAAACGTGCTGAATTCATTCATTTACCTACTAGCCCTGAAAAAAGTAATAAGTTAGTAGGTGTACTACTGAACAAAATCTTCGAATTTATTTAGATGCAGTCTCATGGTAAGTAAATCTCAGACCCTATCTCCAACTCGTTTCAATAACCTATCTATCTGTAGATTTGCCTACTAGATCACACCAAGTGACAAGTAAGTATAATTTCTCAATGTACCTAACCGGTCTGCATTAATTCTGATGCTTTTTCAAACATTAGGTAAGTAGGTTGTCACAGGGACCTGGAAAACCTGGATCACTTTTCTATTTTTTATACGATTTCAACAGGACTTGACGTTATAATAACACGACTGGCAATAAGTGGTATTTCAATATGTACACGCACATCTACTGCCCCTTTATCAGACAAAATAACGCGTGATGTCGATTGTTTCATCCATGGGGTAGGGTATTTTTCCATTAGGGATTTGCTATGTACCTCTTATGCGACGCAAAGTACCTAGCAGTTCGAGGATGATGCACAGCTCGAGTATGCGATGTATCGATAGTACAGAAGCCATCTATAGCACGCATCTTTTCATATAAAAACCTAGCTTAGCTGAGTCCGTTTCCACCAATCCTTAGCTATGTGTTCCAATAAATATATATTTAGTGGAAGCCAAACGCATCTACAGCAACGTAGCATAGTAGGTACATCTCTGTGGCAAACACCATACAAAATATGTTAGAGTATTCTTCACTTAAACTTAACATGTTCTAAAATATAGGTAGTAAGTAGATAACTTTATTTCAACGGTGTTCTTTCTTTTCCAGCAAACACCGCCCAGTACGCGCATTTCGTTTTCAACACACTGGACCAAGATAGAAGTGGCCTGTTAAGTTTTGAGGTAAAATACTAACGAGATAACACTTATCTAATCAAATAAAGATTTCATTAATCACGCTTTTAACAACAATTTATTTAAATTAACAGGAGTTTGTAACCGGCTTATCAATACTATCGAGAGGGACCTTAGAAGAAAAGTTACGATGGACATTTTCCCTGTATGACATCAATGGGGATGGGTGTATCACCAAGGACGAAATGACGGAGATTGTCACCGCCATTTATGATCTAATGGGGAAGATAGTGGAGCCAATGTTGGAAGACGATGTGATACGAGAGAAGGTTGAAAGACTGTTTCAGGTGAGGATTTTTAAAATATCTCTATCTAGTAAAAGTCAGTTATGGCCAAAATTCTCTCAAAAAATCTCACAATACTCTGAAAGAATCTTGTTTTTCTACATGAATTTCTGTACCTATATAGATGTAGTTATTACTATTATAAGTACTAATGAGAATTCACAAACACACCAGTCTGAAACTAGCAGTTTTTATCGGTATGAATATGATATGAATCTATGTGATTTATCTTTCCAGAAAATGGACTTGAACCGCGACGGAGTGCTGACACTAGATGAGTTTCTTGATTGCTGTCTCCGCGACGAAGACATCTCGAGGTCGATGGGCGTATTCGACAGCAACTTCTGACGGCCTGCGGTCGGCGCGCGCGCTTCCACGTGCCGCGTCCCCTGACACCACGCTCTATCTCCCACTACGTCATTTTGTACATAACGATGAACCTGCAATTCTTCATCAGCCAATTGATACGTACGCAAATAATGAATGTAGTTAGGAAAACGAATGTTAGTAGTGCGGTATTATAGCACTTGGTGTCATAGATTTTGTGTAACCAATCAAATGGCCACCCCTATAATTGTTATTACCAGACCAATTTAAGAATGACGTAAAGAAAGATACACGCTGTATCTTTGATTGAATTACGATGTTATTGTAAAAAGAAATGCCTTATTTATAAGAAGCTTTAGCGAAGAAATAACTGGATTCATAGAAATGACGCCAGTTGCTATGTATGTAACAAGAAATGTGGACTTGTTTTGTATGTAATTGATGTGACATCAAGAAGGAATGATGTGCGGCTTATTTTGTACTAATAATTATGTTAGGACCTTTACTAATTTAGTAGAATTAAGTGTCCAGTTAAGAACTTGTTATAATTCCAATATAATTATAGTTTTATCGTATATTCTAGCGGTATTCTTGTCTTCTATGGGCAATTTGTTAGACCCTCGCTAGTTTAGTCAGCTCTAACTGGCTTTGTATCTTAACATTCCTCTGACCGGGCTAACAATGCCGCCTGCACTATTGCAAGCCTTTTTCATTTAATTTATTCCCTGAGAATATAGAAAACCCATTCTTCTTACATAGTTGAATAGTTCTTAAACCCGAATTGCCACTATAAAATCTATTCTATGAATATTTTAATAGATGTATTACACAAGATTTTAATAGTTCTACTTTAACCAAGGCATTCTACCTATTAGAAAAAAATCTAAGATAATCTAAATCTAAAATACCTACCTATAGTATTTTATCTAAAGATCTCTATTTCAAATGGTAGTTTTACGTGAATATCACTGATAATAATTAAATTTAAAACTACATATTTTAAAGCTGTTCAACTAGATATAGAAATTTCTTCTTGTAATGTGGATCAAACATCATAATAATACGATAAAAAATTAAAAGTAATTGGTAAAAATCGTCGTGCCATCCAAACCTAAATCAGAAACTACCTACCTATATTTTCAAACTCGTTTTAATAAAATAGAAATTAACACTTACTATTTTCCAATTACTATAATAAATAATTACTATTGTAAACAATAAACCATTTGTGATAATGGAGGAAGTAATGAGACGGACATAGCTTTCCCGACCAGTAATTTATGGGGCCTAATTAATAGGTAAATGACAGAAAATGCATTATAGAATTTATCGTAAAGAAAACCACAAAATCTGTGGTTATATGCGTATTTCTTGAGACATCACAGTGGATACATACTTTTCTCGACATCTTATAAATTAAAATTAATTCTTCAATTTTATCAAACACTTAATTTCCTTAATTTTAAATTGTTCCGGCCATTTTTCATAGTATTTAGAATAATATTTCCTTTAAGATATTTTATAGTATGCATACCTACCGTATACCTAAGTATTAAAAAATCTAACGCTGATAACCACTATTGCTAGATACCTAAATATTTCAAAGCTTTATAGATACTTTCAATCTCAAATGCTTGTTTTAAAACTACTACTAATCTCACTAGCTAGAGAAAAAGCTAAACAGTAGCTAGCAATAACTAAATTGAATAAAACAAATTCTTTGCAAAAAGAGTCTTAAAAACACTGCCATAAAGTCTCCTAACTATCTTAATAAATTATCTATTTCATGCACATTTCTGTGGTACACATTTCTTAATTTTTGTAACTGTTATAAGTGCCCTCTGTTGTTTCTACAATGTTTTATTTTTATATGTCAAAATCAACTTAACATTATTGTTTTAAAAATAACTGTCTACTTCTCACTGTCTCTTGCTTCGAAAATAACGATATTTTCTAAAGAAGATACCATGAAATGTAAATATACTTTGTAAATACCGATATTATAGATTTTTAACGTGTATATTTTCATAGTAAATGTTAAATGGAACCAAATAACTAGTGGCATTAAATAACATCGTATTTTAATATAGAAAAAAAAACAATATTATTAAAAAATGACACGCAAATAATACCAGCACTAAAATTATTAATATTATGTAATGTGATTAAAAGGTGATGAAATAATAAATCTAAATGATGTTAAGATATTTTATGTTTGATAATAAATTAATACGAAATAGTTACCTACACGTTAGACGACCACATTGTGCTTAGAAAGTTTTAGCTAATGACATCACGTGGAAATATTTTCATGTAAATTTTAAACATTGTTTTATTGGTCGAGCTTACATAGATAAGGTTTATGTGTGTCTTCCCAATAATACCGTTACGTTCAAACTATCTTACCAACCATTTTGATAAGCCCCTACCCTTAAAGTTATGTATACCTAGTATGATATTCTATTACCTATATTACCGTTATCAAAAATTCGTTACAATAACTATAACCATTGCGCCTGTAATGCCCAAAGGGTTTGGCTGAGGTGACATCTACTGTTTATTTTATTTTAGATATTTATTATATAGGATTAAAACACAATCTTATGATGAAAATTAGAAGTTATAAAATTAGATAAAAATAAAGCTATGTAACAACTTTAAGTTCTTTGTTAATTTACTACAGTAACTTCTTCCATTTATAATATGTATTTAATTTAGTCCACGATTGTTTAATACCTAAAATAAATGTCTTAGTGCCAAATATGACCCTTATGTGAGTGCAGCCTTTTGTAAGCTAGTCGTGTTCTGTTTGTTTAAATCCTACCTAAAAGGTTGCACCGGTAAATAAATTCAAAGCGTTTAATAGGCCTATTAGGATGGTAAAATAATATCGATTTTGTCTTAAGGTCCATGTACTAGTCTAAAATCTACAGGTACTTGATGTTAGTTACTTTAGTATATAGATGCTGTTTTGTCCCATAGGAATTAATTCTGATTAAATGCGATGTCATATCCAATGCTTTTCCAGCGATTGGCTTGAAGCTTGACCATGGGCGCCGTCAGGATTACTTTCAGAGAGTACATGCATCAGAGTCAACATAATAAGACTATTTCTCAGTCAACAACTACTTCTTTACATAATTTCATAATTACCTTTGCTTTAAAATTACGCCGCGGGCGCCTATGATCTTAACAGTATTAGTTATTCCAGATATCCACGGAAAATGAAGTACATATCAGTCTTTATGTAGATTTCTGCTATGTCTAACAAATGAAACAACCCACACATTGATTTTAAACGTAATAAATTAATCAGTATGTTAATTTGATGTTGTAATTGTTGCATAATGATCCAGCATCGGTGTAATAGTACATTATAGCGTGGACGTAATGAATATGTTTAGGAACGAAATCTGTACATTAGATATTTGAATATTGAATTGTTTATTTACAAATTGTATGTGTATTTTATAGAAAAATAAATAAATTCGAGTAATTCGTGTTTTATTGATGTTTTAGGACAATCAGAAAAGTAAGGGACACAACCCGTTCACCCACTGGACCATTACCTGAACCAAACTATAATAAATAAAAAATATCACGTAATAAACTTTGCTAAAAGCTAAGTTCTAACATTGTGTAGGTACTTTTTATTTTTAGGTATTTTTACTGAGAGGTTTGAGTATCAACTCGTTGAGTTAGGCAATTTTACCCTGTGTGGAGTAAGATGTAAGGAATAAAAGGAAGATTGAAAAAAACTCAATTTTACACTTTGTACAAAATCTTTATTCAAATTATGACAAAAGCATAATTAAAAATGAAAGACAAAAACACGCCAGAAGAAAAATTAAGATTAAAATTAAATGCAAGAACATTTTCGAACAAAACATTATTTCTTTCTAATATGGCAAAAGTTGCTGCATAGCAAGATTACAAAACTAGATTTCATCATTGTTCCAAGAAGGCGGCATACTTTAAGTATTTAGACATTAAATGTAAGCCAAATATTTAATTTGTGCTATTCCTTTGAGCAATCGACAAATTACAACAATATGAATGTCCGAAACATTACTACTTTGAGGACAATTATAATTCTAATACAGAAAAACTATTATGAACAATGACCAAAACTTCCAATCTACTTAATCTACCAAAAATTCTTAAAAAAATACATTTCATTTTTCGTATGTCAAATTGTTACTAATAAAATTGAGCCCTAACAAATTTCCAATCAGTAATTTCATCATGTAAATAATATTGTTACATTTAACAACTAATTTCTAAAATATAAACTACGTCCATAATGAGTCTTACAATTATTCGCCTAATTTTATTGGTCCTCGTCAATTTTGAATTTAGTAATTTAGATAATTTTGTACTAATTATGTATTTTAAGGTTGTCTTAAAAAGAGCGTAATAATAATATATTAAACATGTAACTTGTCTTAATATTATCAACATGCAACAACTCTGGCAACCAGCTATTAATAAGAACACATGCACTAACATGTGTAGTAAGTAAGGAGAAACATCAAACAGATCATTAGTCTTAGAAGATAGAAATATTTTCTATAATTAGCTAAATTCCAAATGTACTTTCTTTCTAATAATGAAACTTGAACACACGAGTCCTAATTACACGAAAACTAGATTACCAAAATACGATTTTATAAGTCAATTTGTAAAAAAATCAATTACCTAATTTATAAAGAGAGCTAATATTATAAAATTTCGAATTTTGTCCGGTGGTTTCGTAAGGCAGTACCAAATCTTACACAAACACTAAACTAATGTTAGTAGACAATACATCTATAATAAAACCTCAATAAAAACATCTTCACACAGAGATCTCGAAAATATTGTTCATTGCATTATCTGTGATGCATTATTATTGCTACAAATACATTTGAAGTAGTATACATATAATAATTATGTACATAAATTAAAATCTCTGACATAATATTCTAAAATACATTTAATATAATATAATTAAATCTACATTACTCAGCGGTAATGTACTCTTAATTTATAAGATCTGACATTCGAGTTCATTGTACTTAGAGATTTCTAAGATATTCAGTTATTAAGTCAAGCAGCAACATTAATATAGATTTTTTCTGAAAGAGGTTTATGCACAACAGTAAGTTGATGGAAGTCAGGAAAGAAATTAAAGAATTTTAGGTAAGAGTACAGATGGTACTCTCTTGCAGTATCTCTGCCAGGCTGCTCCGTAGCGCCTCTTGCATCGTTCGTGGTCCCGCCACGCACGGTGCATCAGCACTAGGATTGTCAAGATCGCCGGAACTGCCGCTACATACTGTCCAGAGATGATCCCAGGCAGTGCTAGAGCGCTATGAATCAATATGTCACCTGTATAGTTCGGATGACGCAGGATTCCCCATAAATTGGAGACCAGTAGCTTCTTTCCATGGAACGTCGGCATGGAGTCTACGTCTGAAAATAAAACCAATATTTAAGTTATACTGGAACAAGAATATTATTGATGTCATAAAATGTTTTGTTCAGTAACAAATTTAAAGTTATTATGTCTGATTTTAATATGTATATATAAGTTAAGATTGTGGTAAGTTGTAGGTGTAGTTTCTGCTTACCCCTAAGGGACAAAGGCGTGAGTATATGTGTATGTATGTATGTATAAGCTGCTTGTTATGGAAAATTACAATATTTTTGCATATTAATTAAAAACAACTGTAGATTGCTTACAATGCAACTATACATAATTTTGCTAGTTAACAACAATTCTTTACCCAATAAACCAGGTACAAATAAAGCATAAAAATATAAAAACAAATGCTTAAATAAATAGCACAGTTATTACTTACTTGCCAAGCTCAGATGTAGAGGATTTTTCCTGAATTCGTGTTTAATATTGTTACTAGAAAGCATTATAAAGAATCCCAGCACATATAGTAGAGAAGCAGAGATTAAGGTGTTAGTAGACAGCACTAAGTCTGTGTCTGCCACATGTTTAGATATTGTTGTGAAGTAGTATGGGTACAGCGCACTTGCCACTGCCTGAAGGTACCCTACCCCTTCTGAGTGCCAGTAAAACGTCGTCGTGATCTTGTGCTCCTTCATAATAAAGTTCAAAATGTATACATTCTGCATTATAGCAAACACAAGTATTGTCGGCTTCAACTCCACGCTGTCCACAAACTGTCTCCAGTTTTCCAGTGAGACCTCTCCTTTCTGAGGCAGTTTTATTAAAAGTCCTTTAGTAAAGATTAGCGACAGTAAAATGAGCTGAAACAAAATAATTATAGTGAATATTTTTTCATACTTATTTTATTTAATTTTCCTCATTGCTATAAAAATTGTTGTGGTCAAGTAAATATTTTTTATTATCATTTTCCTACTACATAATTATAGTGGCAGTTTACTGTGGTTAATTTGATTTTGATAAAGCCAATATGACTTGTAAAACAACTTGTTGCTTGAATATAAGTCATTAAAATCCTACCATACTAAGAGAAAAAAATTACTTACAGAAGTAATGTTTGAAATTCTTGAAATCCATATCTTAATATCCAGCTTCTTGATGAACGGATGAATTTCCCTTCCCATGAAAAAGTCATACAATGTATATCCAGTGTTTCCATACTGATTCAACTTGTCCTTTGCAAGTTTGCCACTCTTCACATACAACACAATGCTCAGTACAACAGCAAAAATGTATGAAAGTACAGCAAGCTTCAAATATTCATTCAATAAGGTCGCTTTGTTAATAATATGGAAGTAATCCAGAAGGAAAAGGCTACTTGTTGTCACCAAGCTGGAGAAAAATGCATTAAAACATTGTCTCGTACCAGACTCATCCATGCGGTCTGAACTTATACCAAATACTGGTACAATTGCAAAAATTGCTTGGATAGCACATTGCACAACAAAAAAGTACAATGAGTGTAAACTAAACAAAACTTGCACAGATTTATATGCAGACAGATCTAATAATGATAATGGCGAGCAAGACTTTCTACAAGATATTAAAATAGAAAATACTGTTGCAGGTATCAGTAGAATTAAACATAGAGACCCAATTCTACCACCAAATTCCCACTTGCTTGCTGTATGGGTCAAGCTGTTGATGCTGTTCCGGAGTGGAGTGGCCAACCTCCTTGTCACGGACTTTGACTTCTCCCTCTCTTTGAGGTACTCATCCTCAGAATTGTCCTCATCCGAGTATGTGTCTAGAGATTTACTGGCAGATTTGCTTATGGATTTACTCTGACTTAAAGATTTGCTAAGACTCCGTCTGATGTCAGGGACATTGTCAATGAATTCCCGCAACCTACTAGACCTGCGTGGCGCGACCTCCTCGACCGGCCGCCTGTTTCTCAAGCTGTAGATGTCACCAGAATCCAAACCATTCGCCTTGTCAAGGGAATACTCATTCTCTGTAATACTGGATGTCAGATCTTTCACGGAATATTCCAATCGCTTCGACCTGGTAGAACGGCGATAGGAATCAAGTTTAGAGGATAAATCTTCTAGTTTGATCGAAACACCAAGGTCTATAGGAGGTCGTTTTGCCGGAGACTTGGGTACACTGGATACCTCAACTTCTGTTGTCTCCTTAGTAGTTCTTGAAGGTGACTTGCGCGCTGGAAATTTTGATGCTGGTTTTCTGCTTGGCGATTTCCGTGCTGGAGATTTGCGACCAGATGAACGCGAGCGTGCAGGAGGCGGTGTTTTCCCGGACGGCGGCGGCGAACTTTTCCGCGTTCTGGCGGGAGAACGCGTTGGCGATACACCTTTACGTGTCCTGGGAGGACTCACTTCTAAAACGCTAGCTCTAATTCGACCGCTTCTAGTAGACATTCTGTAATGAAATACCACAACATTATAATACTAGTTTCTTTTTTTGTCAAGTCTAGTCTAAAATTATCACAAAACCACACGCGATGATATTTACTTGTCACAATATAGTATTCATCTATACACGACTCCTTGTAATCCTTGAGATTTATTTATGTTTATACACACACTACGTTGAATTCCAAACAAATCTTACAAAAATTGTAAAGCGCCACGAAAGTACGCAACATAAACAGAAACACGATGAATGAACACAAAACCTCAGAAAGAGAAGCCAAGCGCCAACGAACGACGACGCTAGAATGAATTTAAAAAGGTCTCCTGTGATTGGCCAAAAATAGTACTCTTCTTGCTTTACTACTTTTATATACGGGAATAGAAAGAGATAAAAAAATGTAACGTTCAACTGTCAACGTGGTCATAGACAATATAATTTTTCCAAGAACCATAGTCTAGTTTAGGCCTAACGCACACTGCGTAAAGTTCTATTAAATCCTTATAAAATAATAAAATTGTGTTGCAGTTTGCGACAATTTTATCTCGCGACATTCAGTAGTAATGCGCGCTTAGCGCTTAAGTTAACCGCCTAAACAATAGGCCTAAATTGCCAATCTTATTTTTGTCTATATTAAATATTTTCTATTTTTATCATTGGTACCAGTAGTACCATTCATAAAAGAAGTACAAGTAATAAACAAAACTTTGGGTAGGTATTTACTAATTTATTATCTTTAATTTTAAATTAATTCGGTATCAACAAGCTTCTGTGTATTTAAAAAAATGTCACTGGCACAACACTTTCCTTAAAATGTAATTCCTAAAAACGTGACTGTTTACGTTTGCGACGTTGATTTATATTTGGAGAGCTATCGATTTGAGTAGGTGGTAATAAAGTTGTGCATTGCCGTCGATTCGTCGATTCCAAAACATGATTTAGACTTGCTCCGTTAACAGAAGTGGCGATTTGAGAAGTACGACGTTGCAAAAAATGTTGTCTTCCACGTCGTTGGTATTTTCTCTTTAATAGTAAGGCTAGTAGCCGTGTCAACTTGTCGGAATTGATATCCATCATAAACTGTAGGTAGGCACAAGGTAAAAGTGAGTTGAATATTTTCAGTTCTCGTTTACCAATAGGGGTTCAGGAATGGTTCAAATTCTCCTGGTTCCACTTCTGGCCCATATCGTTGTACGGGTATACCCTGTTTACTCACAATAAATTTTGTGTAATTATTTTTAATCATGTTGCCATGAGCACCACCAGGTACCCGTGCCTAAAAAAGTGATAAGTACATTTAATTATGCTATTTTTGGTATTGGTTGTTATGTAATAAAAAAACTTACGACTCTAGCTTTATCAGGCCACTAGGCCGTCTTTGGGTATGGGCAAAGTGTAGAAGAAATTATTTTCAAAGCTGCCACCCACTTAACTTAAAGGGAATGGTTAACATAACTGCATATAATATGATTTACTAAATAAATATCATGCCTAGACTACCGCCGCGTGGGTGGAATGGTCGATAACATTACCAAATAAGTGATTTAGAATGATGTCCGGTGTATGGCAATACACCATATTATAACTAATGAAAACTGTATTATAAAATACGTTCAGACCTGCAGAATGCGCTACACACGATCCGTGTGCTGCACTATTTCTCCAAAGGGTAAGGCAAATCATGGTTAAACCTAACCTTCTGGAAGTTCTGAATAATAAAAGAGCATGGTGCTGACAGCGTTTGTGAAACCTATCTAATATTAATATCAATTAAGTAAGTCCTTAAATATTTAATTACAACACACCTTGATAAATTTCCATACATCACATGCTGTTTCGCCATTAACATCAATTTTAGCGAATATATCGAATTTGACGTTATGCTTCTCGGCGTGGGCGGCTATGGATTCCGGTGTACCAGGCTCCATGCCGAACTGATTACAAGGGAAGGCCAATATTCTTAGTCCTTAATACAAAAAGTATATTAAAACCATAACTATCTTAGTTTCTAGTAGTAAAAACCTACTCGATTAGCAACCACACGCAGGCACAACGCGGTCACGAGTTGTGTTCGATGTAGCAGACTAAGGAGGCATTAGTTTAGCTGTGGCCGTCTTCTATTGGATCATCATGATGATGAAAATGACTTGCTGATAAATATAACAAAATATCACGCTTTTAAATTTCTGAAGAGATGATGTAACATCCACTTTCCAGTTTTTGTTAGAAGTCTCATTATGAAACCTACCTACCTTTTTCATCCGCAAACTTATCCATTAAAGCGTTGAATTGCTTGTAGTGCATGTCAGTGAATGGTGAATTCGTGGCAGTGTTAACGTATATGCAGACATTTCCTTTATATTTATCTAATTTAACAAGGTTACCCTTTAAGTCTATCACTGTAAATTCATGCAGTGTTTGAGCAAGTGTATAATTCGGGTTGTTAATCTTTTGGTCCATGGTATGATGGTGTGTCTAATGACGCAACAGTAACATTTTAACCGTTTTATCCCATTGTAGGTAGGTATATTATTTCAAACAGTAACTATTTATTTTTATTATAAAACGTATAATAGAAATTCACAACATTTTTGACAGCCCGATTTTTAATTATCTATTTTTTTTTTCTTTAAAAAGTAAAAAGCAAAAAGGCTGATATCTGAACTTATTGTCTATTCTTCTATAGTAAAATCAAAAGCGCCAAAAATTTTTAAATTAACTTTCTTTGAGAAAAGGATCTTGCAGACTTGCACGCATCTTCAAACTTGTAATCTTTAATTTCCAAATATTCCTTAATGTTCAAGTCATTGCTCAGTAAGCCACTTGGGCAGCGCTATTTTTGCTAACTTTTGCTTGGATTTGTAGATACATAAGCCTACCTACCTATCTCATGCATAAGTTTTTAACTGCTGCGCTGGGTTACCGAAGTGTTTGGGCCAGGATGAGTGATCAAGGTTTAGTTCAGACACGACGGGAACCGCGCGATTTCAGAATCGCATGGAAACCGCGCGGGTCTTATTTGTATGAGTTATTAAGTAATCGTTCAGACATAACCGCGCTGTTCCCGCGCGGTTTCCGTGCTGTTCCCGCAAGTCTGATCTAGCTCCAACAGCTGCAATACAATGTAATACGGATCCGATTCCCGCGCAGAATATTTATAGACAAAAATGGTTGCTCCATTGGAAAAAAAAATTTGTTAGTAGTCCTTATTTTGTTAATAATTGATGGTTCGTTTTCATCAAATTGGTATAATTGCTCAATTAACTGGTAATTTCTGAAATTAGTACGGTATTGTAATTACACTAATTACGTATCAAAATACATGTAATTGTCTCGATAACTTAAAATAGAAACAAAAATAACCACTTCAAAATTATTATGTCCATATATTTATAACAAAAAATAAACATTAATAAGAATTCTTAAATACTACTCAATATATCACACAATGTGTTTGCAGAATTTTTATACATAAATATTAAATATATATTTTATAAGTTTCTAATATGCTAACTTACAATATTCTTTCGACATGCCGTGCGTGACATGCTAAAAAGTATACCTAGCCATTATTTTATAGGTATTTGTGTGCATTATTGCTTGGCGATGGCTACAAATTGTATCCATCTTTCTAAGAAATGTGAATAAATATAATAAACATTTAAGAGTCAATATGTCAATAACAGTAAAAGTTAAATGCTGTGAAGACAAAGAATGAACTGTCAAAAACCATCTACAACTTAACTAAAGCATACTATGTCGTAATAAATAAAATGTAGAGCCATTTTTCCAGGATGCTGATCACCAGTACTTCTCCAGGGATTTCACCAGGTCCAATGGGTCCACATTGGGTCCATGACGCTCAACTGGGACTCCATCTTTGTCCACGATGAATTTGGTGAAGTTCCATTTCACGAAATTGCCCAGTGTGCCTCCTTGCTTGTGCTGAGGAAAGATAAAACCAATTAGCATTATTATAATCATTGTTAGATCTATGTCATTTTGTGTTTAACACTGATGCTCTATAATAATTCTGCAGTTCTTATAGTGCACCTATTAGCATACTCAGCTCAGACTGAGCCAGATACCATACTTCATGAATGACATCACTGAAAAGTACAATACATTTTTTTCAAGCATTCATCCATCATACTTCAGCAATCATAGAGGCGTTAACTTATTTTTGGACTTTAAGTTTCAGCACTCCTAATATTTTTATCTCTAAGATAAGAAATCATATACTATCGACTAAACAGAGATAAGTGTTGGAACGACTAGTCACTCCTGCTAAGAATGATTCAAACCTATAAAAAATCAAATACAAAAATTTTGATGAAGATTGGAACAGAAGAAGTAAAATGAGATATTTATTTTCAGCAAACGGAACTAAAAGCTAGTAGTAGGTATAAAAGTAAATTGAAAATAAAATCAATACTTTTAAAACAATCAAAGCAGTAATTGCTCAGTTTGTTTCCAGAATTATGAATAATAGAGTGAGTCTATTGATTTTTCATTATCAGTCAATCACAAATAGATTATCTAGGTTGACCCTCAATACACCTGTGTTCCACCACAATTTAAACACGTATAGGCGATTATTTTGATAAACCCTAGTTCTCATCATTACTCGACAACTTTTACGTGAATCATATAAGATTGTTGTTTTGATTTTATTCTTTCTTATATTGATATAATGTAGTTTATTATCTCAAGTTAAATAATTAGTTTTTTTTAATTATCATGCTTTCACGTAAATAATTGACTTCAGAAATAATTAGATTTAGATTAGTGTTTGTGACACAGAATTATACATTGATTTTAGATTTCGCGCCCAATTTCGTCTACTTATGATTTCCGCTAAAGATAATATAATACTGGCTGTGACTGCAACTTACAACTACTACAAAAATAAATATCCAGAATTCTACTGTCCCTTTTTTACTTTATCTACATTTGTCTATAATACAGAGCTAAACCTCATTTAAAACCCTTTTATGTATCTATAAAGTACAAGCATCATTCATACAGCAGTCCTTTTAGTAAATGATTTAATAAATATCATTTGAAGTTGATGTTAAATAATACAAGCATGAATACAAAACAGAAAGAAGGAAGATGGTATTTTTGTAACTTAATGACATGTACTGCAGTCCAGAATACAGTCAAAATTATCGTTGCATAATGTTAACATCAACTGCATTGAATAGAATAATACATAAATGTATGAAGTTTGTGTTAAGGCATAATGTAAACAGTACAAAAACATTTAGTGTCAGTCTCAATATAAATAAAAAAAATCAAATTCATTAGCATTTACCGTTATCAATTCCAAGGAAAATAAGGAAATTCAAATAAGCAACAACTTTTTTAAGAACATTGGACTTTGAACAGAGAATACTGTTATTATTGAAGCAAAGGTCACATTAGAGGCTCAATGCTTGGGAGTCAGTGCATGTGTCATGTTTTTAAACCATAGTCAAGGATATTCACACAATTAGGTTTTTTTATGCAGTGGAACTTGTCAAGTCATGCTTATCATGTTTTATTTTAATAAACTAGCCCATCTTGCCTGGCTTTGCCTAAGTAATGATGGTTTTTGTTTTTAAAGAACCTACTAAACCAAAATGTTGGACAAGAAAACTATTTATTATATCTAATGTGAACTATTTATTATAATAATGTGACTAAAATTGGAATTTACTTAAAAATAAGTTAGCATACTAAACAAGTTACAACTTCCTTAGATTAATGATTTAATATTAAGGTTTTATCACTTACTTTTAATTTAGCTGTGATCATGCTGTTTTAGCCACACATTGCGGAATAATAAAATAATAATACATACAACTTTTACCTTCAAGAACTTCCACAAAGGACTGGCGCCATCTCCGTTAACATCAATTTTCTCAAATAGGTCAAACTTCACTTTCCTCTCCGAGGCGAAGCAGACAATATCCTCAGGGTTACCAGGCTCCTGGCCGGCAAACTGATTGCATGGGAATGCAAGAATGCGCAGACCTATTAAAAAGAAAGAATATAAGTTTTGTTTTGTTTTTCTATAAGTTTTATAGAATACTTTTTTATTTTGTTCCTATTATTTTTTATCTGTTCTTATTATTTTTTTATATTATTTTAAATGCCTTATTATAAGTAAAAGTGCGTAAACAGTAAGTAAGTACCAATTATGGTATTCAGTTACTGATTGCAACTTAATGTTGATGTTTTTATTCTTATCAGTTGTTGAACTTACCTTTATCCTCAGCATATTTCTCGTATAATTCATTCAACTGCTTGTAATTATTCGCAGTGAGCCCGCACTGTGAGGCCACATTCACAATAATGCAGACATGACCTTTATAAACATCAAGTTTTACATCTTCGCCCTTAATGTTCTTCACTGTGAATTCATGGATGGATGTTGCAGCTTTATAATCGGGATTACTCATTTTTCTGAAATATGCAAATACAAATCTATTCTTAAAACCGGCTCACCACAACAAGATATTACTCTGATTGACAGACAAGTTCTTATACTTATATACTCTTTGGTTCTATCATTCTATGTTCAAATTCCTACAATTAAAAAAACACTTGACAGATTAGTGTTGTACACACAAATTGCATCAGCCGGTCAAAAAAAATGACACTGATTGCATAACACTTAAAGTATTTCATGAACTTTGAATAAATTAGTTACTTACACAGCACTAAATTGGGCTCGAGATAAACAAATAACGTTCCCAACTATGGGCGCTACAAGCTTGGAAATTCTAAAACCGATTGTCATGTTCACTACAAAAAAGTTGCTATTTAAATAGCTATACGTTTAGAAACCAAGTTAATACATATTTTTTTTGGTGATAAGTAAATATGACTGCATATCTGAATATGGTTATATAACGTGTTTCAGAAACCAATAAAAAATTGAAAACGTACCATATATAAAAATAGAATACTGCAGTTTTTTATAATAACACTATTTTATTAAATTTCCCGACAAAAGATTATATATACATTTTAATTTTTTTCGAAGTTTTGAACGAACTTTATTTCTATCAATTAAGACGCGTTCCGAATCTTCAATTTGCACAAAAGTAGTTACCGATTTCAAAGAAAAGTAATTTTATTTTCTTACTGAACATTGTTTTACTAATCAATTGTTATTATAATTTTACTTAAATGTCAAAAAGCCTTAAATGTGACTGGAAAAGACTAATAAAGGTCAGGTTTAAAAAAGTTTTTTTTTTTGCATGTTCAGGTTTTCGATTGCTGCTGTCAAATGCCAAAGAAACGTAATTCTTATTGAAAATACATTATCTGTGTTATTTGTCATTTACTAAATGACAATTGACATTTGACATTCTGGGCTCCGCACTTGGCAGATCTGCAGATTCCTTCTTTCATTTCAATTTCTCTATCATAAAAAGTGCAGTCGGCTTGTGTGATCTAGAAATTTTAATTAATTCGCGAAATTTTTAACTGAATAACAATGGCGTTTCTCGTTACAAATATACGCAGATGCATTTGCCTGAAGAGTTTCAGCAGCCCGAACATCATCCAAACCGCATCATACCATGCCAATGTGAGTACCTCCAACATCATGCAATGTCAAGGATTATCGATTTCTCTACTGAACTACGTAATTTCATGAATAGCCTTGACCAGTGTTATAATAGGAAGTACAATTTACAGTTTCCAATATGAATTTTTATCGCAATATACATGGATCAGTTAAATATTCCAATTCGAATCTAATTACATTTTTATTGGTCTCATATACTAGTTGACTCAGGATATTGCGACTGTAAAATAATACTAGAATAATTATTTCTTTAGTCACTAATTTGAATTGCTTTACTTAATTTGAAATCGGAAAGTGCGAGTTATTTGATCAGCTGCGTAAATAATTACCCAAATGACAGTTCAATTATAATTTTAAATGATGTAAAGGAAATAATTTTGTTATTTTGCATACATTTGAAGCACCATATCAAGTTTCATGGTCATAATAATTATAGAATTTGTCACTGAAATGTAATGTTTACATAATTTTGTTTCAGGTGATTGATCATTATGAGAATCCTCGTAATGTTGGTTCTTTGGACAAAAAAGACAAAAATGTTGGCACAGGATTGGTTGGAGCTCCAGCGTGTGGTGATGTCATGAAGTTACAGATCAGGGTTGATGAAAATGGCAAGATCATTGATGCCAAGTTCAAGACCTTTGGTTGTGGATCTGCGATTGCCTCCAGTTCTTTGGCCACGGAGTGGGTGAAGGGGAAGACAGTTGACGAGGCTCTGAAGCTGAAGAACACAGATATTGCTAAGGAGCTGTCCTTGCCACCAGTCAAGCTACATTGCTCTAGTAAGTGTATAATTTGTTTGATAACTTAATTGCATTTTTATCAAATATAAATATATGCATAAACTTAGTAGAACACTGGTGATGTGTGACATCATTTAGTTAAATGAGTGATTGCAAATGTGTTACAACAATTATGGCAATACTTCATCAGAAACATTTTTATATCTGGTTATACACATTTTGACTCTCCGGACTTTTATTGTGGATGTTTACTAAATGGATCATACATAATATACTTGTTGTCACTCACTGCTATCCAATTTCATTTCTTTAACAATATTCCCAACATAGATATATGTTATTTCTTCATAAATTTTTGGCATTTATCCAACATCTTTCATATCAGTAACAGCAGTTGTTGACATTTATGAGGTTGTGTTCATTCATATCATGCCCAATCTTGCACGTATTGATATGTCACCGATGTAATGATAGATAAGTTACGAAATTTTGTTATTGTTATCTTGACCTAACAACCAGTTACTGATAAGGTGCTATAAACACATTTACATTTTTTTATAACTCATAAAATTAGTATAAATTATTATTTATACAAATGAGGACTAATTTGCTTGGTCCACAGATAACTAATGGGTCAAATGGTGTATATGGTCTGGTATATGGTCAATGGTGTAGATAACTAATTGGTCAAATGGTAAAATTAGGAATTCAAATACAGTGTTATATTTTTTGAGTGGGAATGTGATCATTTACAGTTATGACATCACTTGTTTTTGTTATTGTCATAATACTTATAATCTTATGAAAGAAAGTAACACATTTGCCACCTACCTATTGTGTGTATGTGTTATTAATTTTAAATGTATTCTTATTTTCTTTCAGTGCTTGCTGAAGACGCAATAAAGGCAGCCCTGTCAGACTACAGGATCAAACAACAATCTGGCGAGAAACAGTAAAAGGAAATCATGAAATGATGTGATTGGTGAAGAAAGGGAACAGATCTGTGATTTTAGTAAGAAACGTAAGGAGGCAGGACTAGTATCTATTACATTATTAGAAGTAATTGTAGGTACTGAAGGAAGAGAATTAAATTCTATTTACTCCACATACTAGATCAGCACTCAAAATGTTTTAAATTAGTTGTAATGTGTTGTTGTAACTTTAAAAGTATACTGGACTCTTTGGATCTTATGCACAATACCCCTTGATGTTAAATTAAATTGTAATGTCTTAGTAATGTCCTGTATAGTTGTAGTGATGTTGTCAATAGTTCTTAAATAAATCTGATTTATGAGTTATTTGTTTTTTTTATGGTTACCTATAATTTGTGAAAAGTAGTAAGCTGCAGGTGCTACATTCTATTTTGTCAATGATGCAATATTGATAGGCAAACCTTTGGGGACATGGGCGCTGAGTGGGGAATCTAGGCGCCCATCCAATGACCTCAAGGAAGGAGGCAGCACAGTGGTCATGCTGCACAGAGATTCAAGGATGACATACATACAGGTCTCCATTGAGAGGTGCCGTTACAGGTGCCTCCTTAAGGTGCAGATGGTGGCCATCAGGAAGGTTTTAGTGAAGTAATAATCCCATTTACAAAACATACATAAGTATAACAATGTGTCAGATATTATGTATAACAAAGAATAGTGAAATTGGGTACATTTGAGATAATCCAAGCTGACAAAGTTCATTGCGTTCTACATAATTATGTAGTTTAAAAACAAAAATGCTGCTGTGACTATAGTAATCTAGGTCATTAGCATGCAAACAAGAAATGTTATTATTGTAAATAAACATTATTAATTTTATCACAATTAAAGTATTAAAACATCACAATTGGCTTGCATTAATTGCAAGTGAGGGGATAATTGTTCACGCTCAGACTTAAATTCTATTGTTTGATAATGGTAAGTGCAAGTACCTACCAATTGATTGTATTAATTGTATTTTTGTGAGTGTTATCAGCTTATGACAGTGTGTAGGTACGTTACGTACTTGATATTGTTATCTATACGTGCGCCGTCGTGTTCACAGGGTATTGCTAAGTGCACGTTACACGTCATCGCATTAAAAGAGGTACCAAATAAATATATAGGTATTTATAACATAGTAATTGCCTGTGTTACAGGTTATACTAGTTATTTTAACTGTTTAGTTTTGAATTTATATGGTGTTATAGTGGTTTTAATAGTGTAAAAAAGGTAACGAACTGGAGCAGGTTGTTTAATATCTAGTATCGATATTCGTGAACTTAGTTGTTAACAGTCTCATAAAGTTATAAATAAGTTTCCTTCTACTATTCTGGTGGGAAATCATACCTAAAAATAGAATAGAGTTTCTGCCAACTCATATCTCAAATAGCTACGATCGAATTCACTTATAGGTCCAAAAATCAATATTATTCGCTGCCGCTCTCGCGCCGGCGCGATATGCCTACCGGTCAACATAGATGAGTCAATGAACAAAAATTGATTTTAGTTTGATTTTGAACAAAAAGGAAAGTTGGCTTCTGGCTGACTCTCATGTTCAAGACACTGGCAGTGAAGCTGTTTGTGTGTATGTTTGTTACTCAATCACGTCAAAACGGCTGAAGGAATTGGGATGAAATTTGGAACAGGAGTAGATTATGGTCTGGAACCTTTTGTCCCACAGTAACGTGGGCAGTGCCGGCGTTAGGGGGGGGCAGGATGGGTCGATGGCCCAGGGCGACAAATTCTGAGGGGCGCCGATGCCGTCGCCGATGGGATCCGCAAAAAACTAATACTTGATATTGTTTCCCTAAAGTGGGTGCCACAATATTTTCGCCCGGGGTATCAATGGCCCTTACGCCGACACTGAACGTGGGCGAAACTGGTGACTAAAACTAAATAAAACAAACCACATATTTCTAAACGCGTATATTCTAACAAACGTATGACAAGAGATGTACTAATATAATATAAACAGTCGTATACAATATACAAATAGTAACATTAGGTGACTATGCCTAGTTTCTGTAGAGCTAGCTGAGCGGCGTCAGCTTTCGCCTGCTTCTTGTTGGCGCTAGCTACTGCGGGCTGATATTCCGTCCCGGCCACTTTCACCTGTAAAATTGTGTCAGCTTTAAATATTTTGTTTTCTGAGGTCAGTTAGCTACAAAAAAATTGTTAATAAAAATGTTTTTATTAAGTACATCATTTTCTTTAGCTTCTAACAGCAATTTTTCCATTTAGCTTTCATGCAGCAACTTTACTTTTTTACTGAAACTTTGATAGATGTCGGTGGCGTATCATTTCCTGTACGATCAATTTCCGTCAGTCACTCCAGGACCCCAGGTATATTGAAAAACGAGTTGCGTAAAAAAACTACTTAATTACCTAAAAATCACGGGTTACTTACGAAATTAATCGAGAAAAGTTCTACTTGTTTCGAGTCACAGGCGGACTCTTTATCATGAGCAGCGTGCGCATAAGCGGCGACGTCGCGCACCCTACTGGCTGGTAGGCTTTTCTTCATTAATTTACGTGGGTATTTTTAGTTAATTTAGTATTATCTCTCACGATATTTATTATACAAAAATATAACTACTTACAGCAATTTAAACTTACCTGCTTACTTACACAAACTTAAAACTAAATAAAGAGGAAGAATAAATAACAAAAATCAACGTACGCAGACCTTGAACAGGAAGTTCTTCTTGTGGTCGGGACCGCACTCAAAACACAGATTGTACTCTGGGGGACCGAGTTTCTGTTTGGAACAATATTCGCCTAGCAACGATACTGGGTGCTTGCCGCCGGCGACTAGAGGCGCGGGGCCTCGGAGACGACCCGGCCGCTGTGGTTTCATCTGGAAGGGAATTAATTTGTGTAAAGTTTAGGATGCAATGAAATCAGCTGTTAAAACTGAAGTATGGGCTATGTTTAGTTGTAACGTAAAGTAAGTTAATTCATTGGGAAGATTTATGTTCCGCAGTGGACATCGGTGTGGCTGATATGATGATGATGATGATGATGAAGTTTTTAAGATGTCTCAAACTCCTTCACGCTTTATATAAACTTCAATGAATTATGACTTCTAATGTCTATGCAACATTTTTTATGCTTAGAAAACTCATAAAACAATGGGTCAAATCTTCTATTTCTTTACACACGATAAAAATTAACTATAAAAGTTAATTAGACAGATACTAAATTAAAAAAAGTATAAAACTACAACAAAATAAAAAAAATACTTACACCTCTACTGCGTCTACATGTAGTGGCCTCTTCTTTGGCCTGTAGACCTCTTGTATCAAGCTTAACTTCGAGCAGTAATGGCTGAAGCGTCCCAGTACCTTCCTTACCCAACCCTTGGCCGGGCGTCCAGCCCATTTTCTGAAGTAAGTGCATGCCCATGCCTCCTTCAACGGGCGCAGCACGCACGAGTTGATCCTATATACATTTCACAACATTAGACAATGCATTGACAATCGTGAGTATTAATTAATTTGTTTATATGAGAACTATTATGATTTTTAATGTATTTTAAGACTATTTTCGAAGAAAAATGTTGAAGTATTCTCTTAAAACACCAAAACCAGCGCATTGTAACCCAATTTTCAATAATATTGCAGAGTCTGCTAGTAGTAGATATCATATTTATCAAATTTGCACTCAGTGTACACAACATATAAAGTTCATTTTTGTCTGAGTATTTATTTCACCCCCTCCCATATTATACTTACCTCTTTGAATACATTGTAAGGTTAGCACCTATCATCGTAGACATCGAAGTGCACGCATCTCCTTATCACTTAAAAGCTGCAACAAATATTCATGAATTCCCCATCTTGGCCACTTTTCTTTGAGCCATCAATGCATCGCATTTTTTCACGAAAACGTATCTTTTTAATGTTTATAAAGACGCGAATCGCTTGTACATTATGGTAAGTTGTGCAAAACTTCGCACATAGCTTTGCACAAATGTTTGGGAGTGGCTGTAAGCTATTTTCGCCCTTCTAGGATAGCTCAAAGAATCGATGGACTTTTTTCATTATAATTTGAAGACTGACCAATATCATTTATAAATTCAAGATTCTACATGTCCGCCCAAGAGTCCTAGACAATAAATTCTTTGTATACAAAGTCAAGGACAAAACTAAAGTTGAATAAATAAATCCAACGACAATCAAACTTAAACGAACAAAATGGAAACTAAAACAATGCAAAACAACAACAATATAATATTGAAAAAGGTTTGCATTTTGGCCCAATGCCACACTTAATAAAAATACTTGAAAAGTAGGTCAGAAATAAAATAAATAAACAAGTGAAATAAGTCAGTCACAACCAAGGGGAAAACTGAATATCTGTACGCAATCTTTGGTAATGATGATTAACATGCCAAAGGGGGGCGTGGCATGAGAATTACCATCACGTTAGAAGAGTAGTGCGGTGTAACATGCGAACTTTAAAGTTCCCAAGTTACACGAACAGGGAATAACGAGGTCGCGTAATGGTTGCAGCAACATTCAGTGAGGTTACATTACATAATAATTATATAGAGAGGATAATAGCTTGAGTAATTATATATTTGGATAAATTTTCAAGTGTGAGTGTAGCCAAAGCAATTCTATATAATATAATAAATATGTTATTTTTTTTAACTAGCTTGAAATACATTTTATATTGATACTTGATACGTGTTAATTAACTACTGTAAAGAAGATATGTTCTGTGTAATATTCAAAACTACTGAAGTACTGATAAAATTTTGATAATTCCATTCACGAATAAGAACAATACATTAGCTAAAAATAACGGTTTACTCACGTAAGTATACTGACAAAAGCTTTACTAGTATCGAGTCACAGAGGGACTTCATCGTGAGCAGCGTGCACATACGTTAATTACGTACGTATGTACGTTGCGTTAATTTAGTGTCTCACGATAGTTATTATAAAAATAAATATTAGAATTGTGTGTGCAAATGGAAATAGTTCCAAAATCCCATTTTAAACATGGTAATAATAAAAAGAGAAAACAGTTCAATCTGTAGAAAAATGCAAGTGTAAGATAAAAAGGGCATCCACAGAAATAGCTTAAGCAAAGAATTTCCAATAGTTCATAGCGTCTTTCCTTTAAAACCAAGCATTGTAATAGCTTTTAGTTAATATAAAATACATATACATAAAAAAATCGTGCTACAATATAGCTCATTGACAAAACAGTGATACAAGGATAACATTAAAAAAAGTCAAGTTGTTGCAACCATCACAGTTTTTAATAGAAAAGGGTCAGAAAGTATAATACGACATGTATTATAAGTTCTGACCGAACGGTCGCACGCGCTGTGACCGCAAATCCCGACCGGCGAGGCAATCAGCTGAAAGAAAAGTCATTGGCATACCATTAAAGTACTGAACGAAACTACGGGGCTCGTTCACTGTCAGTATTGGTGAATGTATGGAGTTCAATCCTGTTAGGTATACTATGTGTGGTGTTCTCAAAGGTTAGCCAATAAACAGTGTGGCGTATGCCGCTAGATGGTAGGAATGTAGTGGTGATGGACGACCTGAATTCGAATTAATTGTGTAGATTAATGCTACATTTACACTCTCCGCGAGCGGACATCAGGTTGAGGTACATTGCAGGCTTATAATACGAGAAGAACTACAACTCTATTCATTATTATGTAATCGACTTACTCACGTAACTGTTTGACGTATATGAGCTTCTAGCATGGCTTGAAACTAGTCGAGTACCTCATCCAACAGTAACGTGAGTAAGTCGTTAACATATAAATAATGAATTTTGTATGTCTCACGAAATTTACTTATAATAAAATTATAACTACAACTCTTTTAAAATAACGACAAAATGTAGTTCAAAATAAATTCTAAAGTTCTGTTTATATTTCAATTTGCCCATTTCTGCATATTGATAACTAGATGTGTGTAAGGAGAGCTTAAGCTAGTTTTTATAGGAAAATGCGGGTAATATGTGTAGTGGAGTAGTTGTGGAATATGAACCGTAAACACACAAGATCGAACACAATACATAGTGCACAATAGGACAGTTGAGCACTGAAATAGATTTCGTTTCATACTTTAACGCATATTTTATTTTCGTCCCCTACAAGCGTATTGTTCTTTCATAATCACACTTTTAAATGAAATTGTTATTACCTACAAATACATTAATTAACATCTAAATTATATAGAATAAGTATTAACCCAGATGCCTTTATTCTTTGTATTTTGTTATTATGATAATACATACTACAAAAATTGTTCAGTAGATACTGGATACAGGAAAATGTTCTTCAATCATGTACCAGTGTTTATAGATCTCAAATGTCAATAAGGTTTAAATTCCAATGAGAACTTTTCGTCAAGAACGTTTTTCTGTATGAGCTTAATGCGTTATTACAAAATTCCACTTACGCTGCTTCCAGTCTCAATTCGTTTAGACAAGGGAATAGTTTACGCAATGCAATAATGAAAAACGCTAAACGCAACATCATGTATAAAAACGGTGAATTTTAAAACAATTTTGGTAAAAATGAAAGAACAATTTCACTGAAGTCATGTTATACAGTATGACGTTAAAGTTTGGAATATAATTTTGTACCTTTTTGGCCCACGCTTGTGTACCACTTGCTAGTTCCCTCGGCGTTAATATCTGAGCTCCTGTTGAACCGGTGAACTGACCAAGTGATGATTCACCCGCTGACCAACCAAACTGCGAAAATAAAATAAAAATTTAGAAATAAGCCTTTCCATTTTTTACCGGATACATTTCGGAGAATGTGCGGGGGAATTGCACAACTTGATTCCCCCTAGTCCTTTCCATCATCGAACCACAAGACAATCGGCGAGGCGTCACCGTTTCGTGGTAGATATCCCACCAACTCGCACGAAGCGCTTCGCTTCAAACTTCCTTGTGCCAACAGCTAGGGAGTGAAACTCCTTGCCGGAGTCTGTGTTTCCTGATGGGTATAACCTGGGTATCTTCAAAGCCTGAGTTAATAGGTTGTTTATGGGCAGACGTGCTTCATTGTAGGCCGCATCATCACTTACCATCAGGCGAGATAGCGGCCAAACGTCGACCCATTAAAAGTTAAAAAAATCTGTCTTTGCGAATTCAGACGTGTGTCAAAGGATATAAGGTACAGAATAGCTCACCCCATGTGTAGTAAACAGTTCACTCTCTTCCTGTTCCTTGCGAATTAAGGACAGTTTCTGCGACACGATCAACGCCACGTCTTGCTGTAATACAGAAAAAAATTGGAAATGAGATTAATTATCGGAGGCCTAAAACTCCCTTCCTAATCACCGATTCCCCAACAACCCTCTGGTGTTTCAAGTGTCCATGGGAGGCGGCGATTGCTTACCAGGTGATACGTTTGCTCGTTTACCGATTTTTGTTCCATAAAAAAAACAATAAGTGTAAAATCTAGATGTACGAATACATCATCAGTTCCAGTAATACATACCATCTTCTGTGCATCTACGCCCGGAGGGTAAGCTTGGGGACCCGGAGCTGGCAACACAGGTATTGCAGGCACTGAGTTCAGCTCTGGAAGATAACATTACAATATACTTTTATATTTTTACTGCTTTTTAATCCTTCGTCTGTTCCTTTATTCTTCAAGATAACTTGACACCAATATTATAAATGTGAAAGTATGTTTATTTAGACGTTTGTCCACCAATACACATTGAAACTACTGAACTGAATTTGATGGAATTTAGTATACAGACACGTTATGAGCTGTCTTGAGTGATGGGATAATTTTTATCCTACGGCAACGCGGACGAAGCCGCTGGCAAAGCAGTTAGTATAAAAAAAACATTAGTTTGCTTAGACCTGTTTTCGACACGTCTATGTGTTACCGGTTCAATTTCAGCCCGAGCACAGAATGACTTCAAGAACTTTGAAGTAAAAACTGTCAAACAACCACATTCTGCATTTGTAGCAAGTCACAGCTACTGCAATTTGCAGTCTAGCAGTTACTTCGAGGCCTTGCCATGCGACAGAGAAATTATTATTCATAAATTAATCAATTCATTATCAGCTATAAACCTAGTAATGGCTTTTATGTAATAGGAAAAAGATATCTAGGTCATAGTAAGTTTATCTAGACTAGAATGTGAATTAAACGTCATTTAGTTAATACGTTTAGTTATAAAAAATATTAAAACTATACTTACGACTACCAGAAGTGAAACTTTTCATATACGCAGGCGGACTTGAAGATCTATCAGATATTCTGAAACGAAAAAGTATTATTAGAAAATATACAGGGCATTTAAACTACAGTTCGACTATCGTTAATTCAAATCTTCGATAATTCCAACTTCTCTATCATCACAAGACAATCTCTTGATATTTTGGAATAAATACTACTGTATTTATTTATATCAAGATTTATAAATATCAAGAGATTTTCTAATAATAAATACTTCAATGCAACGAACGAAACTTCAATGCAATGTAACGAAATGACTCGTTAATTTGAAGTCATCGGAAGCCGAGGCATGGCTCTCCCACACTTAAAATCTATCTTATATTGATGATTACAATAAACTATGTCTTTTGTTAATTACAATAAAGGTTATACTTACTTGGCAATATCTGTGCATGTGTTTGTTGTGGAGGGAGTGGAGGCAGTGATTGCTTTTGTCTTAGAACTAGTGGAGTTGAGCTTTGCTACTTGCTGTAAACAAAATAAAAATAGATTAAATACTGCGATTGTGAACTCTATTCGTGAGAAGTTAAGATTGAATTTAGATTATTATCATCATCTTGGTTAGTGAACAAAGTTTCTTTGTAGACCATTAACCTTTCGTCTGCGGATATATGAGACAACAATAGAATACACAGTGTGTCTCACTAATCAATGCTTCAGCATACGACAGGTTAATAGTAAATCAAGACAGTCACATCACAGGGTTGATGATGTGAAAATATACCCAATTCACTACACCATAAAGTTCATTATACAATAAGCAACACTAGACAGACATATTAATACTAAAGATATATTTGCTTCACTGTTATATTCATCAAATAAAATCTATGTATTACCATATCCTTCTTAGGTGGTGAGACGGGCACCCATTCAGATGCCTTCTCTCTGTGTTGTGAGCCGGAAGACACGGGGAACTGAAGCCTTAGCTCCTCCTTGTTGGCTATAGGGAGGGGATTCGTTTTTATTGGCAGTGGAGCTCCTCCCTGGAAAGATAGATGTGTTTTTATGAGAATTTTTGTAAATCTTTTAATTACTGTGTCATAGGTCATATACCCTTAAACTCATATACTGACAAAAGAAACCGTCAAACAAGCAGTCTTGGGTGAGATTCTAGAGGTGGAACAAAGCATTCTTGGAGTGTTTTTATTCATAAATCCTCTGTAATAACATAGAATTTGAAATTGTAAAAAAAAGGTTTTTGGAAAGAGTAACGATGAAGCTTCTTGCTTGTTGTTCTATATTTGAAGCGACACTTTGGAATGAGCACCTAGCTTCACTGTCAGACAGACAGCCGGACAATTTAATTTGAAGTTTCAAAGGTGCCTAATTTAGATAAATGCTTTGACTTTAACTTTATGGTTGGTGTAAGGTGTAAAGCAATAAACTCGCCATGGGATTACTAACATAACCAAAACCAGCAAAACATTATAAACAGATAACAAACTCATCAAAAGAAGTTTTGAAATAATCACATAGAAAACTCACCCTTATATTCATAACAATAGGAGCCTTCTCCTTAACAAGGAAGGGATGGTGGAATGCCAGCGTGTCTTCGTTCTCACTCATATCATCGTCGTTTGATGAGACAGACGATAATTCACCCAGCGCTTCTTTCTTGGATAAGTGCTTGCAGAAGTCCGTCAGTTCATCTACTGATTTACCTGTAAAGAATTTAAATAATTAAATATTAGATTATATGTATGAATATGTATTGCATATTAACATATTTGTTGTATTTGTATCAATGACTAGTATGATCAATAAAATATCAGGATTTTCGAAAGTCAATTTGGGATTTAGAAATATGTATGCTTCATCAGCTACACGGACAGCTACAGACTAAATGGATATAACACACCATTGGGAAAAATATGCTAACACCAATTTATTGTTAAATGCTATCATATTATCATGAAGGAACTAAATAATAAATGACCCCCACTTTTCTCTTGTTTATTCTATTTTCTAGAAATCCATCAAATAAGTCTGTTTAAAAACTATTTTAAATGAAGTGTTGCATAAATAAGAAAAAGTTACTAACCTCCAGACTGAATAGCAGCCATTACTTGGTTCCTAGTATGCGGCGGCAAAGCAGCGGCCCCGGCGGGCACCGCGCCATTCTTGAGCATGTTTATAGCATTCCTTCTAGCAACTTCTAGCAGTCGTTTCTTTTCACTATCTGCTAACTTAACGCCGGTTGGTGACCTATAGAAGGAATTTAAGTATGATAATATCAAGATTATATAACAGTTTAAATAAAATGTTTGTTTTACTATTACTATTACAATATTTCTCTCTGTAAAGGAGTTCTCGTAACAAAATCTTGATTAAATTAAAATACATGAAAAATAAGCGTAACTTTTAATTTTAGTACAAGTAAAGAATGAATTTGTCACACTTGTGTATAGGTGAGGCTCAGTTAATATTAATAATATGTGCTGTGTGCATGGATAATTTATAAAATGTAACCTTATCTGAAACTAAATTCTAACTTAGAATATAATTATTCTGGTATGCCTTTTAGTAAAATAGTTATTTACGTTTTTCCCTAAAGCCAAATCTTTTCATGAGTATTTTACGAAAAGTTAAAGCAATTTGTTCTCATGTGACATGCTATGCTATGACAAGAATTAGAAATGGCTATAACTGAACAGAAAGTCATAATAGACTTATGAGTTAGTTAGTTAGTTTCAGTAAACCATAAAGTATTTTACAAACCTAGATCTCCTTCTTCCCCCATGTCTAGGCGACAACCGTCTGGTCCTATGTCGTGATCTCGACCTCGACCTTCGCCGAGATCGTGATCTCGACCTCCTTCGAGACCGAGACGAGGACCGATGTCGTGATCGACTGCTGTGTCTCGTCTTAGAACTGGAACGATGATGACGCTTCCTAGACGCTGATGATGATCTCCTTGATTTACTGCTAGATCTGTTATATAAAAAATAAAATAATAGGTACATTCATGATCCTTTTACTTGTAGAATGTAACTATTGGAATGCTTCAAGAGATGTATGAATCCTACATACCCTAGTCCTTGCCCTAATTCATTTAAAGATCCATTTGATCTTGATGAAATTGCAATTTGTCTTAAAAAAAGCCTGATTTTAGTGTTCAACTTTAATCAGTAATTAACTAATAAGTACAGGTTTTATTATGTGATTGACTAGATATTACCTTATATTAATTTATATGAATGAATACTTGTATTAATAAACTTACCTTTTAGGAGATTTACTTCTATCTCGCCTTGATGATTTTGTTGAGCTTTCAGACTTTTTACTTTTCTTTGAGGCAGATTTTGAATCGCCATTTATTTCACTGTAAATTAAATATATTAATTTATTAATAATAATAATTTGTTTCAACATTGTTTAGTACTTAAGATTTCATTATCAGGACTAAAACATAGTAACAGTAATGAGGACAGAATAGAATTTAATTATTTGTGATATTTAAATTCTATTCTCTGGAGGTTTTACATTAGAGGCAATTAAATGATTGTGTTTAGAAACTCCTTACTGGTTTTCCTGCCATACTAACAAACAAAATGACTTACATTTTCAATTCCTCCTCAGCCTGTTTCTTAAGTATACCACCAGGATCAGATGTTTTAGGGAACTGTGAGTTACACACAATTTCCTTCTCAGTACTGCTGGAAGAGTCTGTGTATTCACCTTCTTCATATTTCTCTGCTTTCCTTCTAGCCTCTTCTTCAGCCTTCTTAACCGTCTCCTCATATACTGCACTAAATTTAAGATTCTTTATTTGAATTTTACCCTTAGACTTGTCATTGTCTGCATTGCAAGATTCAGCCTTCTTACTATCCAGTTTATCCCGTAGGTCTATGGTCTTGTTACAGTCTATAGACATAGACATGGGATGTGGAGGTGACAATGAAATAGAATCTTCTTCAATTTTAATTGCCGCATGCTTCTTAACGTCTTTTTCGAGTTTAACTTCCTTGGGTTTAACATCTTCTAGTTTTATTTCTTTCTCATGTTTTATTTTTACGTGGTCATTTTCTGGTTTCACTCGCACTGGTGTTAGTGGGTATGGGTATGAAGGAGACCGGCTCTCTCTAGCACGTTTCTTAGACTTACTCTTTTTTCGCTTTTTCCGTTTATGTGTGTACTCACTATCGTCCGAGCTGTCGCTGCTAGAACTGCGGCTGCGTTTCTTCTTTTCTTTCTTATGCTTCTTCTTACTCTTCTTTGATTTTTTAGAAGGAACTTCATCTATCTTCGGCGGATCCGCGTTAAAAGCACTAAACAATTCCGAGAGAATCTCACTTGATGACTTTTTCGAGTCATCTTTTTTACGCTCGGGTGTTGTTTTTTCACGTTTTATTAGTTGTTCAATTTTATCTATCAAGCTCGTCATAGTCTTATCAAATTAGTTTTAACGTTCAGTAGACATAACAAGGTTCGTCACACTACAACAAGTAATAATTAACAATATAGCAACGTAAAACAGTCATTGATTATTGAATCAAACATTCGTGGTCTGCCGTCGCCATGATGCACTTCTTTGACAATGACAGATTTTGTTGTTGACGTTTTGTTTCACTCCAAATATATTTTTTTAGTGTGGTAATTATGATTTCATTTGTAAAATCCGACGAAATACCATGTATACGGAACGTAGTATTTAGGGGTATGAGCGTTAGATATAATCAAAACATTCAACACGCTAAGCTAAGCTAAGCAAGAAAATAAATAACAAAAATTCTAAGTGTTAAACCCAAGCAAAGGAATTACCAAGAAAGAAAAATATAAATAAAAACTAATAATAAATTATTACGAGCTAAAAAATGAAAACTACTAACATTAAATCCCGTCATAATGATAATCTAAGTATATATTTCTACTCATGAAAATTATGGATTGCACAACGGTTTTAATGCCATGGGCGTTACCATTACAATTAATTAGCCATTGGAATTATAATTACCTATCGTTAGTAAGTTTCTATATTTAGAAAATTATGCTTTATATAATAATTAAATGGTCAAGATTATCTAATTTGAGTTACAGATACTTCAATCATATAAATAATTTATTAAAAAAATAAGAACACTTGGGTAATTAAGACGAATCCAACGATGCCCTGATTGTCGAAATCCATCAAGCCGTTTCGAAGAAATGAGGTAATAATTAGTTTTCCAATATTAGGCTCATACATACAAGATACGCGTGAAAAACATAACCCTTCCTTGGCAGTCGGGTAAAAAAACAAATAGAATAAATACCTTTTTAACTGATTGTTTTGACAGCCTTTCCATTATATCCTCGGAGATACATAATCGGGATCCAGTCAGAATTGATCTATAAATCTCAGTGGCAAATTTCTGGGTTCTAGTAATTACTGCTTGGGTGGCTTTGGCGAAGTAAGATAAGAATCGCATCTAATCTAGTCGCTACCTCAAGTCTCTAGTCAAATCCTCCTTGCTATTTAAAAGCTATTAACTTCTGGTAGAGCAGAGGAGGTAGAGCTGCAATGCACAACTTTAATGGCCCAGCTCTCACATGAAAGTAAGTTCGTACACTTTCGTAGTGTTAGGTAGTGACGTAATAAAACACTTTTGGTCTAGTAAGTAAAAGTACGTTTATTTATTACCTAGGTATAGGTATTTATTATTAATAGTCTTGTATTATTCTTATAAGTACTCAGGCTACACCACAATACTTTGCCCTACCCAGTGATTAAATCCAGGGCAGGATAAGATATCTGGAACTGCAGACTACGGTTGTGGCTTAAAGTAGGAGTAGGAACCGGTAGTTTTTTGTCGGTAAGAGTCTGGTACTCTCTCTCGCCTCACCCATTGCGGCGAAGTCTTTGGATGATTTTTCCTCGTCGAAAAGGCCAGGTTTAATTTCTTTATTGGCATAGGTTTAATTACTTACTTTTATTTAAAGTAGGTAAGGTACTTATTGCCGCTCAGAGACATTTAATGATTACTTAAATTATTCTTTAGTAAAGATTTTGTATCGAAAAGAATAGCTGAGGGCAGGGTTAAGTAACCTTTAAATGACTCTGAGTACGGCGGTTAAAGTTAAAAGGATAAATAGGGCATCATGAAATAAAACAGAACATTTTAAAGTTTATTTTTATTGTTTTCTCAATACCTTTGCAAGGTTGGTAGTTAAGTGATAAACCGGTAAACAATACAGAATGGATCCTAAACTCTTTATTATTTTCTGTTCAATTGAAGTACACTGCGATTATGTCAACTGCAGTATAGGACGGAAAGCTTGTCCTTTTAGTTTATATTTTATTTATTTTATTAGATACATAAGTAAGTTAAGGGAGTGTTCAGAGAAAATGTTACTTATAATTAATAATTTCAAGAAATCTCGATCTACTTATTCGACATGTTCCTACTCGTATGTAGGTAAGCTTTTAGCATGATTCTATGGAATGAGTGTACCTACGTTTTCAAATAAACAGTTGAACATTACAATTGACATGTTACACACCACCTGTTTATAAGAAAATTGTCCGTAGAAATGACAAAACAATGCATAGTAGGTAATACCAAATCTTCACCCAACATATCGTCCAGTTCAATAACTATACACAAATAAAGACAAGCACAATTCATATTATAAGTAAGTAATCAATAATAAAAATGCAAGAACAATACACAATCAATAATTTGGCAATTTATTGAATTTAATAATCGGAAGCTCCAATTATTGAGCAATACTTAATTTTACAATTCAGGCCTTTGCCGATCTCTTTGATACCAGAACAGCGGAGTTAATACTACGTGGAAATAATAAATAGAAAGTATGTCTTCTGTCTAATAAAGTAAGAAGGGATAGGGTAATTATTTATTATTTATCATATTTATTACGAGTCCTTTACAAACCACTCGTTTTGTCATAAGAGTTGTCCACCATGCTTATAATAATGTCTTAGGAAGACAGAATAAATACTACAAATTGGCCAAATTAATAAAAATATTCAAAAAGCAATAAATATTATCATATCACACAATAATATCTATAAATTACATACTTAATAAATCGATGATTAACTTAATGATTCTAAATAAGTAATAATTAATTAATACTCAGGTATAAGGATAGCAAACGATTTTTTTTAATTAGATACGTCATTACAATCGTAAAATACATTCCCGTATTATATAATACCTACCTATCTACGTTTCGTATCAAATTTTAAATGATTTCTCCATGTACTTGATATATAAAAACTTGTTTGCTATAAAAAACTAATAATAACTAACAGAATTCTAGTCACAGTTAATTTTACTTCTATATTTATGAAAATATCTAGACAACAAGTTCATTTATTTTTGGTTTCTGATCATTTTGTATCGCAAATCACATTTTTTTAAACTTAAAATTAAAATTAATTGTCATGCCCTCCCATTGCTTAACAGTCCCACTTGTTGATTCACGTCAAGAAAATAAAATGTCCGAAATTGTTTAACGTTTTTTTTTTTACTTTTTTATTTATTTTCTTAATATTCGTCGCGTTCGTTCATTTTTAAAAGGTGCTTGATAAAATTTGTCGAATTGTGCAATCTGGGTGCAACGTCGGCAACCTTTCTTTCTCATGTTATTTTATACATTTTCAAGTATTCCAATGTTAAACTCTAACATTTTTTATCACACAGATCAAAACGGGTCCCAAAAATTTTATAAACCATGAGACAGAATAGTTTCCGCTCGATCAACGAGTGGTAATGAAGCGTTCGCCTAAATGAGTATGACCAGGTTCACACATCTTGGACATCCGATACAAGTAAAGACTCCTTAAACCCGCGTCACATGGTAGGTACCTACATGTTCCATTAACATAAATAACTTATTGTCTTAATACTAGAAGGAATGTTTTAATTTTTAAATGACGACGGTGTTTTGCTGTCCCAACCTATCATCGACGTAACGTACCAGTGACGAGGCCTATGGATCTTTAAATGCCAGGTTCCGAAGTATAGTGAACTCCGTATTTTGAGATCAGTTTCTAGGCTAGCGCCGGAGAACGCAGCAACGGCTACAGCTCTCGAATCTGACTGGAAGCGTGATGAGGCATCAGCTATATACGTATCAAAATGTAGGCAGACTTGTATGTAACGCCCAACAAGAAAGCCATTCGTTGTCATTATCAAGAAGTAGATACTAGGAGATTAAAAACGCTAACGGCTGAAAATTAATTATCGCAGAGGCCCTATGTATAGAAAGTCTAAGTGTGCTTGTACTCTGAGCCGGATTTATACCAATCATCAGGAGCCCTTGAAGTAGTTTGATTGGCTGAAGAGACGAGGGCTGGCACGACTGATATCGGCTCGTACAAACGCCACAACGGAGCTATCACTTGTCATATCGACTCGGGTCGGACCGAGAGCACTAGCCGCCCCATCTTAAAGCTACTACTAAAATTCTCTAGGCGATCAAAGATCGCAAGCTAAATTGATTTTATTCAAAAGTCTTAAAAAAATAAAATCTGCTAGTGATCAACTTTAACGCGTTAGCGGGGACGCAAAACGGCGCGCACCGTTCGGAAACGTTTCTCGAAGCCGAGCTTCGTGTACAGGGAGCGGGACGCGTCGTTCTCCGGACGAATGACGACGAAGGGTTTGTAGCCGCGGGCTGCCACCTCCTTGGTGAGACGGCGGGCCAAGTAGATCCCGTAGCCTTTCCTGCGGAATTCGGGCCTAGTTTGCATGGAGAACATAGCGCCGTAGTACGACTGCACCATCCAAGCAGCTAACTGTCCTTCGACGAATATTCCGTAAGCGGGCAGCTCGGCGACCAGCTTCTCGAACACTTCGCGGCATTCTATGTCGCTGGCCGGGTACAGGTCGTGAACGGCCTTCATGTGCTCGGGCTGCAAGCGAACTAACTCCACGTCCGGTGGCAATCTGAAACAGGTTTCATTAATATTAATAAAACTTGGAGGGTTAGTTGATAATCTAAGAACATAAAGAACTTTGCAGAGATGGAAAATTTATTATAGGACATTTTAAAGTTTTATACCCATCAGTACTGTCGTCTTGAGGTGGGTTATCACAGACGTAGACGTCGCCAGTAATCTTGTCGTGCGCTTCATAGTGCTTCTCGAAGCGGTTCACGATGGCTTCGTGAGTAAAGTTCAGGTACAATGGCTGGGTGAGGTCCAGGAGTATGTCCTCTGTCGTCAGCAGGTCCACCAGCTCCGCGCGCTCCGATGGACAAAATACTGTCACGCTTTCATATGTGGTTTTGTTCGGCTGGAAATGAAACGTTTAGACGATATTAAATAAAGGTTGTGACGTACGGAAGGACAGACAGACAGACATGACGAATCTATAAGGGGTCCGTTTTTTACCATTTGCCTACGGAACCCTAAAAAAATCTGGTTCAGGCGTCGCGTCGTGTCTTTAGTATCGGAGGGGCTATATAAAAATCGCCACTTTTGTGAACATTTTGAACCGTAATTTACATTGAAAACACTAATGACATGTAGTTTTCCTGTCCCAAAGTATCCTTTTACAAGTGATAATCCTCACAGAAGCACTATGTCATTTAGGTCATATAGGTAATTAGTCAACTAGGTCGCGTTAGCACTGAAAGCTTCTGGATTCAGTGGGGGGAGGGGGAGGGTTGTCGTTTCAATATCTGTTCCTGACACTCGCACAGTCGTACCTATGACGTGTCAACCGCATTCACAAGCGATACGTTTCAGCATTTTATCTGACAGTTTCGTTGTAAACATGTCTCGGTGAAAAATTTTCCATACAGGTATTTTTCAAGAAAATTTATTTCTAAAAGAGATTCCTAAATATCTGTTCTCACAAATTTTTCAGGTTTATGACTACCTAAATGTAGTAATACGACACATTAATTATCCGAAACTTCAAAGCGAGTCTTAAATAATAAAGACGTGCCAGTTTGAACTTTATTTTCACTTTACCTTAGAGATATTTTTTACTGAATTCAGATTATAATAACTTTAATAAAATATACCTAAATACTTCAAATATAGATCCACATATAAATCCTAAACACACACTACAAAGGGAATACGAGTAAAATATTAAAATCGTTCGGTTGTCAGGCGATTTGGGGGAAAGTTTGACGCAAGGAGACGCCTTTATTTTACGTTTACGACATCTTGTCTGGGCTGGGAGGCAATCAAAGTAGGTCTAGGTACCCTCCGTGTCTAAAATTAGATTCTGTCTGGAAAAGGTCAGAATATGTACCGAAAATTGACACAAATACGATCAAAGTTACTGCGAAATGGCCATTAATGATTAAAAGATATTAGATTTAGTACGTAGGTGGGTAAGTATAATTGGTATAGAATATCGGAGAGATGAAATGGATGGAATTTAATATTAATGTTTGTCTCGTTCTATTTTGAAGGACAATAAGGACAAGCGGACGAAAAGCGATTCAGATTAATTTCTAGCCTACCTTTTACCTTTACCTAGTAATTTTGCCCTCTCTGGTGGAAAAACACTCATTACATAAACACTTTTAGATTATGCACCAACAAATATGCGTAAAATGTACTCAGGTAATGTATATTCATGTCAAAAGCACTACATAGAAAATGTAATGGGTAATTTAAAACGTGGTCACACCTTAAACTAATGACGGCACATGAGACCGAAAGCAATTAATATACTATTAAAAGAATGGAGTAAAAATCCAACTATGATAGTTATAAATTACTTTTAATAGCAAAAAAGAGACAAGAAATATTTTTCATACTTTTATCTTTAATTACGTAATGGTATGTTTTGTCTGCCTCGTTGGTCGAGTGGTCGGAAGTGCGACTGGCGGATAAGGGGTCTCGGGTTCGATTCCCGGATCGGGCAAAGTATTACTAGGCTTTTTTCGGTTTATAGAAAATTTTTCAGTAGCAGCACGGAGTCTGAAATTGTGTCCAGTATATGACAATAGGCTCACCCCTTATTACATGGGACTTATAACACAAATGGTGAAAAGTGGGTGGACATTGTATACCGGCATTATATGCCGTAATGTGCACCTCTGCCTACCCCTTCGAGGATAAAAGACATGACGTTGCATATTACTTACCTACCACATAATGAGTGTATCTCAAAGATCGTACTTTGCTTAAAACGATTCTAGACACCATCTCTTCCAAAATGACTAAATAGAACTAAATCTAGATTTCAGTAGATAATCATGTACGCTCGACTACTCTACATAATGAAGAGGGCAACATAATCTGGGTATGGCCCCAAAGTCTTATGTAATAGAGTAGGTATTTGTTTGACGAAGGTAGCTATTATTTGGCTAGCTATCAAATGAGCCAAATGACGTAGCATTAAGCTTTGTTGTCCTAGTAATAGGAGGATACAGAGTACATTAAATTGCTACCATAGGGAAGATGGATTTTCCACTGTATCGTTTTGTTTTAAAGTTGAAAATCAATTGAAGGAACTTTATAGTTTAGGGTAGCTTGATATGCTGACGTGGGTCTGTTTCAATGCAAGGGAATTGCTTCTGTATTGACAGATTCATTTTTCTTTTTTAAAAGCCGTTACGTTAGAACTATCTATAGTAAAAAGCCCTTTTCTTAAGTGTGTATCAAGGTATTTTAAGTTATTTTTTTATTTCTTATCAACTCCAAATTCAGGCGAGATTAGAAATAAAGTTTTATCGTAATCTCAGCTTTAGTCTTGAACGTCGAAATATACGGTAATCCTCAATCATCCGTGCTTATAAATCGAAGGTAGGCTCTCGCCTAATACCATCGAGCAGTCAGGAAGAAAATTAATCCCTCATATTAGGCGTTTTAAGCAGATTAATTTATCTAAGCTTCTTAAAATACACGAATTATGGAAGGTTCAGTAAAAAAACAGTACCTCGATATTTTTTTACCAAGAAGATTGATTGTGTACAAAGCGTAAGAGTGCTTTTCCACCAGTGATGTGCTATGTAGCTATGCTATGAAGATGTAATAGCTAAGATATGAAACTATGTGACCGTTTCCACTGGTACTAAGCTATGTAGCTGTGCGAGGAAGATGCGCAGCTCGAGTATGCCATGTATCGATATCCATCCATAGCGCAAATCTATAGCACTAGTCTTTCCATATAAAATCAAAGTTTAGTTAAGTCCGTCCAGTGCTAAGCTATGTGTACCAATAAATATGATTGGTGGAAGTTAAACGTATCCGCAGCAACGTAGTAGAGCACATATCTGGTGGAAAAGCACTCATATGGAAGCACCCATATTGAGCGCCCAATAACAGTACCTAGATAAAAAAACCCAAGAAGGTTGGTTGTGTACAAACCGTAAAAAAATAACAAACAAACTTACTTTCGCATTCACTTTATCGTTAGGATTATGACATTAACATCAATATAGAAGGTACTTCTAAAGTCGAAATTAAGTAGGATCCTAGTAAACTGATTTAGTGAAGATCTTCTGAGTGGTCTAGTATTAGTTCTAAGTCATATGAGCGATCATTAAGTGCAAAGTTTTGGGTATGTGTGTGAACTTAATTATACCAGTTAGGTAATAGGGCTGCCTCCTATTATGTAGGACTAATTAACACTGAAATATGTTTATTAGTATAAGTCAGGAACACAGCTCAATATAGGCTCTCTCTTTAGTTCATAACATTAAAATAGCTGATTATTTAACACTAGCTATTTCAGTGCGGTTTCATCCGCTATGCTCGGCTTCTATCACCCATATCGTGATGTTTTATAGCCTGTAGCCTTCCTAGACAAGTGCACTATCTAACATAAAAATAATTATTAAAATTGAACCAGTAGTTCCGGAGATCAGCGCGTTCAAACAAACAAAGACTTCAGCTTTATATATTAAAGTATAGATTCAATGAAATATCTCTTTCTAGTAGATTCTCTAAATAAGATCTCCATTATCTAGTTCAAAAAAACTAAATAATAATATCAAAAATATTAGCCTTTTTATAACTGTCCTACTGCCAGATATATAGAGAAGGACTCAGGATAAGTCCCCAAGTTTGTTCAAAGTCGAATTTGCGATTTCAAACTTATAAATACAATGAATAGTTTATACATCTTTCTACCCTTTCAAAATCAAACAGACAAAGATTATTATATGTTTCAATATTCTTCTTTAAGCTCTTAGTGTATTTTTAAAAGACGTCGAGATTTTGCTTAGCAAAGAACCTCTTATGCAGACGTCCTCTTGAAACAGCTTACGTCACAACCTAAGTGATGTCTAGGAGGAGGGCGGGCGATGACAACTTAATGGTACAACACGATGGGTATTGGATTTCTTCTGCCCCTATTTAAGTAGGAAGGTAGTGGAATTTGTAAGTGAATAAGGGCTGTGTCGTCAATTGTGAAGTGCTAGAGGGTAGGTAATGGGTTTGAAAGTAGATAAATTAAATGGAAAATGTGTTTTGTATGCTTTGAAATACTGCTCATTGTTCTTAAACATTGAAACTTAAACTGATACAATTACGAATTAGAATTGAATAGTAGGTAACTTTACTACTTCGTATACATCAAAATCCAAGATTAAAAAGAATTTTAATATAAACATAGGCTTGTTGTATCTCTGAAATGACTGGACTTATGTTGACGGAACCTTTACTGGCAATTCTTTTATTAGTTAAAAGTCCGTAATTCACGCGAATAAAGCCGCGGGCATCAGCTAGATAGCATCCATAAAAATACCAAGCTTATTTTACCGAAAGTCAGCTTCACAAACATTGTAAAAAAACAACAAAAAGAAACTAATTTTCGTTTCGCAATATTTTCTCTTTTTCAATCCCTCACGGAGTTGCAGGCTGGCTTACAGTTAAATAATGCATGTAGTATGGCGTAGTTGCAAACACCGGTGACATAGCTCGTTAGTTGCTCACTGTGCTACCAATCCCTAGAGCCTACACAGAATACAGGTATAGAATGGAGTAGGCTTACAAATCTTTTGGTTAAAATGAAAAAAAAAACGCTACGAAAGTAAAAATGTTACCTAAAATTTGCATACCTATAAAATACATTTGGGAAAACTAAAGATAGTCCAATTGGTAATACTGATAGTTCTGGTTATCAAATAATATCCACTTGTAGCTCTGATTGGTTAGTTTATTCGAGCCGCGTTCCGATCATCGCTGATTGGCGGTCTCAATTTGATTACTTTAAACGTAAAGCAAACTCATACTAATGTTACTGAACATTTAAAATCCTGTGTTGGGAAACTTTTCTCTGTCTAAAATCATACATTTAAGAGTATACGTCAGATACAATACAATATGCCACACTATCCAATAAAGACTACGATTATGATGCAAATAATACAAGTGAATCTACAAAGACGAACTAACACCCACACTCACACAAACGAAACAAGGAAGTATCTATTAGCAGAATATCTAAAAAAAAAAAAACATAAACCTGACCTCCTTCACTATAGTATACTCTCGTACATAAATAAAAAAAAATGTCTTTCATGCACGGAAGTTCATTATACCTACAGCGTGTTCTTAAAAGTGAGCCTTTTATACTTATGCCGTGTTAGTAAGCAAACTCGCAAACGTCACGTCCCAGACTCATTTCCGTAGCACGTTTTATGGATTAAAATAGCAACAACCCTTAACCTTTTCGTTGAGTAATGACATTTTCGTTTATTCAGGCCTTAATGTTAATGTTTCGATATAATTAAAGTAATGTAGGACTGGCTTTATCTTTTATACAATTATGAGCATTATTTTTTGTTGGTTTAGAGATTATTTTTGTATGTAGTTTAGTGTGTTTTTTGGTTGGTACTTTAATTTTGATAGTATTATGAGATCTTTTATCATTTCGGTGTTTTTTTAGAGGCGTTACAAATGCGTTGCCGGCCTTTAGGGATTAGGAAGTCAAGGGTTGTTGGGGAATCGGAGATTGGGAAGAAGGGTAATTAGGCCTCCGGTACCCTTGCTCACACAACGAAACACAGGCGTTGTTTCATGTCAGTTTTCTATGAGGCCGTGGTATCACTTTGGTCGTACCGGCCCATTCTTGCCGAAGCACGTCTCTGCTACACTTAGGAGAGCCATACTTTCCGACCTTTTCTTGATTCCTACCAATTCTTATCTATGACTGAACCTATCTGAAACCAAAGTCCGACCTAATCTACGTTTGTAAACGTACCTACAAAACAAAACTTAACGGAAAAATTATCCTCACAATTTTTCCTCAATCTTCATAAAAATTACCTTTCAGTTTTCAGTGGGCGGCACGGCATAGGAAACTTTATCATTATTTTTCCAGAAGAAAAAAGAAAATTTCAAAAATAACATCTTAAGTTTATGTAAATTGATATTTCTTGTGTATTATTATACAGCGGGGAAAATAAGACGGTTCGTATTTTCTCTTACCTACTTTAATTTTAATCTCAAGCGAAGTAGTTGCTAAGGTACAAAAGGTCCACTTTTGAATAATTTAATGTAGGCCTTTGACGTCAAATGGACGAAAGTAGTTTCTGTTTTCAATTTCGGCCGCTCTTAGTAAAAGTAAATGAACATTCTTGGAGGTACTAGGGAGTAGTAAATTGACAATACTCTGTTTGGTATCGAAAAGTGCTTTAAGTTTACTGTTTGTAAGAGCTATTTTTGTTTGTTCTGTGAAAATGGGGGTTGTAGTTTTAATTGTGACAAATACTTTCTGATTTGTACTTACAATAGAAGGCTCTTAGATTGGGCTATTGTCTAGAGCCTATAGGCTTTCCAGGCAATTTATTTGCTAGGTAATTATAAAGTATCGTTTGGTGTCTAGAAAGCTATTACGTACTATTCAAGATAATGTAGTGTAGTAATATGTAGGGTAGTAATATACTACTAAATATAGTGCGCCAAACGAACAGACGGTTCACACGATTGTAAGCAATCGGCACCATCCATAGACACCAGAAAGAGTCAGAAGTATGTGGTCCGCCTTTTGGGAAGAGTGGATTTTGAAATTAGGCTTGGGGATTTGGTGATTGAAGATTGGGAGTCCAGAGATATGTATTAAAAGTTTAATAAATCATGTACTTACCGTACTAGTACAGCCGGGGAAATGTAGACAGATCGGGTCCTCGGGCCAATTCTTCGCTACATAAAAATGGAAGTCCCACACCTTGTTGTTTAGATATGTTTGAATCGTTTGATGAAACTAGAAATAGATTGAAAAAACATAATGTTATTTAGCAGACAAACAGATATAGTTTCATTTTAAAACATATTTGAGATAGAGAGAGCAGTACCCTTATAATCTATATGAAAACATTTAAAAACATGAAATTAAATTCGTAAAAGTCGTTGTTTTTCTGAAATGCAAGTATTTTATTTTGAGCCATTTTTATCGGTAAAAATTTCTCATAATTTCTATCGATTTACTGGACAAATATTAATGTTATTTTGTAGAACTTATCGGAAGTTGTTGGAATGGAAGAAGTTACTAACCATGTTTGCAATAACAGTAATGTTATTGTACTTTCATCAAAGTATTTTTATAAACAATAACTGATAAGATTACCTTTAGAGATTCAGGCATATACTGCACTAAGATATCGGCCACCGCTGGGAGCTCTTCTTCTGTAACCAATCGAAAGTTTTTCCCTTCGGGCACGATTTCCATCTCTGCAACAATACATTTGTAACTGTTATCATATCGTTTGAGTAAAATTGGAAAAGTGGGAATAGGTTTTCTGATAGTTGTTATAATAAAATGGCGGATAGAAATGATGAATATTCCAGATGTTGATAAATTGGCTGAGACGGGGCAGCAGCGGTAAGCGGGCCTCTTAAACTGCAATCTCCAATTTGATTGATTTTGATTGCCAAGAATAAAAATTACGGCTAATCCCTATTATCTAGAAATAGTCCATGTATTTTATAATTAATAAAATATTTTATTTAAACATCTTTGTTATTATTAAAATATTTTACTTTTTATGTTATAATATGGTTTTTTATTATTATTATTGATGAAGGGAAAGAGGTATGTAAGATGTAGCTGCCTGTATTTTACGTTTGTGCATAATAAACACTTAAAAAAATATTAAGAGAAAAGTAATATAACATTATAAAATGTTGTGTTTACAGCCATTTACATAACAATTTTGAGAGAACAATAAAACCAGACTCCTTTATTCTAAACTGCAACCATTCTAAACAACCTTTCAACAAATAAATGAAAGCACACAAGCATAAAGCGAAGTAAACAACTATAATTCACATTTAATGTTCTGTAAATAACTTGAACTTTAAACGAATGGTCACTTAGTTACTCGGGTTAATGTTCACGTTCACTGATATTTTCAGAATCGTCACAAACAAACATACATCGCTTCGATTATGTCGTTGACATTTACATAATCGTTGTGTGTTTAGATTAGAAGGACCGTTCTGTTATGTTATGTAATGTGACGTAACATCATGTTTGTCCTTTTAGTTACGTAGTTCAAACTGGGTTCAATGTTTGGGATATATAATATATGTCACTATCATTCTGCCATTTTTTTTGGGGGAATATCATCCAATGACTTCTTCCGTCTTGGCCTAGGCTAGAGAGAAGTGTGTTGTATCAGGAAGGGAGTATCATTACTCGTGAGTACTTTAGATCCATTTAATAGAAACTGGGGAGCAGCATAGCTTAAACTGGCGAGAAGCGCTGTTTAATTAATCTGGATCTTTGAAATTGTGATCTTTAAATCTGGTGTGCATAATAGAATATAGAATCACATAGTCTCATAGTTCAGCTGTTGACTGTCACAGGCGATTTGTTCCGATACTCAAACTCAAATCTCTCAAAATCAAGTAGGTAATCCACTTTTCAAATGTAATAGTAGGCCTAATAATAGAACCGAACCTATATTATTGTCTGTCCTATCATCTGTCTAATATTAGGTTCCATTCCAGGCTTCAGGCATTGTGTTAACAAGAATGCCATAACGCTTTTATTCATCCAGGAATGAGTCAAGAACCTTTATGCATACCTATTAGTCATATTAATCTAGTCTGAGAAAGAATAGGTACCGAAGATAATGGCCACTTAGAAAAAGCTGCGGAAAAAGTAAAAGACATACTCTTTTGTTTTTCCGTAGTACATTTTCACAAGTCAATTAGCCCACATTCCTTGTTTCTAAGAACTTGTGAATTATTAACTAACCTCTAATGATATCAGTATCGAATCAATAAAAGTACTTCTGCATGCATCGTGACACATAATGTACATGCCTATTATATAAGAGTTAAGTCATATTAAGAATGTTTTTCTTCGTTGGTCACACCACACGTATTATAGGACGCGGCAAAAACGTGAGAGTTCAAATACCTTTGAAAAAAGAACATATTTTATTTTTTATTTTGTGTTATATTGCTGGCTGGTTGTAGCCTGTGACTTGTAGTTTACCCCCAAAGAGGTTGTTAACTTAAGCTTGCTTTATCGCAATGGTAATCTGGCATTTTATATCTGAACAAGTAATATGGTTACAAAGGTCGTTGTTTGGAGGAAATAACTGCGAACACGCTACATTTACTATGTTTAGTTGTTTTGGTATGTTATATTTTATCACTATTTCATTAATTTCAAGTATAATACTTGATTAAAGTGTGGGAGAGCCATACTTCGGCACGAATGGGCTTGCTCCACAGGAGTGATACCACGGCCTCACAGAAAACCGACGTGAAACAACGCTTACGTTGTGTGAGTGAGGTTATCCCATAAAAAAAACACTATTAGTTTAAATATGACTACTGTATAATTATAAGGCTCATTCAATTAATCTAGTTCATCAGTAATACTGCGTACACCCTCATCGAATAACAGATTAACTACACGATAAAGAAAAGCAAACTTAATTCCTAGAGCTACATGAGAAAAGAAATGCGTAGCGTTGTAGTAAATGATAATGAGTTTGCTACGAACGGGCTACGATTACGTAGCGGCTACGGCTACGGCTACGGCTACGAGTTCCGGCAAGCGTAGCGTATAAGAAAAAAGTGGCTTTAGATTTGTAGCAGACATAATTATTCTGAGCTCGCTTTGATTAAACGAACAAAAGCCTTGAAATAGAAATCATCATCAGCCTGTTACGGCCTGTCGGTAAAGGTCCATTCTCATTCAAAAATAGAATGAGAATTAATCAGCACGTTTGCTCATAGCGGATTGGCGATTCCAAATTCATATTTTTTTATTTTTTTTCATTTTATATCTTTTGTTAGTATCTGATCAAAAATCAGGATGTTAGGTAAAACTTTTTTATGTAACAGGTTTATAATTTGGCAGTGGATTGGCGTAGGTTTGATGTTTATGTTAATAATGCCTCCTCTATACTTGCTATACTTCGTGTGTCATTCAACCAGCCACTATAGATGGGGGCCCAGTAAGGCTAATGCACGACCTGGAGCTGTGGACTACCTAGCGGGTCCCCGGGGTTCCGCCTCGAATTGCAGAAGTAAGAATGGTGTGGTTTTTAGTCATAAAGAGTCAGACACTCCCTTTGCCTCAGCCTTGGCGGAAGAAGCCATTGTATGATTTTTCGCACTCAAAAAAAAAAAAGATATGGGTTGCCAGGGCTTCGGCTCGAAGAGCAGGAGTAGGAACGAGGTGGTTTTTAGTCAGTAAGAGTGTGACACTTACTTTGTCTTACCCTAGGCGGATAAAAGTAATTGGATGATTATATCGCTTAAAAAATACTCGTCAATAAATAATGTCTGATGATATCTAAAAATTTGGAACAAGAGACCTAGTGTCGCATTCGAAACAGTTTTTAATAAAATAACAGAAACGTTGCATCGGTTGAATCGGCGATAAAATCTTGGAATGGAACGTGCAGGGTGAGCGGGATCCATGCCAGCGCACCACGAGTGTCGTTCAAAGTGGATTACTGAACGACAGCCAGATCTAATCTTGTTGCACTGTTTATTTTGTTAGCTTGTGGTTTTTTGTTGGTCTGTTTGTAGGATCACTTTTTTTTTAATAGGAACAAACAGGCTGACAAACAAACATTGTAAATACTTTTTTGGTGTAAGTATGTGTATTATGTATTGTATTATTTCAATATTACAAACAGACACTCCAATTACTAGTCTAACAGTCTAAAAACTTATTTACTAATCTAGATTAAAAATGGGTTATGTAGCTATAAAATACGAGTTTTTAGTTTAAAAATTACACATGTGCATTGTGAATAACAATTTAATATGTCTTAATATGATATGTCTATATACGAATCCAAACTTAATACGCCACTATTGAGAATAATTAAATGTAGTAGTGACCATACAATCAATGAAACCAGAATCCTTAGTACGAGTTTGTAATCGAAACGACAGCACGTTTGGCGCTCTGATTGGCCAGCTCAATAAACCAACCAATCAGAGAGCCGAACCTGCTTTCGTTACACAGAACTAAATATTGATGAATAAAAACAAATACAATGCTTACTGTACTTGATTGTACTGGCATTCTAACTAGCTCAATTAGAAAAAAAAACAAAAACCTTTAAAAAAAATAAAAGCTAACATGGTATCCGAACGAGGTCATATAAATTGACATGTAAACTCGATAGTAAACGTTGCATGTTGCACGACACCGAAATCACGCCACCAAGTACGTTACCATGTACCGGCTAACCGCAAATCGAATTACTAAAACCAACATAACTTGACCTATCAATATAGGAGAGTTTGTACACAACAAGAGGTCAGACTTAACTGGTGTTACTATTTGTCTGTATGGTCGAAATAACCAAAATACATGACCTATCAATATAGTGAAGTTTGTATACAATCAGAGTCCAGATTTAACGGGTTTGTACTATTTTGCTATCGGCATTGTAACCAATATAACGTGACCTATCAATGTAGGAAAGTTTGTAAGCAATCAGATGTCAGGTTTTACTGGACATTATTATTTTGCTATCGTCAAATAACTAATATAACTTGACCTATCAATGTAGGAAAGTTTGTACAGAATTAGAGGTCAGGTTTTACTGGACATGTAGTAAACTCGCAACTAAAAGACTGAAAACGTTTTGTAAAGTCGCTAAATGAAGTGCAATTTGCAAACGTCGAGTGTAACCTGCGCGAAACTCGTTAGTGACCTTGTTAGGGCGTTTAAAGTTATTTAGTACTTTTTAATGAAAGTAAGAACTGTTTTGTAATTGTATTTTTGTAATTATATGTGGTTTTTGAGATCACATTTAGGGCACCGAAGTGAAGCTGTAACTGTTTGTTTGATAACTCGAACTAGACGGCCATTTATGTACATAAATTATAATAATTATATTAGCAGATTCTAAAAAAAAATATCAATATTGGAAATAAAAAATTTAAGGTCTAATTTTTAAAGCTTTAAACATATTACACAACAATCATAAAAAGTTAAAAGTAACAAATTAAAAGTTTTTATTAAAAAAATAAATAAAAACAAAAATATCTGATAGAATGTTTCGTTCCCTCGTTCCGAGTTTGAATTTAAAAAAGGAAAACGTGAATCATTGTCGGAGCGTGAAGGGTTGTGGTTCGTTGCGAAAAAACACGTGTTGTGTCTATGGCTACAAAACATAAGTATAGGTACTCAGTGGCAGATTAATCAAACACGGGGCCCGTAGTAGCTTTTACTGGGGGGATCCTTAATTTTATAAAGTGGCCCTGGATCATGCTGTAATCTAAGTGTCTGTTTTATTAAAATACTTTCTAGATGCCATGCGATATCCGCAAAAAATATTAATTTTAGTTAAGTGTGGGAGAACTATGCTTCGTCGTGGGTTGGCTTGACCGAAGAAATATCACGGCCTCACAGAATACCGATGTGAAACAACGCTTGCGTGTTTCGTTGTGTGAGAGAGGTTTAGGTAGGCCCGTATTGTTTCGGATTTTCGTAGGCAGCGGCGATTGTTTACCATTAGGTGACCCGTCTAATCGTTTACCGGTTAATTTAATAAAAAATAAAATAAAAGGAAACTTTTATTCAGCTTGGCATTTATGGTCATACAAACTAAACGTGTATACAAAATTTCAATTCAATCGGTTGAAAATATTTGCTTCGTTTAGTAATTTTAAAACAGAGATGAGTTTATTCCGTAGGGCCCTTTTTGCGCGTGACCCATAGCAAATACTACTTTCTACGTAGTTAGCTAAGCTCTGTAGGTACCTAGCAAACGTATGAATATCAAAGTCCGTGATAACGAGGTCGGGCCGAATTATTGTGAAGTTTTATGGCTTATTCCGCTTTTAATGGGAATATGCAGACGTTATGGTGTGTTTGGCTTTATGTGGCAGTCTAGATATTTGACATTCAGGTCAAACAGCCATAGAATTCAGTTGAATGGTGGAAATACAGAACAACCATTAACATCTTCAATACGAAATATTTCTCACTGAATTGTATTCTAATTTGAGGATGAAGTAAGTCGGTGATTTTTCGAATTATTGTGTGTCAGCCTAATTTCTATTTAGTACCTAATTAGTTGACAATGAAATCTAGAAACATATTTTACTAGCTACTTCCGCGCGGTATCACCCGCTCTGCTTGGCTCCTATTGGTCATAGCGTGATGTTTTATAGCGTATAGCCTTTCTCGATAAATGCACTATTCAACACGAAAATAATTATTCAAATCGGACTAATATTTCTGGAGATTAGCGCGTTCAAACAAACTCTTCAGTTTTATAATATTAGTATAGATTGTATTAATTCTTTTGCTAATGTTGTGTAATATTAATTTGCAGTACGCAATTTAAAATGAATAAATTGATTCAGCCTTACTTCATGTACGAGTAACTTTATACACAGTTAATAAATGGATTAAATAAAGGTACAACATGAATGATTAAACATGTTTGTGGCACATGCACAAAATGGTGACTCAGGGAAATTAATTACGTGGGGCTGGTAACAGGCTCTTATTCACGCAGTAAATAATATTTTATCACAACATTTATTTAGATTTATTTACTTATGTTTATAACTGTATAATTCAAGTGAACATTTAATTTTGATTTCTGATAAGTAATTATCATACAACTTCGTATGTTATGGACATTAGAATACTTTTGATTAATTTATTTCTCATTTAATACTCTGCAGTTGATTTTATTGTTTAAGTAAAATGTTAGGTAATTGCCAGATTGAATTACAATTGATCTTATCTTGACATATTATGTGCAGAGTTTACATTGTAAACACTGCAATCTTACAATCTAATAGAATATCGGAAATCGGAAAATGAATATCGGTAAAGTGCTAGAAATTAAATTATTGATAAGTAACACTCTAAATCAAGCGAAAACGCCATTAAACATTAAAATGCGTAGAGTTACATTGTAACATCAATACATCAGTATGTAATAAAAACAGTTATTGTTTCAATATCACAAATCAACGCTGCTTTTAAATATCACAAACCAATTCTGCTTTTGAATAATTTACCCAAAGAAAACACGTTTTTTCTAAAAGGGCCACTTGAGAGACGTCAATGCTAAAAAAAGGAAAAAGATACGAAGGGCAAAATTAGATTAATTTTCCTTAGCGATACGAGGAAATCAATGAGTGTTGCCGAAAATAATTCGCGAGGGTGGTAGATTTAGTAGCAAACATTAAGGTAATGGTGACCTCTACGATATAATTTTGTTCCTGTAATTATTTTCATTTATGTAGGTGTGTGAGGAAGATTTGCAATGTTGACGTACGTGGGATTTATGTTTATAGGAACTTTGTGATTTAGTTTCGAAAGCTTATGTAAGAAAATTATGTAATAGGATGCTCTAATTCCAGCTATAATTATATAGCTAACATGATTTGGTATCAGCATAAAACTTTGACTATTATTATGTAGGGGTTCCCAATTTAAAATGAAAATCAAAGTTAAATCATTCCAATTAAACCATAAATACATACTTTTGCAAAGGCAAGAAATAAATAATAGTCTGTTAATCTGTTCGTCAGTGAAGCTAGATGCTCGTTTCAAAGTGTAGCTTCGAATGGAGAAGAACGAGCAAGAAACTCCATAAATATAATATTTATTAATTTGATAATACACTTACCCCAATTTATCTATGTACCTATAGCGTCCCTTTCAAATATTGGTTCACGAAAACCTAGGCGTTATTTTCTTAAAATAAACTTCATAAAACACACTTCATAATAAACTATCACAACTTATAACACCATAAACACAGTTTTGCAAATATTTTTCTGTCTAATTAGAACGATAGAACGTTCGGATAGGAGAGTTGGTCGCAATTAAATTTGCAATTCAAAGCAGGTGCTACACCCCTGCAGTTTGCAGGAAGGGGTCGAATGCAGTGAGGGGTTTCAAGGACACGAGTGACGTCACACGAGGACCCCATATTGCGTCCGGGGTAGGGTTGCCAAAAAGCACGTTCTTGTACCTGACACTTTGAATTAAATACAAATTCTCTTTGGGGATAATGGACAATGTATCGTGTACGTGCCGTTTAAATATTAATGTGATTATTTTTTTTTGCTTGATTTTTGCTAAGTATATTGTGTACGATGTATTTTTTTATCATGGTCTATGAAAAAGATATTTTTATAATAACTATCGTGAGATATACTAAATTAACTAAAAATTACGGTTTACTCACGTATATTAATAGAGAAAAGCTTTACTAGTTTCGAGTCACAGAGGGACTCTTCATCATGAGCAGCGTGCGCAGACGCGGCGACGTCGCGCGGCCTGCTCTAGTCACTCCAGTAGTGAGATGCTTATGATGAAGAGTCCCTCTGTGACACGAAACTAGTAGAGCGTTTCTCTATTTATGTACGTGAGTAAACCGTGATTTAAGAAAAACTAAAATTTGAGTATAAAAAAAGGATTCTTTGGAGTTATTGAAAGGTACCTACTTTGTGAATAGCGATAACCCTAACTTAATTGCAGTATACAGAGTGTGGACGTTAACTAATTAATCATAATTTATTTCTAATGGTTGGTATTCAAGGCACGTACACTTATAGGTATTTAATTAGGTGCATGCAACATGCCAACACTTAAATGACTAGGCGTAGGTAGGGCAAGTGACCCGGTTGTGGCCATCGACCCCTTTGTGGCCATTTGGGCCTTCAAATATTTATAACTAAGGCATGGACAAATAAATTACTCTGTGATGTACAGTATTTAAAATATTGAATATTGTAGACACTGATACCGTTAGCAGCTTTGATTTGTCAAACTTTACTTCCATGCAACAAATCATTTTTTTTAGTTGAGGGTGAAATTGTTAAGATCTTAACAAAAAGGCTAAGACGAGCGGGTGAGGATTTGGTTTTTATTTTTTAAATCTTTGCTTATTGTTTGAATGTTTATGTTAATACTACATGAAGAATATATTGTCTAAGTGGAATTAAAGTTATTTTGTCGGCATTTGTTTCTGAAGTGAGGTAATTAGAAGGTGGCCACTAATGGAGACCAAATTATGAATTTCTCCATCTTTGGCCACATGTCTAGCCAAAACTTTTGTACATAGACGCCCCACTTCTAGTCATTTGTCGTAATTTATTTATTATTTTTCCTTGGCTTTACATATCAACAAATACATATTTTTAATTTTCAAAGATGCAATTAATTGCCTTCACACAAAGGGGAGGTCAGTTTATTTTGCAGCTTTTACCAACGTCATATAAATGTTGATCTCTTTATTTGTAAGTTAAATTCAAGTGAAGTAATAATATTTCATATTTTCCAAACTAAATGAAAACCATTGTTTCTAAAATGTTAAATTTAATTAATAAATTTTGATTACTTTTATTGTACTTTTTGATCGCCAGAACTGGCACACGACCGTGGCCAGAAATGTCATCAATCTGGCCAAAAATGGCACAAACTCCCTTTTTTTTCTTTTTTATAGAGTAATTTTTCTATTGGACGTTCTTTAAAAAAGGGTTTTCTTAGGCAAGGTTAATACATGTTAAATGACTTTTTACAAGAAATATGTTCGTGATAACAAAAACTATAAGTTAAGAAAGCCTCAAAGTCGACAAAATTCTTAAAGTGGCCACAACCGGGTCACTTACGATACTTATTTAAGTCCCTATAATATTTACAAATAAATTAGTTTTTTTCATTCAACGCTCTATAGTAATAAAAAACGTTGATTGAACTAACTTGTTGGTGATATGAGATCAACATTTATTTATGGAGTCACCTTTAACTTGATTTTGGTTCATTTATGACTTTTTTAAGCTTTCAAATACGACCACTCTGCATGATACTGATGATACGGCGCACGGCATTTAGTATTACGCGGTTAAAAACCGCCGCGGTGCCTGCACTAGTGCAGTCGAGATCGAAGAAATGAGACATTGAATTAGGAACATTACACCACGAATATTAAAGTTACTTTTTAATAAAATCTCGTATGACGTGTGAGGAGTAATATCTACGAACAATAAGCTATGTATGTTATTTTAGGGGATATAGTCGAGACAGGTAGGTAATCCAATATTTATGAGAAGTAAACGCATTAATATCTCTTTGGTAGATCAGAGTTGAGAAATGTTTTTTTGCCATTCACATGTCATGTTACTCACGTTCCATATGTAAAATTCAAGTGTAGCTGTGTGTAGCTACCTAAAAATGTTTGCGTAAATACGTGTATCGCACACCAGTGGAACGTAAAAATATTAGGTTTTATATTTTGAGCTGGAAAAATGGCCGGCGGTTCTAAAAGCCTCGCCTGAGTACCGCCAATATAACGTTCGTGAACATTTGAATTTCGTTTCAACACGTCATTTCTTTTGGTATGAAACATTAATAACAAATAAAAACTCTTTGCAGTTTACGACTCTTCATAGTTCATTAAAAGGAGGTTTTATTGTGTTTACAAAATAATACTGGCCGATTTTAACGAAAAAAATCGGAAAGTGCCATTTAAGTAAGAAAAATAATATTATATTAAAAAAATAATTAACGGCATCTTAGAATTATTTTGTCTTCAGTGGCCAGCACGACAATGATTATTATTTTTTTAATCAAATATTTAAAAATGTAATAAACAAGTAAGATAAATAAATAAATGACAATAATAAATACTCATTTTTCTAAAGTTTCTGTACAAACATAATTATTCCTATAACAATTATTTTATTACGAATCGAATTTTTCTCTTAAAACCACATAAAGAAAATCCTAGGACATTGTCTTAATTCTTCAGCGTCTGGCTGAAGAATTAATAATAAAAATGACAGTAGACAATGTCCTAGATTTTCTTTATGTGGTTTTAAGAGAAAAATTCGATTCGACATTTGTCTTTTTGACCGAGTAGCAAAAAAGCTAGTACCTACTTAGCTAAGTCCAGATTGACCTAGATCTAGGCTAGACAAAGAGGATTAGTTTAGGTTAACGTGTTAGGTATAAACAATACCTAGGGTTTGTGTAACCTTTTTCATTAAAAGTCAATATTAAAACGTATTAAGAACTAACTGTTTCGCGTGGAAATAGCTACTCTATTTCGACTTGAATTTTATAGTACGATTTTTGTAAGAGGTAGAAAGTTTGTAACGGGCGGAAAACTAGATTATTCTAGACAGAAGTATTTCAGCTTTCGTTTACAAAAAAAAGTTGTCCCACACTAGACTTTTCTCCTGTGTCGTGGGTGCGTTTACACAAACATACAAGTTCACATACACGAAGTTGGTATATAACATACGTACGTAGCTACCTGATATATTAAGTTTTCTATGCAAAACACAATCATTATACAAACCGACATCTTATCGCCATTGATTGAAATGTACATTGTATTTCATAGAGTCAGGAAATTGAGTGACGTACATAGGTACTTATGTACAATTTGGTAAATGGTGATCTGGAAAGTTTCGAACTGATAAAACTGTGATAACATGTGTCATGTCCATTTGGGTGTCTAGTCGAATACAGTCGAATCTCGATAATTCAAACTTTCGGTAGTTCGAACCTCTCAGTTATTCTCTATATATTTTGAACTTAATCAATAAATTTTTGAGCACTTGGTAATTTGAAAAGGCATTGCTACGTAACCCTCTCGATATGTCGAAGTTGCAAAGAGAAAGAGAAAGAAAGATCTCAAACTGTGCAGAGTAGTAACTAAGCACCTAAATTCTGAGGCAGTAAATTTTGGACCTTCGGTAATTCGAAATATTTTAGAAGCCCCTCTAATTTCGTATTAGCGAGAGTCGACTGTATATTGAAAATCTCTTATAGGTATGTATTATAATACATAATATACTAGATAATTATCTAGTAAATTATATAATAGGTACCTACTCCCAAATTGAATTACGCGTTAATTGTATTGTGGCTTTTCGAATTTCAGACGAAAATGTAGGTTCAGTTAAGTTAACTTTTACCAAAGCACAAAGCAGTAATTAGGAGTGACAATGCCAGGTAAAGGTGTAAAACGTCCGGAGCTGCGGACTACCTAGTGGGTTACCGGGGCTACGGCTCGCAAAGCAGGAGTAAGAACGGGGTGGTTTTTAGTCAGTAAGATTTCATCCAAGGCGGGAGAAGTCATTGGTCAAAGTCAAGTCAAAGTCAAAGCATTTATTTCAATTAATCCTTAATTAGGCACTATTGAAACGTCAAATTGAATAGTCCATCAGTCTGTCTGTCAGTGAAGCTAGGTGCTGGATGTTTGGATGATTTTCCCCCTTTAAAAAAGGTATGTGAAACGAATTTAGAGTTTCAATCAAAGGATTAAACTAGGTGCGAACGAAGTACGAACTTGCGAAGAATCGTTCCAATCTAGCTAACGTGAGGATTTATGTCTTTGAGATTAACGTTGCTACTAGGGTTGCCAACTTTATTATTACTAGAAATAAGGTAGATAATTCCGTGTCTGAGAAATGAGACATATAATTATTTTCAGTTACTTAGATGCGTGACGTCGAAATGCCATCCACGCTTGAAACTAGTAGAGTGTTTCTCTAATAGTTTCCATTAATGTGATGTAATAATCTTTTCCGTACCTACTAATGTTTTTAAAGACACAAAACTTAACAGTTAAAGTGTTATTTAAAAAGTATTGTTCCCGAAAAAATATAGTCCTCCTTATCGATTTCGGTAACGGCTACCTTACATAAGCCTGTAAGTTAGTTTAGTAGTATAATAGTTGCTTTATGTATTTATTTTGTCTGCTTTATTTTTATGTAACAGCAAAAACATCTCCCTATGGTTGACTAAAAATGCCAACAGGCATTAAGTCCGCCAACATATTATGTTATATACGTAAGTGAAAATAAAAAAGGTACTAAAATTCTTAATCGAAAACAGTATACCTACTTATTTATAGTTTTTAGCTGTATAACTGAGAACCCTAGCGTCGTATCAATTGCTGGAAAGACTTAAGAGACGTTAAGACCTACGCCTGTTGAATTATTACTTCGTTTAGTGGTTTGGGAAATGTATAGAGGACAAATAGATGTCGCTAGTGGGCTAAGGTTTTTTACTAAAAAACTTAAGTTGAGTGGTATAAAAGAAACTTGTTGGAGCATTCTCAGTGTATCTTGTTGTTGTATTGTGTTCTGTCAAGTGCTTGGGGCTCGTTATTTCATTCGAGTTGTGAATAATAATAATTATATTCAACGTTATTTCAGTTCTAGTTGTTGAAGTAAAAAAAGTTTTTGGGTGATCTTATTTATTTATAGAAATATACATTAAGGCACTAAGACATAATATTCAATTATAACGTAAAGCACTAGATTTCCGCCCAAACGAACACTATACTCGATAGTCCGCTTCAAGAATGCACAAAAAAGCTGCATTGCGGGAGAATGGCGACGGAAAGGATGACCACAGCCCCTCTGCCAAGAGTGTGTTGACAGAGATAAATAAGCACAAACAAATTCTGTTCTTGAAATACTAGAAAGAATAAAAGAAAGTAAGAAAATACATTTATTTCATATGCAAAAAAAAAAAATTGACAAGTAGGGTAAACTACCCAATTATCAGCACTTTAAGAGTTAGTCCTAATTTAAGTCAATTTATTATTGTGAAAAAAAGGCTTTCACCCGTTAAGGTAAATTTTATGGTTATAATATTTAATAAGGAAGACAATAATAAAAGAAAAACACGATTGACCTCTATCCAAGATTATTTAGACAAGTAAGAATAAAAAATGGGTCTGTCACCATTTACTGGCACCATATCCACCAATTACTAGCATAGAGCAACCCAATTATCAGCACCTCACTATCACTGTTAGGAATTGCATTAAAAAAAATTAGTTACATTATTAAAACCTGTTTTAATTTATTTTTTACATAGTTAGTAAGTAGGTAACAAAATAATTACTTATAATCTAATAATACTTTTATCTGTATAAGTCAAGCAAAAAAAAGCGTCTCGGCCGTACCATCCTTTTCTCGAAGCCATTCAGGCCAATTTCGACCGCCTATAACTTCATTGTGGATTAAACAAGAAGCCTGAATTTTCAAATACTAAGCAGGCATTATACAAACATGGTTTTTTTTAAATTTTAACCATTACTTTAAGAATTATAACATGTTAAAGTTTCGAAATTTTGTCACTGACTGACAGATCATCAAAAGTATAAAGCACTTTTAACAGACATAGAAGCTTAAAATTTTTGAATAAAATTAGTATTTAGTACCTATATCAGGGGAAAAATCAAATATTTTGTAAATTCAGTCCAGTTTTTTAGATACATCAACTGCATCAATAACTTTGTAATCCTATAAAAATGTATGGGGTTACAAAGTTATTGATACAGTTACAATTTCATCACACCAATAACTTTGTAAACCCATATAAATGTATGAGATAAAGTTATTGATGCAGTTACATTTTATTGTTTAATGAAATAATTGAATCTACAAAAAGAAGTGAGATACCATCAAAAACATTCTGTAAAAAAATCCAAGTCGCGCACCTCATCAGTTTATTATGTACCTACCGTAAAAAAATGTGAGATGCAGGTAATACCAAGTCGGTTATTTTATTTAGTTCCTACTTAAGAGACCTTCTGTCTTAAGTTATTACGTAAATTGTTATCATATCAATGTTCATTTATTTCACGTTTTAAATAAAATAGATTGACTTGGCCATCGTATGAAAACATAAGTATACCTACTTTTGTTGACATTTCTCGTATTAAATTGTTTAGTCTATTTCATGGCAACGAATTACGATGGTCTATTGCACGATGGCCAAGTAAATCTCTTTTTTTAACACCTTTCCGTTCAGATGGTTTATCAGTAATCAAAATGTCCTGTAATCTGACTGGTGTTAGTAAATATTGTTGATTATCAAGACATAGTAATTACGCACTACTAAAATAATCTCTAAAGTTGTCGCAGCTTGCATACGATCTACAAAATCTCTGCTAATAATACTGGTAATAAAACAAAAAATAAGAAGAGAAAAATAAATAGAAAGAAATAAGAAGAGATGATGATATTCTAGGGAAACCAATTTATCAGCATGCTTCTGATCCAATTATCAGCACCATGCTAACATTTGGATTTTGATGGTATAAACTAGTTTTACAAAGCAAAATCAATTCTTTGCATAAAATAAACATAATTTACATTAAAAAATATGAAATTAGTATTTATGTACTTTTTTCCATTTATCATCACCAGTGCTGATAATTTAGAATTTACAAAATATTCGATCCATTTATCAGCACTACCTATTTTACAAATTAATCACCAAAACCTCAAATTCTACTCTTCAGATTATCATCAAAAATTATCTCAAATATCAGAGAAATCAGTAGTTTCAATATTAAATTTGTAAAAGATACGATATATCATAAAATGTAAACACGTGACCTTAACGGCGATCACAAGAAATAGGCAAAAACAGAAGAAACTGCAAGACACAAATGTTTGTTTACATAATTTCCATCAATTTGAGGTCTCAAAGTATGATTTTCCCAATAGCAGGATTCCAAAAACATACATTTATTTATTTATAAGTGTGGAAACCCAAATTAGTAAGTGAAAACCTTAGAATTGGTCGATTTATTCAGAGTGCTGATAATTTGGTGCAGTGCTAGCAATTGGGTAGTTGCCCCTACGTACAGTTTATGCAAAGATTTGATAATAAAAATTATGTTTTGTATGGATTTTATACGTATTTTCCAAGTCTGAGGTGAAATGGGACCAGTTCAGCATGTGTAAAACATGGTCTTGCGCTGGTATTCTACTGAAAACTAGAGAACATTTGAAATCAAGAGAAATGTTTTCCTGTTCAAAAGAATCGAATAAAATACATTTACAGTATTTAATATCAGCTTTTTTTTTGAATGGTCCAAAGACTTCACCCGCCTTGGGCGAGGTGAGAAGAAGTGTCAGACTCTTACTGACTAAAAACCACCCCGTTCCTACTCCTGCTCTTCGAGCCAGAGCCCCGGTAACCCGCTAGGTAGTCCGCAGCTCCGCATTAATATCACGTAGCTACCTTTATGACAAAAATGTTTAAGTATACGCCTACAGGATGTGGTCGGAATACAATAGGGGAAGAGGTATGGGTAAAAAGGGTAGTCGAATGCTTAAGATTGAGAGATACGTCAGTCAAACAAAAGAAGATTGTAGGCTTAATTTGTAGCAATTGTAGCATATCTTAAATGGGACTCTTTGTGGGGAATTGTGAAACATTTTTTATTTTATACCTTACATTTTTTCTTACATTTATTATGTGTTTATCTCAATGAAGTCTCTTGGTAAGAAGATATGAGTCAAATTATGTTTGCTTTTGTTTTGAATAATGCTGTAATGTGATTAATAGTTTATGTGTAATTGCTTAAATACGATAATGTACTATATCGAGATATTCTAATTAGTTAGAAATTATAAGGCCATAAGAATGTGACGGCGGTAAATATAAAAATAGAAAGGAATAATTAATGGTATAGCCTATTAATATTATATATGTATAAGTTTAGAAGAGAGTTCTTAACTTTTACTTATTCCAAGTATTAAGGTAACGTAAATAATTTCTCTAATTGATTGTTAAAGTTGTTTAAAATCGCTAACCCGCATCGAGCAAGCGTGGTGATGAATGCTCAAACCTTCTCCGTGTGAGAAGAAACCTTTGGTCAGCAGTGGCCACTTATAGGCTGTTGATGTAAATACATATTTTAGTTGAACTTTTATTCAATGGTGCCATAGTTGCCATTACTACGGCAATTACCGTGTTCTACAGTAACAGTGAATGGTGCCAATACAAATTTAACAAAAGTTTCCAAATCACTCAATCAAATTACAAAACACCTAAGCTAAACCTATTTAGAACTGAAAACCTAGTATTTTTAGGTCTCAAAACTGTGTATTATTTTACAAAAAAACTCTAGTAAATATGTTATAGTTTATTTCACATTACGCACTACCTAGACTTCACACCAAAACCAAACCCATTTTGAACTCAAAACCTAGTATTTTTACGACTCAAAACTGTGTAATATTTTACAAAAAACTCTAGTAAATATGTTATAGTTTATTTCACATTACGCACTACCTAGACTTCACACCAAAACCAAACCCATTTTGAACTCAAAACCTAGTATTTTTACGTCTCAAAACTGTGTAATATTTTACAAAAAACTCTAGTAAATATGTTATAGTTTATTTTACAGTGTACACGCGACTGGCAGCCATATTAAGTTAGTAACAACGTTGCGTGTGAACAGTAGCGTCGCGACGCCCTTGAATCTGCGTCTACTGCAGTGCCCGCGCCGCGATCGATGGATTACTCATTTAAATCTCTTAACAATCCTATTTATGTGTTTCCTGCTATGACTTCTAATTGGAATCTTATAATATGTACCAGATTAGAGTAAAAAAATCGCACTATTGAAAGATGGTGACACTTATTTTTTAAAACAAGCTTGATCTTTCCCAAAGGATTAGGTAGAGCTACACAAATAAAATGCAACGCTTACTCAATGTGATTTTTTCTGTCATTATTATGAATTGATAATTTCGCTTTCGAAAAAGCCCAGCAATACTTTGCCCGACTCGGGAACAAAACCCGAGAACCCCTTGCCTTGCCAGTGGCACTTGTGATCACTCGACCAACGAGGCAGTCCAAATACTTATCTACATTATAAATATTCCTTGAAAATTATTATAACCCCGAAATATATTATGTATAAGTTTGTAATTAATGACTGGAAATGGAAGCTGAATTTGTATGAATCGTTTCCATTGAATGAATGTATTATTAAAGGAGTTGATTTATTTTTGGCGACCATCCAATGCCTAGTCTCTGTGAGCAATCACGTTAGTGACTAACGCACTATTAAATCAATAGAAAGATTTTGCCTTTAGTATGATATATTTTAAGTACCTAATGAGGATTCGTTTGCTGGAGTAGTTTATGAAAACCTAGCTTCTGCCAGCAGCTTCTTCAAAAAAGTCCTATCCTATCACCCAAGTCAGCTCATACCCTGTCTATATACCAAATGTCATCAAAATCCGTTCAGTAGTTTCAGCGTGATTGACGGACAAACACCCAAACAAACTAACTTTCTCGTTTAAAATATTAGTGGGATAAAATAACATAATTGATATGTATAAGATAATAAAAATTGATAATTATATTAAAATTTAAGTTAGGTACTTTGAAAGTCAAATTAAAAGTTGAAAGCTAAACAACTAAGAAAAAACTTTATTAATTATTCTGTTGAAGTATCAACTTTAAATAACCATCCTTAAAATACGTACCTAATTGACCTTAATTCAATACAATACTTACTAAAAACTTACATAATGAGATTCGGACTTTAAAAAATCGAATTCAACGTACAAAATTCTTATAACCGTGCAAAAATCAAATAGCGAACAAGTTTGTCCGTGGCTGCGAATCGGACAAGTCTTCAAAGCCAAAACAATAGATAAAGTAGGTCGGTACTTATGTAGTAGAGGCACAAAGTACAATGGAAAGATTGTAGAATAGAACTACTCTAGTAGTTGACTACCTCTATTATTGTAGGATAATGCAACGAGCTACAATCTTGCAATAAGTATTGTCGTTACAATGGTAAATGGACATAAAAGAGAAATAATACATAAAAATTACACGTTAAATTGTGTGTATTTTTCTGCAAACAAAACTATACCACTCTAGTAAATAGGATAGGTAGTAAGTACAAGTATTGATACCGTATTTGCTACTGAGCGTGTTTATGTTTTAAATGGCTTAATTCAGTCAGCGGATAACTGTTAATATGAAATAAAATTTGGTAGTCCTATTCTATCTGATGTCAGCAGCTAACGCTAACGTGGAAGACAGACTTTGTGACTAATAAAAGTAGCCTAAGTTATAATTACTCCTTGGTAGATCAGCTACCTGCCAATAAAACTCCTGTCAAAATTGGTCCAGCCATTTCAGAGATTAGCCAGAACAAACAGACAGACACAAAAATATTAATTTGGTGTATGTATCGTATGTATATTCATATGCATATAGTAAAAAGCGATTACTTTAATATTACAAACAGACATTCGAATTTTATTTATTAGAAAAAGTAGATGATAGAATAAGATGTAGATATCGAAAATTCATTACACCTCCCTCTACTAAATAAAATATTGACCTGTCATCGGCAAAAATAAAGAAAAAAATGTAACCTTATATCTTTTGATACTGTAATTTCATGAAGAATGTAATTTCATGAAGATGAAAAACGAAATTATGTGTCTCACTGAATATTAAGGTAGAATTTCTTCGAAATAAGTTTATTAAGGCCATGTATCAAGTGATCGGCCCACGTTTGAGCGCTGAACTTTCCAGTTCCTTCGAATACGTTTTTATGAAATAAGTTTTTAATGACATCTCAGATTCATTTTAACTTGGATTACTGAAATGTCAAAATATTAGATTAGAATAATATTACAAATTATGGATAAAACTATATTTCGGTAAAATTGAAATACCGTGTTTAAAAGTGTTATTTCAGACACGCCTGTGCGTTCGGCGCGTCGGATTCCGTGCGCGCCTCATAGAGCCATCAGACCACCACAGATGGGGCCCAGTGGGGCTGATGCCTAATTCGGAGCTGCAGACTACCTAGCGGGTTTACCGGGACTCTGGCTTGAAAAGCAGGAGTAAGAATGGATGATTTTTAGTCAGTGAGAGTCTGACACTCCCTGTCACCTCGTCCAAGGCGGGAGAAGTCATTGGATGATTTACCACCTTCAACATTTTTTATCGAGAGTTTAGTCTAAAAACTAATTTGATTTTTGCCTATATTTATTTCTGCAACATTATTATGTTGACTATATTATTATCTTTCATCGTAGACAGGAGTCTAGGTTAACATCGTTTGATCATCGAGGCAGAAGCAGTGTTTTATTTTTTCTTAAATGTGGCTAAGCCGTCGACTATCTAGAGCACATTTTTAACTATAAATAAGAAAGTAAAATCATGGTATATTATAGACCTACCTTGAGTTTTATGGTATCGAGTATGGGATGTGAATTTTTTGACATAGACTCACAAAAGATCAGATTTTTAGTCAGCAATGGGTGTTTATGTGATGATGTACATAACATTTTATTTAAATACAGTTAAGACTCACACATGAAACAGGTGTCTAACAAAAATAGTGCTACTGCGTTCTATGGAACTACTTTTATTATATGCATCATTATGCGTTTGTTTGCACGCCGTATATTACACGCATATTGCATTCTATCCGTCAATGAATGTGCCAGCTTTGTCCAAACATGAGGCACACGTGTTAACGTTCATTAATGCAAAAATATTGCATACGCAACACACTATTCCTTTTATGACACAAGACAACTGACAACTATGATCTGTTATAACAGAAATAATTAATTGTTCAATCATAAAACATTGTTATTAATTGTCCAAAACTGTCTGCAATACTACTGCGTACTCCGTATGAAAGAACAGCCGTAATGTTATGTTTTGTATGACATGACAGTTGTTGCTCAGGGCAGTTGTATACTTGTATAATGTCACACTCTACGAGTTAATTTGATATCACGTCTAATTCAAACGTATTATATTTATACCTTCACTTCATTATTTGAATATATTTTTATATAGCTGACCCGGCAAACGTTGTTTTGCCTTATAAATTATTTCTAGAAAATAGATAGTAGCCGATTCTCAGACCTACTGAATACGCATATAAAATTTGGTAAAAATCGGTGAAGCCGTTTCGGAGGAGTACGGTAACTAACATTGTGATATAGAAATTTTATATTAGATGTGTGACTTGCAAAATTAGAGTTTTAAGCGTAAATGTTTAAGATACACAACATATTATTCGGTTTATGACTTCATTCAATGACACCTTTTTCAAATGGCGAGTGTTCTTCAATTCACCTCTGCCCATCCCTCCATAATATTATCTAATTCCAACGATTACAGCAACAATGATTGCGTGTTCTTTCCACAAGATTTATGGTGTTATTCAGACCAATTTTTACAGGCGATACTTAGTAAAATCGTTCTAAATGAATGTTGTTGGTGATGGAAATTAATATTTAGTATGGCCTTGGCATTATACGTAAATATGTAAGCAGAGTTTGAATGAAATTGTTGACGGTTATTCAGAAGCACCCTGGTGTATAGGTATTGATTCGTTTGCGTACGAAATGATTGAGCCGCCAAATCGAGGTTGAATAAATATGCATGGCGGTTTTACTATGTTCTGTTTTGACAAACAAAGAATGGCGCCACACTATTGCCTTTATAGAACAATGATAAGCGTTTGAAAGAAACGCTAAGCTTAGAGGTTTAAGCTTACATTAAATGAATGTAAATTGTAATAAGTATGAAACATATTCGAAGCAACACTTTTTAAAATAAGTTATGTTTTAACTATTGTGCAAAATAGTTGTACTTAAAATTCGTCCTCATTGAAAAATATTTTCGTTGTTTATTAAGATTTTTCATAATTTCACTAACTTTTAACTAACGTAATTAATAAAACGAATGACTAAAAGAGAAAATTATAAACTAGAACTTACTGAAGACGTCGTTACACGAAAGAGGTCCTTACTTAAATAAAAGAAATGCAATTAAATGTTGCCAACTAGTATTAGTGAACAGTACCAATATATGTATAAAGTTGCCATCTGTGTTTATTTAATCAGCTACTTAAGTAAATAATTTAATTCAATTATACACATTTATCGGCAACTGATGAATATACTAATGATTTATCCATTATTTACGATTTCAGAGAAATTTATGAGCGGAAAAAATGAGATTCTCTACCTAATCTTATTACATCACCAAATACTATTGAAAAAAGGGCTCCCATCTGAGAGAGCCACCATAAGAACCTTTCGTAGAGTGTAAGGTAATCCTTGGCTACCAAAGTATAAATAAAATAAATGTATAAAAATGGTACCTAAATAAATAAAGCCGCATAATTAAAAATTGATATTTTGTAATTAAGAACAACTAGTATTTCTGAACAGTACTAATATATAAAGTTGGCATCTGTGTTTACTTAATTAGCTACTTCAGTAAATAATTTAATTCAATTATACACATTTATCGGCAACTGATGAATACACTAATAATTTATCCATTATTTATGATTTCAGAGAAATCGATGAGCGGAAAAAACGAGATTCTATAATCTTATTACATCACCAAATACGTCCACTGTTGAACAAAGTTCTGGCATCTCTAGAGGGTGTTAGTAGCTATAAGGCATAGACCTAACCTTTGGCAGGTCTAGAGCCGCGGACTACCTAGCGGGTTACCGGGGCTACCAGCTCTAAAAGCAAGAGTAGGAACGGGGGGCGTGAGGAAGTTCGTTCCCTCACGCGCCCCGCCTCAGCTAGCATGACTGTTCGCAGAAGGAGGAGATGGCATCCCAGCCCCCTCGCTACGCAAGGCTTGTATCAGTGCCGGACGCGAGAGGGCGCCGTCACCACATCCCTGAGGATGTTATTATGCCTGGGTCAGTCATTTAGCCATCTCCTTTGATAGGTGGAATGTGAATGCTCATCAAACACACAATGTAACACCATTTTTAATGTCGAAGGGGTAGCGGTGCACATTACGCTATACAATGTACACCAACTTTTCACCATTTGTGTTATATGTCCCATGTAATAGGGGGTGAGCCTATTGCCATATATGTGAATGCACATTCACTGTAAACATTTGATACGTCAGTCACTTTAGACTTGAGCATTTAGCAGTGCTGCCAATCAGTTGACCGAAAAAAGATTTTTTTCTTTGCAAAAAAAAAACTAAAGTAAATCATGCAGATTGGTGTTCCAATCTCCGTTTTTGCGAAGGCAATTTCAAAAGTTTTTATCTCGTTTCTAAGTACGGCCGTAATAGTTGTAGCTTTTTAAGTTTCAGATTATCCCGTGAATTAAGCTTAGCTCAGATTAGTTTATTAAAAAAATGGTAAGATAGATTAAACGAGAAGATTCGTCGATTCAATTGATGGTAAGTAATCAATTGGCGACGTTCTTTGGCATACGCAATACCAGAGGAGTTACAAATCCTACAAAACGTTCATCCCCTATTAGGTACCTACCTACAAAAATAAAATAGTAAAACTGGCAAAATTCCTTAAAGAGAGTAGAGACGTGTTATTTTTAAGTATTAAAAGACTTAGTCGTTGCGCTGCCATGCCGCGGAATATTTCAATAGAAAATAAATTCCTTTGTCCCATTCTCTTGAACGACAGCGCAAATCCTGTATGAATGCGGGTTGGCTTCATAACATTCTTACATCCATTCACCTCGAAATATGAGAATATTCCACATTTAAAATTGAATTTAGAATCGATCTACCCGTCCAAAGATGGCGTCTGATCCTATTTAATTTTAACGGTTAGAACCGAAATATTATTCGATTTATAAAGTTTAGAGACATTAAAGACTTTTTGATATTTTAGATTAGATTCAAAACGTTGTTTACGGAATTTTCAACCTGAGATGCTCCATTAAGGCGCATTTAAATTATTAACTAACAACAAAAACTAAGTTAATTAGACAATTAGCCTGCAACGTAAGAAGATAAATAGTTTCTTATTATTATAACATTTTAAAGCTCACTTTGTTCGTGGAACTGGCAATAAAGAGCCGTTTAATAGCTACAGGCGAAGAACAGAGTGGTTCTAGGGTTGTATTAAACATTTTACAGTTAGTAACCGAAACGAAAGTAAAACGTTCGTTCGAGTTTAAGATGTTTTTTGTTAGAGAAGTGGTGCTAGAGTGGAGATCGATAGTCGCACTGAATGGGAGCCGACTCGATAGCCTAGTTTTTGTGTCGGCTTAGCTGAATTTCTTCGTACAAGGACAATAGCGTTGGATTTCAGTAATGTCTGGTCCTCTCGTCTCGTTTGAGGTCGTTTGTTGATACTCTATATGACCTTTTACGAGACACGAGACAGGCATTGCGATATGTCAACTTATATGTCTGCTGTCGGTGTTTTTCTTTAGTGTAAATGGAATATTTTGTCTTGTTGTATTAGTAGGCGTGCTGCGTAGTTCAGAGTTATGTTTATGTATATGTTTTGTTATTTTCTTGTAATACTTGAAATATATATAAAAAAGTCTATGTTTTTATCAGTATTACCAAATGTTACAGCAACATTAATTACATGTATTTGCTACTATTTTGTTGTTATTTAAAAGCTTTCCAAAGTACACTGCATCTTCATTTCCTACACAAGATTGTGTCTTAAGGAAGTGTGGATGTGGTGGCACTCTATCACGCTTTTACCGCTGCCAAGACATCAGTCTTAAATACCAGTAACTCCGGAGCTGTTAGACAAATGATATGGAAATGGTTCTGCCATTTCATCTAACAACCACTCGACATACTTTCAGCGGGAATGGTTTAGTTCTTTTTTATTTTACAATCTATTTCAAACTGGATAAGGTTCTGTTTTAATAGACACGTTTCTGAAATGAAAGTACCTGCGTTAAATGATTCGCTCGTTAGACTATTCGAAGCTTAACTAGAGGTTGTGTAACAGGGCTTTAATATTTTTAAATTAGTTAAGAAATTACGAGAATACTATTAAAGCAAGTAATAAATTAAAATTGTATTGAGTATACTATTACGTATTAAGATTATAACAATAAAAATCTTCGTAAAACAACACTATCTGCCGCACCCAGAGCCATTTATTGATTACTTAAACTATTCCTCAGTAACGATTTTGTATAGAAAACAATTGCTAAGGACTGGGTTAATTAATCATTAAATGACTCTGAGTACGGCGGTATGAGACAGTTATATTAATTAACGTTGAGAAACGTTACGCATATTACATTTCCAAGTAATGAAAATTCAAAAATAATTACGTTTTGAGCTCGGGAGAACAATTTTGCGGAAAGCTTATAAGAGTATCGCACTCTTCACCACATCCTGGCATTGAAGAATGAAGAAGGATGTGGAAGAACAAACTCCTTTGTGAAATGTTCAAGAACTTTACACAGGTACCTACCACCAGCGAAGGTAGGTACTATCTATTCTGATTAAATAGGTATTTTTGATTCATTGTTCTTTATAACAATAATCACAATATTGTAAAGAACCTTTTTTCTTCTTATATATAAAAATAAATTGCTGTTAGTTAGTCTCGCTAAAACTCGAAAACGGCTGGACCGATTTGGCTAATTTTGGTGTTGAATTATTTGTGGAAGTCCAGGGAAGGTTTAAATTATTGAGGCGGTAAGTACGAAGTTTGCCGGGTCAGCTTGTACGAAATTAACTTTATTTACGAAACAAATCAATACAATTAATTATTCATCGAAATATTCCTCAGTTTTGGCGACAGGTCAAGAAGACAAACATTGCGACCTTTTGATAAGTTAATCTCACTTTGAACGTTTAACAAATTAATAACGATTTTAATTATCTGGATCGATCTTTGACACGAACTTCACGAAACGAATCTATAAAATCGATGTTAATCCAAAAACATTTATTGATTTCGATTATTAATTTTGGTAGTTAGTCAGTTTTTGGTTACCTAGATTGCTACTTTAGGTGACCAAAAGGTGTTTATACATTAAATTTATTTAATGTTGAAGAATAATGTTTAAAATACCACAGAGTAAAAATAAATATGATTTTCGTCAGACGGCCCTCTGGCGTGTCGCTCTGTAAGATTCGATAAGATCTGTGAAATGGTTACTGCTGTTAATTACGCATAATACATTAACATTCTATTTTAGTTCTCTTTCTTCTGTATTATTAAAATTATTCATAATTATACTTATTTTTTTAAATGGACGGCTGCTAAAAATTGTCGTTAGGTATATTTTTTAACAACTATCATGAGACATACTAAATTAACTGAACAATCACGGTTTACTCACGTATATTAATAGAGAAAAGCTCTACTAGTTTCGAGTAACAGAGGGACTTTTCATCATGAGCAGGATGCGCAGACGCTGTAGTGGAAAGGTAAATAGTTGTGTCAAGCAAAATTAAAATTTACATCATCTACTTAGTCGTGCACTAAGTTTTAATGGTTACTGAATAAGTTATTCCATAAAAATCGTCTATTGTATACATTAAATGACGTCAGTTAGAAAATAAAATCTAAAATAGTAATATTGCGTAAAAATAAAATATAGTAGCCATTAATTCCGTATACGTATTTGGCAACTACCAACCAAATCTTTTCAAGAAACAAAACGAATTGTGTCAGTGGGGTAGATGTGCTCCTCCGTGCCAAGTCAAAATGATTTATCGGGACAGTTTATATTAAAATCAGTGCATGTCACAATGATCCAGTGACTGTCGTGAGTTCGTGACAGACAGCCATACAAAGTAGTGACATGTGCACATAGTAGCGAGTTTGAAGGACATATAACTGCAACGTCGCAAGGTCAATTAGCTAAGCTGATAGAATCCGCGCTGTTTCATTTTCTAGTCTGTTGCGTTTGTGTTTTTAATAGGGATGATGACTGTTTTTGTAATGTCGAAAATAAAAGTTTTTTTATGAATTTTCTATGAGATTGTAAGTTATAAGACGCATATAGTTATTACTCTGAAATTATTTCGCGAAATGGTAAAATTAAGCGTATTGTTTAATTTTTAACCGACTTTAAAAAAGGAGGTTCTCAGTTTGACCTGTATGTATGTATGTTTGTGCACGATTATCTCGCGTTTGGCTGAACTGATTTTGATGCGGTTTTCAGTATAGTATTTTTCAGACTTAGGAGAAGGTTTTAGGGATATTATCTGACTTAAAAATGGTAAAGAAAATTGAAGGCGGTTCCCATTTTTAAAAAAGTGTTTTAGTTCTCGTATACATTTTGGTCATATTTTGTTGATTGAGTTATCGTTTTAATTGATTTTTGACAACGACTCTATGGTCGCAGCCCGTAAATAAGCTACGTACCTATTTGGAAATTCTAACTAATAAGCTATTTAAGATTTTTTCGTCTCATATAGCAGTTTATAAGTACCTTTTAATAGAGTAGCATGACAAATCTAAACCTACTTAATAAGTAATGTAGGTAGATAGAGAGGGGAGTTGATAACACTACTTTGTTATCTACTCCCCTTGCACAGGGGTGAGCTATTAAGTACCGTCCGAATTCAAGCTCCCAAAACCTGAATACCCCTACATTAACCGAAAAAAGACATAAGTAAAACATGGATTAGCATTTTTTTTATACCTATTAACAATGTCTCAACAATCACTCGAAAAGCGACCGTATTTTACTTGTATTTAAAGTACACTTCAAAGTCTTTGTAAATAATTTTGTTTTCGCCTTTTTGTGTTCAAAAGCTTTAGTAAGCATCTCGGAACACGTCAATTGCGCTTCACTCAATGGGAGCGCTATTGAGGTAGGTTTCGACTGTTAGCCTCTTTTTTATACAAATATTTTAAGGGACGTGTATTTAATGTACTCAATATGTACCATAATAGAATGGTATTTCATTCAAAGAATGGAGATTAAGCATCTCAAAGGACTATTAAAGATAAAGGTCGTTAGTTCTGTCAGTATCAACGGAGTCCTTAGTTCGATAAAATAGAGAGAAGCTTTATATAATCTGTGCCCAAAAAAATCGTACATAAATTGAAGTCTTATTACCCGTTCGATAGAGTCAATGGAAACAAAAAAACAATGTTTTTTTTTGTAAATAGACTACAAAGGAGTACTTTTACACGTTTAAATTATTATAAAAATTACTCTGAGAAGAAATGTCGAAACAAACTCAGAGGTCATTGTTTGAATGTTAAAAATTGATTGTTAAAAATCCTGCAAAAGTTCTCCATACCCAAAATTGATAATGACATAAAAGTGACAATAAAAGTGTTTGAAAGAAAAGCCATCAAAAAGATAATGTTTCGTCGTGGTATTGCGAAATAGCGACGACAACACGGTTAGCACGACAACCGCATGGTTTGTTAAAAATTTTATTGCTGAGTCAAACCGAATAAGGGCTCAGTAAAATGTCTATTAAAAGTACCTAATTGCGGATTTTGCTTTAAAATCGCGATCACCGATAAAAAAATGTAACTCTTTTACTCTTATGTCTTAGTAACAATGTGAAATTACTGCAGAAGTCATTTGACATGATTTCAAAATCAACCGATAATAATGACGGATAATGTTAATGACTTTGAAGTTGATCAACTCATCTGAGCTTCTGAGTTCACGCGTTTTTGGTCACGAAGTATGTAACTGACAGGTGTCGCGGACAGGAGAACCGCTCACGCAAAACTATGGTAAATTACAATATTTACAGTACTTCGATATAATCATGCAGGCTGTAGTGGAAGCCGTAATGAGGAAAGGTCAAACACTTTGTCTTACTCGACAATTAGAGGATTAACGGCATAACCAACATACGGCAGCTGACAAAAGAGGAACGAGGATTCGTATCGCGTTCGCACTCTTTTGTCATAATGCAGCAACCCCAGGTGCTCAACTGGCAGCGGATATTTTTTGCTTGCCGGCAAACAATTAAATATGGTATTGTACCGCAAATGAATAGCGGATCCGGGGCGGACATGTCATTGCAAACACATAATGAAAAGTATACCTTTTATCCGGCGAGCCCTGTGTGCGAACGCCGGCGTCCGTGGCGGTAAGCCCCGGTGTAGTGTCGAGTGTAAGGGTGATGGAAGCGCCAAGGAGGGCTCCGGGCCGCGAGGGGCCGGCGTTGCTGCGCGTAGCGAGCGATGGGCGCGCGTGTGCCTCGAGGTCGGTTTGCCGGCGGAGTGGGCCGCGCTGTCACAGCCGGCGAGGGTGCGCGCGCCTGCACCACCGCGCATGCGTGCTCGTACGCCGCAAGCGATTAAACTAAATACACCAACACGCAGCGCCACTACATGTGCTATACTGGCGCGCTGCCGCCTTACCTACATACCGAGGTGAGCATTATACATATTTTTTATAATCTTCGGTTTTGACCTATATTATTTACTTATTGTGTATTACAACAAAGGTTCGTACCTTTGTTATCGTTTTGTAAGTACAATGAATGAGTCGAGACCTCGCAACAAGGTGTATTCGCAGCGAGGAGCTACATCAACAAAAGCTTTGACGTTTGATGAACTTTTTGAAAAATTAGGGTTTTTCTATACGTAGCTTTATTCCCTTTTTGTCTAGTTGCATGTGTGAGATGTCAATTAGTGGTGTTAATTCGTAATCATACTCATATCAAGACATAAAGAAATGGTTTGATAGAGGTGTATAGGCAGTGGGAGTAGTTGTTAAGATCAGCTGTTTGTATCAGGTTATCGGTGGGTAGTATCGATTGGCGGCACTTTCACCGCTGGGCGCGAACAGTTACTGTTATTCTATGTTTTGGCGCCGCTCCAGCAATGGCGGACACCCACCCTGTTACTAAGCACGCGCCATTTTCACGTCACAATTAGATAAGTCTAAGAAAAATATTCATCAGATAAAAATATGAAATATTTTTTTTATATTATTACGATATCAGATGTTTATACAGGACATTGAATGAAACCGGTGTATAAAGAGATCAACAGAGGTTCAATGTAGCTATCCTTCATGGTTCATATAATTCGTGATGTTCCTTTTGTCGTGTTTATAGGAGCGGCACAGCTGACAACAGTGTCTGTGTTTATGTCGTGCAAAACTATATTTTAAGGGCAGACAGACCGTTAGCAATGATGTGACGAATATATTTAGTAACATAATTTGGCTATTATTTATTTTAAATTTATGTGAGAGTTACAAATTAGATTCCATGGCACAAAATTATTTCATTCGGCATTTTTGTAATGGTAATTGACTTAATAATGTATAATTTATTAAGGACTCAATCAGCGTGAATTGTGTGTAATCGTAAATTGTACTAGGGTAACATAAATCAGTGAGAAATATGAAAACACTAGGTACCGACCTACATGCTACATATCATAAAGTGTTTACGCGTAGGAACGCTACGCGCCGTATCTGCATTGCTACAAACTAAATGAGACGTGAACATTTTACACCGAGGGTTTAAAATATTAAGAATATATTCTGAATATCTCACTGTTTTACATAAAACATAAGACATTAATATTGAATGAGAATGTTAAGTTTGAAGAGCTTTATTGTGTAGCAACAATCTTTAATGTAAGGATTTAAGTATGTCTATAAAATATGAAATTGCTTAAAGCAGCAAAATTACTTAGATACTATAAATAGGTAGTTATATTTATATTTAGTTGACTTCAGCAGACGTGTAATTGAGTACATAGTTCTTTTTATACCGAGTATAAAAGAAAACACGTTTCACTAATTTTTATTTTAATGTCCGTCTTGTAGATTATTTTAAAATACACACGTATTTTTTATTTCCTTATGAAAACAAATACTTTCGGCGGTGTGTCTAATATTTTTTCATTACCTAACTGACGGACTAAATAGATTTTAATTTTCATACTCCGTCATGATCCTTATTTGGGATAGGAACACAAAAAAATCTGATAGGGCTTCTTAAAGGCAGATTGGGTAGGTAATTATTATTAGAAAACCAATTCATACGCAAAATGTTTATTTATACATAGTCGCTGGTGGTATCAAAAAAGTTAAATGAGTTTTAAAACGAACTGAGAAATCAGTGTTGTGTTTTCTTGTTTTACGTACTTTTATGAGGAAAACATTACAACCCTCGTAATGATTTAAGGGTCAGGTGAATGAATTAAAATGGAAAGAAAACAGGAAAAAAGATTTTGATAAGTTTAATTTCAAAATGTTTTAGAAAATACATTAGTTTCGGATTCAATACGATTATTGTTAATTTGCTACCTACTGAATTTATCTTTGCAAAAATTATCCATTTTCGTTAGCACTTTCGTAGCTGTCTTCCATAGACAAGCATCCTCTGTTTAATAAGCTTTTAATGTATCGCCTTACTTGTTTATGCTCGGGAAAATAAACAACTTGAATTTTGCTGGAAGTCGGGGGCTTAGATTCATTTTATGAAATAATCTAAGGCTTATGTATAGCATAGTTTAGGTACCTACTTATCTAGATTTCTGTAAAGGTGTATCTACTTGAGCGCTGTTTGTAAACTTCGTGAGGAAACCTGGACTTATAATTTCAAATTATAAGTTTGAAATCGCCAAAAGCCTAAAGCGTAGGCCTTAAGCGAGGGTGGGTGGTTAATGCTTATTCCTCTTCTGTACGAAGAGGTTTATTTCTTAGTAGACGCAGTTATAGTCTGATAATAAAAAGAGTGCTGCTTAACTTATTTGTTTGGATGATCCAAAAATCATCCAAAAATCTGCAAAAAATGGGGATCCAAATTGTATCCCCATTTTTATGCCAGTATTTTTTGTCTTGAGCATCATGATACGTTTTTATTAATTTTAAAGTATGTAGCGCTCTATTAAAATGTGACGTGTTAGCAAGGGGAGAAAACTGACCAGATGTTCAAAGTGTAACAGAAGGGGTCATACATTTTTAAGTCTTTTAATGTTTTTAAAATTAATTCTGTTACTACAAGACTAAGTTAAGTAGGGATGGTGACAAATTCATTCATCTCTGTCATGAGCGATTTGGGGGAGCCATGCTTTGGCATGAATAGGCCGGCTCGACCGGAGTGATACCACGGCCTCACAGAAAACCTACGTGAAACAACGCTTGCGTTGTGTGGGTAAGGTTACCGGAGGCCTAATTACCATCCTAGTCCCCGATTTGCCCAATAACCCTTAAATTCCAAACCCCAAAAGGCCGGAGACGCACTTGTAAGGCCTCTGATGTTTCGGGTGTCCATAGGCCGCGGCGATTACTTACCATCAGGTCATCCGTCTTCCCATTAACCGGTTTATAACATAATAAATGATCACACGACAGACTTTGGATAAATGTGAATTATTATAATGTTGATGATTTTGGTTGTTTGTGAAATGATCATATTTTAAGATGATACCTAATCAGTTTTAAACTAAACACAAACAGGTAAAGATTTACATTAATCCTAGTATTAGAACTCGAAACGGGATATTTACCATGTTTTTCAATTTCTATGAGTTTCGATATTTCGGCACTGCACTGTTGCAAGCGCCATGATCACGAATGAACTGACTGTTCATCTCATAGAATTTAAAAAACATGGTAAATATCCCGTTTCAAAGTTCTAATACTTGTGTTAGTGACCATTTCAGTTTAAAAACTTATATTTACATTAATCGTTATAAAACTAACAAAACTTCTTTCTTAATTGATATGTTAACAAAACAATAGTTTAAACGCTTAACCCCATCTTAATAGCTAACAAACAATCGTAAAAAAATACAGAACGTCTGAAAACATCCATAAAAAGGGTATAGAGCAAAAAGAAAAACCACTTCACACTCACCTTCAAAGAAGGAAACAGACCAACCAGTTACTATCAAGATCTAGTTAAAGATCTTCACAGCATGGAATGTAAAGCACAAATACATAAGTAGAGGGTATTTTACCAGCATTGGAGTATGTGTTCGCTGCGGCTAGTGGTGCAGGTCAAGGACATTGCACAAATCCGCAGTCTCCTTCGCAAGCGTGACGCATTCCCCAACCAGCTAGCAACCCCTGTTGTAACTAGTGTCCGAATATTGTTCAAGAGAGAAGATCCCTCTATTGGGTAGTTTCCTTGGTCAAAAATAAATTATTTTGACAATTCAATATAATAAAATATCCCAAAATAATCGTACTTTCATTCATTAATTTGACGATATAATTATTTATTTAATTTTTATAATGAAATAAGTATGCTATTTGACGTAAAAAAATTATGACGTCATAAGTTGCGATCTCCTACAAAATTCATAGAAAATTAACGTTTTTGACATTTCGATAAAAGTATTGAATTTGAATTTGAATGGCAATAGGCTCACCCCCTATTACATGGGACTTTAACACAAATGGTGAAAAGTGGGTGTACATTGTATAGCGGCATTACGTGCCGTAATGTGCACCTCTGCCTACCTCTTCGGGGATAAAAGGCGTGACGTTGTGTGTATTGAATTTGACTAGTAGGAAACTAGCCTATTGCAGGGACCCCTATTAAAGAATATCTTAATATTAAGTAAAGAAAACAATTTAACTTATATTGAAAAAATCACTTTTATTAGTTGGCAGTAATAATGGCACTACTCTTATTTCTAATTTAGTCTTTGTTCCCATTTAATCATGTTTTGTGACTGTTTTTTAACTGACCTACTATGGACCCCTGGTACACATGCTACGGACCCCCTAGGGGTCCGTGGACCCCACTTTAAGAAACCCTGCTCTATTGAGTACTGTTTTATTTTTGTTAATGGTAAGGTTAGAATTATAATTAGGTTCTGTTGTTGGTCAGTCATTTTATTGCCTAGTTGATTTTATTATTAACACATTAAACGCCATAGGGGGCTAAAATGACTGGCGCTAGCGGAGTTTGAGATTTGCCTTTAACAGATTTTTGTTGGCAGTCAAAGTATTAATTTAGTTTATATCTATTTTTGCATCTAATTAATACAAAAATTATTTTGGATGTAAAAGAAAGAACATCGGGCATTTTTGTATGGGACACTTACCTACGGCGAACAAAAATAAAATTAGGTACGGTGGATAGGCAATTAAATCTAGTTCACAATGGTATAGTTCCCATATCTGTGGGTCGTGGCAATAAGGAGAAATTGGACATTTAAAAAATATTTATAAATGTTTTTGGGCAATAATTGAAGAGGAAAAAGGGAATCAAAAATAATTAAAACAACATATTTTTCTCTTAACTTTTGGCGAAGGACTGCGATGATGATGACGAAGGACTGCGATGTAGTAAGATAAGCTAGCTACCTGCGCGAGCGCAACATATGTATACCAGTTTTAGGACTATGGGCGAGAGTGAGAACGAAACATGCACATCAACTTGACGGATTTAGTCTGATTGGGTTTACAAAAATACCACGGAGTGATATTTTAACTTACTGAGCGGTCGTTTAGTAATTAGGAAAAATAGTCAACTTAAAATATCATTTTCATTTTACTAATTATTTCCATTTTCCCATTATTGTGAATCAAAATAACTACACAATATTAAATATGATTGCAAACACTTTCATTTAAAAATGTTTTGGTTTATGTTCGCGACTTTTAAAAAATCGGGTAAAAAACGCCCGATGTCCTTTATTAAACGTCGAAATATAATGTTTTTGAAATTTTCTGCTACAACTATTGAATTCAAAATTTTTGCTGCATTTACTATAGGATTACATCTACATTGAATTAGGTTATTAATATAGTGATTACTTTTTAATTGATTGCAATAGTTTATAATACAGGATGATGCTGATTGAGCACGATCGTATCATATTTGTATAATGAAATGGTGCAATGCAATGTAATGATATTAAATTCGACCCTTGAGTAATCTGTGCGTGACACAGGCACACAGGGATGTTGGATTTGAGTGTTGATTTTGTAAAACAGACCTTATACGAACTAAATCGACATAATATTGGAATTCTTACTTCTTTTTGTCCGCCTGATATTTATAAAAGAATGGTGCATGCTTTTGAAACGCCGATTTCACACATACGTGTGTAACAATGTAACTGCATGGTTATAAATGCAACTGCTGAAGAAAGGGCTTGATTCCTGAGTCAGACAAAAACTATTTAATGGTTCTTTTTATTTTGAAATCATGTAAGAGTCAGGAAGCGTGTCCCGAGTACGAGAAAATGGCTTAACTACATTCTATTGCAGTCGATTCATAGAATAATGTGCAAATGGGATACCTACGTAACATTTGTTCCGCGCACTGCCTACGTCTTCGGAAAATTGAAAGGTGCGATGTTACGTGTTATATAAAATTCATGTAACGAAAACAGATTTTGTTCTACATTGCATAGGTTACGCAATGTCTGCTACGGACGCCAATGACGACGTAACAAATAGCTACGAATTTTCGTAGTCACTCTAATTAATAAAACGTGACTTTTCGTAGCACTGACTACTACAGATTTAAAACATTTTCGTAGCCCAGTGACTACGGCGTAGCTACAGCTACATTAGTAGCGATATTTAACCAAAATCGGGTATTAAATAACATTTCGTTAATTAATTGATATTAAGAGAAAATTGGTGATTGGTTTTCCTATTAATGTGGGCAGTAGTAATGTACGTGGGCTGGAAATTAGTTCTCCATTACTACCTACGAGTGAAATTGGATCCTGAACGAAATCACTTGGGCGTGCTGAATACGTAATAGACAGTGGAAAAAATCATACCTTAGTTTTTCAAAGCTTTCATCCTATTCGGAGAATGGTTATCGAATAAGGAATTGAAATTTTTGACCAATAGGTACTTTATGGTTGGGTGTCGTGCCAAATTCATTCGGCATTTCGGATAGAGGTCAGACCAAATTCGTTGACCTGAAAATACACCAAGAGTCGAGGAATAATTTCTATCAAAATGCAGATATCTTACGTATGTACTGGCCTAACATTTCTTAAAATGGCGGACTTGTAGAATTATTGAAAGAAAATTTAAAAAGGCTATTTAATGTGGTCGGCTACAAAATACTATGATAAATGCGAAAGTACTATTATTTGTTTGTTACTTTTAGTGCAACGTCACGCCTTTTAGCCCCGAAGGGGTAGGCAGAGGTGCACATTACGGTACGTAATGCCGCTATTAAATGTACACTCACTTTTCACCATTTATGTTATAAGTCCCATGTAATAATAGGGTGTGAGTCCTATTGTTATTTCTTTAATATATACTGAGTATGATGATGGACAGGGACTACCTTTTATGACAAAATCATGCGGGTAAAGTCGCAAGTAAAAGCGAGAAGCTAGTTAGATTTCCTATTAAACGACTGAGCAATCGCAGAAGGGTTGCAAACGCGTTAGCAAAGCGTGGATAATTTGTCACTCGGTTGAAGTGAAGGGATCTTCACTATTCACTTTGATTGAACGAGGTAGTTAGTGTCAGATAGGTACTATCATCAACAGCAGCTTTAATAAAGGTCCATTGAACTACTTATTATTAACTATAGGTATTAATTTGTTCGTATTTTTTACATACTGTTTTAATTACGTGCCGTAATGTGCACCTCTGCCTACCCCTTCGAGGATGAAAGGCGTGACGTTGCATCGTTGTTATAATTATCTACATATGTAGTAATTTAAAATTACGAGCACTTAGTCCATTTCAAAAGAAAATAGGTCAAAACATTTTATTCATGATTTTATTTTGCGAATGAAACGTCTGGGAAGTTTGTCGAGCGTTGCCAAATTTCGTAGTAAGTTATTAGGTTTTAGTTTTTTTCGTTTTAGTAAGTCTTGTTCTAGCGTGATTAAAAGAAATAAAATAGGCCACTTTACATCCAGTGACTGTACTGTGAAAATTCGTTAGTTAATTTTTAGCTACGATGATGTAGGTGATGTTCCTATACTTACTGAACTTTTTATTATTAAAAACGCCTTCTAATCTTCGGGGAAGTAGGCAGATGTGCACTTACACGAGGCATTCCCATACTATTCTGTTCTGCATAAGTATTTTTAATTTTTGCACGTATTATACGTGTTCAGCCTTGTTATAGGCCCCATAAAGTCTCAGGTAATTAGGGTCGACCTTAATGCCACATAGTTTTGTAATCGTTGAATCTAAAAACAGTGCCATAAATCCCTTAATAGCTTAATAGTCAAATAAAACATTTTTTCTTTTTTTACAGATGTCGGAAAGTTCCATTGGAGGCGGAGATTGAGTAGCGGCGACCGTAAGACAATGGATGGATCATTGTTCCTTGCTTAACTACTTGTTACTACTTATTTATTGAGCTTTTTACACAAAATTATTGCATCAACCTAGTTAGGAAAAAAGACCTCAAAATAAATGACACTTTTCCTGCAACAAATTAAAGGTGAGTATCTAAAAGGATTTTTTTGTTGACTATAATATGAATCTGTTAATTGATTTTTTAAATCAATAATGAATTTCACGTGTAAAATATTTAAAGCGTGAGATCTGACGAAATAGATTATATCCGGTCGGAGCGGCTGGTTACTCAGTCTGTGGTTAAAAGTGACATTGACGTTTTAATAATTCATGTCAGATTGCTGATCGCTGTCACTGTCACTTGTTATGGTCGATATTGGTATTTATTATCAATAAATAATTATTGTAAAATAACGTTGTTATTAATACAAAAGAGACTTCAAATACATCTGACTAATTGTAGTTTATAGAGTCCCTTATAATAACTTCATCTTGGCCGTTTCGATTGGTGTTTAGAGTTATTTATGTATGTAATAACAACACTAAAATTGTTTCTCAAGAAAATTCGAGTAATTTTGTCGGCTTATCATTTCAATAACAACTAAAATTAAAGAGTGAATGTATGTAAAAGTTGTTTATGGAATATGTTTTAAAAGTAACCTTTTTCCTGTGCAGAGCAACTGAAGACCTTGAAGATGTCCAGATTCCGATTTGGACGGCAACATGATGGGTATCGCCTAGTGTCCAATGACGACAGCGGCTTCTCCGATGCACAATTCGAGGTTCCACCACCCAAAATACCATGGAAAGCAATATCTTTAGCAGCATTCCTGTTTGTTGTGGGCACAGCTCTGCTTATTGCGGGCAGTTTAATTGTAACTGGGCACATAGACACTAAGTATTCTGACCGACTGTGGCCTATGATAGTTTTAGGCTGTATCATGTTTCTGCCAGGAGCATACCACATAAGGATAGCATATTATGCATATAAGGAGTATCCCGGTTACAGTTTTGCTGACATTCCAGAGTTTGAATAGTTTTAATATGAAATATATAGGTTTACATTATGTGTTTTTGTTCATTAGATCTGTTTATAGGTTGTTTTCCATGTAGTTGTATGTTTCTGTTATATTTTATGCATAATTAACCACATAATATGTAGATTAATTTATTGAATGTTGATTACAATGTCCATAGCACATATATGTACTATAATATATTAGCTGATTTTTAGTAAAACTTTAATGTTAACATGTTATGGTGTACTTATTATTAGTCTATGTATGTATGTCTATTTAAATGTGATTTTAATTATAATGTTAGGTTGTAAGTAGCTTTGCTAAAAAACTATCCATTTGTGTTGTAACAATATAAATACAAAACATTGCAATTAACCTGTATATTTTATTTGGGTTCACTAAAATAAAATCAAGGAGTCATTTAGGCATATCTTTATTGACAGTGATCATAATTTTAATAAATAGATTGATAAAGTCACTTTTACAACGAGATTTTAAAGAAAATCAATTGATTCTCAATGATTAGTTAATACTTCCATCCTATCTAAATTGCACATGTTT